>NC_134355.1:83087059-83752059 GCF_048569485.1 Anomaloglossus baeobatrachus | reverse complement strand
TTCTGGGTTTGCACATTGCTCATCTGACTTTGTTTTTTTACAAGATGTGTGACAGAAATCAGAGGCTTACGCTTGACTTTCTGCAGTTTTTGTAGTCGGATCTGTACAAGGATTAGCCTCTCTGTTATATTGTATAATACGCAACTTTTCCGTTGGGAATCTTTCAAAAGAATTAATGTGCATCCTCCTTTTAGATGATTTTTTTTTTCTTTAGCTCTGACAAAATCCATACAGATTTTTTTTTTTACGAAAGCCTGTGAATGTGTTTTGAAGTATCCCATTCAGATGCATAGGATTTGGGATGATATCGGAGTTAATCCAAGCCCTAAAACAACATTTATTAGGGCCCATCCATAACACATTTCAAAATGATATTTTTTTCACAAGAATTGTCTTGGAAAGGGCTCTTTTCCACTTGCGCATAGCTTCTGATGCGAGAGCATCAGAAGCGATATGCTAATGACCTTCTGCTGCGAGCATCAGCCGAGGCTCATGCGACTGTGATGCGATCTTGCGATTGTATCACAGCCTTGGAGAAGTGGGAGGGAGCACTTTCTCCCATCTCCTCCGCTGTCTGTCTCTGCATATATCGCAATGTGGTCGCAGAACATGCGAGTGCAGTACAATGATTCACACGCTCCCATAGGCTTGTATGGGGGTGCATGAGCCGAGACTCGCTGCAAAATGCAGCATGCTGCGATTGCACCAAGAGCACGATTTGTGTAGAGAAATAAGAGGAAAGAGGACACTGCCTCATTGATTAACACTGGTGCGAGTGCGATCCGATGTTTTATCGTATCGCACTCACACATGAAAATAAAAGTGGAAAAGAGCCCAAAAAGTAAGAGTTTTTCATCAAGTTGATAGATCACTTTTTCATCATTTTTTTGGGGTGGTAGGGGGGTTTGGGATGGGATACGGGGGTGTTGGAGGGCCTGATGTCTATTTGTAACACCCTTGTGGCATCAGTTTTTTTTCTAGGCAAAGAAGTTTGGATTTTTTTCATTTCTTATTTTACAGGTGAAAAAAACGATGACACTCATGTGGCATCTGTTTTGTCTTCTTTTTCTCCTTGACCTATTCATTTGAATGAGTAAGTTCTATCCTTGATCCGAAGTAGACATTTCTCAGGCTTTTTTTGCAGATGCTAGAAAAAAATAATAGTAGATAATAAGTAAGTAGCAGTAATAATACAGTAAGAATAAAAAAAATAAAACAGTGGTCATCTCCCATGCCTCCCCCTGACTCTGAAATGCTCTGCCACAACATATCAGACTCTCGCTTACCTTGACAAGCTTCAAAAGGAACCTGAAGACCCACCTCTTCCGACAAGCCTACAACCTGCCGTAACCCTCAGTCTGATACAGCGCTGCACAATCAGCTCTACTCTCACCTACTGTATCCTGACCCATCCCTTGTAGACTGTGAGCCCTCGTGGGCAGGGACCTCTATCCTGCTGTACCTGTCTGTGTCTTGTATTGTTCATGATTATTGTACTTGTCCCTACTAAGTGTTCTCGTTTCACATGTAAAGCGCCATGGAATGGATGGCTCTATAATAATAAATAATAATAATAATAGCTCCATGATTAAAATAGCTACATATTGTATCCCTGAAAAATGTGGATTGAACATGTATGTAAAAAAAAAAATCCACATCTGAATGGGGTCACTCTTATCTTGAGCATAGGAGTCCTGCGCACATTATGGGGCACAGGGACAGGGTTTATCATTTTGTTACCTCTGCCACCCCCCTGCAGCTTCTCACTGATTATTGGCCTCAAATTGCACTGCTGTAGATGTAACTTATGTTTCTGTTTCATTTAATCCGATGTCTGGCGTTTTTAGCACAATATTTTATTGACATCTCGGTATTAATATGTGTTATGAAAACCGAACGTGTTTTATTGCCGTTTTATATATAGAATATAATGCTTTATTAAATTGCTTTACTGCGGCCCAGCTCTGCTCATAAGGATTACATATCTACCATTTTTCACTGTCTTCAGGATTCAAAAGTGGATTAAAAATCGGGACGTTGCTGCGGCAGTCCAGAGCCATCATTATTGACTGAGCGATGGCCAACAGACTTTTGTCATAAAGATGATGTAGGGAGTCCTGTGATCTTATTTTTCTTGGTGTCTTTGGATTAAAGTTGTCAACTCAAGTCTCCTCCATATGTCAATTTCCAATTTCAGAAATGTCACTAGGTTGAATTGGACAGTTGGAGCGGTGCATGGAGCGTTGTCATCTATCAAATTTGCTGCTTACGTCCTATTTCGCTCATCAAATGCACGGTTATTGGGAACTGAAATGATAATCTCTGGTAAAGTCAGATGAAACTAAAGTGCACTTTTCGTAACACAAGATGTTTGTTTGATTGTGCCAAAGCAATATACATATTACAGATGGCAATCTGAAGAAGCACATCAGATAACAAGCGAAGGCTCCTAAGAAAACAAATCTGTCCCAATCATTTGTTGTTCTGTGGATAAGGAGCACAAAATATATTCTGAAGAAGAGAGAATAATGAAAGAATACAATGGTTTTTATCTGTGACATTGTTACATCTGAAAGAAAATTGCTTTATTTTTACAGTCTCCAAATTGATTGCCTAGGGAGTAAATTTGTTTCAGAAAATGCAGACAGTTTAAAAACAAAATTCTGATCCCCCTTCAGCTCCTTTTACGCTGTCCAAGTCCCTCATCATCATATGGTTCTGCTATGCCTGCAGTGATGATGTCCATCACGGGAACTTGTGACCGCTGCAGCCAATCACTGGCTGTGAAGAGCTGCTTTTGGCTGAGGCAACGATGTGCCATCCCAGAGAGTGGGGGACCCCTGCATCACAGGTCACTACAGTAGGATGTTTTTGCTTAGGCTAGGAGCAGAGTTTGACTGGGGACTGGAAAGCTTCAGACCGAAGTCTGGGATCTGTGAGAGGAGTGTTTTCTTTTTATCCAGTTCTAGCATTTTTATGAATAATAATCCTTTGGACATGCCTTTTAAGGTTATAAAAGGTCATTTTTTAAGACAGCCCCTGCACATATAACCTATTTTTGCGTATGAATATAATGTAGTAGGTAGTGATGGACTGACCTGGACTGTAAAAGTCCGGATCCGCGCGGTTTCAAAGGTACCCAGGTGCCGGGTCCAGGCCCAGGATTTTGGGTGTTTGATCCTGATCCGGCACTCAAGAAATTGAAAAAAAAATAAAGGAAAAACTAAGAAAATAAGCATGAAGTGAGTGCTTCATACTTACCGAGGCTCCATCATGGCTGTACTCTGCTCCCGTGGCCTCTCCTTCACTTCCTGGGATGCTCATTAGGCTCATCCATGTGCACTACTTTTCGCGCCCACCGGCTGGCCTGGCGTCTGTGATTGGTTGCAGTCAGATGCACCCCCAGCCTCTGTGACAGCATCTGACTGCAACCAATCACAGGCACTGTCTGTGGGTCAGTACCGTGGTATAAAAATACCATTTTTAAAATTTATTTATTTATTGTTACGGTATGATATAGACGCACACAGGGGAAATCAGTGAATATTCAAGGAGGGTTAATTATCGACCTTGGAAGTGAATGATCGGCTTGTAAGCAGTGTACCGCCATGATGCATGCTCAGTAAGTAATGTGCGCACGCTCCTATCCCCGAATCTCTTCTACCAACATTTTTAATTGCCGGATTCTGGTCCCAATAGACTCTAATGGGGACCGGAAGTCGGACCGGAACCGGATTTTAAAAATTAGATAACACAGACCCACCGTTCTCGATTATCTGCAAGTCCGCTCATCACTAGTAGTAGGTTCAGAGCAGGTTGCATAGACTACCATTAGAATTTGGAGCTGTTCATAGCGGCGGTCTTGTAGCAGTTAATGTAAATTGTAGAATAGGGCAGATGAACAGGGGCTATCTAAATGCAACTATCAATTGGACTGCACGCACATGTGCCGCCCCAGCAGCGGATCGAACCGCTTGGATCCGTGGGTGGTGATCATTTGTGGGTCGAGGATCTCCGGACCAGGGGGTTTAGGGGCCACACTCAAATGGAAAGGGAGTATTTACAGGTGATTTGGTGTAGTTTGTGATGCCACTTGTGGTGTGCGCTAATTGGGAGTACCGCCACCGCCGCTGGGAGTACCTGGCGTGATGGAGTGGGGCAGCTTAGTAGCGATGCCCTCCACGGGTAGGTGTAGGCCCCGGAACTCTGGTGGGAGATGCGGGGACGCAGTGCAGGGTTCAGTTGGGTACTCACTCAGCAATGAAGCAGACGCTGACAACAGGGTAAACCAAGTCTCTGAACGCTGTTGCCTCTTGAGGGGAGCTCGTCCGGGTCCCATCCTCCACAGTACTGCCGGTGGTCCGTAAGCTGCCTCATGGCACTAAGTTTTAGATTGTCCGTTGTGGCCCGGTAGCTTGGAGCTGTCTGGACCTCGCTCCCCACTGTGGCTAACTGGAGGAGCCTGCTCTCAGGAGCTCACGCTTGGGATTTCAGTGGGCTGCTTGCTAGGAAAGCCCTATCTCCCTCGTTGCGCTAGTGCCCCCAATCTCTGAGCTGGTGGGAACAGTCCATAAAGGCCCCGCAGGTTAATGCCGGGTTGCCTGAAGCTTCTCCCCGACCTAGGATCCGTGTACCCCATCGTGCCTTCGGTCCTGGACCGGTGATAGGACCAGGCTGCTGACCGTCTTCCTTGATTGACGAATCCCAGGCACCTAGCCCCTGCTACCGGGGGTCCGACTCCTCTAGGTCCAGACCACCGTCTGTGACTAGTTTACTTCTCCAATGGGAGCTCCAACTCCCAGCTTCCTCAGAGCTCCCCACAGCTCGAGGGCTACCACTCAACTGACTTGACACCTCCCACCTCCCTGTCTGACCCCTAGGTGGGCGGCCCTATTCCTGCTTAAGCAGCCCACTGGTGTGCCTGACAGGTGTGGTGCAAGGTGTATCTAGGATTTGTGAATGCTGATGGAGGCTGTACTGCAGGATAGAGACAAAGAACCACGAGGGGTAGAATACTGCTCGGGTAGGGCAGTTTGTGCAGTACCCTGTGACGACCTGAATAGTCCAGGGGCGTCACACACGTTTCACCCACTTTAAATTCTTTTACCGCAGTCACAGCAAAAATGCATTGTTGCAAGGATGTAATCTCACAAAAAAAGGCAGTGCGGCCACAACGTATGAAAACACTTATAAAAAAAACAAGGGACATTATCGAAGCAATTTTAATAATTCACCAAATTTAGCCCCTTAACAGTTTACAATCTACTCTGTGTACCTCGCAGCTGCCCTCTGTGAGTTGACAGTGTGGTAAAGTGTACTCTTGTACATGTGAACTCTTTTTCAATACACCAGACCCTTCCAGTCTCCATGAAGACACCAGGGACGCATTCACTTATTTATTATTACTGAGCTCTCTGCTCTCAGAGTAAAAGCAGGTATAGATCTGCTGCACTCTTCTTTTCGCTCAAGTTATGTTGTACTTTCTATTGTAAGCCATTAAACCTGAAAAATGATTGGATTTTGCTTGACATCTTATGAATATCAGACATTACTTTCCTTTCTAATCTGTAACTAAACAGTACCATATATAACCCTGTATTAACAAAATAAATGTGTGTGATGATTAAAGAACAATATTATCCACGGGAGAGTAGACTATTCTGCAGAAAAAGTTCTCAGACAGCTAAGACTATTGTCATTGCTGTGCATCAGAGAGGACAGAACGCCATTGTACGATTTTCGAAAAAGGGCATCCTTTTTAATTCCTATAACCCCCATTGATTGATATGTAATTTACACTATATTGTTTTCGGCTTGCTGCATTTTTTAGTGACATGCATGAATTCCCTTTGAAAAGATGATTGTCTAGGATGTCGGCTTTGACATCCTTCACGCTTTCATATCTTCTACAAAAGGACTTGGCCACCAGCCACGAGTGGTGTTGTGCTGATGTCACTCAGTGGGCTTGTTAAAGACTAAACTAAAGTTTTCCCAATGTCTTTTTACCCAATAAAGTCCGCCAGAGCTTCATTATATTCCAACAAATGACGCATTTAAGGTACTTGCGTTTATCTTGCGTATAGATTAACTCTTTTATGACCAAGCCTGAAAGGTCCTGAATGACGAGCCTTTTTTTTTTATGGTTTTCTTATTTTCAGCAGTTAGAATTTTTTTGTTTTCCAATGATGTGTTTGTGTGAGGCTTTGTTTTTTGCAGAACAAATAGGTTTTTTTTAGCACGGTTCTGAGATCTATATAAATCACTATGTAAATTTATCTAAATTTTTGTTTACAACACACAAAATTTATTTTATTTGTTACTGTCCACTTTTCACACTAAGTAACTGTATATTATTGTGGTTGTGCAGATTTTATTTGAGGTGAGGACTTTTTTTTGTCTATATTTTATATGTATATATATTTTTTTATAAAATTTGTCCCCCACAAGAGATCATGAAAGAGCTTTGGGGAGCATTGTTTTGTTTTCATTTACTGCTAATTTTTTCCACTGTAACTGGAGCATTCAAAAGTGCCTCAGTTCCAGGGGAAAATAATTGCTTGCTGTTTAACACATCAGAAGCAGAGCTAACCTGTTTCTGCTAGGGCCCAATATGTAATCTCCAGTATACTACAGAAGCATCGACAGTACCAATGTTTTTATTTATTGCATAGCACTCATTGAACATTATGTAGCCAGCAAAATAGAAGACAGAAGCAGTAATAAACATTGTCTTCTCCTGAAGATCCCTGGCAGTGTGTGTGACAGATGGGGGACAGACCTGTTTCTGCTAAAATGTTGGAGCTTTAACATTCTGCCATGGGATACACTCACACGAGCGAGAAATCTCACATTGCACTCTGACTAATGTTAGTCAATGAGGCAGAGCAGTTGCTCAGTTTTTTTCTCATCCAGATTCTGGATGAGAGTAAAGTCGCAACATGCTGCAATTTGTTGCCGAAATCGTGCAAGTCTCGCCAATACAACTCAATGGGTGCGAGAAAAAAACGGGCAGCACACAGACAGTACACAGACCATCCTAGTGACGTCCATTTTTCTGGATACATTACTATCATGTAGCACTGAACACTGTAAATGGTGCTGTAAATGATTGCAAATGAATAATCTGTTGCTGAAAAAAAACGGACTGCACATGGAGAGCACACGGATGACAAGTGAGTAAAAAATTGTCCTACTCTCCTGTATGAAATGGGACTGTTTTTTTCATACGCTCGTGTGACTCCAGCCTTTAATTTATAATAGCACAGACTAAATTCCAAGACCAAATACCTTAAATTTATTTTGCTTTGTCAAACATTTTATTCATTTCTCATGTAATCTGTTTTCTTTTTTTGTTTGTTTTATCATTAATAGTAATAACTAGCTGTACTACCCGGCTTCGCCCGGGTTAATAACTTCTATTAACAAAATAGAATGTATTAACAAAAATGTATTCTGCACACAAAAAACACAAAACAAATAGATATAAATGTAATTATAATGTCTGTCTCCCCCTCTGTATATATATCTCTGTCTCTCTCTCTCTGTCTGTCGCTTTCCCTGTCGGTCTCTGACCGTCTCTGTTTCTTTCCCTGTCTATCTATCTCTGTCTCCTTCCCTGTCTGTCTCTTTCCCTCTCTTTCCCTGTCTGTCTCTTTCCCTCTCTTTCCCTTTGTCTGTCTCTGTCTGTCTCTTTACCTGTCTTTGTCTGTCTCTTACCCTGTCTGTCTCTTTCCCTCTCTTTCCTTGTCTGTTTCCCTGTGTCTGTCTCTGTCTCTTTGTCTGTGTCTGTCTCTTTCCCTGTCGATCTCTGACTGTCTCTGTTTCTTTCCCTGTCTGTCTATCTCTGTCTCTTTCCCTGTCTGTCTATCTCTGTCTCTTTCCCTGTCTATCTCTTTCCCTTTCTTTCCCTGTCTGTCTCTTTCCCTCTCTTTCCCTATGTCTCTTTCCCTTTGTCTGTCTCTTTGTCTGTCTCTTTACCTGTCTGTCTCTTTCCCTCTCTTTCCTTGTCTGTTTCCCTGTGTCTGTCTCTGTCTCTTTGTCTGTGTCTGTCTCTTTACCTGTCTGTGTCTGTCTCTTAACCTGTCTCTCTCTTTCCCTCTCTTTCCCTGTCTGTCTCTTTCCCTGTCAGTCTGTCTCTTTGTGTCTGTCTCTTACCCTGTCTATGTCTGTTTCTTACCCTGTCTGTGTCTGCCTCTTTCCCTGTCTGTGTCTGTGTCTGTCTCTTTCCCTGGCTGCATTGTGACATGCCAACATTCCATTTAAGGGCGTGGCTGCTCATTCTTCTGAAGTTCTGGCTGCACTGTGGCTCCCAGCTCCATTCGCTTTAATGGAGGCAGGTTTTTTGGTGAATAACTGTAAAGCGCGGGGTTAAAATTTCCCCTCAAAACATAGCCTATGATGCTCTCGGGGTCCAGAAGTGTGAGTGTGCAAAATTTTGTGGCTGTAGCTGCGACAGTGCAGATGCCAATCCCGGACATACATACATACATACACACACACATTCAGTTTTATATATTAGATTTTCATATTTTACATAAATCCATTCATTGCAAGCATAGCATAATGGTGTAAAATACCAGTTTGGGATGCATTTTGGTCCACAAACTTAAGTAAAGTCTTTGTTGTGGCATTTAGAATGTATGCATCACAAGGTAAAGATAAGAAAATTACTATAAAGGCCCCATAGATATTGAATAAATCTAAACTCTATTAATAATATAAGTTATTGGCATTTGATCTTATGCAAAACTTATATGTTGAATTACAACTCCTCTATAACTTCTAAAAGTTTATGGTTGGGGATCAGTAGAAGTTATTATTTGTATTTTTGATGACAACATGGGAGATTTGCATTAATCAGTGATAAAGTAACATTCACACCTTCAACAACTAAGAACCACTTATGTGTCATTGAGCTGATCACTGTCGGGAGATCCTTTCTAAAACGATCAAATGTAGATCCAGTGCTAAAATACCATCTGCTTTTGTGGCGCTGTTGCTCAGTGTCATTAGGCCCTGGTCATTTGTGAAGTTTACATCACTGGTTCCTCTAGCAAATGCATACAATTTTATTTACATGAAATGCATGTAAAACCACTACGCGTTTCAGGGTCATTCTGGCTCATTCATCAGGTGCATACATACATTATGAAAGTGACATTTAAATTATTAAAAAAAAGCATTAACTAAAAACACTTTTACCCTAAACCGCTTGTGATATAAACAATAATCAACTTAGTTTCCAAGTAGTAAGGGTAGATGGTGATACGGGTTAAAAAAACTGCCTTTACTGTAAAGGTGCAGTACCCAAGCAATCCAGGATTAAATCCCATACTACTATGGAAACCGGTCATTTTAAATTTCTCCTTACTTGCACATCTAGATTTCTTATCTATTTGATCAACTGTATTTGTAAAATTACATAATTGATTAAGCAAACATACTGGTAGATTAATTTGTAAAAAGAAATTACTTGCCCACAACATTTCCAAACAAGACTATTACATTGTAGTAATGTGTCCCAATAGATTCCAGATGCTATGCAGACGTGAGGATTTTTGGATATCAAAATTCAACACGTTGGCCCCAATTCATTAATACCCGTATTTTTCGAGATCTGCTTGAGTCATATGGTACTGAGCCTCTTAATGCCCCTCTCAAGGAATCCGGTATGTCTGACAACTGGTTTGCACCTCAGCACAAATCTTACTCTAGTTGAGGACTGTAGTAAGATTTGTGGCACACAAGGAACACCACGGCTCAACATGAATTTGACGAGTTGGGGTTGCCTTGCTCCTGTCCTGCTCCAGCTCCACCCACTGTGTCAGAGCTGGGTGAAAATAACATGAATATACCAAAAGTCACAAAATTTTCAAAATTTTAGTGCAGCTTAACATTCCACCCAAATTTTGTGATTTTTTTTTTTTTCCCCCAAAGCTTTTTACACCACAATTCTGGCATGAAAGTATTGATTAATTGGGGCCAATGAATCCCAGTGGATTCAACAAAATCACTGATATTATATGATTAAATGTAATACAGTATGCTATTATATTCCATTCATCCTTGCCACTTACCATCAACTATTATAATCATTGTAATCAAATATACAGATGGTATCCAAGACATTCAAGCTTCGAGTCTGTCCAGGCCTTTATGAGTTTTTTGTCATTTAGACAACAGAGACACTAGTCTACATACAGAGGAATGGTGACATGCATTAATCAGGTCCATCTGAGCTTCTGTGTCCTTTTTAAAACCATTATTTATTGGCAAATGTTAAAAAAAACACACATGGAAAAAAATGCGGGAGATGGCAGAGTATACAAAGACAATGGCCATTTTGAGTACAAACATACTTCAACGGTGGGAACCCATTTAAGCATGCTTGCACTTGAATCCCCATCGTCCTTGTACGCCCTGCTGCCTCCCGCATTCTTTTTGTCAACATTTGCCAAGAAATTTATTTTTTATGGATGGTGAGTGCCACTTCTTCATTTTTTCTATTTTGTTGGCCTCCTCTATGACTTTTTGAAGTGCAGCACCTCAAGTACTCTTCATTAAAGAAGCATCCTACACTCATGCACAGACATGTATGTGAGTAGCGCCAAAGTCTTTCTTTACATTTGAGAATCCCTTTTACTTGTTTGGGCTAAATGTTGACTTTTCTGGATCAACCTTAGTGTTCATACTCACTATTTAATACATACATTTGAAAAAAGTTCCAAAATAAAAACACTGTGTTCAAGGACTTAAACAAAAAGGCTTTAGTAAAAATACAGCCAACATTTTCTTGAAGCATCATTTGCAGGAAATAGTCAATGGGTACTTCAGCATCTGAAAGATGCTGTGTGCACTTACCCTTAAGGTACCTTCACTCATAGCGACATCGCTAGCGTGATCGCTGCTGAGACACAGATTCTTTGACGCAACAACAACCTCGCCAGCGATTTCGCTACGTTTGACACATAGAAGCGACCAGGCCCCTGCTGTGAGATCGCTGGTCATGTCGGACTGACCTGGACCATTTTTTTGATCGTCGAGGTCCTGCGGAGCAGGATGCATTGGTGTTTTTGACGCCTTACCAACGACCTCGTTGATGACTCAAAGCTCATACACGTACCACCAAGATCGTTATGCAGGTCGCTACGGTCACTGTATCGTTGCTGCGTCGTTGGGAAGATCTGACTGTTTGACATCTCACCAGCGACCACGTAGTGACTTACCAGCGATCCTTATCAGGTCGTATCGTTGTCGAGATCGCTGGAAAGTCGTTAAATGTGACAGGGGCTTTAGGGACAGCTGACTAGTCTGTAATACATAGCATTGAAGGTAGTTGAAATCATTGTCATTGAAGTGTAGTACTTAATTTTACATTTAGCGAACACCCACCTAATATAGAAAGCACAATGAGAAACCATGCATTTTTTTTTTTTAAATAAAAAAAAGCCCATTGGGATCCATGCTATATAGTAGGGAAAAAAGATTAGGAATTAATCATCATAAAACTGATATATAGCTGCTTCTAAAACAAATTTCCCTCAGCCCTTCCTTAAGAACTGCTTGCCTCAGTCATCCATATGCGTTCACAGGCAGCAGCTTGGCATGAGTGGTTTGTCCTTCTATAGTTGATTTTTATAGAGCTCAGTGGCTGGTGAATTCAATTTCTCTTGGTAGAGAAATATAAAGCACGATAGATGAATAGAGTTTGAAAAGTGATTTTCTGAACAGCTTGGAATCCTAGGCTTTAGCAATCTAATTACAATGTTCTCACAAGGCCTTCAGCGGAAATCAGGCGAAGCTTGACTTCAACTCCGCGAGTATGTTCTGTTTATCCTTGTCTAAACAGTCGGTGGCATATACACTGCATTCTTTATATGATGCAACTTCAGGGCATAACATTAGTAACACACCTTTTCTTATGTAAAGGTCTGACTTTTTTTTACTAAAATTTATGACGTAATTTGAAACTTTTGGGACCCAAAATGCAAAGCCTCCAACAGGGTCTCCCACTATCACAGGTCTTTTATAGTATTAATTTTCTCATAAGGGCCTAAAGTAACACTTCAGGCTCTAAATGCTCCAAACCCTGGGTACAAGAGCTACTTAAGTTACCCTCTTGACTAATATGGTTGAATATCATTGTCTGCCAGTAATTTATAATTTAAAGCACAATTACAAAGCTACTGTGTCACCCAGGGAATGGGGTACTCGGTCCTGGGCAGTGTATCACTGGGAAATGTCACTTTGGTGGCCGTTGCCCGGTCCCGTGCCCTGCGTGCTTTTTAATGGAGAGTGGAGAGGGGAGAATAAAGTCATTTGTGTGACGCCACCTGCGGGTTGCAGTTAAGATTTTGGAACTGCTGCTGCTGAGTTGATTATCCCACAGGGCTGGTGGTATTGGCAGCTGTGGTGGTAGGCCCTCCGCAGGTAGGGCTGAGCCTGGGAGATGTATGATGGAGTAATAAGGGAGGCCACTCCGTGGGTTGTAGTTAACAGTCTCTACTCACTCTGGACCCTTGGATGGCTGGTTCAGGTCCCTGTATTTCCAGTGCCAGTTGATGACTCGGTTGCTCTGTCCCCGGCACTCTCAGTGTGGTTGGGTCCCCATAGCGTGAAGCATTTGAGGCCCGACTGTCACTTTTTGGTGGCAGTCTCCTTGTCCATACGGCAGGCAGTGTGGACCCTGTAGGGCTGGTCTGTGTCCCGAGCCCTAATCCTTGCTTTACTGCTGATGCCCCCGGATCTGTGGGTCAGGGAGGTCCGTGAAGGTCCCCTCACTGTGCAGGTATTTGCCAGGCCATCTAAAACTGTCAGAACCGTAAGGGTTCTGATGAGTTTTACTCAAAGACCACATTATATGTCTTTTTGATACTGGATCTTCTCCTTGTGAATTAACATCTGAAACTGTCGCCTGACCTAGGGCCCTGTGCCCCGTGCGTGCTCTGGTCCCAGAGGTACTCGGGTGTACCCACCCTGGCGACCACTCTCCTGTGCCCCAGGGCCACCGTTACATGACCCAGCTCTAGCCACATCTTTCCACTTTCACTTCCTACTCAGACTGTCTACTGTCCCCTCCCACCAGGTTGCCTAGTCCCTCTGGTCTGGCTCTGCCCTCTAGGTGGCCATCCCCTTGTGTCCGACTAGCCAATTTCCCCTGGTGTGGAGTGGTAACTAGAATTTTGGTGTGTCTAGGTGTTGCTAGCAATGCCATTCCAGGTCCCAAGGGGTAGGCCCTGCATCCCCGTGAGAATGCAGTTCCTAGTAGTGCCCTGAGTAGCTCAGGGGCGCTACACTACAACCTAGGGCTGGTGTGATAGTAAGTAGCTCTATACCATTTATGACAAAACTTCCATACGTCAAAAACAAAACTCTTTTTGCAACTTAACTTAAGCTCTCTGATGAATTTTAACAAGCGCAAAGGCGATGGGGCAGTAGGTGTTTCTGTATTACTGGCCAGATTGGTAGCTTATTCGTTAGTACTTTTACTTTCAGCGTTGGGTTCAAATCCCACCAAGGACAACATATGCATGGAGTTTATATGTTTTCCCTATGTTTCCAAAATACTTATAGGGAATTTATGATGATAATGGCTGTAAAGTGCTACCAAATATGTTTGTACTCTAGAAGCAAGAATGATGCATAAGTATAATAAATGCTAAGCATCGGATTTTGGGTGTCCCACCTCCACCATCATGTTTCTATTGCTTTCATCTTGAAGCAACTGTAGAAAGAATTCATGTGAGAACCATCTGTCTTCAGATTTTATCTATGTAGATAGAATAGATAGTGATTAAATTAATAGTAATTCAAAAAGAAAAACAATAATCCATAAAAAAGGAATCAAATCAAAGGGTATCTGTCACCATATTTTTGTCATCTAACTTGAGAGCAGCATGATAAAGAGACTGAGACCTTATAGTTCTGATAATATCTCTGTTCTAGCAACAGGAGATTATCACTAGAGAAGTAAACCGCTGTCAGGTAGTGCTCCATATTCATGAGCCTTGTTTAACCCCACCACTGATCTTCCAAACCTGTTCAAAGCTTCTTCACTGAAAGAAAGTCTCTTCCAATACCTTCCCTTAAAAAGGAATGTTTCCTAAAATGTGAACATATCCTTACTATGTTCAGTGCCATGCTGATGGGCTTTAAAACCAAGTGCTAAATTCAACAAGAAAATCAATATGTATGAGACAGACACATGGAGTCCCCTAAAAGAGTACTAGGCTGATTCATCAAGACTGGCATAGCGCACACATGCTGGGGTAAAAGCATCAAAATCAAGACGTGCATGGCACTTGATTAATTCAGCGCCTTGGCTCAATAGTGTGTGACGCACCAGATATGCTAACACAGTCAAGGACTGGAGTAGTATTTTTAGCATAGAAGGTGGGCATAACAACGCACCCTAACCCAGCTTCTTCACAGGTCCACCCATTTTGGTAGCGCTAATTCAACTAGCGTGAAAATGGCAAAGTCACATTTGCACAACTCTTCAAAACTTTAATGATAGTGTTTAGACATAAACGCTTTGAATCTGGCCCTTATGAGTTTGGGGCATAATGTCCCAAAGAAAGTTTCCCACACATCAGTTTAGTCAGATAAAGTTCAGAACATAAAAATATTGGAATTTTATTCAATACACACTTTGTTCTATCTGTAACAAACTGAAAAAGTGGCCAAAACAAAGGCAACATGAACCAGAGGCAAGCTCTGTCACTTCAGGTAGGCACTTTTTCCTCTGAAATGCTGCATTGTTTCAGAGAAGAAATTCATTTAAAAGCTGTTCGGGACTAGGTGGATTAAGTGACTAGTCCAAGAGGCCAGTTCTTGGCAGTTTCTCTCAAAACCTGTGCCGATTGGGTTACAGGACTCTCTATTTACAAACATGTCAGAAGAGACCTATCAATCAAGTGGAGCAGGGCTAAGAGAAGCCATTGGTAGAGTTGATGGAACCCAAGGTTCAGTTTTCAAACTGAACACTAACTTAAAAAAAACAGGGCTTGGAGTTTGCATGCTTTATGTACGAACTTAACTTATGTATGCAACGCTGTGCTCAGGTATGCTTGGTGCTCAGCCCTTTCCGAGCCGCTTGCAGTGTTTGTACGGCTTGCACTGGGAGTAACCACAGAGTGATCGGATGTAGTGTGTAACAAAAAAAAAATAAAAAATTGAAAAACCCACCCTCCCCTCGAAATGATCTGCTTATGGCTGGCATTATGTGGGCAGAGACTCAAACTGCCAATCAGTGATTCCAAACCTCCTCGGGCCAAGTTTGGACTAGTGGAGATTCGGTTTGTTTGCTGCCAGCGAAACCAACCTCAAAAAGTTTGCTCATCTTTAGCCATTGGTGTCCTGCCTCTCGGACTAGTCACACGAGCCATATGGTTCCTTCCCTGCTTTTAAATACACATTGTCTCTGAAACAATTCAGCATTTCAGAGGAAAACATTCCCTTGAGAGAAGCTGAGCCTGACTCAGCTGTCGGGTTCCCTTTTAATGGTATTCTTGCTTTTAAAGAAAAGAACTTGCATCGGCATGGTAATTTCCATTTTCTGTGCTTGTCATAGAAGTGAGTTGTGCACTTAGCCCCACCATTGGCAGAGGAACACAACATGGAACAGTTTCAGCTTATGAAAAATAAAATCAACTATCACCCAAAGACCAGGATCACATTTTTAATTTTGATATTTAGGTGGATGTGGAAGATTTAAAAGAAATGGATTAATGGGATAATCACATGATTCTTTTCAACAGTTTTCATTTTGGTGGAACCATTGTAGATCTAATCTGTATTTATTAAAGGAAACTGGTCATCAGATTCTTCTTACCTGAACAACAGGTAGCAAGAATCAGAGTGTGGCTGTGGGATTTTAGCCAGATTTTATACTCTGAAAGGCTGTGAAAGCATAGATGGAAAAGCAGGTCTGGGATTATAAAGAGACACTCTTGTCTGATATGGTCCTGGGTCTTAAGCCTGCTTTACACGTTGCAATTTCGCATACGATATCGTATGCGATTTGCAATGCCCCCATCATATGTGTGGCACGTTCAATTTGTTGAACGTGCCGCACAAAACGATTTTAATGGGGATTTATTTCTATGGTTTTTTTAGGGAAAAACCTTATCAGCTTTCTTCCAAAACAGTGCCATCTGTCAATTGCTTGTGTATGCTACAGCATGCCAGGCAAATTTACTTCCATGGAGTTGACTCACCATACCAAACACAAACCATGGACAAGTGTGAATTTGTACAGGATTAGGCTATGTGCGCACAGTGCGTTTTTCGCGGCGTTTTTGCGTGTTTTTCGGGTGCGTTTTTGGCCTCAAAACTGCAGGACTTTGCTTCCCCAGCAAAGTCTATGAGTTTTAATTTTTGCTGTCCGCACACATCTGTTTTTTTTCAGCTGCGTTTTTGTGGTGCCACAAAAACGCAGCATGTCAATTATTCCCGCGTTTTTCACTGCGCTTTTCATCCATTGAGTTCAATGGGATGTTGAAAGACGCAATGAGAAACGCAAATAGCTGCGTTTTGGTGCGTTTTGAAGACCAAAAACGCAGCTATAAACGCAGGAGGTGGGTAGTAAAGTGACGTGTACAGGAAGAGGATTCCTTCTGTCAGTATATACAGAAGCGTGAATCCTCCCGGTACCGTCACCGCCGCTTCCACCTCCCGTCCTGTGCATGTATGCTGCCGTGCGGCGCCATGTACAGGCAGGAGGTGGAAGCGGCTGCGAAAACAAAAGTTAACAGTAGAAAAAAAAAAAAAAGTTATACTCACCTGTGTGCATACTCCCGGTGCCATGCCCGCTCCCATCTCCTCTCACGGTATCACCACCCCCGCTCCGGCTGTGTGCAGACGGCCGGGAAACCTCCGATTGATGCAGGACCTGGCGATGGATCACCTGATGCAGTCACCTGACGCATCAGGTGATCGTAAGTATCGCGGTGACGCGGGCGCCCGGCCGGTATCAGCGGATGCGTCAGGAGACTTCATCCCTGATTACCGGCAGCTGCTGCAGCGATCGGACGGGATCAGACTCCCGCCCCATCACTGCAGGAGCTGCCGGTAATCAGCACATACGTGAGTATTATTTTTTTTATTTTTTTTTGCACCGATACATCAGCTGATTGTATAATCGGCTTTTATACAATCAGCTGATGTGTGATGGGATTCAGGCACTTGATCCTGACACATCATCTGATCGCTTTGCCTTCCAGCAAACCGATCAGATGATATTGGATCCGGATTGGACAGCGCGGGACCCTGACCCAGGATTACTGCGGAGGGGGGGTTCTTTATTTCAATAAAGATGGAGTCACTAATTGTGTTGTGTTTTATTTCTAATAAAAATATTTTTCTGTGTGTTGTGGTTTTTTTTTATCTTTTCTAGAAATTCATGGTGGCCATGTCTAATATTGGCGTGACACCATGAATTTCGGGCTTAGGGCCAGCTATACAGCTAGCCCTAACCCCATTATTACCCAGCGAGCCACCCGGCTTCAGGGCAGCTGGAAGAGTTGGATACAGCGCCAGAAGATGGCGCTTCTATGAAAGCGCCATTTTCTGGGGTGGCTGCGGGACTGCAATTCACAGCGGGGGTGCCCAGAAAGCATGGGCACCCTGCACTGTGGATTCCAATCCCCAGCTGCCTAGTTGTACCCGGCTGGACTCAAAAATTGGGTGAAACTCACGTAATTTTTTTTTAAAAATTATTTTATGAAATTCATGAAATAATTTTAAAAAAAAAGGGCTTCCCTATATTTTTGGTTCCCAGCCGGGTACAAATAGGCAGCTGGGGGTTGGGGTTAGCCTGTACCTGCCTGCTGTACCCGGCTAGCATACAAAAATATGGTGAAGCCCACGTCATTTTTTTTTTTGTTTGGGGGGGCAAAGAAATCCTGCATACAGTCCTGGAAGGAGGATGCTGAGCCTTCTAGTTCGACAGCTGCTGTCTGCTCTCCTGCATACACTATTGGATGGAGTATGCTGAGCCTTGTAGTTCTGCAGCTGTCTGCTCTTCTGCATACACTAGTGGAGAATGAAGAACACATTGAAGAAGGAAATGACATCAGACCTTTTTTTTTGTTCACTGATAAAAAACGCATAAAGACGCAGTGAGCAAAAACGCAGCAAAACAACGCACCAAATCGCAGCAAAACGCATGCGTTTTTTGCCGCGTTTTTTTGCCGCGGGTGCGTTTTTGTGCTGTTTTAGCGGCCAAAAACGCAGCGTCAAAAAAAACGCAGTGTGCGCACATAGCCTTAAACAGCAGGTATGCTTTCTTGCAAAAACAATTACAAACCTCCTAGCGGTATTCTTAAGTTGTCTCTTGAGCAACTCAGATCCATGCAGTCTCCTGATTTCTGGCAGACTCTCCTCCTTAATTGACCATTTTGGGGAGCAGCAGAGCTGCAGTTTATCTGTGCTATGTTCACATGCAGCATTTTTATGGTTTTTTTTATGCAAATAAAAGCTACTTTTTACAGTACCAGCAAAAGCTGATATTTCAGAAACCTCATGCAAATGGTTCTTTATTTTCTGACTAAATTTGAGAAGCTGTGGCAGGTCAAGTCTTTCAGCGTTTTTGCATCCTTTTTTTCACCCATAAAAAGCGATGAAACAGTGAAAAAATGCTGCAAAACCTTGCAGCAAATATTTTTGCAGCATTTTTGCTGCATTGATAAATGAAGCTAACTTTATTAAAAATGTCCTTAAAAAAACGGAGCTACATGTGAACAAAGCTGAATGTGTTAAAGCAGAACCTGTACTGAGGTTTAGGCTATCAGTCTTTTGATTTTTTATTCTGGAGTCTACACTGCTATTGTGGCGCCCTGGACAAGCCAGGTCGTCACAGGTACTACACCAACACACCCCACACCCCGGCTAGGCACACCTAGGTCAAACACAAATCCTTGTTGCCTTCCTCCAGGGGCTGATGTCCACACCAGGGGGTGGGCCAGGCGGTTGGCCCCGCCCACTGAGGAGTTCACAGTCCTGGAGGCGGGAAAAGGAGTCAGATTAGTTTTGGAGTTAGAGAAGTGAAGTGGTAGAGGAGCAGCCTGACTGTGTCCAGGTGTGTGGCCCGGGCACATACAGCAAGGTTGGCAGACGGTGGTGACCGTCTGCAGGAGAGGCTGATTGGAGCAAACCGTAAGGACCGGGGACGGGCGGTGGCCCGCCGGTACCTGATCGGGGAGCGAAGAGAAGCCAGCACCATTCGGCAGGGCCTACGGACCCCGACCAGGCTTGGAGTCGCCGTAAAATTGGTCAAATCCATTAGTGAAGGGAACCTCCGGGGTTTCCCAGCAGTCAAGACCCGATTGAAGGCAACAGCTCACACCGTGAAGGGAAACACAGTCACTGCCAAGGCTACAGTTCCCAGGGCCAGAGCCTGCGGGCAAAAGGGGCTCCCTCAGCATCCATCCAAGCTGGGGAGCGGGTTACCGGTGGGAAGCCATTGGAACCGTAAACACAACACAGGTGCAGGGAAAGGCAGTCACCATCAACCTACCAGGAGGAGAACATCCGCAGCCGTCTGTGGGACCCGTCCATCCAGCCGTTTGTTTGACCAGAGACTACGTGTAAATTACTGGCTGAGTGAGTACCACCGTGCCGTGCGGCACAGCGCTGCCCCCGCGACCCTGCACATCACTAGGCCCCGTAACCCGCCTGTCATCCCCAAACCCTCACCGGGGCCCCGGGACAACCAACCCCTCTACCCACGGAGGGGAGAACCAACATCCAAGCTGCTCCCTGTCATCGCTCCCGGGATCCCCGTCCAGAGCAGCGGTGGTGTCACAACTTCACCACAACCGTGGGTGGCGTCACGGACAATATCCCCAAACCACACACCAAGCCCCCTTTCACTCACGGGCGAGGAACACCGCTCGAGTCCCCGGGATCCGGCCCACCGCTCGAGCCACCACCGAGCAGCAGCAGCAGCCGGACCCGAGCAGTGGGTGAGCGCAGCGTCCCCTCCTCCGCCCGCGACACTATCACTAGATGTACGAAAAGCGGTAAGTGGGCATTTGAACAAGCACAATGGAGCCATGATTAAGAGAACTACCTAAAAGCTGTGGGCTTGTAATTTTGCGAGACGTATAACAGCAGCTTGTCAGGAGGTAGAGGAAGGTGACCAGATAACTGCTGAATAGAAATCACTGAGCTTGAGAGAGATGTTAGGGATATTAGGAGTTAACTTTCTTCCTGGAATGTAATTACTATGCACTCTCAGACAGGATCTGTGAAGGCATTAGTGGCCGAGCTCCATGGAAACCAGCTGTACACTATGTAAGATAAAAACTCTCATTGCAGGAGAATGGCAGCAGATGGAAAAGAAAGTAAATTGAAAAGTTGTTTATTTTCATGATGTTTAACTAATTAAAGCAGTGTAATCCCTTAGTGACCACCAATATGACTTAACCCACCAACAGGTGAAAATACAGCAGCAGTCAGCTGTACACTATAGCTGAAACCCTGATGCATCAGTCACAATGGGTGTTGGCATCGACCAACACCTTAGTTACTGCTGTCACTGTTGACTATGGCATCTAGATGGTTAACAGAGAATAGGAGCTCCCTCTTTAACCCCATCAGCATCCAGAGATCATGTATGGTCTTGATGGTTGCTGTGGCAATTCTAGGTCAAATAACAACCTGAAAGTCTGCCAGCTATAGACTTACGTATATTTACAACATACTTGTTGCTAACTTTTGAACATTTTTAGGTTATGCTATTTTGCATTAATTCCTGAAAAGCATCTGAAAGGTTAATAAAGTATGTGACAGCAGTTTTGAATATGTAGAGGGGGTCTGTTTTTAAAATGGTATCACTTTTGGGGGGTTTCCAATTTGTAGGTACCTCAAAGTCTCTTCAAAACTGAAGAGGTCCCTAAAGAAATAAGTTTTGTAAATTTTCTTGAACACTATCAAAAATTACTGCTACAATTTTAAATCTAACATCTTAACAAAATAAAAGAACATTTTACAGCTGGTGCTGATGTAAAGCAGGCATGTTATTTATGAACTATTTTGTGTATTATGACTATTTGGATTAAAGAGTAATCATTCAAATGTTGAAAATTGCTAACTTTTAGAAATTGTTGCCAAATCTCTGCTGTTTTTATAAATAAACGCAAAACATATCAACCTAAATTTACCATTGTCATAAAATATAATTTGTCACGGAAAAATAAAATCACTGGGATATGTTGAAACATTGCAGAGTTATTGCCACATAAAGTGACACATGTCTGATTTGAAAAATTTGGCCTAATCACTCTGGGGTTAATGACTTGAGGACATACATCCGTTTAAAAGGTAACTTGTCAATAGGTTTTTAGACCCTAAACTAACATCTAACATCTACAGTCATGGCCAAACGTTTTGAGAATGCTACAAATATTAATTTTTACAAAGTCTACTGCTTAAGTTTTTCTAATGGCAATTTGCATATACTCCAGAATTTCATAAAGAGTGATCAGCTTAACAGCAATTACTTGCAAAGTCAATATTGGCTAAGAAAATGAACTTCAACCCCCAAAACACATTTCATTATCATTGCATTCCTGCCTTAAAAGGAGCAGCTAACATTGTTTTAGTTATTGTTCCATTAACACAGGTGTGGGTGTTGATGAGGACAGGGCTGGCGATCAATCAGTCATGATTAAGTAAGAATGACACCACTGGACACTTTAAAAGGAGGCTTTTGGTTATCTCTAAAGAAACACTTGCAGCCATCATTGTTCTGCACAAAAATGGCCAAACAGAGAAGAGTATCACAGCGACAAAGATTGCACCTCAGTCAACAATCTATCGCATCATCAAGAACTTCAAGGAGAGAGCTTCCATTGTTGCCAAAAAGGCTCCAGGGCGCCCAAGAAGGACCAGCAAACGCCAGGACCGTATCTTAAAACTGTTTCAGCTGTGGGATCGGACTACCAGCAGTGCCGAGCTAGCTCAGCAATGGCAGCAGGCTTGTGTGAGTGCTTCTGCACGCACTGTGAGGCGGAGACTGCTTGAGCAAGGCCTGGTTTCCAAGGAGGGCAGCAAAGAAGCCACTTCTCTCCAGAAAAAACATCAGGGACCGACTGATATTCTGCAAAAGGTACAGGGAGTGGACTGCTGAGGACTGGGGTAAAGTCATTTTCTCAGATGATTCCCCTTTTCGATTGTTTGGGACATCTGGAAAACAGCTTATTAGGAGAAGAAGAGGTGAGCGCTACCACCAGTCTTGTCTCATGCCAACTGTTAAGCATCCTGAAATGATTCATGTGTGGGGTTGCTTCTCAGCCAAGGCAATCGGCTCACTCACAGTCTTGCCTAAAAACACAGCCATGAATAAAGAATGGTACCAGAATGTCCTCCAAGAGCAACTTCTCCCAACTGTCCAAGAGCAGTTTGGCGCCCAACAATGCCTTTTCCAGCATGATGGAGCACCTTGCCATAAAGCAAAGGTGATCACTAAATGGCTCATGGAACAAAACATAGAGATTTTGGGTCCATGGCCTGGAAACTCCCCAGATCTTAATCCCTTTGAGAACTTGTGGGCAATCATCAAGAGACGGGTAGACAAACAAAAACCAACAAATTCTGGCAAAATGCAAGCATTGCTTATGCAAGAATGGACAGCTATCAGTCAGGATTTGGTCCAAAAGTTGATTGAGAGCATGCCAGGGAGAATTGCAGAGGTCCAGAAGAAGAAGGGTCAACACTGCAAATATTGACTTGCTGCATCAACTCATTCTAACTGTCAATATAACCTTTTGGTACTCATAATATGATTGCAATTATATTTCTGTATGTGATGTAAACATCAGACAAACATATAATTTTGGTGTCATTCTCAAAACTTTTGGCCATGACTGTATATAAAGCATCTGAAATGTAGTTTACGTCTAAATCTTTATATTATAGGTCAGTTTTTCCGCTTTATAGAAATTCAATTTTTATGCAAATATTCTCATTAGTGATTAGTGTAGGTGTTTTGGCCTGCACTTATAGCTTTTCATCCTCTCTCCCTCTTTTTTTTTTTTTTGTCCTGTCACCGACCTACTGTCTGTAACTGGTCATTTTTTCTGAATCCCATTTTTTCTGCTCCGTCGCCTGAGCTCTCAACATAGACACCTTCCTTCCCACTAAGGATTTACGCATGTGCTGGCATCCAGAATAACGGTGCCTGCATGACATCTGAGGCAGAGGAGCAGGTCACTGACAGAAATTGGGAGAACAACCGGAAATGTGCCACACATGCCGCCGTCCAGAATAACGGCCCCTGCATGAGATCTCAATGACCAGAGCTGTCTGAACGACCGGAGATGTCTCCGCATGTGCTGCCATCCAGTATAACGGCCCCTGCTCAAGATCTGAGGCAGAGGATTAGAGCACTGACAGAAATCAGAACAACCGGAAATGTGCCGCATGTGTCGCCGTCTGGAATAATGGCTCCTGCATGAGATCTCAATGACAACAGCTGTCTGAACGACCGCAGTTGTCTCCACATGTGATGCCGTCCAGTATAACGGCCCCTACACAAGATCTGAGGCAGAGGAGCAGGGCACTGACAAAAATTGAAAGAACGACCAAAGAGCTGTAAGTTGAGGCTAAGCGCCCTGCGCTAATTAGCTAATTTGCATAAACATTTGTTGTTTGATAAATTTATAGAAAATGGAGAAAAGGATATATGATACAAGGTTATAGACATAAACAACACTGCAATGCTTTACATAGGTGACGTTAGTTTAATGTTTGGTTAGTTATAATTCTTTGGGAGCCAGCACACCCTAAATGTTCATGATCATCCAGACTGACTGAACAACACTCCATTCCAACAACACTAGTGTTGCTTGGCCAGTTTACTCAATATATAGACAAACTGTACCTTTTCATGGTGGCCCAAGTCAGAGTTTTGAAGGCATCTCAACAGGTAGAGGTCCAACACGTGTTTACAAATTCCCCTATTCCATAGTTTCTCTGTTACAGGAACTCAATTACTTTATATTACTACCATACATGTCTGCTGAAAAAAAAAAGTAACGACTATATTTGTAGATCTTATTTATCTCAAGGAGTATGAATACATAATATGATTACTACATATTTTTATAAAGGGTTACAAGTGTCTAGTCTGTTTGGCTCTTGACTTATAAAAGCTCCACTAAAAACATGTAAGAGATATTCTGACTGAAAAAGAAGCTGTTAATAATTCAGTTTATCTTCCCTGAGTATCGTGCATATCATGTTTAGAAGTGTTTCCATATATTTGCTTCAATGTACTGTACATGCATAATGTGCACATTGTGTCTTTCCTCCCACACAGTTATTGTACCAATGTCATGGTTTGGATCAAATGATATTTTTTCTTGCGTTCCATACAAAATTTCAGATCTACATCCTTACTAATGCAATTCTATATTTTTTATTGTTAGATATCCGTTATTACCACAAGTAGTTATCATTCTGTTAGTAGCCATGTGTATATCAGTCAGTATGGTTTTATATCCTTGAAAGATTGCTGCCAATTCAAGAAAACAAACCATTTTATGTTCCAAGTAATGAGCATTTCATTATGATTACATCACGCACAAGATGGAAGTTCCTCAAAACATTTTCTGGAAATTAGAAAATGAGAAGCTAATGGTTTCTAATTGGGTTATATTCACACAGCCTGATGAAAATAGACTGGACTGTGAATATAGAAGCCGCGTGATGATGGAGCATGCAAAGTCTGTGCGGGAAGATTATTACTCCCATAGGTTTCGACATTACTCATTAAAAGCAGTGTCCCAAAAGCATATGGTGCAGGGACAATAACTTCCCTGGTATTCCTTCCTCTGTACAAATAAGTTATTAAATCATGAGAAAGATTTTATGCTTAATTATCTGGTATTATGTTGAGAGTAAAAGACAAATGAGGGGAAAAAAACTACACTGATGACTATGCCTGCTTGGATGCAGTGTAAAGTATAAATCCTGAATACTGTCACGGCCGGGGCGTCAGTAACCATTACTGCAGAGATGAGTGTGTGGATCCACTGGACCATGGAGCCCAGGCTTACCATAGAGGGGTTTGACTACGCGGATACCTGGTCTTCTCTAGAACCTCTGCTAGTGAGGTTAGATTTGTGCTGCAGGTAGTCACCAGGTACCACTCCAAGGCAGTCCCTGGATCCACAATCTCTGTCCCAAATGGAGACAGGCGAGACAGAGTTGGTGCCACAGCGGGACAGTAACAGTATCACAGGTTGCATGCTAGTACAGATACAGATGAGAGGGCTGATATCGACAGGATAGATTCTTTTTCCGACAGGAACATTGTTTCAGGAACACAGACATATAATGGGACACAGGAATTTATTCAGGAACTCAGGCTGGTAAAGCGAAAGTTGAACACAGTCAGAAATTCAGGCGGGTACCGGGGACACCGGAACAGATTCAGGCACTCAGACAGATTCAGGATCCGAACTGATTCAGGCATATCGGCGAGTATCAAATCTGGAACAGGCTCCAGGGTCCAGACTACGAGCTCATAGCCACAAGTTAGTGACTTCAGGAGAAAAACGTTGCATAATCACTTCCTAATAGGGGAGGGTATACCTGGTACCTCCCAGTGATAGAAAATCTGTTGGCTTTCTTGACTTGGCTGTTTTAATAAGTCCTTTAGTTTCCCATGAATAAGAATCCTGGGGCATATTTAGGACTATTTTTCTGTTTTGCCTTTATGAATGAAATGGAAGCTGGCTGCTACCATTCGCCTTGTTAATTGGGCATATCCCTGCAGAGTCTGACTCTTTAACAGTTCATATTATAATAAAAATATCTGATACCACCAATATTGGCAGATCCTATACTGTATATGGGATTTCCCAACTCTCCTCTGACAGATGATGTCGGAGAACAGAAATAAAGATTCATCCTACCTAAATTCAATTGCTAATCATTTTGTTTTGGAGAGGAGCCATTGCCAAAGGAGTCTAGCAACAGTTCACTCATAAAGAACACAGGAATACTCTGCTTGGCCAAGCTTTCCTGTGTATTGGGCAGTCAGTAGAGAGATTTGTTGGGCGAACAATCCTTATGTTGACAGTTATCTTGCGTATAAGGTTCTTTAGATTGAAATGTACACACCTTATTGACCAGAGGCATGCTACTATCCACTTCCCAAATTATTCATGCATTATCACATTGAATAATTAAGGATCAGTACATTGCAAAAAATGATGCTCAACTATTGCTTCCTGAGAAATACAATTATTAATTATCATTGAAAAATAATGTCAAGAGAGCCGAGAGTTCCTCTTCAACACCAAGTTTTATGAATCTAACATGGTAAAGCAAAATGATTTTCACTGCCTTTGTGCGGCATCCATTTCTTCATGACAGCCAGACAAGGGCAGTCTTCACTTCTGTACCCAGTCTCCTGGGTGCCTCTTGTACTTACTATCTCCCAAGATCTTGAAGTGTATTGCATCATGTCACTGGGCCAAATAAATGCAAAAGATACCCAGAATGCTTTGTGCAGAGGTGAAGACTTGCCTAGGCCATGGAGGACTAAACTGGACGCTGGACCAGGGAAGTCCAAATCATTTGCTTAGCTCTACAAACCTAAAAATGTACTGCTAACATAGTCTTCAGTTCTAAGTACATCCAGGTAAAACCAAGATTTCTGACCACTGACTCATCAAAGTTATCACTGCTGGTACTTTTGTCATATTGATGCATTGAGACTACACGGTGACTGCATGATCATTTTGTTAAATGACTACTGTTGGTTATTCTTAAAATAATTTTTGTGTGCTGATTCCAAATCTGCAATCAGAATTTTTCTATCTGTCCCCAATTTTCCATATTTTTTTTTCTCCAAACAATTTAGCCTACATTGCCTCTTCATAAATAACTTTTGCTTTTTAGGTGCTAGGATTGTTATAACTTTGCACTGTTCTTATGAAGTCGGTTTGTTTTCATACTTTGGTAACAGACAGAGCTCCGGGTTTTTTCCAAGTTTGACTAATCTTAGGGATTTGCACGCTTTGGGGGTTTCACGGGTTACATACCAACAAACTTCATTATCTCACTGTCCTTTGTGAATTTGAGTTGTATGTTTCGATAAGCTTATCTTTAATTTAAACTGTTATTCTAGTTAATTATCTATGCAGCAAGTCTGAAAGAAATATATGAAGAATTGCCCCTTCTACTGTCAAAAATCAGTTGCAAAAACTACAAGAGGAATATTTGTGGTGAGAAGAAGGTAATAGCCTTGATGCTTGGGTTTGAGCTATACAAAGTTTTGTTTTTTACTCTGCAAATGGGACAGCAGAGTCTGCAAAACCATTTCACAATAGAACAATGGTCACCAGAAACAGTTTGACTTCTGGAAGAAAGAATGTCTTGCATCAGTATCTTGTAGCTCCAGAAAAACTTCTTCTCTTCCCACCACTCCACGTAAAACTTGGGATGATGAAGAACTTTATTAGGCTATGTGCGCACGTGTGCATATTACATGCAGTTACGCTGCGATCTGCAGCGCAGCGTAACTGCATGCGTCCTGCGTCCCCTGCACAGTCTATGGAGATTGTGCAGGAGCCGTGCGCACGTGGCATATTAGAACGCAGCGATTCGGCTGCTGCCCGAATCGCTGCGTTCTAAGAAGTGACATGTCACTTCTTCCGTGCAGTTTGCATGCTGTCTATAGGGAGAGGCAGCATGCAGAGATCACGTTCTCTGCCGGCACCATGCGCTTCAGAAAGGAGCTTTTCAGCTGCGCTCTGAAGCGCACCTTTCAGGTGCGGTGCAGAGCGCACAAGTGCGCACATAGCCTTAAGGTGATGGAACATAATGGTGAGGGTTTTGCATAGTTCAAAAACAAGTTACTACAAATCACTGAGCAAAAGATCAAGGAAGGAATTTTTGTGGGGCAATAAATAAGGCAAATTATGAAAGATGCTGATTTTGACACAAAACTAAGCGAGACCAAGGAACTAGTGCGGTAGTCATTGAAAAATGTAGTGGTGAACTTTCTTGGCAACCATAAAATGCCAAACTAAAGAAATCTAGTGACTGAGTTATTACAATGCTACCAAAAACTGGGATGCAATATGTCTCTCAAGATGCATTTCCTATACTCCTATTTAGAGTTGTTTCCGAATAACCTTGGAGATGTCAGTGATGAGCACAAGGAGTGGTTTCATCAGGACATCGCGTTACTTGAATGTCATTATAAAGGGAAATGGAGCCCAAAAATGATCGCAGACTACTGTTAGGAACTAAAAAGTGGCACGCCTGCAGCTAAATATTCAACAAAATCAAACAATTTTTTTAGATAATACAAATTTTTTTTTTTAATTAAGTGATTCCTGTTAAAAAATAATTTTCAAAAATGTAAACGCATGTTACTCTAAATCCCTGCAATATAGAAAAATTCTGAAAGCAGATTTGAAATCAGGGAGCAAATTACCTTAAGCCTATTTCATGCATTTAACATGAAAAAAAGTTGATGTCCAGTTAATCATTAGACCTATATTAGAGTGATCGAGAAATGGGTACGATCGCCTTTAAAATGAGATCCTACTAGATATTTGTAGCAAGTTAGAGATCTAATATTTCTCATTTAGTTCCATTCATTTTCTGTACAGCCGTGAAATTTCACTTGCAATGAAATCTCAAGTGAAAGTCACAAAATGTCAACAGTGCACAAGTACATGAGCGCAAAACAACGGTCTGTAAAGTAGTTAATTTCCTTTCTTTGATGATAATGACAGCAGCGGTGAATCAGACTGGATTCATTTAATTAAACCGTTGTTCATTCTTGGGTAGATTTCAGAACTATTATTATTTCATGATGTGTTTGCTGCGAGAAAAAAGGCGCTACATAAAACTAATAAATAAGTCATTGGAGAAAATGTAGAACAAAGACAGTATGGTTCCTTTTCTAAAGGATTGTAATCATTCAGTTCAGTCATTGCAGACCATGTACTGTGCATTGTAAGCGGATCAGGAAATCTAAACTGATTTACTCCTTTATATAAAAAGAATATTCTAAGAACCCGATGCCTGAAAAAAAAAACTTCATTCAAAAATATAATTGTACAGTTACCATATGAGTACAGAGTTGTGCCATTAGGGATTGTTTATGGCCAAGTTTTAGGTTTATTGCTTATATAGTGCCGACATATTCCCCAGCGGTCTACAGACATTGTCGATACTCAGTGTCTACAGTGAGGCTCACAATGTAAACTATCGGTATGTCTTTGAAATGTTGGAGAAAAACTACACAAATACGAATGAAAGAAACTCTAGGCAGATGTTATCCCAGTTTGGATTTGAGGAGCCCAAGCTCTGCAGAACAACAGAGCTCCATTCTTCAAAATATGGGGTCAACAACAGTGACTCAGTGGTCACCAATGTTACCATACGTTTGCCTCATTATCGGATGTGGATATGTTGGGCTTACACTCATTGGGTATTTCCCAACATAAAATTCCTAGAACAAAGTGCAGTTTAGATCAGTGCATTTTTTCAGGACCTAATGCATGAAACTGAATCTAGAAAATCCTATGTGAATATATATGAATGGCAAAACTGTGTTGAAACCGCATATATAGTCCTACAACTCTGACTCATGAAACCACAGAATTTGAGCATGGAATAAAAACAGTTGTTTTATAAGTTAGTCAAAAAAGCTTCACTCAAAGCTTTTGATGATATTTCAGATTTTCCTGGTGTTATCCTATTTTTTTTCCCCCTCACTTTAGGAATGTCAAATATCGTCCCACTACAAATGTGGTTATTGCTTGAATATAGCAAGAATCAACTATGATCCCACTAATCTTGCTTATCAGCTATATGATTTTGAATTGTAATGATAAAATATGAAAGATGCAATTTCCTTTTGAAAGATACCGTAATTTTAAAGTCTTTAAAATGTGATAACAATTCTAAAAAACATGATACGTTCCTTCAACTTTTATGGACTTTCTTCTACTATCTGAAAAAAAATCTAATTTCCTGAAATTTGCAGTTTCATACTAATTGGAACATTTTGAAATTCGATTTGCGGTTCACAGAAAAACAACTTGTCCTGTATCATTTCTCAAGACTGCTAAAGCATCTGAGAGAGAGCTAAGTCTTTTTACATTGCAATGCAGTCCTCCCCATAATTCCCTAAGGCTGTGACATCTTAAGGATTATTATACTTTGTACAGTGGTGGTCAGTACCTTGGCCATCACAGGTCAGAGGTTCTCAGGGGTTCAATTTGTACAGCAGAGTAATTTTTCATCTCCAGAGTCACTGGGCACATCTGTCTTTTGTAGTGTGTAAGCTATTAGGCTATGTGCACACGCTGCGTTTTTTGACGCTGCGTTTTTGTGCGTTTTTGGCCGGTAAAAACGCACCCGCGGCAAAGAAACGTGGCAAAAACGCATGCGTTTTTACCATGATTTGGTGCGTTTTTAGCTGCGTTTTGCTGCATTTTTGATCTCTGCGTTTTTCTGTGTTTTTCCAATGCATTGCATGGGGGGGGGAAACGCAGAAAAATGCAGGAAAGAATTGACATGTCCATTTTTTTTTTTAAGCTCAAAAACCCAGCTTAAAAAAAAAGTTGTGTGCGGACAGCAAAAATGAAAATTCATAGACTTTGCTGGGGAAGCAAAGTCATGCAGTTTTGAGGCCAAAAACGCACCCGAAAAAGTGCAAAAACGCCGCAAAAAACACACTGTGCGAACTTACCCTTATAGTCAGTGTGGTCATCTGTAGAGTGTAAGCATTTGTAGTCTATAGTGTTCTCTCTCTTCTGTAGAGTATAAGCTTTTATGGTCAATGGGGTCTTCTCCTGTAGAGTGTATGCTTTTATAGTGAGCAGTGTCCTCTGTCTTCTGTAGAGTGTAAGCTTGTCCTCTCTCTGCTGTTCAGTGTAAGCTTTTATAGTCAGCAGTCTCCTCTCTCTTCTATAGAGTGTAAGCTCTTATGGTCAATGGGGTCTTCTCCTGTAGAGTGTATGCTTTTATAGTGAGCAGTGTCCTCTGTCTTCTGTAGAGTGTAAGCTCTTATGGTCAGTGGGGTCTTCTCCTGTAGAATGTAAGCTTTTATAGTCTGCAGGGTTCTCCCTCTCCTGTAGAGTATGAGTATAAGCTTTTATAGTCAGCAGTGTCCTCTCTCTGCTGTTCATTGTAAGCTTTTATAGTCAGCAGTCTCCTCTCTCTTCTATAGAGTGTAATCTCTTTGGTCAGTATGGTCTTCTCCTGTAGAGTGTAAGCTTGTATAGTCAGCAGTATCCTCTGTCTTTTGTAGAGTGTAAGCTCTTATGGTCAGTGGGGTCTTCTCCTGTATAGTGTAGCTTTTATACTCAGCAGTGTCCTCTCTCTTCTGTAAAGTGTAAGCTCTTATAGTCAGTGGGGTCTTCTCCAGTAGAGTGTGAGCTTTTATAGTCAGCCGTGTCCTCTCATTGCTGTGCAGTGTAAGCTTTTATAATCAGCAGTCTCCTCTGTCTTCTATAGAGTGTAAACTGTTATGGTCAGTGTTGTCTTCTCCTGTAGAGTGTAAGCTTTTATAGTCAGCAGTGTCTTCTGTCTTCTGTAGAGAATAAGCTTTTCTAGTACGCAGTGTCCTCTCTCTCCTGTAGAGTGTAAACTTTTAAGGTACCGTCACACTAAACAACTTACCAGCGATCCCAACAACGATACAACCTGATAGGGATCGCTGGTAAGTTGCTAGGAGGTTTCTGGTGAGAGGTCACACAGTCAGACGCTCCAGCGATCCCACCAGCAACCTGACCTGGCAGGGATCGCTGGAGCATCGCTACAAGGGTTGCTGGTGAGCTGTCACCAGCAACCAGTGACCAGCCCCCATCCAGCAGCGACGCACTGAAGCGATGCTGCGCTTGGTAACTAAGGTAAATATCGGGTAACCAACTCGATATTTACCTTGGTTACCAGCGCATGCAGCTACACGTGCAGAGAGCAGGGAGCAGCGCACACCGCTTAGCGCTGGCTCCCTGCTCTCCACATTGGGTTAATTACCCGATGTGTGCTGCAGCTACATGTGCACAGAGCAGGGAGCAGCGCACACCGCTTAGCGCTGGCTCCCTGCTCTCCTAGTTACAGCACACATCGGGTTAATTACCCGATGTGTGCTGCAGCTACATGTGTACAGAGCAGGGAGCAGCGCACACTGCTTAGCGCTGACTCCCTGCTCTCCTAGCTACAGTACACATCGGGTTAATTACCCGATGTGTACTCTGCTACACGTGCAAGGAGCAGGAGACGGCACTGACAGTGAGAGCGGCGGAGGCTGGTAACGAAGGTAAATATCGGGTAACCAAGGACAGGGCTTCTTGGTTACCCGATGTTTACCGTGGTTACCAGTGTCCGCAGAAGCCGGCTCCTGCTGCCTGCACATTTAGTTGTTGCTCTGTCGCTGTCACACACAGCGATCTGTGCTTCACAGCGGGACAGCAACAACTAAAAAATGGCCCAGGACATTCAGAAACAACCAACGACCTCACAGCAGGGGCCAGGTTGTTGCTGGATGTCACACACAGCAACATCACTAGCAACATCGCTGCTGCGTCACAAAAGTTGTTCGTTAGCAGCGATGTTGCTAGCGATGTTGCTTAGTGTGACGGGGCCTTTATAGTCAGCAGTGTCCTTTGTCTTCTTTAAATTCTTTAAAGTGTAAGATGTTCTGGTCATCAAGGTTCTTTCTCTCCCTTCTCCCTCCACATTTATTTCCCAAGCAATTAAAAGCTTTCCTGTATTAAGATTTGTACAAATTAATTAGCTGCAAATTGAATTTTTGGAAAAATTTCAGTAAAATCGGAAAGTCGAATTTTAAAAGAACTGCTCATCTCTACTCATTATTTAATCTTATATCTAAATTTCCTGTTACTATTACTCATCTTTTCTCCACCCAGCCAGCAATCCTGCCTGTCTTTTGCTGCAGAGGTCACGTTACCTAATGGCTGCAATGGCAAAGCGAGTAATACAACATATGACCACTGCGCAACTGCAGTGATCATATGAGGGCCGGGGAAGAAGAGTTGAATATATATTTTTTATTTTATCATATTTTTTACATACTCCCCTTTTAGAAGTATCACAAGTACAAACTTACTGCATATACTATGATAATTGCAACTATTTATAGTTAGAGCAGTTAGAACACTACCAATATAAGTATGAGGTATTTACAGACAGAGGAGATAGTGCCAAGTAGCAGTCACTTTGCTATCATGTATAGTCAAGCAGATGCAAGTTGCTGATATACAATGCCCACTTAGTCCTCTTACATTTTTGCTTGTTCTATTAATGGAATGGATTGTTGATCTTGTCTGCCTTATACTCCTTCACACACAACTTTTTTTCAGTAGGTGTTTTATTTCTCTTAGAAAATGTAATTCTATGCATGTTTTCCAAGCTTTTTTTAAGACATTGACATGACCTTTTGTGATGTGTTTATTTATATTTTATTAGCTCTTTGGTAAGGTATGAAAAAATACGCCATACTAATAGAAAGGGAGAATAATGCTTAATAGATGTGGCTTCATAGCATTTTTAGGAAAAACATGATATTTATGTGCACTTTTTGCAGTTTCATTAAAAAAAATTTGTTTGGAAAAATGCTGCATCCCGCTGCTTTGCGAAAATAAGTCGCAAAATATTAAAGGGAACCGGTCATCTATTCATGGTCTCCAATCCACGTGTAGCACGAATCAGACTGTCTGGGTTATTGCAGTCATGTAGGTTTTACTCTGAAAGGCTGCAGGGTTTTAGATAAATCATATTTTGTAATGCCGGCTGGGGACCATGTGTCTCAGATAATGATTCTGAACTCGGTCCTCAGTGACTTCTCCACTCCCTGCTGTCCTAGATTGACAGGTCTCTTCCCATGTGTGTGTATAGGCAGAGACCTTTCAATCAGCGGTTTGGGCAGGATGAGTCAGATGACAGGTTTCTTTTTAAATAGTGCTTTCTTTATAGGTGAATAGGTCATGCCATGTGATGATCTGGTAGATGGTTGACTGGTTATGGATCCCAGTTGGCTAATTAATGCCACAATATAGTTATATGGATACAAGACAAGGAAGTTCCATCACTGTTCTAAAGATAAAAAATCTGAATCCTTTTTCATAAGAGTGTAAATTCAATATGATAAAAAAAATCCAAGTAGAAAAAAGTAGCCTAAAGGCCGCTTTACACGCTGCGATATCGGTACCGATATCGCTATCGTGGGTACCAGCCCCCATCTGTTGTGCGACACGGGCAAATCGCTGCCCGTCCTGCACAACATCGCCTAGACCCGTCACACTACTTACCTGTCCAGCGACATCGCTGTGACCGGCGAACCGCCTCCTTTCTAAGGGGGCGGTTCGTTCAGCGTCACAGCAACGTCACAGCTGCGTCACTGAACCGCCGTCCAATAGAAGTGGAGGGGCGGAGATGAGCGGGATGTAATATCCCGCCCACCTCCTTCCTTTCGCATAGCAGCCGGGAGGCAGGTAAGGAGAGGTTCCTTGTTCCTGCGGTGTCACACGGAGCGATGTGTGCTGCCGCAGAAACGAGGAACAACTTCGTTACTGCTGCAGTAACGATTTTTGAGAATGGACTCCCATGTCACCGATGAGCGATTTTGCACGTTTTTGCGACGATGCAAAATCGCTCATAGGTGTCACACGCAATGGCATCGCTAATGCGGCCGGATGTGCGTCACCAGTTCCGTGACCCCGACGAGTTCGCATTAGCGATGTCGTAGCGTGTAAAGCCCCCTTTATAAGCCAAAACAGTTTCAATCGATAGTTTTCACAACGAATGCAAGAAAAAGATTTAAGGGTGGTGTTATGATCATCGCCCACTACCTGCACTTGAGATTTAGATTTAATAGTAAAGGGGAATAATAATATAATAATAATATTTATTCATTTATATAGTGCTATTAATTCCATAGCACTTTACATACATTGGCAACACTGTCCCCATTGGGGCTCACAATCTAGAGTCCCTATCTGTATGTCTTTGGAGTGTGGGAGGAAACCGGAGAACCCGGAGGAAACCCACGCAAACACGGGAAGAACATATAAACTCCTTGCAGATGGTGTCCTTGGTGGGAATTGAACCCAGGACCCCAGCGCTGCAAGGCTGCAGTGCTAACCACTGAGCTACCGTGCCGCCCCGACTCCGCTTCTCACACTCGCTCATCCACTCACCTATCCCAACAGGCTGACAATTAGTTAAATGCACCCCACTCCAGTTCACACATTCAAACCACATTTCGCTGCCATTTTGATAAGCCACCGCGACGTCTGCACTGCGTCACACATGTCGGGGTACTTAATAAATACGGTTGTTGCACTCTTGCATATACATTTACATTTAGAGCAGCTGATAATAAACTTTTCATTTTTTAGAGATGATATACAGTACAGCCCAAAAGTTTGGACACACCTTCTCATTCAAAGAGTTTTCTTTATTTGCATGCCTCTGAAAATTGTAGATTCACATTGTAGGCATCAAAACTATGAATTAACACATGTGGAATGAAATACTTAACAAAAAAGTGTGAAACAACTGAAAATATGTTTTATATTCTAGGTTCTTCAAAGTAGCCACCTTTTGCTTTGATTACTGCTTTGCACACTCTTGGCATTCTCTTGATGAGCTTCAAGAGGTAGTCACCAGAAATGGTTTTCACTTCACAGGTGTGCCCTGTCAGGTTTAATAAGTGGGATTTCTTGCCTTATAAATGGGGTTGGGACCATCAGTTGTGTTGTGCAGAAGTCTGGTGGATACACAGCTGATAGTCCTACTGAATAGACTGTTAGAATTTGTATTATGGCAAGAAAAAGCAGCTAAGTAAAGAAAAACGAGTGGCCATCAGTATTTTAAGAAATGAAGGTCAGTCAGTCTGAAAAATTGGGAAAACTTTGAAAGTGTCCCCAAGTGCAGTGGCAAAAACCATCAAACGCTACAAAGTACCTGGCTCACATGAGGACCGCCCCAGGAAAGGAAGACCAAGAGTCACCTCTGCTGCAGAGGATACGTTTATCCGAGTCACCAGCCTCAGAAATCGCAGGTTAACAGCAGCTCAGATTAGAGACCAGGTCAATGCCACACAGAGTTTTAGCAGAAGACACATCTCTAGAACAACTGTTAAGAGGAGAGTTTGTGCAACAGGCCTTCATGGTAAAATAGCTGCTAGTAAACCACTGCTAAGGACAGGCAACAAGCAGAAGAGACTTGTTTGGGCTAAAGAACACAAGGAATGGACATTAGACCAGTGGAAATCTGTGCTTTGGTCTGATGAGTCCAAATTTGAGATCTTTGGATCCAGCCACCGTGTCTTTGTGCAACGCAGAAAAAGTGAACGGATGGACTCTATGTAACGGTGGGCAGGGGGCGCCTCAGCAGTAGTCATGGTCCTGTGCCCGGAGGGCACCAAGCGCACCCCAGCCGTGACCGTCACAGAAAACATGGGAGCACATGGAGCAAGCAGTAAGGGGAATATGGAGAGCTGGGGATCATCCCACAGGGAAATACCTGGTTTCTCCAGCACTTTGGTTCTCTCCTGATCACCGGCACCGTCCTTAGCAACAAGAAATCGTCCAAGATAACCAGGCAAATCAAACAGGTTTTCTTTATTAAAGTCCATCTTACAGCTGTATATTAGCTCCATCCTTCTGTCTTTCTCACCTCTGGTATGTGTGTATTGTTAAAGGCTTTGAGACCGGTCACCATGACCTCATACAGGTAGTTCAGGCCGCCACCAAAATGAACTTCTGGATACAGTGCCCTCGGACACTACTCCACACCACAGTCCCAAAAAGGTGCCCGTAAGGCTTCCCCCTATTTGCCGCACTGCTCCCCAGCAAGCCACAATCTTTCCTCAGACTTTCTCAGGCCTCCAGCTGCAGGATCCTGTGCCAGCCTCAGGGACTCAGTAGTGTTGTCTAAATTATGTCTATCTTGGCAGCTCCCTCTCTCCTGTGTCTCCTTTACTCCATCATCAGAGGTGTCCCACTTTCCTTCATTCTGGTGTCTTTCTCGTCCCCTTGCTCCTGCTCTGTCTTGTGTCCCAAACTTAACTAACTTCAACCGTCTCTATCTGCACCACTGCAACTTTATCTCCACTTTCCTTGTTATAAGTTCCACATAGCCAGCGACTTTGCTGCTCCACAGGCCTGAGGCCTGACTCTGACCCAGGCTGGGCCCTAACTCCCGTTTCCACAGAAACAGTCTCTCTACCTATGCCCTAGCTTCTTCCCTATAGGCTAATTTCAAAATCCCAACTGTCTGTTACCAGGCAGATTTAACCTTCAACTGCATACCTATGCCTGTTCCTAGTGTCAGTGTGCTACTCTTGGGTGACATCTAGTGGTGACCCCATAAAACTACACATTATTGTGACAATACATTAAAAACTCTATACAACATATTCAATAAATGCTTAACAAATATGTGATGTCTTCAGGGGGGCATCTTCTCTCTCTGGGGTTGCGACCACCCTCTTACATCTACATGCCTGGTTTCCACCGTGAAGCATGGAGGAGGAGGTGTGATGGTGTGGGGGTGCTTTGCTGGTGACACTGTTGGAGATTTATTCAAAATTGAAGGCATACAGAACCAGCATGGCTACCACAGCATCTTGTACGGCATGCTATTCCATCCGGTTTGCGTTTAGTTGGACCATCATTTATTTTTCAACAGGACAATGACCCCAAACACACCTCCAGGCGGTTTAAGGGCTATTTGACTAAGAAGTAGAGTGATGGGGTGCTACGCCAGATGACCTGGTCTCCACAGTCACCAGACCTGAATCCAATCAAGATGGTTTGGGGTGAGCTAGACCACAGAGTGAAGGCAAAAGGGCCAACAAGTTCTAAGCATCTCTGGGAACTCCTTCAAGACTGTTGGAAGAACATATCCGGTTACTACCTTTTGAAGCTTATCAAGAGAATGCCAAGAGTGTGCAAAGCAGTAATCAAAGCAAATGGTGGCTACTTTGAAGAACCTAGAATATAAGACATATTTTCAGTTGTTTCACACTTTTTTGTTAAGTATTTCATTCCACATGTGTTAATTCATAATTTTGATGCCTTCAATGTGAATCTACAATTTTCAGACTCATGAAAAGAAAGAAAACTATTTGAATGAGAAGGTGTGTCCAAACTTTTGGTCTGTACTGTATATGAAGAGAACATTGCTTACAATGTTACAAAAAATGACACAACAAACGTAAAGGCAAAAACAGCATAAAACAAAAGGAAAATAATAGACACATCTTACGTATTAAATCTATGAAAGCTTCATGGAAAATATGGACAGATCTGCAATATATGCTGCTCTCCTTGGGTCTGCTAATAGTTTCTCTTGATGAGGAATGACATAGGGTCTTATCAAGATCCCTCACTCCTCCCTCTGCTGAGCTAAGAGAAAGATCTTAATCTTATGCAAAGAGAGACACAATTAAATGTCTAATAAAGGCCCCGTCACACACAACGCGATCGCTAACGAGATCGTTGCTGAGTCACAGTTTCAGTGCCGCAGTAACGATCCCATTAGCGATCTCATTATGTGTGACACTTACCAGCGATTAGGCCCCTGCTGTGAGATCGCTAGTCGTTGCAGAATGATCCGGACCGTATTCTTCAAAGGCGATGTCCTACTGGGCAGGACGCATTGCTGTGTTTGACACTGTGTGACAGGATCCCAGTGACTGCCGAGATCGTTATACAGGTCGCTACTGCGACCTGTATCGTTATTGCATCGTTGGTAAGGTCTGACTGTTTGACATCTCACCAGCGACCTCCCAGCGACTTACCAGCGATCCTTATCAGGTGGAATCATTGTAGGGATCGCTGGTAAGTCGTTGTGTGTGACTGGGCATTAAAGGTATGTGCCCACAATCCTGGTCACAGCATGTTCTCTCCGTGAGTAGTATTGAGTGAGTAGTTGACGATTCGTACTCGTTATGCTGTTAGCGAGTACTGTCCGCTACTCGAATATTCGTTACAAGTAGCGGGCACAATGTAAGTCATTGGGAAATACTCGCTAAGTAGCGAGTAATCCGAAAGCTGTACTTTTCGTGCGAGTAGTGAATAGTACGGCTTTTGGGTTACTCGCTACTTAGCGAGTATTTCCCACTGACTTACATTACGCCTGCTACTCGTAACGAAGATGCGAGTAACGGACAGTACTCGCTGACAAGCATAGCGAGTACGAATAGTCAACTACTCGCTCAACACTAGCCACGAGTGCTATTCACAAAAGACGGCAGCTGCCCCTCTCCGCAAGAGACTGCACCTTCCCATGCCCACGATCAGGATTCGGGCAGCTGCGGACTTTCTCTCTGTTCCCCCTGTGGAAAACACTTGCCGCTCCGCAAGCATAAATTGACATGCTGCGGCTGAAGTCCTCATGTCAGTTTACGCTGTGGGAAAAAAAGCACAGTGGGCATGGGATTTCTATAAATCCCATCCACTGTGCTTGTACAGATGCCCGCAGAGTTTTGAATGCAATGATATCACGCAGTGTCCAAAACGCTGTGAACCCTGATTGTGGGCACGCACCCTAACTCTACTGAGTCATATTTTCCCGCAGGAACCTCCTAGTGCAATATTATTACCACCATATTTTTACCATATTGACTATACCAAACTTGACTATGATAGATTACATTTCTGCAGATTGACATCACTGGAAAACAATTGTGATTGCAGCCACAGAAGCAATTAGGTTCCCTTAACAGAAATATATCAATAGGTAGTCTTGAAGTCATATTTTATAGACATGGCATGGAAAATATTGCTTCCACTTGTAACGTGAGTTCTGAAGGGGAGACAAACTATCTGCCTTGAGGGCAATTATCTCTACTTTCATTTATTAACACCTCTTTTGCTAATGAGGATGTACACAGTTAAAGATTGCCTTTCAAAAAACTGTCAGCTACTTGCTTATTTAATTTATCTACATACAGAAGAAGCTGCTGGGACTCTAGGGATATCCAAATTTGATTGATCTAATCTGTAATAGGTGGTGGTATTTTTTTTTCATGGATTTTGCCAAAGGTTTTTTTCATAAAATATTTTCTTTTACATCCATAATATCATTAAATGTGCAATAAAAATCAGTATTTGCATTTGTATTTTCATTTATTGGCATTTTCATTTATAACTAAAAAATAGCAATGGTGCAGATACTGATCCAGTACTGAGGATTATATAATTTAAGCAAGAGTTCAATGGGCATATGATATCCCTAAAATGTATCTTTGTACCGTGTTAGCTAGAACTGGTGTTAACATGCTGTTTAACAAAAAAAAGTGGGAAAAAAAGGGAATTTCGAATTGCAAGATTGGTTTATATTAGGGACATCCTTTAATCTGCAAAAGAAAAAAAAACTGATTAAATACAGATTACATATACACCAGTAGGACTTAAGGCTGCCTTACACACAACGATATCGCTAGCAATCTCATTTGCGATGTGACACGCCCAGATCGTTGTTACGATTTGCCGAGATCACTCATAGGTCGTTTTGTAGCGGTCACACGTACACATCTCACAAAGAATGCTACATCGTTCAGCGATATATTATTTGACCAAGGCGGTCGTGTGGATGTTGTTCGTCATTGGCAGGGTGTCAAACGTAGCAATATGTCTACTGCGTTCCAAACGACGAACAATATTTTGAAACTGAACGACGTGTCAACGATCAACGATTTTCACCCTATTTGTGATCGTTCGGAGTCGCACGTAGGTGTCACATGCAACGACGTCGCTAACGATGACGGAAGTGCGTCACGAAAACCGTGACCCCGACAACATATCGTCAGATAAATCGTAGCGTGTAAAGCAGCCTTTAGTTTCTAAGCCACACTGACAACTGGGACTAATATCCACAATTATGTGTACAAAGCTTAAAAATATGCTGGTCACAGATGTGCAACTGGAAAGAAATATTGATTACAGTAGAACAATAGCAGAGATACAGTAATTGCTGAAAGTGTTGGCACCCTTGAAATTGTTCCAGAAAATTTAATATTTCACCCAGAAAATTATTGAAGTTACAAGTTTTGTCATACACATGTTTATTTATTTTGTGTGCATTGGAACAACACAAAAAAAGAGAGAAAAAAAGGAAAATTCCACATAATTTGACAAAAAACTCCAAAATGAGCCAGACAAAATTATTGGCACCCTCAACTCAATATTTTGATTGCACACCCTTTGAAAAATGTAATTGCTTGCTATTACCATCAATAAGCTTTTTATACCTCTCAATTGGAATTTTGGACCATGCTTCTTTTGCTAACTGTTCCAGGTCTCTCATGTTTGAAGGGCGCTTTCTCTCAACAGCAATTTAAGGATCTCTGCACATGTGTTCAATGAGATTAGATCCAGTGTCATTGCTGCCACTTCAGAACTCTCCAGTGTTTTTTATTCATCCATTTCAGGGGGCTTCTTGAAGTATGTTTGTGGTTATTGTCCTGGTGGAAGACCCATGACCTACGATGCAAACCCTGCTTTCTGATTCTGGGCAATACATTGCAATCCAAAATCCTTTGGTAATCTTAAGGTTTCATGATGCCTTGCATGCAGTTAAGGCACCTAGTGCCAGAGACATTAAAACAACCCCAAAAATGTCTTTGAACCTCCACCATATTTGACTTTAGGTACTGTGTTCTTTTTTTTGTAAGCCTCATTCCATTTTTCAGGACAGCACAGTGGCTCAGTGGTTAGCACTGCAGCCTTGCAGCGCTGGGGTCCTGGGTTCTAGTCCCATTAATGACAACATCTGCAAGGAGTTTGTATGTTCTCCCCGTGTTTGTATGGGTTTCCTCCGGTTACTCCGGTTTCCTCCCACACTCCAAAAACATACTGATAGGGAATTTAGATTGAGCTCCAATGGGGACAGTGTTGCCAATGTATGTAAAGCGCTGTGGAATTAATAGCGCTATATAAATGAATAAATAGTAAACAGTAGAATGATGTGCTTTACTAAAAAGCTCTATCTTGGTCTCCTCTGTCCACAAGATGCTTTACCAGAAAGTTTTGAGCTTACTTGTGTACATTTTGGCAAACTGCAGTCTAGCTTTTTATGTCTATGTCAGCAGTGGGGTCCTCCTGGATCTCCTGCTATAGCATTTCATTTCACTCAAATGTCAATGGATAGTTTCCGCTAACACTGATACACTCTGAGCCTCCAAGACATCTTGAACTTCTTGAGAAATTGATTGGGGCTGCTTATCCACCATCTGGACTATCCTGTGTTGCAACTTTTTCATCAATTTTTCTCTGCTGTCCATGTCAAGGGAGATGAGCTACAGTTGCATGGGTTGTAAACTTCTTGATTATTACGCACTATGGACAAAGGAACACCAACATCTCTGGAGATGGACTTGTACCCTTCAAACTGTTGATATCTTTCAAAAATTTTGATTTTCAAGTCCTCAGACAGTTCTTTTCTCCTCTTTCTGTTCTCCATGCTTAGTGTGGCACACCCAGACACACAATGCAAAGATTGAGTCAACTTCATTTTATCTGGTATCAGGTGTGATTTTCATATTGCCCACACCGGTTACTTGCCACAGGTGAATTTTAAAGACCATCACTTGCTTAAGACAAAGTTGTTGATCCACAATTTTGCAAAGGTGAAAACAATTTTATCCAGCCCATTTTGGAGGTTTTGTATGAAAGTATGTCCAATTTGCCAATTATGTCCACTTTTTTCTTTTTGTTTTTTTTTGTGTTGTTCAATACACACAAAGGAGATAAATGTATATGACAAAAAGTGTAATTGAAACAATTTTCTGGGAGAAATACTTCATTTTTTAGAACAATTTCAAGGGTGCCAACACTTTTGGCTATGACTGTATGTAACCTACAAAGAAAATTATTTACAAATCTACAGATTAGTTTTTAAACTTTTAACATTTAGCTGTCAGCTATCTCTCCCAATTCCTACATGAGTGCTCAGTTTGATGGAGTGTTTGTGTTTTTCAACAGGGAGAGGACCAAAGCCCACACCTCTGGCAATAGCATATCTCCCATAAAACAAAAGGATCGGGCATTAAAATTACCCAATGAAGCAAGAGTGCGTGAGGAGGTGCAGGGAATATTAAGGGTTGGAACAGTGCACTGAGCTTTTAGCCAGGGTGAGGGTGCACTGAGGAGCCCGCATTTGCATTTGTAATAAAATCCATCTTTCTGTACAATTTAAAGAAAAGAAATCTATACTGCAGGTATGAGTTTCATAGGGCTTCTATGAGACTTTGAGAGGTTTAAAGGCAATCTGTCTGTAGGATCAATCCTCCCAAGCCGTCTATATATGCATGCAGGTAATAGGAAGCTGAATAATATGATACCTTCATATTTGTGATCTGGTGTCTTATTCCAGAGAAATCAATGTTTTACTTATATGTAAATGAGCTGTTCCAGGCTATGGTCCAGGCCCATATCTGCATAAGAATTTACCATAGCTTATTTTAAATAAAAAAGATGTGTGCTACATGTAAAGAACACAGAAAATTTGAACTGGACTTTGTCTCTTATGCTAAGGACACATGGTGAGTAAAACGGAGCAAATTGAAAGCGATAAAAAAATCGCATTCCACCTGGACCCATGTTACTCTTTGGAGTCGCTCCCATGAGTGATTTTTTTCGCAGTATGGTGCGGGTGGAATCTGATTCGTTTTTTCTCGCACCTATACATGTCTATGCCTTCAAAAGAAACATTGCACTGCACTCGCATTACACCGAAGTGCAGTGCGATAATCAAATCAGCTGATAATGGAGGAAATAGGGAGTTTAATCCCCCCTTCTCCTCCGCATCTGTGCTCCGATCACAAGATCACATCACAGTATAATGACACTCGGCTTACACTTGCAGTAGAGCAGAAGCCGCTGGTCATTAGCATAATGCATCCAAGGCTCTCACATCAGCCTTATAAACACATTTGCTGCAGCTCTCACAGCTCTGCTGTACACTGACAATATTGCAACACTGACTGCCTGTGAGACAAAAGCTGAAGCCCTGAGAGGACGCTGCAGATGTGTGCGTTATAATAACACACAGCTCTGCAGTGAGGCCAGGAGATTGAGAATGGCCATAACCTATCACACTGACAATGCCCGTTTTATATAAAATAGTCTCTGGAGATAGATTCTCATGAAGATCAGTGTTCGCCCATAGCTTGAAACAGCTCATTTACATATAAGAAAAACATGGATTCTTCTGGAATAAGATATCAGATTGCAGATATCAAGGTATTATTTTTCAGCTTCCTATGACCTAAATGCCCATATAGATAGCTAACGAGGATTGATCCTATTGACAGCTTCCCTTTAAATTGTGTTTTCAGGATGACAAACTATATTCTGTCCTGCCTATAGGTGCCCATTCACATTAGATGCCTATAGGATGAGCATATTCTTCAGCTAACGGCTCCCTATCACACACATTTACTCTCTGTGGCACTGGTGCATAGACTTGGATACAAGCACCTTTATACATTGTAATATTGAGAACGAATCGGGAAGGTGATGGAAATTGGATCTGTTTATAGTCCTCTTTTATAGCTGTACCATAAAGAAATTGATTTACTGGTAAGTAAAATTGAAAAGTTGAGTGTGATTTATATGCGCTGTGTCCTGGATTCTTCTAACAGTCACTGAAAAAAAATCTTTAAGGCAAACAATTTGTCGTTAATTACCAAGAAAGGGAAAGTGGGAAAAAAAGAAATAATGTCCTCTCCTCCCATACTCCCTCTGGCAGGAATACTGCTACAGGTACACTATAAATCTTCCTCCGGAGAGGTAGGCAAAGTGCAGACTATTTAGGAAAATAGCATCATAGTCTGAAAGTCCTGTCAAAATGTGCTGATTGCTGCAGTTTGCCCAGAGCGAAACTCATTGTAATAAAACGCCTTGGAGTGGAACATGGTGCCGTTTATGTCATCCACCTCCCGAGTTGTGCTTGTAGTATATAAACCCAAAGCAAACAGCTGTCAGTTTGAAAACCTCTGAAGAGTCCCCGTCACAGGCATTGCTGAGCTGTGCTGCTTCACTTCTTTGAAGAACATGTCAGCTGAGTCCTGGCAACTAGCAGTGGAGGCTGGATCTTAAGCAGCTGAGAGCACTGGATTAGAACAGCTTACATCTTTTGACTTTGTACTGGATCATTGGATTGAAATCACTTTGATAGCTGCTTTTCGAGGATTTTGTGTTTTTTTTAAGTCCATGAAATTATATGTTGAGTTTCTGCCCTTTTAGATTGGACCTTTACTTGAGTAGCTTAATTTAAAGTGTCGTTAAGGCCAAGGGATATAGACTTAGCAAAGCAGCGGGTGATCGTGAAATGCACCGGATAGAATATGCCGGCCACAGTCACTAATGCTAGACTTCTAATACTCAGCCGAAATTGTATTCACTGCCTTTGTATTCCCCTTTTTGTTTCTGTATGTACTAAGATTTAATGAAAGTACTTGTTTAAGTTATGCTTTTCTGGTTGAGTTACATGCTGGTGCCAAACCATCTGCGCAATTGTGCCAAATCTTACAAACATTTTGCAATTGAAACGGATCAGGTAGAAAATAATCTGCTCAAGGACATGTTTACTAAATATATGAAGGATAGTTCCCTCTGATCTCTCAACCTCACCAAACTTCTGGCTTTGGCATACTTTCTTCTCCTCTCCCCAGTGAGAATACATGCATGCTGGATCGAATTGTGTGTGTAATTCTTTCTTTCATTCTTTCTTTCTTTCCTTCTTTCTTTCTTTCTTTCTTTCTTTCTTTCTTTCTTTCTTTCTTTTTTCTTTCTTTTTCTTTCTTTCTTTCCTTTCTTACCTGTCCCATAAGTTGACTGTTGGCACACATGTGCAGACATTGCGTCATTCCAATGCAGCATTTTAAGGCCGCTTTACACGCTACGATTTATCTGACGATATGTTGTCGGGGTCACGGTTTCTGTGACGCACATCCGGCTTCGTTAGCGACGTCGTTGCGTGTGACACCTACGTGCGACTCTGAACGATCGCAAATAGGTTGAAAATCGTTGATCGTTAACACGTCGTTCAGTTTCAAAATATTGTTCGTCGTTTGGATCGCAGCAGACATATTGGTACGTTTGACACCCTGCCAACGATGAACAACATCCAAACAACCGCCTTGGTCAAACAATATATCGCTGATCGCTGTTGCGTCGTTTGTGAGATTATTATGTGTGACCGCAAAATAAACGACCTATGTGCGGTCTTGGCAAATTGTAACTAAGATCTGGGTGTGTCACATTGCTACTGCGAACGTCAGATAAATCTTAGCGTGTAACAGGGCCTTTAGAGTTCCGTTCTTAGGATCGGTAAGGCCTACAGCTATTGGATCACCACCAATTACAAGGCTATCATGTATGCGATTGATAGAAGGAAGAAGATCGGCACTCACAAATAAAGTTCCTTTTTGCAGAATTTATTCTACTTGTTTCATTCCATTTTGTTTAAAAAAAAAAGTGTACAAAATGACGCGTTTCAGTCAGAAAGTGCAGACCTTTTTCAAACAAAGTACAGAGTTAATGGTTGGGTGTGGATTTTTAGTTCATTATTTGGTTCACCGGTTTTGCATTTGTATACACTATTTAAAGATGGCAAAAACAAGTTTGATTTGTACATTGTTTGAAAAAGGTCTGAACTTTCTGACCAAAACGAATCATCTTGTACACATTTTTTTGAAAGAAAATGGAATGAAACAAATGGAATAAAGTCTGCAAAAAGGAACTTTATTTGTGAGTGCCGATCTTCTTCCTTCTATCAATTGCATACATGATAGCCTGGTAATTGGTGGTGGTCCAACAGCTGTAAGCGTTACCGATCCTAAGAACAGAACTCTAAAATACTGCATTGGAATGACGCTATGTCTGCACATGTGTGCCAACAGTCAACTTATGGGACAGGAAAGAAAGGAAAGAAAGGAAATGATGATGATGGTGATGTCATGCAATGTTGGAAATTGACAGGAAAAAGCTGTGGATATAAAGAGCGCAATAGGGTCTTACCAGTGTAAAATATGGTGACTTTTTGATAGGAAAACCGCTCACCTGGAAAGGTTGTGAGACTCACAACCAGTATAGAGACATACAGTATAACAGCTGCAGCCGATCTCACGTGCCAATGGCAGAAGCAAAACAAAAACCAGGATAATTGTGGTATACTCTGTGTTGCTGTACAAAGAATCACTCCAAATAATAAAAGCAATGGTGATGGTTTATTTTACGCGTTTCAAAGAGATATCCCCTCTTCTTCCTCAGGAAAATCCACCGGTAAAACAACTTTTACCGGAGGATTTTCCTGAGGAAGAAGAGGGGATATCTCTTCGAAACGCGTAGAATAAACCATCACCATTGCTTTTATTATTTGGAGTGATTCTTTGTACAGCAGCACAGAGTATACCACAATTATCCTGGTTTTTGTTAATTTTGGAAATTGACATTTTCACATTAATCTTTCAGAGCCGCCACTTTCAAATAATGACAGATGCATTTAAATTCATATGTGTCATGGAATTAAAGAAAACAAATGTATGTAGCGTTAAACAGGTTAAGTTTACTGGATAAGCGTCTTCTTTTTCTAAAAGAACCTGGGGCATTGGTGGTAAGACGAGCTACACCCCTATAATTATCTGATGTCACTTCTTATATATTTTAAATCTAAAACCAGTAATATAACAATAGAGTGAAAGAATGTGCAGAAAGTAATTTTCCATGTTAATCTAGAACAAACATTTATCTATAAAAAATTGCTAATTTCCTTTATCACATGGGTAACAAAAGAAAATTAATAATGGGTCTTTGTACTGTTGTCAGATTACATAGCAAAATGTAGAGACAGAGTCCCTGACTCCATCAATGTGTTAGTTTACTGGGTGCAGCAATGATAAAATCACAATTTATTTTCTGAATGCTGAGCCGTATGTAACTCCACTCTCACCACTGAGTGACAGCATTTTGTGTACAATGTTTATTGAAAAGAAATACTAATCAGTGGTAGGGGAGGGGTTGGACTAGTAGTCACAAGGCATTTTGTCCTCCAGTGTTTTATCAGCAGAATATTATGACTAATTTTATTGAAACCAAACCACAGGGCCCAGGAAGTGACACGTCACTGGAATCAGACTCTCAGCCCCTACATTATAGTGCTCTGAAATGTCATAGCAAAAACCTGTTGCAGATTACCTTTTAAAGGGAATGCATTATCTATATTGTTTTATATATTAAAAAAAAGGGAAACATTTTTAATTTATAATCATTTTTAGATTATTTTTTTATTATTTGTTAGACATGATTTTTGGCCTTGGGCTTGCCTGGGCACTTGTAACAGCAGGTAGAGAGATGCTTTATAGCACAACCACATGTAAGCAGGAAACAGACTGGAGTTATCTCTTGATTTCTATAGGGGACATTTTTAAGGCATGGTATTATGAGGCTGTATAGTCAGAGTGAAAATGGCTAAATTTCATGTCTTTTTTTAAATATATTGTATCAGTCAAAAGTTTGAAAACACCTGTTCGTGCAATGGGTTCCCGAGTTCTTAGATTGTGCAAATTGTAGATTCACACTGAAAGAGGCCAAACCACAAAGAGACACACATAGAAACAAATATTAAAGAAAATACGTGAAAACCCCCCAATTATATACCTTTATTCCTCTAAGTAACCCCTCCTTTTTACTTTGAGAACATATTTACACACCTTTGGCATTCGATCCAGCAGCTTCATCGGGTAGTCACCTTGAATAGATTCCGTTGAACAAGTATGCCTCATCAAGCTTTCATTTGTGTAATTACCAGCATTCAGAAAGTGTTTGCTGGTTCATCAGGCATGTTTTACACAGTGGGTAAATGGGACCATAGGTGGCTGAGCCCTAAGCCATAATATAACAAAGACCAGTCAACTTGACAAAAAGAAATTATGGTCAAGCATGACTTTAACATGAAGGCCAGTTATCCTAGTATCCTAAAATACAGTGAAGAAAGCCATCAATTGCTATCATCAAACTAGTTCTCATGAGGACTGTCAAGGAGAAATTCCATCGTTTTCGGGAACTCTCCTTTTTAGCAGCTTCTTAACAGTGAATGTCTGCTGTAATCTCTGATTGAAGGGCGCTTAGAGCCGGCGGAGAAATTCACACCACACAACATATCTGGGATGAATTGGTATGAGTTACGTGCTTTATTTTTACAAGCCTTTTATAGAGCGATAATGGGTTAATCTCTTAGTAAAATTCCTAAGTATGCCATTGGCTATATGAAACCATATGCAGAAAACCTGTGATGTTTGTCCATTTTTTGGAACTTCCCCTCCAGCCCCTCCTATGTTCCATCTTTATATCTTGCAGAGGTTTTGGCACGTAGCACCTCAGCCATAAATTTGGACTTGCGCAGATAGCCAGTCTTTCTTATCAACATCTGCATTCCCATCGTTTGTATCAGTCTTCAGCTGCTTACCTTGGCGTAGACATGCTTACAATCTTTTGTTACTTATATAGAAAAAAAAGGTTAGTTATAGAAAAGGCATTATATTCTCAAAGTAGAAAAGCACATAGAAAAATATATTGTATTCTCACAGGACCAACCCAGGAAAGCAAGAACAAAAATGACCTCCACAGCAGAGGATAAGTCCATCAGAGTTTGAAGCCTCAAAAACTGCACACTGACAACACCTCAGAGAACAGCCTTCATAAATTATGTACAGACATCAAGTAGCAGACACATCTCAACATCATCTGTATATAGGAAACTACGAGAAGCAGTCCTTTATGGCTGAATATCCAAAGAAGCCACTACTGAAGACCCCAATCAGTGAAAGTCTGTTTTGTAGTTGGATTTGTCATAAAGCAAAATTTTTCATACCAATGACTATGTCTTCATGAGACAGAAATAGTGAGTAGATGTAATGTAGTGTCCAGCAAGTTGAGTAGTCATGGGGTTGCTGTTCTGGTGATACTGTTAATTTATTCTAATTTCAGTGCACATCTACCCAGCATGGCTAATGGCCACCACACATTCTGCAACAGCATGCCATGTCATCTGATTTGCACTTAGTGCAACCATCATTTGTGTTGCAATAGGACAATGACTCACAACACACCTTCAGACTATGTAAGGGCCATGTGACCAAGTAGGAAAGGGATGGAGTGTTGCTTAAGATGACATGGATTCCATAGTCACCCAACTTTAACCTAATTGAGATGCTTTGAGATGAGTTGGATTGCATAGTGAAGGCAACGCTCCCAACAAGTGCTCAGCACCACTGGGGACTACTTCAGGACTGTAGGAAAACCATTCCAGTTAATGTAATGCCCTCATAAAGCTGATTGAGAGAATACCAGGAGTGGAATGAGTAACAGGGGTGTACTTTAAGGAATCTTAAGTTTAAAGGGTTATTCCCATCTCTAAGGGGCACTTTGCACACTGCGACATCGCAGGTGCGATGTCGGTGGGGTCAAATTGAAAATGACGCACTTCCGGCATCGCATGCGACATCGCAGTGTGTAAAGGCTGGATGATACGATTAACGAGCGCAAAAGCGTCGTAATCGTATCATCGGTGCAGCGTTGGCGTAATCCATGATTACGCTGACGCGACGGTCCGATGTTGTTCCTCGCTCCTGCGGCTGCACACATCGCTGTGTGTGAAGTCGCAGGAGCGAGGAACGTCTCCTACCGGCCTCACTGCGGCTTCTGTAGGATATGCGGAAGGAAGGAGGTGGGCAGGATGTTGACATCCTGCTCATCTCCGCCCCTCCGCTCTGATTGGCCGCCTGCCGTGTGACGTCGCAGTGACGCCGCACGACCCGCCCCCTTAACAAGGAGGCGGGTCGCCGGCCACAGGGACGTCGCACGGCAGGTGAGTGTGTGTGTGAAGCTGGCGTAGCGATAACTTTCGCTACGCCAGCTATCACCACATATCGCTGCTGCGACGGGGGCGGGCACTATCGCACTCGGCATCGCAGCATCGGGCTGCGATGTCGTAGTGTGCAAAGCCCGCATAAGATCCTATCCCAATATGTAGTAGGTGTAATAATAATAGTAGCAAATACCTCCAATTAGAAATGTAGCAGAGTTCCCTTGATTAGATATGTCTCTTACCTTTTGTACAGGGCATTGCAGCTTAGGTATCCATGGTTACGACCACTCATATAGTGACATTAACCATGAATACCTAAGCTATTCTAATGCCCTGCACATGAGGTAAGTGACATAGCTAATCAAGAGAAATATACATTTCTAATTTGAGATATTTGCTAATATTATGATTATTATTACCCCTACTACATCTTGGGATAAGATCTATGAGATGGGAATATCCCTTAAACACTCATTCCTGTTTTTCTGTTCATTTTTAGATTCAGCTTGAATGCAACAAAACCATGATGTATACATTCCAATAAGAACAATGCAAACCATAATATGAGTGTGTCAAACTTTAGACTGGTATTCTCGCTAGTGATATTCAAAAATGAAAAAAAAAGATTTTTTTTTTTACATTTTTTTATAAATCAGTCTGTTTACATTATTTAACATAAAATCTTAAACCATAGAATAGAATAACAATTTCAATTATGATCCAATGTTGTTTACATAATATCCAAGAGAACTAGACTACTATATGCATATATCTTCCTGGGATTTGTAAGCAACTGTTTACACTAAACTTTGGCTTTTTTTTTCATCTGAACATTAAACAGTGGTACAGGTGGAATACTTTATGTTGATGATCTATTGGACTGAGAATGGCCTATATATTGTTTTTGCACATGAGCCCTTTTCCGTCTGTGTCCGCCAGTGAGCTGAATACTGGATCAAGCATCGGAGTGATCGGCATGCTTGGTATGTGGCCAAGTATCGCTTGTGCGCCATGCTCAAATCCTCGCCCCACAGGTTTCACAGCTGTTTTTCAGCCACTAAACATGCGGAGATTGCCTGCCAATCATGGCACTTCAATAGCCATGTTGGCTACTGGCATTTCTGTGATTGGCCAGTTGCATCACATCAGGTCTTATATAAAGGAGGGACAGCTGATGTTAGCGCAGCATATAGTCAAGGATTTACACTTGCAACTTTTAGTGCCTTTCATGTGGGGTGCTCATACCCACTCGATTCGAGTAATGAGCACGCAAACACTTTGAAGATTATCACTAATAAATATACATTTTTGAGCATATCTTACAGTCTCTTGTATCGTATCCCTACTCTGTTTCCTCCATAAGTATTTTGCCATAAAAGGTAACTGATCTCAGAAGAATATATATGGAAGTATTCAGCCAAAAAAATACAGCTGTATTAAATGAAAAAATGTTACTCATGTATGCCTACGTTTTGACCCAACCTTGAGTAAACGTAATGTGTGGCTTTTTGAGTTGAGGGACACATTTTGACCACCAAGCTACATACAGTTGACCAGCTCTACTATGGATAAAGCCTTTAAAGTCTGTGCCTTTCATTGGCCTCTTGTTAATGAATAATACACAAAAAAGTTTTCACAAGTGTGAGAAATGGAAAAAGATGTATCTGGCGTCCTCCATTGCGTTAACTCTTTTTTTCATGGTATTGGTTGTGCCAGTGCATACTTGACTCCCTTCATCATGACTTCTGCTTACAAACTTTATTCTTCATAAGGCTTCTAATATAATGCATATAAACCTTTCATTCCACATCAGAGATTGGAATGAAACAAGCACATTCTGATTTCACGTTCTCAATTATTTCATACCAAATATTCTGAAGTTTGGAAACAAGAGACAGTTTTGCTACAGATATCTCCTAGTATGTTTATTATTCTGCTGGAAATGTGCAAGAAGCACATTGGTCTGTCTTGACATGTTGTATAACCTCACAAAATAATTCCATATGTTCTACATTTCGGAGGTTTGTTTCTGATTCCACATTCCAAACAGGCTAATCATGTAAAGGTGGCTGCAGAACCAGCTCCGGGGGTGAGCATTCAGCCCTGTCCCTTCCCCACCCCTAACCCTCAGGCAGATCGCATTTCCCAAACGGCAACACAGCATTCATTTAATTTCCAAATTTCAAGAAGTCACCTGTATTTGCTTTTAGACCATCTGATATCGAATGTAGATGTGAGTGATCAACTCATTATTCACGTGGCCCTCAGGGTAGTTTTAGCCAGACCCCTTGTTTAGTATTATTTTGTTTTTTTTATATGTGCACAGAAAAAAAATGAATATCTAATTGTCTTATTGAAAAATATATGGTAGTATGCTCACAGCGTATGAATCGGACGAGAGCAATGTGAGAAAATCTTCCATTGCATGCTGACCAATGTTAGTCTATGAGGCAAAGCAGTTGGTCAGCTTTTTTCTCATTCAGATTCTGGATGAGAGAAAAGTCACAACATGCTGCGATTTGCTGCCGAAACTGTCCGAGACTCGCCAATACAAATCAACGGGTGTGAGAAAAAAACAGACACCACACGGATGGCACACGGACCATCCTAGTGACGTCCATTTTTATGGATGCATTACTATCATGTAGCACAGAACACTGTAAATAGTCCTGTAAATTACTGTAATGACTAATACCTGCTGAGAAAAAAACGGATTGCACACTGACAGCTTACTGACAGCACACTGACAGCACACGTATGACAAGTGAGAAAAAAATCGTCCTACTCTCCTGGATGAGAATGGGACCGTTTTTTCATACATTCATGTGAGTCCAGCCGTAAATGTATAATGGCAGGAGCTTTATTAACAGTTAAAATTTTGGTTGATAGTAAATTGTAGTAGTGTAATAATATTAAAGGAGTTTTCCAATACATAAAATGCCCTGTATAAATATCTATTTCAACCCTATACACTTCTGTAATTTGAATTATTTGAAATTTACTTACTGTAATCTCTATACAGGTAATCTTTATGTTTTTGTATGGTTTTTTTTACTGTGATGTTTTGTCTGAGGGAAGTCTTAAATGGGCATTACAAGAAGATGGCCTGCAGTCAGTTCCCCACAGCTTCTATCACCACCACTGAAACAGAGCATTATCATGTGGCGGTTTTGTGGTCATTTATTACAGCTTCTGTTACCACTACTGAAACTGAGAGTTATCATACAGCGGTGTTGCGGTCACTTACCTCAGCTTCTATCACCACGACTGAAACAGAACGTTTTCGTGTGGCGGTGTTTTGGTCACTTAGCACAGCTTCGATCACCACCACTGAAGCTGAGCGTTATCATGCGGCGGCGGCGTTGTTGTCACTTACCTTAGTTTCTATCACCACCACTGAAATAGAACATTATTATGTGGCGGCATTGCGGTCACTTACCACAGCTTCTATCACCACCAGTAAAACAGAACGTTAGAATGTGGGGGCGTTGCGGTCACTTACCACAGCTTCTATCACTACCACTGAAACCGAGCATTATCATGTGCCGGCGTTGTGGTCACCTACCTTAGTTTCTATCACCACCACTGAAACAGAACATTATCGTGTGGCGGCATTGTGGTCACTTACCGCAGCTTCTATCACCACCACTAAAACAGAACATTAGAACGTGGCAGTGTTGCTGTCACTTAGCACAGCTTCTATCACCACCACTAAAACAGAACGTTATCACGTGGCGGCGTTGGGGTCACTTACCACAGCTTCTATTACCACTACTGCGGTGTTGCAGTCACTTACTACAGCTTATTTCACTACTGTATCCTAATGATGTCGCACCCAGGGATACGGGGTACTCGATCCCGGGCAGTGTCTATCTTGGGAATGTCACGGTGGTGGCCATTGCCCGGTTCTGTGTCCGGGTCCCTTTTTGTAATGGGGGTGTATTTACAGGGGATTAGATTAGTGTTCATACGTGATGCCACTTGCGGTGTTCCAGCTACAGGGATGGAGCCGCCGCTGCAAAGTGTTACTACTGGGGCTGGTGTTAATTGCAGCCTGGATGGTAGGCCCTCCGCAAGCAGGGCTGGGCTCCAGAGGATGGGTGATGTGACAGGCGTTGGAAGAAGGTAGTCCACACAGTAATTCAGTGCAACTGGTCTTTACTCACTGCTTGTTGGTGGTAACTGGTTACCCGAGGCCGGCTTTTTTCACCTCCAGGTCTCCTTCGTTCCAGTGCCAGTGTAGCAATCTGGTACCTTTTTCACCTGCACCTGTCTCTGGTTAATGGGTCCCCGGGGCGTAGAGCAACTGGGGGTCCCCTTCCAGTAGTTTGTCCACTTCTGTCCGCCTGACAGTAGCGTGAACCCTGTGGGGTTGGAGTCTCTGGTTCTGTCCCCGGTTTTCCCTTTGCTACTAAGTTTTCGGATTCTTAGGGTCAGCAAGGTCCTTAATGGTCCCCTCGCTGTGCAGGTGTTAACAGGCTGGCTTGGAGCTTCTACCTGTCCTAGGGTCCTGTACCCCATAGGTGCGTACTATCGGGAGTACTCCACCGTACTCCACCGGCAACTACCCTCATGGGTACCAGGTTACTGTCAACCCCGAGTCAGTGCGTCTCCTCCTGTCCACCTTCAATCCTCAACTCTCTCAGACTATCTCACTGACTGACTACTATCAACAGTCCGCACCTCCCACCTGGTCAACTAGTGGACTGGACTGGCTCCACCGCTAGGCGGCCATCCATGGGTCCGACCCTAGCCCTGTACCATTGTATGGGGGATTGTTGGGGAAAACTGGGATTACCTGGAGTTTTTGTGTGTGAATGGCACTGGTCTTCTGGGGACTTAGGGGGTAGGCCCTGCATCCTTGTGGGTATGCAGAACCTTGTAGCACCCTGATAGGTTCAGGGGTGCTACAATGACATCCAGAATGAAATGCAATGATAGAGGCAGAGAGAAGTGACCGCAGGGCTGCAGCTGTCATCATCACTGTCATACAACTTCTCTATTTCAAAAATCAATAGTTCACATAACAATAAGCATCTTCGTACTATATCTTAGAGAATTCTGCTTTCTTCCCCTAGATATATTTTTCACTCTCCATTCATGGATAAAATCTTTAAAATCAGCATCATGGAAGACAGATTTTCCCTTTACTTAGATAGGAGATGGCAGGTGGTGTTTTTAAATTTTATGGAAAGGGCAATATGGTTTCTCTTTAAAGGGAACCTGTCACCACTTTTTTTGGCCTATAAGCTGCAGCCACCATCACTCGGCTCTTATATACAGCATTCTAACATGCTGTATATAAGAGCCCAGGCCGCTGTGAGAACATAAAAAACACTTTATAATACTTACCTAACGGTCGCGCATTTGGCCATATGGGCGTCTCCGTTGTCTGGTGCCGGCGCCGTCTCTTTTGGCCATCTTTGTTCTCCTTCTGTAGCCGTGGTGCATGACGCATTCCAATGTCATCCACACTCGCCGGCATTCAGGTCCTGAGCAGGGCAGATAAAAGTACTGTAGTGCACCTGCGCAGGATCGGCGAGTGTGTATGACGTAAACGCATCATGCACCCAGGCTTCAGAAACAGGACGAAGATGGCCGAAAGAGGAGGCGCCGACACCGGTGAACGGAGACGCCCATATGGCCAACCGCACGACCGTTAGGTAAGTATTATAAAGTGATTTTTATGTTATACCCCCGGCCTGGGCTCTTCTATACAGCATGTTAGAATGCTGTATATAAGAGCCCGGTGATGTTGGCCGCATCTTATAGGCCAAAAAAGTGGTGACCGGTTCCCTTTAAGGCTGCATTCACATGCATCATCTTTGCATCTTTATTTTTGAAAATAAGCTGCTTTTTACAGTTGCAGCAAAATCTGAGATGTCAAAGTTCATGCACATGCTTTTTTCTCCTGACTGAATTTCAGAAATGCAGCTTTTTTTTAAATCTGCAACATGTTAATTCTTTTTTTTCACCAATGAGTGCATAAAGGCTGCAAAAAAACCTGCCGCAAACCGGTTTTGCTGCATTTTTGAGGCAGGTTTTTGCTGATTTTTGGTAAATAAAACTAACTTTACTAAACATGTACTGTAGACAAATCACACTTTTAAGCCACACAAACAAAACGCTGCTAAAAAGAAGTCAACCAAAACGCAATAAAACATCTGTTTTGAATGCAACATTTTTACGGCCAAGAGAACAGGTTTTGGCTGCAGAAAAAAATGCTGCAAAAAATGTGGTGTGTGATCAAAGCTTAAAGGTTTGTCTGAGATTAGAAAACAAGAATTCAAGACTTGTCCGCACCACTCAAGTGACTAACAGACAACCCGTTTTACTGTCTACTAGATACTGCAATTTTTTGGAAAAGTAAGGCTATTATTTTTCATTATTGTGCCATTTATTCCATGACGCTTTACATGTGAAAAGGGTGATATATAATAAAGACAAGTAAAATAATCATGAACAATTCAAGGCGCAGACTGGTAAAGGAGAAGAGAGAACCCTGCCCACGAGGGTTCGCAACTAATTCATATGTCCAGTAATCATTCGCTAGAACTGATCCAACACAGCAATCCCTTGGCAAAAAAGTTTTGCAAACACAACTTTTTTTTCCATTTAGAAAAAATTGATTTTTCAGGATCTTTTTATTAACATGGGAGTCATTGGAAAACAGATCTGTTAACTGATTGCTATTTATCTTCCATTTAAAACTGATCCAGTAAGCAAAGATCAGATCCTTTTCAAATGCAAGAAAAACCGATGGCTAAATAGCAATCAGTTAACAGATCTGTTTTCCATAGACTCCCATGTTAAAAAACCCCAACAAAACGGATCCTACAAAAATATTTTTTTTTCAGAACAGATAGGAAAGTTGTGTTCGCATAATTTCTTTTGCCAATGGATTGCTGCAAAATTAGTTCTAACGGATGAGTACTGGACATGTGAACTTAGCCTTATAGGTCTTCCTTGATAAGCCATAGCAGTAGGTTGCCACAAAGGGTATATTTCACTGGCCTGTTTATATTACTAAGCATTTATGTTGGAGAGATGCGTATTCTGTGCTGTTTTCCTGCTGATAAGTGAATCACAGCATCAGGAATCGAGCTACATAGAGCTATGGGTTTGTCCACATAAAAAAGCCCTTTAGAGTATATAGTTCACAATATGAAGTCTAAAACCTGCCATACATATAAGGTGGCTGTAGGCTGAGCATTGCTGTGGCCGATCCTTTGACTGGCAGCCATCTCTCCCAGTTCTCCCATGTAAAGGAGCGCTCAATTGGCTGAGAGTTGTTGTAGCCAATCCTTTGGCTGGCAGCCATCTCTCCCAATACTCCCATGTAAAGGAGCGCTCAATTGACTGAGAGTTGTTGTAGCCAATCCTTTGGCTGGCAGCCATCTCTCCCAATACTCCCATGTAAAGAAGCGCTCAATCGACTGAGTGTTGGTGTGGCTGATCATTCGGCTGGCAGCCATCTCTCCCAGTTCTCCCATGTAAAGGAGCGCTCAAACGGCTGAGCGTTGGTGTGGATGATCCTATGGCTGACAGCCATCTCTCCCATGTAAAGAAGTGCTCATTCAGCTGAGTGGTGGTATGGCCATTCCTTTGGCTATCAGCCATCTCTCCCAGCTCTTTCATATAAAGGAGTGCGCATTCCCTGGGCGTTGTTATGGACAATCCTTTGTCTGACAGCCATTTCTGCCAGCTCTCCCATGTAAAGGAGCTTTCATTCCACTGAGTGTTGGTCGGGGCAATCCTTTGTCTGGCAGCAATTTATCCCATATAAAGGAGTGCTCATTGCGCTAAGCGTTGGTGTGGTCGATCCTTTGGCTGGCATCCATTTCTCCCATGTAAAAGAGCGCTCATTCGCCTGTGCACTCCTGTGATCTTTGAGAGAGACATCACCAGCCATGTCTGGGAGTGGCTCATCTTTGAGAGGCAATACGATCGGCAGAAAAAATGACACTTACCGGATCAGTATTTTCCCCTGGCTACAAAATGTCCATGGCTGCCACACACATTAAACTGTCAGATGAAACATATCGGTAGGTTCGGCTGACTTTAGTCTAATGTCTATGGGGGCTTAAGAAGAGATCTTATATGGTTTACTTACATTTTTTGCAATGCTATTGTATAACATCTGTGTGAAAACATACCTTACTTTGCCGACTAGACTGTGTACCTTGTGAATAATCTGCAGCAGTTGCCATGTGAACACTTCTGAAATCATGACCTTTTATTATAATAATAGCCATAGCAAAGAAATTTAGACGATTAATCTCATTGTACAAATTTACTTGTGTTATCTTATATTCTGAATCAACTGGACAAGCTTAAAAGGTGAGGGCTGGTCATTCCATTTCTGTCCTCAACTTGTCAGCAAAATGATAGGAAAGGGATTAATACTCAAATCCAGTATATTAATGCTGATTGTAACACTAACTAAACATCTGTCGGGAAATGGCTAAAGCCAAAATATGTAAATGCATGACCTCTCCCCGAATTCTCTGTTATATACTGAAAAATTCTATGCCAAGTATATAATAATATTGTAGCAATGATTAAAACTGTTAACTTTCCCACGTATTTTTAATACAATAGAACAAAAAATGGCACAACTTTGTTTGTGTTTCCATTCAAAGAAGCTAAAGCTGAACTCTAAAAAAAACAAATGCAGTGTTTTACTGTCCTGGCAAAGTGAATGAGATGTCTGAAATCTTCTGCACATGCAGCTTATTTTTTCCTTGTAGATTTAAATCCTTTTCAGATCTGCCCCAGATCATTTCTATGTTAGGTGCCCTTCACACGTCCATGTATTAAACACATGTGTGTGACATCCGGGGTGCAAGGCAGTATCCCTGTGTGTGTCTTCAGTGTGCTGTGAGTGTGATATCTGTGTGACATTCGGAAAGCACATGAAAATCATGAACTTGTATACTTACCTGCTGTAAAACGCTTTTTCGGGTCTTCTGTCAGTGCAGTGAATATTCATGAGGCATAATGAGTGGGACCTGGAAACAACAGCAGCATCGGAGAGAGGTAGGTATAAAAATCCATTTAATTTCAGTGAATGGGTGTCCTACGGGACGTGTCACATTGATATCACATAGATCATATTAGTATGCGTCCATGTGACATACGTGATGCTGGCCAAAAACTGTGTGCTCCACACTGTCAGTGTCAAAACACAGATATGTGAGCAAATGATTTTAATGGGTCTACGTGTGTCCGTGTCTCCGGTACGTGTGGAAACGGACTCCACACATACTGGAAACATGGACGTGTGAAGGGAGCCTTACACAGCGTTTTCCCTGACAACACTCCAGTATTTGCAGTAGATTGTTCTGCTGCAAATAGTAAACTTGTGCACATTCCCTAATAGAGGTGTCCCATTATTTTAGGTCATATTTCACACATTGCAAATTTAAGTTACAAATTTTCACTGCGATTTTCATGATGAAAATAATCAGCTTATAGTATAATGCATATTAAAGAGGTTATCCACTACTAGGACAATCCCTTCTGATTCAACATGTTTACCCCAGGTAAAATAAACCCCAACAACCTATGCTCTTCAACAGTGCCAGCACGGTTCCAGTAGTGGCAAAGCTCGCATTCCCACCTTCAGGCACAGGAGCAATCAACAGGAAGTGAGTGGTAGCCGCAGCGCTCGCTTCCCGTTGATTAACTCGTTTCTCCACAGGAGGGGAGAGAGAAGCTCTTGCTGATTGAATGCGGGGCTTGCGTGACGTTACAACCTCATGTGAGCCCCGGCATTGTAAGATGCCTTACCGCTGGGAATGGCTCCGACACGGGAGGAGAATATAGTTTTTTTTTATTTTATCTGGGGGAAACATGGAATCAGAATGGGTTTTCCTACTAGTGTACAACTTCTTTAATGTTTTCAATACCCCATTCATCTGTATATTAAAATCTGCAGCAAATGTATCAGTTCTGCTGCAAGAATTTTTGCACTTTTTCTTCGTGGATTTTACCCTTTGCAATGTGGTGGAAAATGAAAGAAAATATTTTTCAATATTGTTCAAGTTGACTGTTAGTTACTTAAGCTGGTTTCCAGATTGTGATATCTGGACCCAATTCAGCATCCTCACAGGGATCGTTCAGATGACCATATAAATCGGATGTATGCCATATGATTTTTTATCGGATAGCACACTGACCCATGTTATTCGATGAGCCATTCAGATGATCAATTTTTTTCGCTGACAGAATTTGTCTGTGTAAAAAAATCATAGCATGCTGCGATTTGACTCGGAAATGAAACTCACCCATTCAAGTCTATGGTTGCGGGAAAAAAATCAGATGCCGCAATATAGCATTTTTACGGCTACATTACAATTCTGTAACATGGGAGACTCTAAATGGTCCTATAAATGATTAATAAAGGAGTAAAAAAAAAAATGGATTATCAAGTGAGAAAAAAAAAGTACTACTTTTCTGGATGAAAATGTAAACCTACTCTAAGGGTGCATGCCCACGATCAGTGTTCACAGCGTTTTGGATGCAGCATGCTTAAGCTGCGTCCAAAACGCTGCGTTGTACAGTACAAGCACAGTGGATGGATTTCTAGAAATCCTGTGCCCACTGTGCTTGTTTTCACCACAGCAAACACTGACCTGCAGTGCGACTCTCCAAGCCGCAGCATGTCAGTTGTTTGCTGTGGAGTCGCAAGTGTCCTCCATAAGGAGAACACAAGCCAGAGACCGCAGCGCCCCAAACCCTGATCATGGGCAAGAGCAGCTGTGGTCTCCTGCATTCTCCCTTGGAGGAGTCTCGTGGCCCTGCAGATCAGAACCTTCTGAGTCCAGGACACAGCAAGTCCTGATTGTGTGAACTTCCCCTAACTGTTGATACATTTTCATCAAGGCTCATCAGATACCCCAAGTAACCGGCGAGCCACTTTTGTGAGTCATTTGAGGTTATATGGAAAATTTAGGTGATTTCTGTTTTGAAATTTTGTCCTGGTCAGTTGACGCAGTTCTAGATGGAAATAATGAAGATGCACAGTTAGCCTCCAAAGATTTTGGGTCACTGGGCCCTGATGACCTCCTTCAGTTCAGTCGCTGTTGAGTTGTATTTAGATGTAGGCCATTGACCCTGCTCTGGCAAATTATTTGTCGCTGTGATATAATAAAGTCCCTTGTAAATGATCCTCTTCATGACATCTGTGCAGCTGTCCTGACAGACCTTATTTTCTAATTTGCTAGCAGCACACGGTCAGTGGGGTGTTGTGTGCAGCTTAATCCGTCTTACTTGCACCGTGATTATGAGGTTAGAGGAGAATACAGTGAAAGGCAGGAGGCTAAGCCGGGGCACAAAGACTTGTATTTTCAATAAAACATTTGCATGTGCAAAAAATTATACATAGAACATAAATTTGGATGGCAGTCAAGGCGAACATTGCCAGGAAAGTTGATTTTTGTTAGTTTTGGAGTTAGTTTCTTTGTTGTTTTTTTTTTTGCTTTTTGATGCCCTACTTTATATTTAATATTAAATATTCAAGTTACTATTTTAGTTAATATTTGGCTAGACTTATTCTTTCTATTTAATGAACATTTACTAATAAACAGTAAAACAGCAATGGAGTGGATATTTAGCTAAATCATTTACCGTATGTATTTGTTAATTAAAATGTGCACATGGGTTTAAAAGAATCGTATACAATGATTGTGTGATGTCTTTTTTTAATTTAGATTGAATTGCATAAATTTCGATGTTCCCTATACTTGGACCCATTCCTGCTCTGTACATTAAAGCCGTTTTAGTAAGAAAGTGTAATTGTGGTAAATTAGTGTGTCCTAGGAGTACTGGCCCTTAAATTGAGCTCAAAAAGCTATATATGCCAACAACAACCAATTGCATTGCCAAAATTGCACCAATTTGTCTTAAAGACTATATGATTTAAGGGGGCTTTACATGCAACGACATCGCTAACGAGATGTTGTTGGGGTCACGGAATTCGTGACGCACATCCGTCCTCGTTAGCGACGTTGTTGCGTGTGAAACGCAGGATCGACCGTTAACTATCAAAAATACTCACCATATCGTTGATTGTTGACACATCGTTCTAATCCCAATTATTGTTGCTGTTGCAGGACGCAGGTTGTTCGTCGTTCCTGCGGCAGGGCACATCGCTATGTGTGACACCGCAGGAACAAGGAACATCACCGTACCTGTGGCCCCCCGCAATGAGGAAGGAAGAAGGTGGGCGGGATGTTCGGCTCGCTCATCTCCGCCCCTCCGCTTCTCTTGGGCAGCCGCTTATTGACGTCGCTGTGACGCTGAACGAACCTCCCCCTTAAAAACGAGGCGGTTCGCCGGCCACAGCGATGTCGCTAGGCAGGTATGTGTGACGGCTTTTAGCGATGTGACCCGTGATGCACAACCGATGGGGGCGGGTGCTTTAGTTGTGGGTTTTTTAGTATTTTTTTTTCCCAAAGATTTCTGTATAGAAAAACGTTGTCCAAAACAGCAATATAAGCACAACAAAAACATTTATGGTTTGGATGGAGTTTTTAGTTAAAGGGTCACAAATTGAAGTTTTTTCATCATTATTTTTATACCTTTTTTTCTGGGGTAAAAATATTTAAAAAAAATGAATGTAAAAATGTAAATTTTAAGAAGGGTGTACTGTTCATCACCCCCGGAATGCACTTTAAATTGGCTATACAGTGTTGTAGGGGACTTGGCCCTTATAATAACCATATTAGCATTGTACGTGTTTCTGGTACAATACCTGGGAAAATAACTCAATTCGTATGCATGAGGAGGCTTAGGTGCACCCTTGGAGTGGCTAATGGTACGTGCCCACAATCAGAAATAACAGCGTTTTGTGCATAGCCTGTTTTCCCAGCATCCAAAACACTTCATTGTACAGTAGAAGCACAGTGGATTGGATGTATAGAAATCCTATGCTCACTGTGCTTTTTTTACAGTGTATACTGACTTGTGGTGCGGCTTTCCGAGCTGCAACATGTCATTTTATGCTCGTGGAGACGCGAGTGTTCACAGCCAAAGAACACAGCGAAAACCCACTGCGCCCAGAATCCTGATCGCGACATAGACATGACATAAACATGCAATTTGTTTTTACCTAGTAGTTTACTTCGCTGTTCTACTGAATCTGGAATTTTTTCTTTTGATTTTGTGGCTGTCCATTCCTGAGATTTCCTACCCCACTCCCTTACCTTTATATTATTCTAGCCATGTTAGCAAATAGGTGTGGTTGTCAACCTTTCTTGTGAGCGTATTTATGATCACGTCCTTTTGGCTGATAAAACTAGACTTGTATACAAGAAATGGTGACCCATGTCTTTTTTTTCTTTCTGTGCCTCTCTGTTCCCATCAGATTCAGGGGAACTGTAGCATTAGACCATATAGAGTGGTGACCAAAAGTTTTGCACTTTTTGTTTTTAAAGTGTCTTTATGTTTGGTTGCTGTCATGCCATTTGCTGGTGATGAATTGAAAATGCATAAAGTTGTCATCATGTAAGACCTTAATTTTAACTAAAATGCTTTTGAATATACGGTGTTTTTCCAAAAATAAATTTTTGGAGGAGGTCTTATTCTTGGAGAAACATGGTTGGGGGGTAAGTTTAACACACACACACACACACTCTCACTCACTCATCACATCCAGCATTACAGAATGCTTCTGGCCGCAGGGAATGATGGGAGGAAGTCACATGTCCGCAGGTCCTGTAAACTAGCATTGCGGCAGGTCCTTGCGCTCCACTGCACTGCCTCTCAGGATTCTGCCAGCGAGAAGAAATTGGTGTCACTGGATGTGGTGAGTGTGTGTGTGATACGATATTTGTGTCTGTGATTCAGTGTTTGTGATTCAATGTTTGTGTGTGTGATCTGATTCTGTGTGTGTGAGATCTGATGTGTGCGGGTGTGAGATCTGATGTGTGTTGGTGTGCGATCACTGCAGGGCCTCCTGCTCGGCGTCTGGTGAGTGTGGTTGCGGGGTGTCCGCTGTCTATAATGAAGTGTCCTGCAGTATCTTTAACTTTTTTAGCTGCATAGACACTTCATTATTGATCCGCAACTAGGACATATTTTCGGGGGAGGGCTTATATTTAAGCCTTGCTCCGAAAATGCTGAAAATCCCTGCTAGTGCTTATTTTTGGGGAGGTCTTATTTTTGGAAAAACACAGTAGGTATGTTCATTTAATTAAACAAAACTGACTGCCAAAAGTTTTGCATATACAATTTACTGATCCCAACATAACTTAAGCGGGCTTTACACGCTACGATATCGTTAATGAATTATTGTCGGGGTCACAGTGTTTGTGACGCACATCCAGCGTCATTAACGATATCGCAGTGTATGACACTTACGAGCAACCTTAAACGATCGCAAAAGTGGTCAAAATCGTTTGCCGCGGAGAGGTTGTCCTGAAACAAAAAATCGTTTTCTGCTTATTAGTGATGTTGTTGTGTGACACCGCAGGAGCGACGAACATCTCCTTACCTGCCTCCACCGGCAATGCGGAAGGAAGGAGGTAGGCGGGATGTTACGTCCCGCTCATCTCCGCCCCTCCGCTTCTATTGGACGCCTGCCGTGTGACGTCGCTGTGACGCCGCATGAACCGCCCCCTTAGAAAGGAGGCGGTTCGCCCGCCAGAGCGATGTCGCAGGGCAGGTAAGTGCGTGTGACGGGGTTAAGCGAGGTTGTGCGGCACGGGCAGCGATTTGCCCGTGTCGCACAACCGACGGGGGCGGGTACGATCAGTTGTGATCTCGCTAGTGAGATCGCAGCGTGTAAAGCCCGCTTTAGTGTTCTATAGCATAACTTCTTGCTTTAATTACTGCACCACACCAATGGGGTATTGAAGCCACTAGAGTATTCAGGACATCTTGAGGGATCTTGCTAGATTCCATTTGCAAATCTGCAAATAATTCATCTTTATTTCTATAGGTACAGGCCCCAACGCCTCACCCTAAGTCATCCCAAAGGTGCTCTATAGCATGTAAATCAGGTGATTGGCTTAACCATTGCAACAGGTGAACATTTTTCTTTGCTAATTCTTTTTTTTTTTTAACTAAATTGGAAGTGTGCGTAGGATCACTGTCTTGCTGGTATTTCAAGCCCCTGCCTACTTTGGTTTTACCATGTGGCAGCATTACATTCTCCAGTATCTCCTTGTACATGGTGGCATTCATATTTCCATAAATTCTAAGTAGAGAGCCAATGGCCAATGCAGAAAAGCAGCTCCAAACCATGACATTGCCTCCACCATGTTTCACTGTAGGTGTTTGGTACCTTACATCATTACGGTTTCCAATTGGGCGGTATATATAATGCTTGCTATCACTACCAAACAGATTGAACTTGGATTCGTTTGAGCACAACACCTTAGACCAATCTGTCTCTATACATTCTCTGTGTTCTTTGGCAAACTAAAGTCAGACCTTCCAATTCTTTGCAGAGATGAAAGGCTTCTTGACTGGAACTCATGCATTTAAGCCTTCTGCTCTTAGGCTGGTTTCACATCAGCGTTTTTTTGCCTTGAGGAAAAAAAAACGCAAACTGCATGTGACTGGATCCTGTTGAATTTGAGTTGAACGCATGCAAACGCAAGTGTTATTTACTTGATCCTGTGACTTGCAGTTTATGAGTCATGTGGTCGGAAATGAGCTGAATGGGGCTGGGCGGGCATTAAAGTCATGTGATTGGGGTGAGCTGAATCTGCCATGACAGCGTGGATGAAGCTCTGGAAGAGAGAGAGCGTGAGTGAGAGTGTGTGTAAGTGAGAGAGTTTGTGTGTGTGTGTGTGTGTGTTTGTGTGTGTGTGGTGTGTGTGTGTGTGGTGTGTGAGTGTGAGTGAGAGTGTGTGTAAGTGAGAGAGTTTGTGTGTGTGAGTGTGAGAGTGAGTGTGAGTGTGAGTGAGAGTGTGTGTAAGTGAGAGAGTTTGTGTGTGTGAGTGTGTGAGAGTGAGTGTGAGTGTGAGTGAGAGTGTGTGAAAGTGACATTCAGGCCATGTTCTGTACAGCAAACAGGATCCTTCCTGCAGCATACAACTGCAACTGGTAAAATCGGATCCGGCGCCCATTGAAATACAATGAATATAAGTTACTGCTGCAATGTACAGGATCCGGTAACATGCGGTTTTTGGACGGAGGTGATAAAGGGTAAAAAACGGCAACTCACCGGATCCTGACACTACCGCACGCAAACGAATGCAAACGCATGTTGCCGCAAGTCCATTGACATTGCATTGAGCAGACAATGGATCCGGTAAGATGCATTTTGCATTTTTTTGACTACCAGCCGTAGCCGTCCCACCACAGTTTGGCGACTTTCTTTGCCCCATATTCTTATTTAATTTCGTACGAAATCTGTACAACACTTTTATGGCCCAGCAAATGTGAAAAACTAATACATAAAGGGATAAAACAATATCAAACACAATTTTAATCCTTAACGTTGACAACCATTTGCTGCCGGTTGACTAAAATCACCAGGAAAATTACACCACAGGAACCAGACAAATGAATAGTGTGTGTGTGTGTGTGTAAAAATACACATTTTTGCCAAGTGACAGGTCCTCTTTAATGTGCACCGCTTGCTATAAAGCAGTATTATCAAAGAGTGAATGCTATGGATACTTTATACTCCTGCTATTTGGAGGCTGTTGTAATGCTCACCTTTTTATAACCTTGCCTTGTTTCTGAAAATGTGAGCGATGGTCGCAGGAGCCTTTATTTATTTCTTTAACATTTTTCTTTCTGATTTTATATTGCTAATCCATTCCGTGCAGGTCATTTTCATTAACTTGCTCCGGAGCTGAAAACACATTTCATTTCTTGAAAACACTTATCAATCACAGCCACTTTGCATTTCTTTGCGTCTTCCTGTAAGAAGATTACAGAACAAACTGCTAGCTCTGTGTCTGGCTCACGTCTATTCCTGGTAGAATGTGTTTAAATGTTGATATTCACGATTAGAATTTCCTTCATGCTTGGCGCTGTCATCAAATATTCTGATTAGAAAATACACTTTGGAGATAAAGGTTTTGTGTCAAAGGATCAGTTGCTAGAATTTGGGCCGAAACGTGAGGCTTTTACAAACTAATGGACATGCCGGTTGCTGAAAGTTTGTAAAGCAAAGCTGATCTTTTGCTTTATTTACGGCGTGCTCCAAGCTTTCCCTGTGATACATTCATTGTTTTGTAAAAGCATGAAGACAGTGATTCATTCTGTAGTCACACACAGAAAGGGGCTTTAAAAGGCATAAATGTTACCCAAATAGGAAAAAGTTGTCTTTGGTGAACTTAAGAAATTGCACCAGTAACTATATCTTATTACCAACTCCTATGGATACTGTAGATTGAAGCTTCGAAGGGTAAGGCCAGACGGACTGATTGCGATACTGCCACGACGAGGCCAAAAATTGTGTTACCCATTACCCATGTCTGCTTGGTGATTTTTTTTTATTTATTTATTTTATTTTTTAAAAAGTTGTTCCCCTAATAAAATCAAGTGATTGCCTATTAAACAGTCTCAAGTCATTGCCATGATGGTCTGTATTTAGACAAGGTCTTCAGTAGGCTTCTTTGTTTTTGGCTATTGGGTCAAAACAATCCATGCATGGTGGCTTCTCTGGTAAACATGGAGAGTCGATGCAGGAGTGGGAACAGGCAACAAACTTTAATTTAATGGACAATAAAACCTGTCATCATAATGCAGGTCTTTATAGGGATTTTATAGGGGCTTCTTCTGTCTATACCACATTCATTAGGATACACATTACATTTAGCTCAATGCACTCCCCTATACATTCCAATATAAGTTCACGCTCTGTTCAGGTGGGTGTGCATGTGTTTTGTATAAGAAAAGGGGAATTAATCTGTGCTAAATAAATATGATAAAGGTTTATCTACTATAAGGAGATAAGGATTGGGATATCAACATTTAACTGTCTGATCCCATTCTATTCCATCATCGGCCAGTGATAGTATTGGGAGGCCCTACTAAACATTAGGCATCATTCATATATATTGGGAGGCCCTATTACACATTAGGCCTCATTCATACGTATTCGGAGGCCCTATTACACATTAGGCTTCATTTATACATATTGAGATGCTGTATTACACATTATGCCTCATTCATACGTATTGAGAGGTCCTATTACACATTAGGCCTCATTCATACGTATTGGGAGGCCCTATTACACATTAGGCCTCATTCATTCATATTGGGAGATCCTATTACACATTAAGCCTCATTCATACATCTGTGTTTAAACACATGTAAAAAATTATAACGAGTCATCTGTATTTTGGATCAGTGTGTCATCAGTGTATGGTTTGTGTGTCTGTTTTTACCATCTGTGTCATGAGTGGTTTTCACGGCTGCCCAAATAAATAAAAGACAAAGTTTCTCATATACTTTGGTAAACACATACAGCCCATGGATACACTGATGTCATCCGTGTTCTGTACTTGCTTTTCATGGACCCATAGACTTGTATTGGTCCTTGTCATTTGCGTACCAGAAAAACGGACATGTCTCTGTGATAAAAACATGGACATGTGACTAGCAGAATAGATTATAATGGGTATGTGTGGTATCCATGGAAAAAAATGTCTGCCACATACAGGGCCGTATTTACCATTAGGCACCCGTGGTCCCGTGCCTGGGGTGGCAGGATGCGGGGCGGCGGCACCTTCTAGCAGTAAAAAAAAAAATAAATAAAATTATTTTTTTTTTACACATCCATTAAATCCGCTGTATTTTCGGAGGAGGGAGGGGGGAGAGGCGCACCTCCATTTATTTGTATCCGCATCAATTAAGACACGAATGCAGACAAACTGCGGCGGCAGGGCACAGAGAGCTGATTGACCTCGGAACTGCCGGCGCCTGCACTTCCAGGGTCACAGGCGCGCCAATCAGCTCCTTCCTCTGTGCTGCGTCCAATGCTGTGTGGACGTCACATGCAGAGCTCACAGTAGGACGCCGTAGAGGACGCCGCGATGGAAGCCGGTGTCAGAAGAGGATACTCACATGAGCCAGGAAGATGACGGCGGGCCCTGGAGCAGGTAAGTGCTCGCAGAGCTGAAGATTCATCATAGCGTGGGGGTGTCTCTAATGCAGACTGGAGATCTGTGCATGTGGTGGGGGGAGAGAGGCTGATACTGGGGGAGACTTGGGGGAAGAGAAGCTGATACTGGGGGAGGCTGGGAGGAGAGAGTCTGATGCTGGGGGAGGCTGGGAGAGAGAAGGCTGATGCTGGGGGAGGCTGATGCTGGGGGAGGCTGGGAGGGGTGAGGCTGATGCTGGGGGAGGCTAGGAGGGGGGAGGCTGATGCTGGGGGAGGCTAGGAGGGGGGAGGCTGACGCTCGGGGAGGCTGATGCTGGGGGAGGCTGGGAGGGGGGAAGCTGATGCTGAGGGAGGCTGATGCTGGGGGAGGCTGATGCTGGGGGAGGCTGGGAGGAGGGAGGCTGATGCTGGAGGAGGCTGGGAGGAGGGAGGCTGAATCAGGGGGAGGCTGATGCTGGGAGAGGCTGGGAGGGGGGAGGCTGATGCTGGGGGAGGCTGATGCTGGGGGAGGCTAGGAGGGGGGAGGCTGATGCTGTGGGAGGCTAGGAGGGGGGAGGCTGATGCTGGGGGAGGCTGGGAGGGGGAGGCTAATGGTGGGGGAGGCTGGGAGGAGGGAGGCTGATGCTGAGGGAGGCTGATGCTGGGGGAGGCTGATCCTGGGGGAGGCTGGGAGGAGGGAGGCTGATGCTGGGGGAGGCTGGGAGGGGGGAGGCTGAATTGTACTCCATTACCTTATTTTGCATCTTTTACTCCCAAACACGATGTTGAAAGTTCCGTTTCAATTGCCATGTTCATGCACTTTAGAGCAGCTGGTTTGAACTGCAGGTCTATAAAATTTCCATATTCCTGTGTGAACTTTCTTTCTTCCCCATGTTCAGACAGGGAGAACATTTGTAAATGGTGTCTTAGGCCCCGTGCGCACGCTGCGGATTTACCGCGGATTTGCCGCGCAATTGCTGCAGTCATTCCCCAGCAAATCCTATGGATTTGAAAAAATGCTGTGCGCACACTGCATTTTTTTCATACCCGCGGATTTACCCGTGGATTTTCCGCTGCGGAATTAATGAGCATGTCACTTTTTTTCCGCAGGTACCTGAGGTTTTTGGCATAGATAATGGTAAAAACCGCGGGGACCAACTTGCAGAAAATCCACGGTAAATCCGCGCCAAACAAAACCCGCGGGTGCGGTTTTACTGCGGTATTCTTTCAGAGGGTCTTAAGAAAAAGGCACTTTCTAGTGCGCACATAGCCTTAGGATGGGACCGAGAGGAGCAAGAAAGCTCACTTAGGCCTCCGACACACATCCATGCCGCCGGTACGTGTTTGCCATTTTTTGCACATACCGGCGGCACGGAGACACGTTCAGCAATGCTACCCTATTGTAGCAGGCACACACACGTAAAACCACACGGAACGTGTGTCCGTGTGCGTTTGTACGTTTTTCTACACGCTGACATGTCCACGTTTTCTCCGGCAGCACGGGTGTCACACGGCCCGTACTCGTACCACACGGATGTAGTGTGGATGCGGTCTCGTGTGACACACGCCGGAGAAAACACACGTGTCAGTGAAAAAAACCCAAAACATTTACTCACCTTCTCCAGCCCTCCTGTCTCTGCCACTGCTGCCACTTGCTGCCGACCGCCACTCATTATGCTCATTTAATATTCACTTCACTGCGGCCGGCAGCAGCAGCAGGGGGAGACGGCAGGGCTGGAGACCGAAGATCAGCACCATGGACAGCAGCGCGGACAGCAGGAAGGACCACGTGAGTATGTAAATTACCGGTTCTACGTGTGCTATCGCGGATAGCACACGTAGAACACACGTGGCCCGCACGTACCAGAGACATGTACTTACCACACGCAACGCGCAGGGTAAATTCGTGTCTCGCGGCACGTGCGTGTTTTTAACAGAAGTGTGTTTCAGGCCTTAGGAGTATGGATATTTTATAGACATGGAGTTCAAAACAGTGCATGAACAAAGCAGTAAAAACAGCCGTTTTAGAAATATGAGGTAATTGATATATCACAAACATTCATAACACTGCAAAGACTGATAAATTAATGAAAAAAAGTTTACTATTTTTCATGTTTTAACCAGTCAAAGCATAATACATAGGATTGACCACCATTTGAAACTCCCAGACAACACTTTACATTCCTTATGACTTCTCTGGCAACATATAAATTGGACATAAGGTTTCGGTAGGAAGAAGCAATCTGTCATACATGGCAGATCCCATTAAAGCTTAGCTTCACTGTCTCCATCAGAACCCATGTTGTTGGGTAAGGATTTCTGTTCATACAAGTAATGCCAATAATATATACCTACTGTATAACTCGGTATCCCCCTTACAAAGTAAACATTTTTTGTAGAATAAGTTTCCCTAAATATATAAAGAAATAGAAGATATATATATATATATATATATATATATTTTTTTTTTTTTTGTCTGTTTTTGTGGCTCTCTAATGTATTATGTTACTGTAAGATCACTAAAGGTGATCCTAATTTAAAGACCATAACCCTGCTTGTCAATATCGTTACTCACAAGTGGTGATCTATTTGGTATCCCACAGTGTGTGGTTTCAAACCAACAGACTTCTCCTATAATAACATGACTGAGTTGCAAAATATGCGGAAATGATAACCACATATGACCTCTGCTGAACTGTCTGTACCATCATTACTGTCTGCTGAACAGTCAGCACACAATAATGCAGAACTGTGAGGGAAAAAAAGTCGCCTTTAAATGTGGTCATGCACTTATACATAGAGAAGAGTCGGCCTAACCCACTGACGACAATAGGACCAGCTGACTACCCTGTGTGTATGGGGGTGTGGTATATTTCAGTTCCTAATTAGTGATGAGTGGACTCACATGGGTCTCAGTTATCTGGTTTGTAAAATCTGGATCCAGGCCGGATGCCGGTCCCCATATAAGTCTATGGGGACCAGAATCCAGCAATTAAAAATGTCGCTACTGTACAGTGCTTCCAGGCTGCGCATTCACTTCCGGGGCAGTGCATTATCGTTCATTCATATGCACGGCTTTCCCTGCCTACCTGTGTCTGTGATTGGTTGCAGTCAATTGCGTCCCCACCCTGAGTGACAGTGTGTCTGACACTTCCAATAACAGACCCGGTCTGTGGGTCTATTGTACAGTAAAAATAAATAAATAAAAAATTGGCATAGAGTCCCTCCATATTATGATACCCAGCACAGGTAAAGCATATGGCTACAGGCTGTAACTCCCATCTGTGTGCTTATCTTGGCTGTGTATCAAAATAAGAGGGACCACATGCAGCTTTTTTTTAAAAAAAAGTATTTAAATAATTTTAAAAAAACTACGTGCAGTCCCACCAATATTGTTACCCAGCCAAGATAAAGCCTGACAGATGGGAGCTGTATTCTCAGGCTGGGGAGATCAATGCTTATTGGGCCATCCCCCAGGCTAAAAATAGCAGCCTGCAGCTGCCCAGAATTGTTGCATCCATTAGATGCGACAATCCCAGCACTTTACCCAGATCTTCCCGATTGCCCTGGTGTGGTGGCAATCTGGTGAATAAGGGGTTATTAACAGCCCACAGCTGTCAATAAGCCCTAGATTAGTAATGGGAGGTGTCTATGAGCCCTCCCCCCCATTGCTAATCTGTAGGTCAAAGTAAATAAGCACAAACACCAAAAAAATCTTTAATTTGAAATAAAATACAAATAAACACCCTCTTTCACCCTTTTATAAACCCCAAAATACCCCTGAGGGAGCAGCGTATAGCCGTGATGGAGCCTTGGTAAGTATGAAGCGCTTACTTCATTCTTATTTTCGGATCAATGCTCGGAATCCCAGGCCCGGGTCCAGCACTCGAGTGCGTTTGAAACCGCGCGGATCTGGACTTTTACAGTCCGGGTCCGCCCATCACTATTCCCAACCCTTCTCCTCTTGGGAGATGAGGTCATACCATAGTAGACTAGCTCACTCTTCTGCCCAATGATAACACATGCACACTCTGATGCTTTGAGCATACATGTGTATGGTAGAGTCAGGAGCAATAGCTGTCTGACCACACGCATTCAATAGTTAATCACTCATTCGACTGCTTTTTATGTGTCTAATATATAAGTATAATACATAAATGAAGATTATCCATTGTAGTCCTTCTTTAGATGTTGTTTAGATATTGCTATTTGGCCAATATTTGTAACAGTAAGAATAGTGGTGTCCCCATAGGCCGATATGTCTCCATCGTTGTATATTGTATTTGATTGTATATAGATCAATCACAGCTGCCATGTTTCAATTTTTTTCTGGTCTTTGGCTTATATACACTTATATAAAATACGCAAGTGTAAATGAGGCCATAGAGTTAGAAATTTTATGAACTGTTACTGTTCACACAATGCATTTTTGCTGCGTTTTTTTTCTCCCATTGATTTTAAGCAAATAAAAAGATTCTTTTTACAGTACTAGCAAAACCTATGAGATTCCAGAAATCTCATGCACACGGACACACTCTTGCTTTTTTTTCTTGAATGAAATGGAAAAACTGCTGCATTTTTTAAAGAAGCAGCATGTCAATTCTTTCAGCATTTTTGCTGCTTTTGTCACCAATGAAAGCAATGAGAATGAAAAAACGCAGCAGCTTTTTTTTTTTGCTGCTTTATGGTGAATGAAACTAACATTAGTTAAACATGTACAGTAGACAAATGACACACCAAAAATGCAGCTTTTTTTTACTGCCAGGAGATTAGGTTTTGCTGTAGAAAAAAAAGCAGCAAATGTGCACTGTGTGAACATAGCCTTAGGGTATGTATACATATTTGTTTTGGTGCAGAAAAATCTTATGCAAATACTTAAGTGTTACCAGGTGTCACAAACCACCGGGGGGGTCACTCAGAAATCCCCCGCGCTGGCTACCAGTACGTCACAATCGGGGGGTAACAAGTGGGGGTCACCCCTCCTTTATACCTCCCGACCGACAGAGCACGTGATGCGCTCTCTAGCGCCCCTCTTATAGTCAGGCCAATTATGGAATTGCCCGACAATAAGCAAGGAGGCCGCTATACTACTTATGCCGATTATTGAAGGGTCCCCGGTGAGAGTAAGGTATATATTCCCCCGACCTCCGCGGGCGGAATATATAAAATCTCCCCGAATCTCACTGGCCTCCCCACAATAATCCTTGGCACAATTCGCTGCCACCAACCGATTTACGGTAACTATTAGCCGAACACACAGACGTGGGATTCAAGATCGAGATAACAGAACAGCCCAAGATTAATTATATAATTTAATCAGCCTAAAGCACACTAGAAACTACAATATATACAATAGGGAATCTACAGAATATACATATGTCAGAGTACAGTTACAATCAAAGCATGGGTTACAAACAGGCATACACAGTTCCAGCAGTTACCTTGTTGCGTCTGGCCACAGGGGGGCGCTGTACCCAGGTTTCTAGGATCCTTCCCACAGATGTTTCCTACACGTGCCCCCAGCGAAAAGAACACTGGAAAATGGCCGAAGTAGGGTTATCAACCTGGGCAAGTCCAGGTCCCCTCCTACCTTAGTGACCTCAGAGGGAGCACTGCTCCACCCCTGGCTTGAGTTATGGACAATCCACAACATGGAATATGGGCCATAACTTTGCCTGGGAGCGTCGTAGGCGGACGCCAATGCTCTCATTGTGACAGTTATGAATTTAGCTACAGAACGAGGGGACTCATGACCTGTCTGCCAGTTCCCCATTGGCTGATATCACGCCTGGGGCATTTCCCAATGTCCTGCTCCCATAAAAAGGGTGTGCCGGCATCGTCCGCATGCGGAGACACCATTTTTATGGTTGCCATATCTATCGGAAATATGGCTTGCGAGATATGAACCATTTTTTACTGGAGTCGTTCTGTCTGCTAGTTCCATAGCCTTGCTAATGAGATACAACTCTTGTTACAGGGTGACGGCAGGGAGTCATCCTGTGTCCATTGTTCCCACACCACCTCATCTCCATATCACAGGACATGGCCATGGAATTTGTTGCTAAACCAGTTGTGTGAAGGAAAGGGGGGGGGGTGACACCAGGAGAGGGCTTCCTGACATACTTGAATATCATGATTTATCGTCATATCTCCGGATTTACCTCACACCTCCCCCCTTTTGAGGGCGCTAGGGGGCAGCACACTCTGGTGTTCCCCCGTGCGCCCGTCCGCGACCTCTCCTTGTCGGGACAGCCCGTCTGCGTTACCGTGGTCACGGCCCCTTTTGTGGCGAATGGTGAAGTTGTATTGCTGGAGCGCAAGGCTCCATCGCAACAATCGCCCATTCGTCCCAGAGACGGTGTGCAACCAGCTGAGGGGATTGTGGTCCGTCTCCACGATGAAGTGGCGCCCGTATAGATAGGGTTGCAGACGCTGCAGGGCCCACACTATGGCCAGGCACTCCTTCTCCATCGTGGAATAGGCAACTTCCCTTGGTAACAGCTTCCTGCTCAGGTACAAGACTGGGTGCTCTTGGCTCGCAGAGTCCACCTGGCTGAGCACCGCACCGAGGCCGAAGTCACTGGCGTCGGTCTGTACTACAAACGGCCGCGTGAAGTCGGCTGCCTGTAGCACGGGCGGGCTGGACAGGGCGTCCTTTAGGGCCCGGAAGGCTGTCTCGCAGTCCATTGTCCAATCGACTGCAGAGGGCAGCTTCTTCTTGGTGAGGTCCGTCAAGGGCTTTGCCAGGCTACTATAGCATGGAACAAACCTCCTATAGTACCCAGCGGTCCCCAAGAAGGACATCACCTGCTTCTTGGTCCTGGGGGTGGGCCAGGAGGCGATGGCTTCCACTTTCTCAGGCTCGGGCTTCAGTGTTCTCCCACCTACCCGGTGACCGAGGTACTGGACCTCGCTCATGGCCAGCTGACACTTTCCCGGCTTGATGGTCAAACCTGCCCGGTGGATCCGCCTGAGCACCTGTGCTAGATGCTCTAGGTGGTCCTCCCAGGTGGGACTGAAGACGGCAATGTCATCCAGGTACGCGGCCGCGTACCCTTCAAGTCCCTTGAGCAGGGTGTTGACCATCCGCTGGAAAGTGGCAGGGGCATTCCTCATCCCGAATGGCATCACCGTGGACTCGTACAGTCCAAATGGGGTAATAAAGGCAGAGCGTTCCCTGGCCTTGCGAGTCAGGGGGATCTGCCAATATCCCCGGCTCAGATCCATGATGGTCAGGTACTGAGCCCCGGCCAACTGATCGAGCAGGTCATCGATGCGTGGCATTGGGTACGCATCGGCGACCGTGACCGCATTGAGCCCCCTGTAGTCCACGCAGAACCGAGTGGTTCGGTCCTTCTTAGGGACGAGGACTACAGGCGAGGCCCAAGCGCTGTTGGATGCCTGGATCACCCCCAGCTTCAGCATCTCGTCAATCTCCTGGCGCATGTGTTGCTGCACCTCCAGGGAGACCCGATATGCTGAACGCCGGATCGGGGGATGATCCCCAGTGTCCACGTGATGGACAGCCAAGTCAGTCCTTCCGGGCTGGTTGGTAAACAACCCCCGGAAGGGGAGGAGGGTGGCCCACAGCTGGGACCGTTGGTCTTCCAAGAGCTGGTGGCCAACCTCCACATCCTCAATGGATCCGCCTGCCCTAACCTGGGCTAGCATATCCAAGAGGGTTTCCGCTTCTCCCTCCTCGGGCAGGTTGCACACGGGGAGCGCACATGCCTCCCGCTCATGATGTGCCTTCATCATGTTCACATGGAAGGGCTTCCGCCTTCCACGGGCAGGGTCCAGGGTGACCAGGTACGTTACAGGGTTGAGCTGCTGGTACACGAGGTATGGGCCTTCCCAGGCTGCCTGAAGCTTGTCCTGTGGTACGGGGACCAGTACCCACACCTTTTGACCCACTTGGTAGGTCCTCTCACAAGCGTTCTGGTCGTACCAACGCTTCTGATCGGCCTGGGCTTGAGCCATATTGTCGTGTACCAGTTGCGTCAAGGCCTGCATTTTGTCCCGGAAGCGCATGACATACTCGATAACCGACACTCCAGGGGTGGCCAAATCCCCTTCCCAAGCCTCTTTCACCAGAGCCAGGGGGCCCCGCACACGTCGCCCGTACAGGAGCTCAAACGGTGAGAATCCTGTTGAGGCCTGTGGAACCTCCCGGTAAGCAAATAACAGGTGTGGGAGATACCGCTCCCAGTCACGCCCATGGGAGTCGACCAACATCTTAAGCATCTGCTTTAAGGTGCCATTGAACCGCTCGCACAGGCCATTAGTCTGTGGATGGTACGGGCTGGCCACCAGATGTCGCACCTGGACTTGCTTACAGAGGGCCTCCATCAGCTGGGACATGAATTGGGTCCCCCGGTCAGTGAGCATTTCCTGGGGAAAACCCACTCGGGAGAAAATCTCCAGCAATGCGGTGGCCACCTTGTCCGCCCGAATGGACGACAAGGCCACTGCTTCTGGGTACCGGGTGGCATAGTCCACTACCGTCAGTAGGAAGCGTTTCCCGGAGCTGCTGGGGATGGCCAGCGGGCCGACCAGATCCACAGCCACCCTCCTGAAAGGCTCATCGATGATTGGCAGAGATACTAGTGGGGCTTTGGGGCGTGGCCCCGCCTTCCCCACTCTCTGACAGGTTTCACACGAACGGCAGTAGGCAGCCACATCGGCCCCCATTTTTGGCCAGTAGAAATGCTGGTTTAACCTGGCCTTGGTCTTAGCGATCCCTAGGTGTCCGGCCATCGGAATCTCATGTGCGATCCGCAACAACTCCGTCCGGAACGGATAGGGTACCACCAACTGTCGGTCCCTGGGCCACGCCTCCGGTGAACCCTGCTGGACCGTGGCCCGGTACAGCCGTCCTTGGTCCCAGACCACTCGCTCCGGGTCCGAGTCCGAGGGAGGCTGTGCCGCCTGCTCCTTAAGAGCTTTCAGGCTGTCATCAGCTTCTAACGCTGCCTGAAACCCCTGACTAGATGTGGCCAGAATCGACGAGACTGTCACATCTTCAGTCAGTACCCCGGGACCTGTGTCCTGGCCTCCACCTGACTCGGCTGCCACTTGGTCAGAAGGGGAAGAGCTATCGGACCTCCGGGAGGCCCCTTGGCTTCCAGCACTCCCACTGCGGGTGACAGCGGCCACAGCCGCTGCGACCGTGGGTCGTGCCTGCTCCTCCTCCGTTCCTGACCAAGTCGCCGGTTCAGGCAGACCTACCTGGCTTCCTGACACCCCGGTTGTGGGGGAACCATGCACCGAGATCTTACCTGGGAGCACTTCCGCTCCTGGACCGGCCCCAATCTCACCTGCCTGTTCCCCTCCTGCAGCAACAGAACCCCTCTGTGGAATCTCTGGGGACCCCACATTTGCTGTGGTAGCCCCCACCCCACACACTGGTCCTCCCCCTGCAGCACCCTGCTCTCTGCTTATCCCTGCAGAGGGCAACAGATCCCAGCTCACAGGCTGATTACTTGTAGAGGCATTGTCACACCTTTCTCTGACCCCCTCCCCTGTCACAGCTGCCGCTGTGTGTGTGTCTATGGTGTCTATGCAAGCAGAAATATCAGAGTTCACTCCCTCCTCCCTTACATCATTCATAGATAACACATTAACATTGTCCGGAGGCATGTCAGTACGGGCTGAAGGTTCAGCCCTTGGTTGGGGCCCAAACTGGGAGGTTATCTGCCCCAAATCTGTCCCAAGTAGCACGTTTGCAGGGATCCGATCAGTTACCCCCACCTCCCTCACCCCTCGCCCTGCGCCCCAGTCCACATAAATGTCAGCAACAGGCAGCGCCGGGTCAGTGCCTCCAATCCCGGAGACAGCGAGGGTTTTTCCAGGGATCAAGTCTTGGGGGGACACCATCTCAGGCCGCACCAGAGTCACCTCCGAGGCGCTGTCTCGCAGTCCTATGGTCACAGACCGGCCGACGGTGACAGGTTGGAAGCTGTCCAGGGACCTACCACCACCCCCACCCACACAATACACCTTGGGCGGCCCTTGGGACGGGGACGGAGCCGGGGCCTTGGGACGCTGAGGGCACATGGCCTTGAAGTGTCCAGGTAGGTTGCACTGGTGGCACCGTCTTGGTTCCGCCACGGGCCTGGAGAGGGGAGTTGAGGGGGACACCCCCTGCAGTCTAGGGGCAGGTGGGGCAGTCGCAGAATTCATCTTACCCCCTCTCCAGGTGCTGCTGGTGGCCGCTCTCCTGGCCTCAGGGGCCCGGTTGTTGGTGTAGTCATCGGCAAGGGCAGCTGTAGCCGTGGACCCCTTTGGCTTCTGGTCTCGGATGAACTGGCGGAGATCCTCAGGGCAGTTCCACAAGAGTTGCTCCGTGATGAACAAGTCCAGGATCTCCGGTCCGGTGGAAAGCTGCAGGCCTTGGGTCCAGTGGTCGGCAGCTCGGGCAAGTGCCCGCCGGTGGTCAGCCCAGGAGTCCTTTGGTCCCTTCTGTAGGCTCCGGAACTTCTTGCGGTAGGACTCTGGAGTGAGGTTGTACTGTTGGATCAGGGCCCGCTTGATGGTGTCGTAGCCCTGATCTGCCTCAGCAGGCAAGTCCCCAAGGATATCCAGGGCCTTACCCCTTAAACGGGGGGTCAGGTATTTGGCCCACTGGTCCTTGTCCAGATGGTGCTGCAAGCAAGTCCGTTCAAAAGCAGTCAAGAAAGGGTCCAAGTCTCCATCCTTCTCCAGCACTGGGAAGTCCTCAACACGGACCTTTGGAAGTTTGGTGTCTCGAAGGTCACATGTGGCTGATGAGGGCCGGAGCTGAGCTAGCTGCAGCTGGTAGTCACGGTCTGCCTGTCGCTCTCGCTCTTCACGCGCTGCCTGCCGCTCTCGCTCCGCAGCCTCACGCTCTGCGTGCCGCTCCGCAGCCTCAGCGTCACGCGCTGCCTGCCGCTCTGCCCTGCGCTCTGCCAGGAGTTCCTTGTAGCCCTTCTGGTCTCCAGCCTGGAGAAGGGCCATAGCCATTTGAAGAAGGCTATCCGAGCCTCCCAGGCTCGGTGGAATGGCACGTGGTGATCTGCGGCACGCTGCAGAGCTAGGCGATTCACTGTCCCTTTCAGAGCGGAGGGCTGGCATCTGGCTCGTTGAGGAACCTTGGGTGAGCTCCTCCTCATCTTGTCCAGCAGTGCCAGGTTGCGCAATGTCCTCGGCAGAACGGTTTTCTGGCGTCGAGCTCCTGGAGGACTCGTGGGCAACCTCCTCATTGCTGTCCACAGCACCGTCCTCCCTCTCTTCGGCTCCTGCCTTAGCATTGGCCAGTTGCATAGCTCTGCTCCTGGTGCCATCAGCCATTCTTGCAGACTTTTGGTCACTGACACAGAACTGACACCTGATGCCTCCACACACCTTACAGTATCTGCACTCTGACACTCTAGTGTTGAGCTAGTCTGAAGACCCCAGCAGCCACAGCTGCTGCAGGCAGTCTTTAGTGTCTGGGAGTATGGGTCTCACACTCACACACACTATTATCTCGATCCCACCGCTATGCCACCAATATGTCACAAACCACCGGGGGGGTCACTCAGAAATCCCCCGCGCTGGCTACCAGTACGTCACAATCGGGGGGTAACAAGTGGGGGTCACCCCTCCTTTATACCTCCCGACCGACAGAGCACGTGATGCGCTCTCTAGCGCCCCTCTTATAGTCAGGCCAATTATGGAATTGCCCGACAATAAGCAAGGAGGCCGCTATACTACTTATGCCGATTATTGAAGGGTCCCCGGTGAGAGTAAGGTATATATTCCCCCGACCTCCGCGGGCGGAATATATAAAATCTCCCCGAATCTCACTGGCCTCCCCACAATAATCCTTGGCACAATTCGCTGCCACCAACCGATTTACGGTAACTATTAGCCGAACACACAGACGTGGGATTCAAGATCGAGATAACAGAACAGCCCAAGATTAATTATATAATTTAATCAGCCTAAAGCACACTAGAAACTACAATATATACAATAGGGAATCTACAGAATATACATATGTCAGAGTACAGTTACAATCAAAGCATGGGTTACAAACAGGCATACACAGTTCCAGCAGTTACCTTGTTGCGTCTGGCCACAGGGGGGCGCTGTACCCAGGTTTCTAGGATCCTTCCCACAGATGTTTCCTACACGTGCCCCCAGCGAAAAGAACACTGGAAAATGGCCGAAGTAGGGTTATCAACCTGGGCAAGTCCAGGTCCCCTCCTACCTTAGTGACCTCAGAGGGAGCACTGCTCCACCCCTGGCTTGAGTTATGGACAATCCACAACATGGAATATGGGCCATAACTTTGCCTGGGAGCGTCGTAGGCGGACGCCAATGCTCTCATTGTGACAGTTATGAATTTAGCTACAGAACGAGGGGACTCATGACCTGTCTGCCAGTTCCCCATTGGCTGATATCACGCCTGGGGCATTTCCCAATGTCCTGCTCCCATAAAAAGGGTGTGCCGGCATCGTCCGCATGCGGAGACACCATTTTTATGGTTGCCATATCTATCGGAAATATGGCTTGCGAGATATGAACCATTTTTTACTGGAGTCGTTCTGTCTGCTAGTTCCATAGCCTTGCTAATGAGATACAACTCTTGTTACAGGGTGACGGCAGGGAGTCATCCTGTGTCCATTGTTCCCACACCACCTCATCTCCATATCACAGGACATGGCCATGGAATTTGTTGCTAAACCAGTTGTGTGAAGGAAAGGGGGGGGTGACACCAGGAGAGGGCTTCCTGACATACTTGAATATCATGATTTATCGTCATATCTCCGGATTTACCTCACACCAGGAAAACCACTGCTTAAATTTGGGGCCTATAAGCTGTGGCCACCACCAGTGGGCTCTTATATACAGCATTCTAACATATAATTAAAATTGCTGCCCGTGGCGCACAACATCACTCGGACCTGACACACTACTTACCTGCCTAGCGACGTCGCTGTGACCGGCGAACCGCCTCCTTTCTAAGTGGCCACCCAATAGAAGCAGAGGGGGCGGAGATGAGCGGGACGAACATCCCGCCCACCTTCTTCCTTCCTCATTGCGGGCGGCCGCAGGTACGATGTGGTTCCTCGTTCCTGCGGTGTTACACATAGCGATGTGTGCTGCCGCAGGAACGACAAACAACCTGCGTCCTGCAACAGCAACGATATTTGGGAAATGGACAGCGTGTCAACGATTAACGATAAGGTGAGTATTTTTGATCGTTAGCGGTTGCTCGTACGTATCACACGCAACGACGTCGCTAACTAGAACGGATGTGCGTCACGAATTCCATGACCCCAATGACATCACGTCAGCGATGTCGTTGCGTGTAACGCGGCCTTTAGAACGCAGTGATTTGGAACAAAATTTTGGCATCCAAATCGCTGTGCTCTCAAACGCAACGTGCGCACGTCTCATGCACAATCTACATAGATTGTGCAGGGGACGCAGGTCGCATGCATTGATGCTGCGGTACAATACGCAGCATAAATGCATGAAATTTGGCAATGTGTGCATGAGCCCTAATTAGGGTGTATCTTAGGACCTCTGTGCTTAAAAAGTGTTTCTTCTATTTAGAATAATTCTCTCTAAAGGGATTAATAAATAGAAAAATAAGTAGAACACAAATTTCAGTTGTTTTATGCCTGTCGTTTACTCTGTGACATCCCAGCTGATATTTGGATTTTGTTAGCGTTTGTATTCTTTTGCATTGTCATATACTGAAATCCAAGATGAAATGACAATATCATATTGCGGGGGTGCCAAAGGCTCGCCTGTGTGCGGCTCCCTCATTTTCACCAGCGGTTTCCAATTGGCATGGTGCGAAGCGGGATAATAGTCTCTAACGATGTATTTTGTTTGAAAGTTGGTCCCTGTGCATGCTGAATAGAGGTGAAATGAGTCACAAGGCAAGAATTTCTATAGGAGACACGTGCATAAAGGAGGTGCCAAAAGGAAGCAAACAAAGCAGAAAGTTTCAAAAGTGTTTTTAGCAATGTGAAAGATGTGTTGCCATTGTTAAAGATGTTTTCACATATGTGTAAGTTATGGGTGAATAGTAAGGAGATACTTGGAGCCAGGAATCATGTAGAAAGGAAAATAGGACTGCCAAATATGTAACTTTTGCTCTGCTACTTGGAACGCGGCGGTACACAATATGTCAAAAGATCTTTTTTTTTTTAAACAAAAGATACATTACAATATCTACAGAAAGATTTTGGTTTATCTGTTACTTGGATAACAAATATGTTCAGTTGGACAAACTATTATTTTACATCTGACTGTAAATTATGCTAAATTTACTTACCCTGGAACTTATAAGTTAAAGGGAATCTGTTGGTAGAAGCAATCATCTAAAGCCATCAATATGGGTAATAAGGTCATAGGAAGATGAATAAAATGATACCTTGATATCTGTGATCAGATGTTTTCACTCCAGAGAGATCAACTATTTCTTAATGTGTAAATCAGCTGTCAAAGGGGTGGTTCACCCATATTTTTTATTGTCTTGATCGATATTATATTGAGAAACAATGTTTCTCTCAAATACCTTGTGTTGGCAATAGTACCTGTGAGAGGCGCTATTGCAGACCGCTGTAACCCGCTTCGGTGACGTCACGTCAAGTGTCACACATGTCACATCCATGCGGCCGGCTGCAGTCTTCCTGACTCACTGAGCTGTGAGCGGTGTTCCACCGCTTGTCACAGCCCATCTGCTCCCTGCTCATTCCTTTCTCACAGCAGAACGCTGAAAACAAGAGACATGCTGTGCTGTGAGGGAGGAGGGAGCAGGGAGCAGATGGGCTGTGACAAGCGGTGAAACACCGCTCACAGCTCAGTGAGTCAGGAAGACTGCAGCCGGCCGCACAGATGTGACGTGTGCGGCACTTGACGTGACTTCACCGGAGCGGGTTACAGCGGTCTGCAATAGCGCCTCTCACAGGCACTATTGCCAACACAAGGTATTTGAGAGAAACATTGTTTTTCAATATAATATCGAACTAGATAATAAAAAATATGGGTGAACCACCCTTTTAAGATCTATGGTTCAGACACCTATCTCTCTTCAAATATGCTCTGTAGGCAGATGCTCAATGAAAGGGGGCGATAGCAGTGTGAGACATGTAGATCATGAGAGCAGACTGTCAGTCATTACATGTGTCACATTAGTATCGCCTCTATCAATTAAAGTAAGGTCTGGAGGCAGATTCTCGGGGAGATCTATGTCCAGCTCATAGATCTTTAACATCTCATTTACATATTGTGAAAAATGTGGAATTTTCTGGAATAAGAGATCAGATTGGGGACATCAGTGCATCATGTTATTCAACTTTCTATGACCTACATGCCCATATAGATGGCTTAGGCAAGTTTATCCTACTGACAGATGCCCTTTAAAACCCCTGGGCCCAAAGCAAACTTTGTAACAGCATTTAACATATATGATATTAGAATATTGCTGTCAGGATTGTGACTACTACCTTTGCACTAGCTTTTGTTATGGCTCTTTTAAAAAAAAAACTGTACGTTGCATATAATCAAACCCGAAATCTTTCAGAAATATAACTATAAATTGTCTGTTCAGTGAGAAAGTAGACAAACTCTAGTACCACCTATTGGAGATGGCAATCCTAAAAGTCAAAAGTGACCCTTTAACAAGTGTTATCATATGACTTAGGGGTACTGTGCATGTTGCGACATCGCTACTGCGATATCGTCGGGGTCAAATCGAAAGTGATGCACATCCGGCGCCGGTAACGATGTCGCAACGTGTAAAGCCTAGATGCGCCGATAAACGATCTCAAAAGCCTCGTAAATCGGTGATCTGTGTAGCGTCGGACATTTTCATAATGTCGCATCAATAGGAGATAAGATGTTCCTCATTCCTGCGGCAGCACACATCGCTGTGTGTGAAGCCGCAGGAGCGAGGAACATCTCCTTACCTGCCTTCACCGGCTATGTGGAAGGAAGTAGGTGGGCGGGATGTTTACGTCCCGCTCATCTCTGCCCCTCCGCTTCTATTGGCTGCCTGCCGTGTGACGTCGCTGTGACGCCGCACGACCCGCCCCCTTAGGAAGGAGGCGGGTCGCCGGCCAGAGCGACGTCGCAGGGCAGATAAGTGCGTGTGAAGCTGCCGTAGCGATAATGTTCGCTACGGCAGCTGTCACAAGATATCGCATGTGCGACGGGGGCGGGTACTATGGCACTCGGCATCGCAAGCATCGGCTAGCGATGTCGCAGCGTGCAAAGTACCCCTTAGGATTTACGCCAGATCAGAACCTCAATTTGCAGACACAGTGTTTTGGTTTAGCTATCCCTCACCAGTGCAAAGTATGAGATCTGATCTGGCTGTATGGTAGGCTAAGAGGGAGCATAAAGGGAAAACTATTCTCCTTCTGGAGACTGACACACCAATCCAGTATGCCAGTGCTGATGAGACTTTAAGCTGCAATGCTCCTTTGGGAGATATTCAAATTGTCTCTTCAGGGAGGAAGTAGACAAGCTTTAGTGCCACCTATTGGAGGTGGCAATCCTAAAAGTCAAAAGTGATCCTTTATTGAGCCTTGTCATATGAGTTAGGATTTATGCCAGATCAGAACCTCAGGGGGCAGACATTGTGTTTTGGGATGTTTGTCTCTCGTCAGTGCAAAGTATGAGATCTGATCTGGCTGAGAAATATAACTGAAAATCTTTTAGACTAGTTCATATTCCTGCTTAACAGGTACTCTGCATGTTTCTCTCCACAGATTTTCTTGTAGAAAATCCTAACGGGGCTGTTTAGAGTCTGCTACACTTTGGATGGCGCTGTGCTGTTCCGCTCCTTTCACTGTTCAAATTTGACCATTGCTGGAGTTGATAACTGCTGATCAATGGGGGTGCTGGGTGTCGGACTCCTACCGGTTTTAAATTGCTGAACCATCCTAAGAGTAAAAATTATTAGAAGCCCAGAATACCCCTTCATGGCCATTTACTGTGCTTTTCTACATTGTGAAGACATTTTGAGGACAAGCTTCTTTGGCCAGAGGGAGGCATCTAGTTCTGTAATCTTCACTTATAGCTTCTGCTCACTTCCCATTTAATGTTCCTTTAAATAGCTAGACATCACTTCCTCTTAATTATTGGGAACTTCCATCTCCGTGACTTTGAGCAAATCTTATAGTATCAACGTGTCTTGTGTACACGGGCAAGACACAGATTACCCGCAGCATGTTTACTGCACAAATCTCATGTGTCGGCAAAATACTGTTGTCACAAAGATTGATTCCTACCGCAACTCTTCCTATCTGTCACTCAGACTGTCTGTACCATGGTACTGCCTGGAAATGGTGCAGATGTGTTTTTATTGAATTATTATTGAATGGTAAAACATGTAATTTTACATATTTTACATATACTTTATATTGCATTTGGAAATGAATAAATGTTATCTTTACTGTGGTTTCTTTGTAAAAAAGGCATTGAATTTTCCTACTATGGTCTATAGAGGATTTTACTTGTTTCTAAGTAGAATATCTCACATACATAAAGTATATGCAGCCTCTGTCCATGGCAGTTGGAGACTGTACAGCTCTGTACTGATGAGCTTTAGGGCTTATGGGCTGTACAAGTTCCGTTCCCATGAAGGGTATGTTCCCGCGGACTGGAAATTACAGTGCAAGTGTTGTCAGATGTTATGAAATCTCATCAACACACTATGGAGCAGCGTAAATTGAGTGACGCTGTGGATTTACCATCCACAGCATGTTAATTTATATTGCAGGTTTTCACAGATTTAACCAAATAGAATGCAGAAGGTAACATATTTTGGAGCATATCTGCAGCAAAAATTTTCCATTTAGTATTTTTTTATCTGTGTACCTAACCTTTAAGGGTGCTGTACGCGCTGCGACATCGCTAGCGATAGCTAGCGATGTCGTGCTCGATAGCACCCGCCCCCATCGTTCGTGCGACATTTGGTGATTGGTGCTGTAGCGAACATTATTGCTACGGCAGCCTCACACGCATATACCTGTGCAGCGACGTTGCTGTGACCGCCGAACAATCCCTCCTTCAAGGGGGAGGTGCGTTCGGCGTCACAGCGACGTCACCGCAACGTCACTAAGTGGCCGTCCAATAGAAGCGGAGGGGCGGAGATGAGCGGGACGTAACATCCCACTCACCTCCTTCCTTCCGCATTGCCGGTGGACACAGGTAAGGAGATATTTGTCGTTCCTGCGGCGTCACACATAGCGATGTGTGATACCGCAGGAACGACGAACAACATCATACCTGTGGCAGCAGCGATATTAAGGAAAGGAGCGACGTGTCAACGATCACCGTTTTTGGACGATTTTGCGATCATTGATCGTCGCTCCTTGGTGTCACACGCTGCGATGTCGCTACCGGCACTGGATGTGCGTCACTAATGATGTGACGCCGACGATATATTGGTAGCGATGTTGCAGCATGTAATACTTAAGGCTATGTTCAGACAATCATATTGTCTGTGTGTTGTCCATGTGCACACTGCCTGCATACAGACATCATATGGCCCATATGAAAAATTGCTCATGTACCTTTATTGGTCAATTTAGAAATAATTGCAGCATGTACTATTATTCCCTCTATTGCCATTGAGGCCATGCTAATTAAAGGGACTTTGTCAGCAGGTTTTTACTAGGTAATCTGAGGACAGCATGGTGTAGGGGTTAAAACACAGATTTGAGAAATGCCTCTCTTATCAAGCTCCTGCTATTGTTTAGCAATATTTGTTTTAGTGCCAGGAGCTTATCATTGGTTGGACTACATTGCCTCCTACCTGGTAGTTTGGCACAGCCCCTGCTGTGATTAGCAGCTCCCTTTCTTTAAGGTGGCTTTACACACTGCAACATCGCAAACGACATCGCTGTAACGTCACCGGTTTTGTGACGTTATAGCGACCTCCCCAGCGACATTGCAGTGTGTGAAACACATCAGCGACCTGGCCCCTGCTGTGAAGTTGTGATCGCTACAAATCGTTCAGGACCATTCTTTGGTCCTTTGTTTCCCGCTGTGCAGCAAAGTTTTAGTGTGTAAAGGGGACTTTACAGCGACTTCGTTAGCGACTTCCCTTTCAAAAAGCTGCTTTACAACGTCCCCAATGACTAGCTAGGTCGTTCTCCAGGTCCGGATCGCTGTTGCGTCGTTGGCCAGGTTTGCCTGTTTGACAGCTCACCAGAGACTTTGTAGCGATCCCGGCCAGGTTGGGATCGCTGGTGGGATCGCTAGAAAGTTTCAGTGTGTAAAGGAGCCTTTAGACATTGTATGTAGACAGCTCTCTGAGTTTTGCTGCATTGCTAAATCTAAAAACACTGCTTGTGTCAAAACCGTTGTACCCAGTAATCTAAGTGATACATTGTTGGAATCAGGGTCCCATTGTATAAATCATGCTGCTCTCAGATGAGGTAGCAAAAACCTGCCGACAGATTCCCTTAAATGGCACATAGCTCTTTCATCAATTTAAATTTTGGAAAAGCGCACATAGCGGCAAACGGAGTGAACCATGCGCTATTGCAGATCAGGACAGCAGTTTAAAAGAGACTTCAAGACTACAGATGAGTGGACTCATTGAAGTTCGGTTCGGCAGCTTCAGCCGGACTTTAGAGAAAGTTTAGTTTGGGACCCGGACTTGACTTGAACCGCAATGGAAGTCACTAATTGGGCAGTTCGGGTCTCCGCCCATATGCAGCCAGCCATAAACAGATCACTTTCGTTGGCGGGATTATTCCAATTTTTAATTTTGCTGCACACTACATTCAATCACGCTATTAGGCTATGTGCCCACGTTGCGTCGAGGTAGTTGCAGTTCTAAACACACCCTTTTGCAGAAATGGTATTTGCCAAAGTTGCTTTTGACCACAAAAACGCTATAAATACGCTTGTGTTATTACCGCGATTTACATGCTTTTTCATTGCTTAAAGTCAGATGCGTTTTGATGACAAATACACTGCTAATTAAAGTTTTAACATTCAAACACTATGAAAAAATGGAAATAAAATGATAACAAATATCAAGAATATAATCATAAACAAAATTGCTGATTTTATTAAAATGATAAATGTTGATATTTATGTATAAAATAACGTTAAATTAATGTTTTTCTTAATTTTAATTGTCGGACTATGTGTGTGTGTAAAGGGACATCTCATGCCTGTAATATAATGGCAATTAAATTGTCAAAAACGCTTGTTTTCTGCATCCAAAAAGCATGTAAAATGCTAGGATTTTGATGTAGGATGCGTTTTGCATCTTCTCATTGACTCTAATATTAGCAAAACGCAGCTCAAATGGCAAAAACAATTGACATGTTGCTTCTTTAAACGCAGAGATTTTGCCCAAAAATATGCAAATTAAAAGCAGCGTTTTGAACAGCAAAGTGCGCACAAGAAAACCCTATTTCTCATAGACTTTGCTTGGAAATCAAAACGCATGCATTTTGGCATTAAAACGCTGCAGTTGAAAACGCTGCAGAAACGCATGTAAAAACGCAACGTGGGCACATAGCCTTACCTCCGTGCAAGCCATGCAAACACTGCAAGCGGCTCACGTTGAGCACTGAGTGTACCCGAGCACAGCGATGCTTGCGCGAGTGGTCAGCACACGTTAAGCACTCGAACTCCAAATCTGAACTCTCTCTGTTTTTTTTCCTGTAAAGTCTGTGCTTGGTATGAACACCGAACCTCAAGCTCGCTCATTTCTATCCAAGACCAATTTTACCTTGTTCACTCTGGTTGGGGAAGAAAGTAAACAACTAGCAAAATTTCTCCTCTACCTGTCTGCAGCGGCTGGGGGGATTTCTTAACTATATTAAAGGGGTGGTCAGCCATATTTTTTTATTGTCTAGTTTGATATTATGTTGAGAAACAATATTTCTCTCAAATACCTTGTGTTGGCAATAGTGCCGTTGAGAGGTGCTATTGCAGACCGCTGTTCCCCGCTCCGTTGACGTCATGTCAAATTCTGCACATGTCACATCCCTGCGGCTGGCTGCAGTCTTCCTGACTCACTGAGCTGTGAGCGATGTTTCACCGCTCGTCACAGCCCATCTACTCCCTGCTCCACCTCCCTCACAGCAGAACGCTGCAAACAGGAGACGTGCTGTGTTGTGACAGCGGTGAAACACCGCTCACAGCTCAGTGAGTCAGGAAGACTGCAGCCAGCCGTAGGAATGTGACGTTTTCGGAACTTGACGTGACGTCACCAGAGCGGGGAACAGCGTTCTGCAATAGCACCTCCCACAGGCACTATTGCTAACACAAGGTATTTGAGAGAAACATTGTTTCTCAATATAATATCGAACTAGACAATAAAAAATATGGGTAAACCACCCTTTTATGGCCCATGGCTTCAAATTAAACTTCTGATGTTTCGAGTGATATCTACTACGACTTGGCAATCATTTTGTATTATTCAGTATCCAGTACACTTCTGTAAAGTGCAGATCATTCAGGGTGTAGTGTATTGTAGACTAAAATGCCATTAAACATTTGCTAATGGACGAGGCAGTGCAGAAATTGTACTCAATAGTTCTTAGAAAAAAAAAAATATGAGCAGCAACATAACCACAAGGCAAGTACTTAGCCCAAAGCCGACACCGTATCGCGAGCAGTAATGCCAATAGCGCCCTCATATTTAGAATAAAGCAAATTAATATGGACGACTATTGGTTTTCTTGTTGTTCTTAATGGCCGGCAATAAAGGGGGGGGGCTGAAACATTTCTAATGTACTTGTCTGTCATTCATCCAGATACTTTTCTGACATATGGTGGATAATGAGACTTTCTCAAGTGCTTTACTGTGACAACAGATGACCTAAGGACATATTGTTTGACCCATGTCATATGATGCCTTTTACTATGTTCCTCGTAATGTACAATAAATGGCACAAGTAATACCGTAGAACTCTCCTCATAGACAGTCATACTCTCACCTAGTGCAGATTATTAATATTATTATTGTTATTATGTCAGATTATGACCGATTAAAATATATTGGCAGTGATGGTAGGAAAGCTTGTGACTAATGGATCAACTGTATCATCCCTGAAATAGATCAAGCAATATGACTATGCTGAGACTGTTCTTTTAACACAGAGTGCATATTTTGCCTTAACAGATTTTGGATAAAGGTACCATTTTAAAGACAAAGGGTAAAAAGCAGTGATGAGCTCGTACTACCATGCTCTGGTCTCGTTGAGAGCAGCTGGATGCTCGAATGTGCGCAACTCGAGCTTCCAAATATAATGGAAAACAATGGGGGACTCGAGCATTTTTCCAGGAAATCTTCGGTAAAAATGCTCAAGTTCCCCAGCGACCTCCCTTAGGCCGGTGTCACACTAGCGATTGCTTCAAGTGTATCTCACGCGAGTTTGGAGGTGCATCACCCGTCACGGACTCACACTCTGCTCACAGAACCGGGTTGGCTGCATAGAGATGCATGCAACCGATCTGCTCCTGTGAGTAGAGTGTGAGTCCGTGCCGGGTGATGCAACGCGAAACTTGCGCGAGATACATGCGAGGCAATCACAAGTGTGACACCGGCCTTATACTCGGGTGTTTGAGTCGCGCACATCCAACTTACCTTAACGAGTACCGGGCACACAAGCATGGCAGTGCTCAGTCATCAGTTGTAAAATGTTTCACCATGACAATAAAGCCGTATCATTCATTATATCCATGACAAAAGCTTTCAAGCTATGTTCATACATTGTGTTTTTGTGCAGATTTTATGTGCAGATTTCAACGTTTTGGCATACAAATTTATGCTCTGTGTTTGTTGCATAAAAACAACAACAAAAAACCCCCCACAAAACAATAATTGACCAGCGATTCAGCAAATCATAAAAAAATTTAAAGAAAGAAGGCAGCAACACAAGGTAACAAAGCTAATGCACTAGGATGCAGCAGCCTCTCCATGATAAAGGTGAAGCACAGGTACATTCCCACATCTACTATTCATGGAGGCAGTCGTTATCTAGTATTTTAAGTGTAAATGGATAATTCCCCCAACCAACACTAAATAACACTAAATAGTGTGACTGCACCCTACAAAAGATGAAAAGATGTGCAACTGAAAAAGATGAGATAAGAAATGCATGAGGTATTTGGCAAAATATTGGACAAATGAACTCGCAACCCACATGAAGTGTCCTCATTGTATTGTATTGAAATGTGCATCAAACAGCATGGGTGGTACGGTGGCTCAGTGGTTAGCATTGGAGTCTTGCAGCGCTGGGGTCCGGGGTTCAAATCCCACTAAAGACAACATCTGTAAGGAGTTTGTATGTTCTCCCCGTGTTTACGTGGGTTTCTTCTGGGTTCTCCGGTTTCTTCCCACACTCCAAAAACAGACTGATAGGGACTTTAAATTGTGAACCCCAATGGGTACAGACTTGCCAATGTATGTAAAGGGCTGTGGAATTAATAGCGCTATATAAGTGAATAAACATTATTATCTGTGCGACTTGTGCTCTATACAAGCTTCATCCTATGCATTTATTATACTATACATCCACCCCTCTTTAGGTAGGTGAGCCAATGTACCTGTGCTGCCTCTGCCTTTATCAAGGGGGGCTGCTTCATCCTCTATTGCATTAGTAATGTGACCGCATGTTGGTAAATATGGCTTTTTTTTTCTGTGATATTTTCAGGCCAGTGGCTAAAGCTGTGACTTTAGGGTCCTTCATTTTAAATGTATAAGTAAAACTCGCACGAACAAAAACACGGCCAAAAATCAAATTCCTTCTGAAAAACTACCATAAACAACGCAGCACGTGTATGAGATTAAGTTAAAACTCATCCATTATGCTAGTACTGCTACATGCTGTGGATTATACGTCTGTAATATCCGAATCACATACGCAACAAGTAATACTGGCCTCTGAGAACTGGAATCACTCCAATAAAAAGGGCAGCATTCTAATGAGTTAAGGGACATATTGTTTCACTCTTGTTGATAGAAGCAACGTTTTAGCTCCTCCATGGTGTTTTTTACCCAAACCTTGCAGTAGATGAAAAATTACCACTCTGAACATGGGTAGATAAATGTCTCTTCACTCACCAAAATTAACTAGCTACACTCTGGCTAATTTTGTTATGGCTATGTTTACATTATTTATAACTAATGAGAGTCCATTTTTCATTCTCTCTATACAGTTTAGAAAATGTTTGTGTTATAGATAAGGTCAATTTGTAGAAAAAAAAAATTACATGGTGGTTTTGAATTTTTTTGTCTTATTGTGGACATTTTGCATAAATCTGCATTGTGAACAAAATCGATTACTGAAATGTGAAAAAAGTCAGCGAACCTTAAGGGCTCATGCACACGTTGCGTACTCACATGCATTTACGCTATGTATTGCACTGCAGCGTAAATGCATGCGTTCTGCGTCCTCAGCACAAGCTATGTAGATTGTGCATGACACGTGCGCAAGTTGCTTTTATGAACGCAGCGATTTGGATGCCAAAATTTTGACCCAAATCCGTGCGTTCATAAAATGAGCATGTCAATTATTCCGTGCGCTATGGATGCAGCTCCACTCTGTCTATGGTGGGGGCAGCAGCCATAGCTGCTGCATGAAATCGGCTTTTTTCTACAAAAAAACTGCATTCATTATGCAGTGTTTCTGCAGCGATTTGAAGCGCACATGTGCTGTCAAATCTCTGCAGAATATTCAGCAGTTACGTGCGCATGAGCCCTAAGTTTTCCATCCATAGTCTTAACATCAGCTGAACCCGCCGCTATTGGCGGGATCAGCCGATCATTTGTGTCTCAGGCCTCTTAGCTAAAGATGAGTGAACCTTTGGAGGTTCGGTTTGCTGGCAGGAAACGAACCGAACCTACACATGTTCGAACCTTGTCTGAGGAGGTTTGGAAACAATGATTGTCAGTTTGAGTCTCCGCTTACATACAGCCAGCAATAAGCAGATTACTTCTGGGGAAGGGTGGGCAGGTATTTTCAAATTTTTTATATTTTTTGGTTGCACACTACATATGATCACGCTGTTGTTGCCCCCAGTGCGAGCCATTTAAACAATGCAAGTGGCCCGCACTGCGCTAAGCACCGAGTGTACCTAAGCACAGTGTTGCTCATGTGAGGTAATCTCACACGTAAAGCACTTGAACTCCGAACCCGAGCCCTGTTTTTTTAAGTTGATGTTCTTAAAACTGAACATCGGGTTCGCTTATCTCTACTCTTGACTCTTCGCTGACAGATGATGTGGTGGGAGGGAAGGATCTGGCATGTTGGATTTCTGACTGCCAATGCCGTCAATCTCCAGACAATAAGCTGCCACTGGGAGTCTGGCATTGACTTTCTGATAAACGACACATGTTGGCTGAGCCTGTGTATGGGGGATCATTCAACTGAACTGTCATTTGGTTGATGTCTACCATGTATGGAAATGGGGCTTCCAAATTGGTGTCTGCTTAGTCTATACATAGATACAATAGATTTGGTCACTGGGAGGAGTTTTGTACAGTGAACCTCCCATGACACAGACCAAGACATAATAAGATTGTGTCTCGTCATTCCATTGGGGGAAAGGCATTGAAAATGGAGACAAGGTCTAAAGTTTTTTAGTACTTTCAAAAACTCAGTGGAGGTAATCTAACCAACAGCTGACATATTTTTTAAAATCAGGTTTTTAGTAGGAACATTAGTACAACATTATTGTTGGGGTTTTTTTTATATTATTTCAAGATTTTATGTGACTCCAAAAATAAAAATAGTTTTCTTTGACTACAATAGAAGATGGGCTGGTACTTTCAGCTCTTTCGGCCTCTCCCAGTCACTTCATGGTATTTGGGGAGAAGGCTGTACTCCATCACTTCCTGGGGAGAACAATAATCAAGGACCATTCTCTGTCAGCTATAAATATTCTTAACACTAGAAGTCCCAGAAATTTCGAGCTCCCCCCGAAGTCCCGAAAGAGGGTCAAATGACCCTTAGTCCAAACTGAATAGAACTAACTAGAAACTAAATGGCTAAACTCAATGGCAAACAACAACCTCCTGTGGTGCGACAGTAATGGCCTTAATTACAGAACAAAAAACGGTGATTATAGGATGTTAGCTAAAATCCTTCAGGTCATTCGACCGATCTCTGGGTTCCAAAGGTAGAAATGTTAAATGACTCCTCTCTGGGACTTCTAGTGTTAAAAAGACAACATAAAAGTAGTTACACCCTACTTTACTGTTTATAGACAATCGGAAATCGGAAAATACACCGAAAACACTTATTATATCTTTTACAGAATTATGTCCTTTTCATGATTTTATAAATATAGAGCATTCTGTTTAACTTATTGTCCACGAAGGAGCAATTGTCAGCTATTCTGTCCAAGTTTCCTGATAGGCCATGTGGGGCACTACAGGGCCATTAAGGCCGTGTTCACACTTGGGAAATGCTTTCTATTTCTATTGGAAATCCACTTTGCTGTTAAGGAGTTTTTTTTAAGAAGTTTCAAAAATATCTGATAAAAAAAATGCATGTTCTTCTTTGAAGCAGATTCTGAAAGAAGCCTTTACAAAGTAGGCACAACCAAATGAAAAGCCTGCAAAAACATTTCAGTAAAAGAAAAAAAACACTTCTAAGGTTATGTTGCGCACTAGAAAATGGACTTTCCTAAGAAAAATCCGCACCCTCTGGCAGAATACCGCACCCGCGTTTTTTCCGCGGGTTGGTCCCTGCGGTTTTTTACCATTTCCTAATGCAAAAACTGCAGGTACCTGCGGAAAAGAAGTGACATGCACATTAATTCCGCAGTGGAAATTCTGCGGGTAAATCTGCAGGTATAAAAAAAACGCAGGGTGCGCACAGCATTTTTTTTATACCCATAGGTTTTTCTGGGGAATGACTGCAGAAATGTTAGACATTTTCTGCAGCAAATCCACGGTAAATCCGCAGCGTGCGCACATAGACTAAAACTCCTTTGACGAAGGGCCGTCTAGGTCAGAAATGCGTTGCCTTGCCCCTGGCTGATCTTCTGTACATTATTTTAAGTGCCTTGATATTTTATCCATTTCAATAAAGACTTGGATTTTACTTTGGGACTAGTGCTGTTTTTTTCTATTTTCTACACTTCTAAAATTCCCCAAAAACTTTTGAAGAAACTCAGAAAAATAAAAATAAAAAAGCCACCAAAACTGCTTCTTGAGGTTTTTAAGCAGAAACTGCTTAGACAGCCTAGTCTTCCTTCAAAAAAATCCATAATTTTATTAAAAACAAATTGCTCCATTTCATATGCTCATTCCAAAACCATCGCCTTCACCCCACTTCTAAACATGTCACTGCTCACTACTTTTTATATATTTTTATATATTTTAGGGCATGTTTGCACCATGTATAATATCATTAATCTGCTCCTGCGCCCATAAGTGAAAACAAGGTTTCATTTCCAATAGTTTCTGAATACTCTACATACCAAAACCGAAGTAAAATATTTATATATATAAAATTTGGAAAACATTTACTAGCCTAAGATCATCATGGGCCATTGCTATTTTGGATCTTCAATATATGGCAAGTTGCCAATCGCCAATGGTGGTAATCCATAACATAACAGGAAATTCATACTAAAGTTATGTCAACATCATTTTCACGACCCCCTCCCTCCTCTCCACAAGGAAGAAAAGAATGGCCTCTCTTAAGAACCATAAATTAGGGCAATTTCTTAGGGCAGTCAATCTTCATCTGCTTTAACCAGACAAACTAAGTACTGAAGCTCGCTCATAAGTGATGTTTAGACAGTTGGGTGCTTATTTGACCCTTGGGGACTTATTTGTGCCTCGCTTGCCTTCTGCTGGTATGTTTGCAATTCTAAGGTTGCATGACACTTAATACTTTTGATAGCCCAATGGTGAAAATTGCAGATACAAAATGATAGGAGTTCACCGAACAAAGAAGCAATAGAAGCCTGCATATAATTGCTGCTGATTAGGTTTCCTAATAATGGTTTGCAAATGTCGTCACGTCCTAGAAGTCCGTGGATCATATTTATTTGCTCTTTAATAAACCAAATTGAAAAGTAGATGTTTCTTTTTTTTATTATTTTATTCAGAGATAAGATCAATATTTTTCATAGTTCGCAAGTATGAAAAATTGTCACTGTCAAAAAAAATAAAATAAAAAATAAAACCCTAAAAAAAAAAACAAAACAAAAAACAAAAAAAACAAAGCAGAATATGTGTAGCATTGGATCAAGGCACATACAATACTGACCAAAGGGCATACAACGCACTTTGGAATTGTTTTGAAAAATAAAAATAAAAAAACGGAAGGGGGAGGGGTGTATGGCAACAAATATGTATCCTGTTTTAAATATTAAATAACAGAAAAAGGCAAAATAACATGGTACATATTTATAACAACATATAATGATGTAGTAATGGGCACCAGGGCAAACTGTTGGCAATAAACATAAAATGGGTATATAGAAAGAATTTTGTACATTTTGAAGGGGAGATATAGGTAACAGTTTAGTTGATGTTTTATATATATTCTTACAGGCAATCAGGGCTGTGGAGTCGGAGTCGGAGTCGTGGAGTCGGAGTCGGAGTCGGAGCTCATTTTGGTGGAGTCGGAGTCGGTATAAAATGCACCGACTCCGACTCCTAAAATATATAATAAATTGGGGACAGGAGTGCAATGCAGAATGTGCTGAATATTTTACTAAATAATAACATTTAGTATAATGCTTATATTTAAGTGAAAAATGTATTGTAGTACAATGTGAACATCAGACATTTAATTGTTTTTATGATACAATAATCAAGATATTTGGATAGAACATAAAATATATTTATTGGAATACAACTTTAGAACACAAAAAACTGTAATAAATTGTAAATATGTAATACACTATGTAATATACAGTAGATTACATATATATCTTGTGTGTGTATATACACTGTATATACATATATATATATACAGTGTATATACACACACAAGATATATATGTAATCTACTGTATATTACATAGTGTATTACATATTTACAATTTATTACAGTTTTTTGTGTTCTAAAGTTGTATTCCAATAAATATATTTTATGTTCTATCCAAATATCTTGATTATTGTATCATAAAAATTATTAAATGTCTGATGTTCACATACACATATTCATGTACTACAATAAATTTTTCACCTAACTATAAGCAATATATGTAGGAGTCGGAGTCGGAGCCGGAGTCGGAGCCGGAGTCGGAGTCGGAGCCGGAGTCGGAGTCGGTGCAAGATAATTTGAGGAGTCGGAGTCGGAGTCGAAGGTTTGGCTTACCGACTCCACAGCCCTGCAGGCAATATCACTTTATTTTTACTTTGTGGCGTAAGTATATATCATTATTATGTTGATATTTTGTTGTTTATTTTTTAACCCCATGTGATGCTGAGCGGATGCACTTTCTAAAAAGTGTTTTATGTCATATTAATTTATCTACAAGCCTAAAAATATTAGGACATAGCTCAATCTTTTATAAAAGTACTTCTTTACTGAAATTTATATATATATATATATATATATATATATATATATATATATATATATATAAAAAAAACAATATGTGTTTTACGGACCTTTTGTGATCTAGTTTATTCCCAGCATGCATGGGTCAACATATCAACCATAACTTTCTAGAGACCGTGGCGTGGTACTTGTGGTAATGCCCATTACTACACACATTGAATTTTGTTTCTTTTTTATTGAGTAACTTGTACATTTTTTTATTTATTTTTTTTTTACAGACCCAACAATACTGTTAAATGTTTTGAATATTTTTTTTCTTTTGTAGCTACATTTTATTTATACCATGTTTAAAATGAAATGTAAAAAACGGCCTGTGCTTATACTACAAAGTTCTTGGGAAAAAAAAAATGAGAAAAAAAAAATCCTGATTGTTCAACACATCAAAGAAATTCACTTTCACAGTCAACAAGTCATTTTTTTTTTTACTCAGTAGAACACAAAAAAAAAAAGAAAAAAGTTAAATGGTCTGTAACTTCAATATTAGCAAGGAAAAATACAGTACAAATTACAAAAAATACTAAAATAGAGAATTGTGGTCAGGCAACGAACTACATTTAATCGTAGCAGCAACCTGAAATTTTGAAACTTTTAATAAAAAGTTCTTAAATATAAATTATATGGCAAATGTACAGTACATTGCTCCTTCAAATGTTCTTTTTGTGTTTACTAATCCAGTGTTTTGCAGTAGAACAGTGAATCCCATTCACTTATTAGAGTTCCTATAAAAAGTCTTGTGCCCTTAAGCATCATGAATGTGAATGGTCAGAATCTGGAATACCACTGTCTCTGTAGCTCCTGTTACTGCTGCTTTCACTGTGACTGGTTTTGTACAAGGTTACTCCATTAGATGGAAATATAGTGTGCAAAATAAATTCCTCCTTGGACATTGGTTCGTTATTTATTGGTATCATTTGAAAAGAGGTCTCCCTGATTTCTAAAATGGAGTTGTCCTTTTTAGTCCCCGCCTCTGCGTAATCGTCTTTTCTTCTGCGGCCCTTGCTGTAGGCACAGTTCCTGGAAAAGAGGGAACCGTTCCGATGAACGTACCAGCAAACCAGCGCCAGGAGTGTAATTGCCACCAGCGCCACTGCTCCACCTATGATGGCCGCTAGGGGCAAGTTTGAGTTTTTGTAAGGCTCCTTCTCCTGTTCTCTATTTAGTGTGGTGGTTGGGTTGTACATTTTAAGTGGAGCAGTCTCTGTTTCGATGCACACAGGGGTTTCATCCAGTAAAAAGAAATTTCCGGTTTCCATGGGAACCATACATATTCGGTATGGAGACTCTGGCTCGAGAGCAGTCAGCAGATATTCTGTTCTATCACCTGTGACGATGGTTTCTGTTATAGACCCAAAAACTGGACTGTGACCCAATTGCCAGCTCAGCCGCAATGATTTCATTGGTAAGGCAATTTTCCAAGAAATGTGTATAGTTTCAACAGTGACAGATTTTACATTAATAGTGATAATTTTCCTGACTGGTATCGGAGTGGTTCTGTAGATTTTGTTGAGGTCGGGTGGCTTTATCTCAGGCTGTTTGGTCACAGATATTGGACGTTGTCCTTGTGCCGGAAGCAATGTATTTAACATGGTTGTAGTTGTGATATGGACTGGCTTTACGTAAATTCTGTCCTTACAATCAAATAGCTCTTTGTTAAGGTCTTTGATAGTCATCCCTCTGACACGTTCGGGTGCCTGGCACATCAGTCCACGGACATTAACTTTGGAAGGCAAAGACTGCAGCCAGTCACGAACCCATTTCATCTTACAACCACAATACCATGGATTATTACGCAGGTACAACTGCGTCAAATTGTCCAGGTCATCAAAAATGCCCTGAGGTAAAGAAGTTAAATTGTTGTTTGACATATCAAGACGATAAAGTTGGGTTAGATCTGCAAACGCGTTGGGCGGCACGTAGTTCATGTGGTTCTCCTGAAGATAAAGCTTTCTCAGGTTTGTGCCTGGCAGGTTTGCAGGAGGAGATGTCAGTGAATTTCGAACTAATGAAAGCTCTGTCAAATTAATCAAGTTCATAAAGACTCTTTCCCCAAGGCCATAATTGTTTAAGAGATTTCCATCCAAAACAAGACGCTTTAGATTTGTAAGGTCTTGCAAAGAGATTTCAGCAATAGTAGAAATGCGATTATCATCTAAACGTAGCTCCTCAATCGTGCGAGGCAGACCCCAGGGTATTGTGCTTAGGTGGTTTCGTGAAAGGAATAGAAGTCGGAGATAGATGTTGTCTCTGAACGCACCATCCTCAATGCTCACTGCAGACACGGAATTATCATCAAGGTGAAGCTCTTCAATAGCGGGAATCTGGGAAAGTGCATCATAAGTAATAGTCCGTATATTGTTTTCCTGCAGGTGCAATTCTTTAACGTTTTTGGGAAGGTTAATTGGAAATTCGTCTAGACTGTTGCGATATAAATAGATTCTCTCCACTTTGTCCAAACCTCTCAAGTCAGACGGTATCCCCGCATTGTTTATCTGATTATTTTGAAGGTACAGAGTTGTAGCATCCTCTGGGATCCCCGAGGGAATAGACGTCAAGTCTCTATCATTGCAATAAATGAAGCCTCCATCACAGCGGCATACTGAAGGGCACGGTTTGGCACTGACATAGTGTGGCGCCATTCGAAGTAGTAACAATAATTGGGTCCAAGCAACAAGATAGTTCCAGGTTTCAGCACTCATGGTCATAAAGGAAAAAAGCTTAAGGTAGCTGGTCTGCAAAGAAAGAAACAAAATATTCATGGTCTGCATTAATGCCTTACAGAACTGCACACAAAAATGTTATTCTAATGAGAAACTGATGTATATATATACACTCAACAATGAGGATGCAATCTAAATATCTAGTAAAGTACCAATGATAAAATGGGAGTACTTTATCCTCTATGTCAAAAATATTAATGTGCAATCACAAGATCTTCAAGGTTTCAGTGATATACTGGTTGCTGACTTGGCTTAACATGAAGTCTTAATATAACATATAAAGAATAAAAATGTTTCTTGAATATATTTTGTGTATTAACTTTAGCATTCTTTGCCTGACTTTTTTTTTGCATCAGGTTAAATAAACTATAGTAGTAAGACTGATAGTTTTCCTGCTGCAATATACAACGTGACCACTAGGGGCACTGGTAAGCTACAGAGTATGTTCAGTTTTATTTTGCCAAGTGAGCAGCTTCCTTATGAATCATGTCCTCATATCTGATTGTTTTATTCCTAGTATTCAGAGAAAACTATAAAGATAGTAAATACTTTACAACCATAGTGGAGTGAGCCTATGGTCACATTTGTTTAGCAACTGTAACAGTAATATAAAACATTTTGTAATTTATTTATTTTTTCGAAATGTTTTTGGGCATAAATTCTGTTGCACACCTTCCCTCCCCCCCGGTATCCATATTAGGAATTTCTTATTGTATTTTTGCTTTAGAATTTTTTTTTTTTCATTGGTCATCTTTATTTGGGATATAACAGGGCATCCATATACTGCACCTATTTGCCCAAAACGTGCTGTAGGTGGCATCAGTCATCATCATGAGAATGATAAAACCCAGATCACAGAATAAATGCTATATCACTGTTGGAGGTTACAGTACAAGGAAAAGATCTATGTAACACTTAGAGGTCTGAAGGACATCTTGAGTCATGAGCTATAGTGCCTTACTATCGGAGATTCCCCCCTAATTCTTTTCATCCCCACCATTATCAGCACTTAATAGACACAAGACAAAGACATACCTGAAGTGTGAGCTGATGTTCCTCTGAATTCTCCTGTGGGCAGAGCTGTTTGAAAGCCTCGTGTTCCCAGAATAGCAAGGTCTGGGTTATCTCATTTAGCAGTTCCTCTCTCTCACGGTGTATAGTCAAACAATCCTAACTTGTGAAAGAAGGGCCCCAATGTGACCGTCTCTTGTCCACATCACAGCAAACGTTTACTGCCGACACCAAATCGTAGGTTAAACTAGCTTTGTTTTCCTCCAACCATGTGATATTTCCTCCAACGCCAGATTAACGGTTTCTTTATAATCCCCTTTGGTTGGCTTAATTTCATGCCAGAAATTGACTTTCCATTTATAAATGCTCCTCAGGAACGCCAGTAAAATTAACTCCACACCAGGGGCATTATTCATAAAGCAAAGCCTGGAATAAATAGTGCATTCAGAGTAGGTACATGCTTTCCTCCTTGTCTTTCCTGTGCAAATTCAACCATGAATGCTCTCTGTACAGTAGTCACATCCCAAAAAGGTTCACACCCGTTGTGAAAACACCACTGTTTCCAAGCCAAACTAGAAAATGCAACTGCAAAAAAAAAAAAAAAAAACGGTGGAAGATAGATGTCAGGAAGAGTTATTGGTCATGGGAGTAATTTTCACAAATTTTCAGTAAAAAACATGTGCTAGCTCTTCGAAGTTCACGCTTGTCGTCGATTTCTGGAAAGAGAGAGAAGAATGAAAATTCTCAATTAGTGAGAGTGAAATGTGACATAACACTTTGTTATAGGCCGGAGAAGACTGATGGACGCTCATTAGTTTCCTTCTAAACACAACTATTGACTTTCACTTCTATGGCTAAACTTCAAAGTTCTCAAAGGTCACTGCCATAGTGCCAGTCTCTGCCATGATTTCTAGTATTTCACATTGGCCATTCCAGTGCATCCATCCAAAAGCAACTGTAATTGAAGTCAGCTTCAATCAACCAACTGCGGAGAAATTACTTTAGCAAGCGGTGACACCTGTCTTTTTCTATTACAAACCGAAGCACAATCCCCTGCTGTCCACAAGTTTTAGACGTAATGGATAACCAAGACCCGGAGCCATTCCTGGCCGGGCACTCGAGCTGTCCTGTTACTGTGTTTCAACATGATAAAATATCTCTGATGGGTTGTAGGATGCTCAAGAATCTCCCTAATATACAGTATTACTGCTTACAGATCACATACACAAGAGGCCGGCACAAAAAAGTAGGAAAGTCTAGCACTGAAAAAACCCTCATCTTTATTCTGTTACAAAGATAAAAACTGTAGCAAAAGACAGACATTTTCCAATCCGGTTTACGCATTTCGAGGAAAAAACTCTTAACCCTAGAACGTTCAACCATAGAAATCTACAATAGAAAACAAGTAACCTAGCAGGCCAGCGAGGCCCCAGGTATGCGTTCTAGGGTTAATCATAACCTGATTTTCACAAGGCATCAACCAAGTTAAAAAAGAAATGCTCAAGAGGGCGGCACTATGTGATTTCACCACTAACTAGTGATGTCAGAGTTCATGACATCAGCACATGGTAAAGCTAGAACTACCAGATCGCCTCTTACCCAAATAAGTTACAACTTTCTATTAAATGAGTTTTATTCACCTTTAATTTGTGCAAACCTTTTTACAGCTTTTCTTTTTTTATCCTTTAAGATGTAAGGGTCAACCTGCCAAGGTGCTTAGAGTGACAAGTAAAAGAATTTGGAGTAAGCTGGAAATACTTGACCCTGAAATTAAGGAATGCCGTAGTAGCAATTTGCTTCTCCACTCAGTAATTACATGGCATCCAGCAAGCAGAGCATCTGTTCCAGAATTAAAATGCTCCGCACCGCCAGTATGCTGAATAATAAATGCCGGAGACCTCTTTTATATAAAAATAATTCAATCTCCACACGATAAATCTTTAATATAGGGGTTAAGTTAACAGGGATTGTGGATATTGCCTAAAGTAAGGTGCCGGGGGCCTAAGCAGCTCTAAAGTCTCCATTTTACTATGTATCTACGGAAGACTTTTCTTTAGCATTCTTCAGGCTCCAGAACTGGTGGCTTCCTGCGGTAACTTGTGAGGATGAGACTCATCTGACACCTACATTGTCTCCGAGAAATCTGAATTTAACACTTGACTTTCCACAGTCTCCACTGATGTTTGTCTCCGTGTCTGATAATTACCATGTGTCGAATTTGCTCAAAAGCTGAGTTTTTGACCAAAGTTCTGCCACAAAAAGGCAGCATTTTGAACAACATAGTGTGAACAAGAAACCCAAATTCCCATAGACTTTGCTTGAATAGAAGAACACATCCATTTTGGCATTAAACAGCGCAGAAGAAAAAGCAGCAAAAAAGCAGGTAAAAAGCAGGTAAAAAGCAACGTGCGCACATACCCTAACAACTGCTGGAATGAATCTGAGCAGCAGCCAAACATACGATAAAAGTATTTTTACGACTTCTGCAATCTGCCTGCTCTTAATTAAGAGGTCATTTTAACTTTCTCCATATTTATTTCATCTGAGGGATCGATTCATGTTTTTACTTCTCCATCTTGTCACTGACAGCACTTGTAAACAGACTATTGCAAAAAAAAAAAAAAAAGCGTGTGGCTTTGCCTTGATTAGCATGCATGATAAGAGGAAATTACTAAAATGGGTGCCGTAAAAGTAATAGTATTTGTTTTTTTTTATGTTTAGTGTTAAACTGTGTCTTTTTAACCCCGATTGTCATGCAAACCATCGTCTAATGCTTCTATTGTAGTATGGACTATGCTGGACTTAACTGAAAGCTCATTAGGGTCTATGGTGACTGTAGGCCTTTTGGCACCAAAAAAAAAGTATAGCAAACAACATAGGAGCATAAAAAAACCACGAAACAAAAGCAAAGCTTAAAGGGAAATAATGACTGCTGGAAAAAAATGTAGATTGGAATAAATTCTTCAGAGGCTTATAAAGGGATGGCCCCCTTCACATCTGTTTGCCCCTCTGTTTGATATGATATGTTTTGCATATCAATAGCCAGCCATGATGTTACAGCCAGAGCCCTGGACAATCCTCTTGCCATGGGCCGACTAACCCGTCTTTAATTCTTTTGTATGTGCATTGATTGACCTTGAGTCATTATACATCAAATATGACCGGCCTGGTCATGGCGGAAGAGAGAGTGGGATGCTTGTTCCTATTCTTTTCAATGGCTTTTCTACCGGCTTAAAGGCTAGTACACACACAAAGCCACTGCCCGACTATAAGGAGTCGTGTGGCTGAGTACACAAGAATGCACAATTTAATTTTTTAGTTACCTATCTTTAGGGTGAACGATTTTTCAAGTCTGGATCTGTTTATTTTTGAGCTTGTAGGTAAAAAAAAAAAAAAAAAGCACGTTATGGTCTTTGCAAATAGTTTAGCTTGTATACAGAGTAAGCAATTGCAAGTCATTTTTGTCTCCTGCATGGTCTTTTGTGTTTCACATTTTTGGAATTGATGACAGCTTGGCCAGTAGCAGTCACATTTTCCACGATCATCAGATTTCATACAGGTTCTTGTCTCTTTTGTTTACCAAGAACTACGAGAAAAGACTATTGAGACTTTTAGAGGGTGACACATTGTACATTATGGCTACTTCCATCATGCCATGTCGTTAAAATTATTTATAAATCAGGAAGACTAAAATGTTTTATGGCTTTTGGAGATATTCCAGATATTTTAGGCCCTAGGCCTCGTGGAGAAGAAATGTGGTGCAGCTGTGCTCTGAGCGGAGTTCCATTTATAAATTATTTTGGACTGAATTGGTGTTGGGACTAATGAATTACATTGTAATTACTATAGATTTACACCCAGATAGTCATATTCAGATAGAAGACTAAAGAATAATGCCCAACCAAACTAGAGGATAGTCTTTAGTGGCTGATGATGATCTACACCATTCGGGAACTGGAAGGTAACCTAATGAGATTTTAGCATAGGCAATATATAGTAGAATAGTTTAGTTTACCATGCATTACTCATAACATTCTCTTTGGAAATCATGCAGATAGCAGATATACAAGAGACGCTCCTCTGGGTCACTGAATCAGCAAGTCTAATCATGAAGAGTAGGAATATCATTCCCAATAGCTTCCGTTGACACCGTTGCCTACAATCTAATACTGTGCACTAGAGTTTTCTTCAATGTTTACATCATTCAATAAACTTCAGATCAAAACCATGTGTCATGTCCAATCTTCTCACTATTCTGCTCCCAGCAGAAATTCATCAGAAAACCCCTCACCAAAGACATAGATTGCTAGATGAACATGGCTCGGAATTGTCTCCAAGAACTAGCCAAGGTGACTAAGTCAACAACTAGTAAGCAGCAGGCAGAACAATTGCTCTCATTGTTACTACAATTGCAGGAAGTTTCTTGGAGGACTACCTGTTAAAAATACCTGACGCTTCCCCCCCCCCCCCCCCCCGAGGGTGTGACAAGTGGCGACATGTTCACTATGCAACTTGACAACGTTCCTCAACACCTAAGACCTTTTTTTATTGCAATTTTGAAGTCCTAATTTGCAGAATGAACGCAATTTGGAAACATTTGTATACTGTCGTCTCTGAAACGCACAGTAATTGTACAATGTTATATGTAGTTATGGAATGTCTATAGAACTTCACGTTACAATGTAACATCCTTCGTAGCAGACGATGATGTGACATCCCGAGCAGGTCACTTTGCTTCCTTTATGTGGGCTAGTATCAGCACTTTGATCTATACAAGGCTTGTAATGGAAAGCTGTTCACCCAACGGACAAACGAATGTTTCATGTCAAGGCCCTGCTTTGTGTTTTATCTGAAATTCTACATGTATGGCTACGAATGCTGGAAAGGATCAGATTTTTTCCCCAGATCCTGCATGTATAGCCGGGGAGCAGCACTGACTAATTCTTTGTTCACAAAGTTAAAATGGAAAAAAAAAAGGGAAAAGAAAACATTTTTGAGCTGAAAAACGTACTCCAACGTCTTTCCAGCAGAGCTGATGCCCACTGGGGGGTGGTAAACGCTGTTAGACGCCTTTTTCTGTCGAGACCCACAAGTCAGACACTCTGCTTCTGTCCGGCTCGCCTGACTTTAATTGCAACAAAGTCTCCTGTTGAGTGGAACAGCAGTGTCTGCAAGGGGCAAGGAAAAGTCCTCCTTTTGAAGGGCTCAGTGAAGTCCTAATGGCCATGCTGATTTCATTAACCATGGTATTTATTTAGTCATTACTCCTCACAATGCAGCGAACACAAGAAATAGTGCAAAGAAAAAAAGGCACCGTGCTGAAAAGATAGTGCCCTCTTTATAACAGCTGGCCATGGCTGACTATGTGCAACCCCGAGTTATGGGGTACGAAAATGTATCCGTCCCAAAGGACAGCGCACCCTATTTACTAGACAATAGAGACTACAACAAATTATCAGCAAGGATGGGGGGGGGGACTACAAATTCCAACAGTCACCTCCGACATTTAGCCCCTATTCTAGGGTATACACCAACAACCCTACAGAATAATGTAGGTATATTTGGTGGTTCTATGTATTATCCAGTCATATAGCCATGTTTTGCATATATATATGTGTTACTATTCATATAGGTATATATTCAGGCAGTTGTATATGTATTATTATATTCATATAAGTGTATACATTCAGGCAGGTGTATGTGTTATTATATTCATTTAGGTATATATTCATCCACGTGTATATGGGTTATATTCATATAGGTATTTATGTAGGCAGGTGTATATGATATTCATATATTCAGGCATGTGTAGATGTGTTACTATATTCATATAGGTATATATTCAGGCAAGTGTAGATGTGTCACTATATTCATATATGTATATATTCAGGCATGTGTATATGTGTCACTATATTCATATATGTATATATTCAGGCATGTGTATATGTTTCACTATATTCATATATGTATATATTCAGGCATGTGTATATGTTTCACTCTATTCATATAAGTATATATTCAGGCAGGTGTATAGGTGTTCTTATATTCATATAGGTATATATTGTATTCAGACATGCATATATGTGTCATTATATATTGAGGCGTGTGTATGTGTCATCATATGCATATAGGTATATATTCATCCAGGTGTATATGTGTTATTATATTCATATAGGTATATTCAGGCATGTGTATATGTTATTATATTTATATAGGTATATATTCAGGCAAGTGTAGATGTGTCACTATATTCATATATGTATATATTCAGTCATGTGTATATATGTTATATTCATCCAGGTGTATATGTGTTATATTTATATAGGTATATATTCAGGCATGTGTATATGTGTCACTACATTCATATAGGTATATATTCAGGCATGTGTATATATGTTATATTCATCCAGGTGTATATGTGTTATATTTATATAGGTATATATTCAGGCATGTGTATATGTGTCACTACATTCATATAGGTATATATTCAGGCATGTGTATATATGTTATATTCATCCAGGTGTATATGTGTTATATTTATATAGGTATATATTCAGGCATGTGTATATGTGTCACTCTATTCATATAAGTATATATTCAGGCAGGTGTATAGGTGTTCTTATATTCATATAGGCATATACTGTATTCAGGCATGCATATATGTGTCATTATATATTCAGGTGTGTATGTGTCATCATATGTATATAGGTATATATTCATCCAGGGGTATATGTGTTATTATATTCATATAGGTATATTCAGGCAGATGTATATATGTTATCATGCTTGAAAGCATCTTTGCTTTGAGATATATAAGATGTTCATCATCTCTGCCAAGAAGAAATGACTGTAAGCCCAGCACTCCAGAATGGCTTCTTACAAGATTCTTTTCATGCACTGAGATTCTTTTTTTTCTGCCTTGAGCCTAAACAGATAATTGTGTTTTTTCATCCTGCGGGAGAGTAATGTTAGTTAGGGCCGCACACCCGCAGGCGCTAGATGGCGAGCATAATTGGAGTTTATCTGATTGGACAGTGCTGTACAGAGAAAACGGACCAAGGGAATAGATAATTAATAGTCTAGTAACAAAGTGTGACAGCAGCCAGAATTTCACCAAATTTATTTCCGTGGCTTTGAGATGGGGGGGCACAGAGCTATTGGTATAGGGAGCTGGTCCATTCTATGCAGAGGGTGTGCTCAGGGTGATGGGGTGCCTCCATACAATACCTTTCATGTGCTGTTAACTAGTGAAGAACTGGACCTGTTTTGATTTTGCGTGGGTGCAATGTACAAGATGGGAGAGCTGCTGAATGTATCATGAAAATGAGAGCAAAAATGGTGTGAAAATGTGATAGTCCTGGATAAGCAGAGAGTGGTGGACAGACCTATGGTCCTGCTGTATAAATAGTGATCTTGGTAGAAGGCTGCGGATGGGTGTGTGTATTGTGTTTCTGTATTTATTGTATAAACATGTATGGTAAGGGTGTAAGTTATTGTTGGCATGATGGCACTGGTGGCGGAGGGGACACTGGCAGGCGATTATTATGGGAATAACACGATTACAGGCTAATGCTGAATGAATATATTTGCAGGGATTAATCTCCCAGGCTGGATGAATGAGGCAGTGGTATGATGCTCTTGGTGAGCCCTATGACTATTCACTAGCACTGTGGTCTGTAAGCAGCTGCAGACCATGGGTAGAAGCCAGAAAATAAAGAGCCCAGGGCTCAGCAGACATAAACAAAGGTCCAGCACTCTCACTATTGTGCCCCCTTCCCAGTAGCCGGACCCCCTAATAAATATCAACTGTATATAAATGCCAGTTATACAGCCTATACACAGCTCTGGCTGCCTAGTGTATGCCATAGAGGAGATGGAGACACACAACTAGCCACAACTTCCCATTAACTTGCTAATCTCCCCTGATCTAGACCCCTTGGAGCTTTTTACATTTTTAAAAACATAATTCCCCATTGTCAGTGGGGTTCCCCAGCCCAGACAATGCTGAGTGCTGTAAGCTTGCCATTATCTGTCCTCCCATTGCTATGCTGGTCACATACTTCACTCGTCCAGGCACTGAATTTTGGTTTAATGTCTAGAATAGGAGAGAGGGGGTTGTTTTAGAAATAAAAAAGGGGATTCATTCCCTGCAGGAAAGGTTTTCTTCTTATTATTATTATTTTTCCCATACAGCAATTCAGGTTTTGAAATGTAGGTGTAGCTGTTCATTTATGTTTCTGCAAAGTCTGCTGCTGGCACCTCCATGTATCACCGAGCCCTGCTCCTCCACAGCCAGGGGCACTGATCGCCTCCTTCCCAAGTATTTGGGGTCCAGGGCTCACTGCAGCCCCTGCTAGCAGTGTATGATCACTGCACTTCACCCTTTACAGATATGGAGAACTTCTGCTGCTCAGGAGCTGACACTCTGTATACTCTGTACACTCTGTATACTCTGTACACTCTGTATACTCTGTACACTCTGTATACTCTGTACACTCTGTACACTCTGTATACTCTGTACACTCTGTATACTCTGTACACTCTGTACACTCTGTACACTCTGTATACTCTGTATACTCTGTACACTCTGTACACTCTGTATACTCTGTATACTCTGTACACTCTGTACACTCTGTACACTCTATCTCTTCCCTTACATTTCGCTCTTCTCAGATCTCAGTTATTTCTATACAACACACATTTTGCAAAGTAGTGAGGATAAAGAAGCAGCAGCCATGGATGGCAGTGTGGAGGGAAGGGGGAGAGCGGCTGAGCTGCAGGAGTCAGTGATGTGCGGCTTACCTGGAAGATCAGTGCAGAGGAAAGAATCCAGTAATGAGTGATCTGTACAGGGAATATTCCACTTGTAGTCCTGTAAGACATGTGAGCTCCCCAGGCTGCAGGATGACCATAGAACAGGGCAGGCAGCAGCTACTTATGTGAGCGTGGAGCAGGCAGCATCATTCCCCGTGCGCTGAGAAGTGTTAGGTCCTCTGTGCCCACCTCAAAGTCTGAACTTACAGCAGCAGCTCACAGTGGCTGAGTGTGCACTGATGTCATGGCGGAGGGAGAGGCTTCCCCAGCCCTGCCCAGTGAGGTAACCTCCTCTGCAGGCTGCATGCAGCGCACAGAACCGCCACCAGAGGGCGCAGGTAACCCTCTGCAATACTCAGCGCCGAGCTGTCACCGGGAAGAAGGCAATCATTCTCTAGCCCTCTCACTTTTTTTATTTTCTTTCTTTCTTTCTTTCTTTCTTTCTTTCTTTCTTTTTCCTTCTTTCTATCATTCTTTCTTTCTTTCTTCCTCTTTTTCATTCCTTTCTTAATTTTTCCTTTCTTTCTTTCTTTTCTCTATTTTTTTTCCTTTCTATTTCTTTCCTGTATTGTTTTTTCCTGTCTTTCTTTTTCATTATTTCTTTCTTTCTTTTTCTTTCCTGTCTTATTTTTTACTTTCTCTATCTGTCCTTCTTTCTGTCTTTCTTTCTTTTCTCTAAATTTCTTTTTCTTTCTTTCTTTTCTTTCTTTCCTTCCTTCCTTTCCTTCTCTCTGTGTTTAGCTTTCTTTTTTCTCTTTCTATTTCTCCTCAATCTTTCTCTTTATCCCTCTTTCTTCCCCACTCTCTCTCCCGCTCTCCCCCTTGCTCTCTCTCTTTCTCTCTCTTCCCCTCTTTCTTTCTCTCCCTCCCTTTCTCTTTCTCTCTCCGCTTCCTCTCTCTATCTCTCCCTCTCTCCCTATATTGCTCCCTCCCTCTCTCTTTCTCTCCCTCTTTCTCTCTTGCTTTCTCACTCCCTCTCTCTTTCTCTATTTCTTTCTCACTCTCTTCCCTCTTTCTCTATCTCCCTTCCTCTCTCTCGCCCTCTCTCTCTCTTTTTCCCTCATTCTCTCGCTCTCTCCCCCCTCATTCTCCCTATCTTTCTCTTTCCCTCCCTCCTTCTCTCTCTCTCTCCCTCTCTCTTTCTCCCTCTTTCTCTATTCTCTCTCTTTATATTTCCCTCCCTTCTTTTCTCTCTCTCTCCCATCTCACTCACTGTTGACTGTGGAAGTTGAGTGTGCAATCTAATAATAGAGAGAAGAGGAGTACTAATGTGATTCACAAAATATTCCAAAGTGATCATGGGGAATTGGATTATATTATGGTGGCTTTTTCGCCAGTCTGAAGTGGCTGATAACAGAGAATGTTGTATTGCTTTCAGAAAACTAATAGATAAAAAAATTAAAGTGCAATCCAAAATGAAGATGAGATTATATTAGAAAACTGCTGCATCAACTTAAATCCCAAAAATTGCTCTATAGACTTTTAAAGAGTTGTTCACTACCTGTATAACTCATTTTTAAATTAAAAAAATTTCCACTTGAAAAATACAAAAAAACCCAACATATAGTCATCTCTAAGATGTTGCCATTGGATATGAAGGGGTTTGTGTGGCAGTGTCATGGCCAATGAGGATTTACCATTGGGCACTGCACTCTCACTTCTTCCACTTGTCTGACATTTTGGCCAAATGAAATAAAAGCCCAGAAGCCCAATAGTGGTCACTGACTGCGGGACATACTGGGTATAGTGTCACATGAATCCAGTACTAATATCACTGGAATGACGCTGGTGAGGGAGGTGAAATGTTCTATTTTTCAAGTAGTGGACAACCCATTTAATGTACTTGTAATTGTGTGTGTACGTGTGAGTGTGTGTGTGTGTGTGTGTGTGTGTGCGTGTACGTGTGTGTGCGTATATGTGTGTGTGCGTGTACGTGTATGTGTGTGCGTATACGTGTGTATGTGTGTGCGTGTACGTGTGTGTGTTATGTGTGTGTGTACGTGTGTGTGTCTATGTGTGTGTGCGTATATGTGTGTGTGTGTGTGTGTGTACATGTGTGTGCGTGTACGTGTATGTGTGTGCGTATACGTGTGTGTGTGTGTATCTGTGTGCGTGTACGTGTGTGTGTGTTATGTGTGTGTGCGTGTACGTGTGTGTTATGTGTGTGTGTGCGTGTATGTGTATGTGTGTGGACCAATACACAAGACTCAGACAGCCATAAAGCCTAAGGCCTTGTTCACATGTTGCGTCTGTTCTGCACTTTTTTGTGCCAAAAGGCAGCATTTTTACAGTACGTTCAAACTGAAATTTCTGAAATCTCGCACACTTGCTGCTTATTTTTTTCCTTACAGACTTGAACCATCAAATCATATTTTGTAAGTCTCCAGCAAGTCATTTTTCACTCATCATTTTTCCTGCCATCACTGCATAGCTACAGCAGATGTGTCTGCCGCAAAAAGCGATGTATGCACATACCCTAAAGCCATCCATAAATGAATAATAAAACTGTAATACAACTCAGGCCTCATTCAGACGCAGTTTTTAACATTCTTTTTCTGTGTTTTTAATGGACTTAACACATACCCATTATAGTCCATGAGGCTGTGTTTTTTTGCAGACTAAATTTCTGCAAAAAGAAATGGTGATGTATCTGCATTTGTTCCAAATCGTGGGTCAAGCTCACCAATGTAAGGGCTGGTTCACACTAAGCGACAGCGACAACGAGGTCGCTGTTACGTCACCATTTTCTGTGACGTAACAGCGACCTTGTAAGTCGCTGTTATGATCGCTGCTTAGCTGTCAAACACAGCAGCCGAAGCAGCGATCATAACCGCGAGAGCAGGGAGCCGCGCACACTGCTTAGCGCTGGCTCCTTGCTCTCCTAGCTACAGTACACATCGGGTTAATTAACCCGGTGTGTACTGCAGCTACATGTGCAGAGAGCCGGAGCCGGCAGCACAGGCAGCGTGAGAGCTGCGGAGGCTGGTAACTAAGGTAAATATCGGGTAACCACCTTGGTTACCCGATGTTTACCCTGGTTACAGCTTACCGCAGATGCCAGATGCCGGCTCCTGCTCCCTGCTCGCTTCATTTCGTCGCTCTCTCGCTGTCACACACAGCGATCTGTGTGTCACAGCGGGAGAGCGCCTTTGAAGAAAACGAACCAGGGCTGTGTGTAACGAGCAGCGATCTCGCAGCAGGGGCCAGATCGCTGCTCAGTGTCACACACAGCGAGATCGCTAATGAGGTCACTGTTGCGTCACCAAAACCGTGCCATAGCAGCGATTTCGGTAGCGATCTCGCTATGTGTGAAGCACCCCTAAGTCAATGTGGCCATGAAGAAAACAACACACAGTCTGTCTGTTTTTAACTTTTCAATGTGTAAGAGAATCTAGGAGATATATTAATTTTCACACAAAAAATCTGATCGTAAAAACGGGCACACGGACCAAAATTACATTAACATCTGATATAGCATACTGGTAAAATGCTTCTATTTTTTTTTTACCCCCACCCCCAGGATGAGAAGAAAAAATCTACATCTGAATGAGGTCGCAGATAGCTTCCTCCTGATCACCCATAATCAGCTTAGTCAGTGTTAAAGGGATCTTGTCACCAGGCTTTCCACATGTAAAGTAGGGCCAGCACCTTTAAGCCCTCATATACAGCATTCTGGTATACTGTATATAAGCTTTCAAGCCACTCTGCATAGCATAAAAAGACCTTATATTATACTCACCTATTGGGCAGTCCGATCCGGTGGGCATCTCCGCTTTTGATCTGGTGCATTCTTTGTTCTAGCGATCACCATCCTCCTTCTTTCTTCGTATGAATGACATGTCCTATGTCATCCAGCCAGGGTCCTCCATTGTGCTCCTGCGCTTATGCACTTTTCTCTGTCCTGCTGAGGGAAGAGCAAAGTATTGAAGTGCGCATGTGTGGGGAAAGGCCAAAGAACACCAACGCATGCGCACTACAATAACTTGAGAAGTGCGCGTGTGATGGGGGACACTGTATGGATGACGTAGAGTACGTCATCCAGGCGAAGTAAGAAAGAGGACGGCGAATGCAAGAAGAAAGGAGGTGCTGGATCAAAACCAGAGACGCCCATCAGACTGGACCACCCCGTAGAGGAGTATTATATAAGATAATTGGAGACTTATATACAGAATTCTAGAATGCTGTAATAGAGGGCTGAAAGATGCTGACTGTAATTTATATGGGGAAAACCTGGTGACCGGTTTCCTATAATGTATTTTCATTTAGAAGAGCAAGAGGTGCCGGGGTGTCTGCAGCTTCTTCTTTCCCAAGAATAAAGGCCCAGTCACACACAACAACTTACCAGCGATCCCAACAACGATACGACCTGATAAGGATCGCTGGTAAGTCGCTGGGAGGTTGCTGGTGAGATGTCACACAGTCAGACCTTACCAACGACGTAATAATGATCAGCGACCTGTATAACGATCTCGGCGGGCGTTGGGACTGTGTTAGGAGGTCGTTGGTAGGCGTCAAACACAGCGATGCATCCTGCCCAGCAGGACATCGCCTTTGAAAAAAATGATCCGGACCCTTCGGCAACGACTAGCGATCTCACAGCAGGAGCCTGATCGCTGGTAGGTGTCACACATAACGAGATCGCTGACGAAATCGTTACTGCGTCACAGAAACTGTAACTCAGCAAAGATCTCGTTAGCGATCTCGTTGTGTGTGACGGGGTCTTTAGGCTATGTGCCCAAGGAAGATTAAACCTGTGGATTTATCTGCGGAAAATCCGCGGATTTTCCAGATAAATCCGCAGGTTTCAGCGCGTACAGACACTCCCCATGTTATCCTATGGGACATGGGGAGTGCTGTGTCCATGCTGCGGATACGTGCGGCTGCGGAACATGCTGCGGATGTCCCGCATCCGCACGTAATTGCATGTCAATTATTTCTGCAGAATTACTTGTGGACATCCCGGCCCTCCACTATGGAGATAGAGGCCGGGACTTCTGCAGGTAAGCCGCACAACTGCCCGCAGGTTTACCACAGCTATTTCGCTGGAATTCCGCAGCTTAAAATAGCTGTGGATTCCGGTGAGCAGCTGCAGGAAACCTGCATATGGACCTGCGGATATATCCACGGGTGCAAACTCCCGTGGGCACATAGCCTAAAGCATTGGACATGTTGAAATCGAACACACCCGACCCTTCTTTTTCCTCAGAAATGATAAAACGAAGCCTCATCAATAATTGTATCATACACATATCTGGCCAGCTTCATGCACTCAGCTCTTGGCACTCAAACAGTTAGCCCTATCTACAGAATTATACAGTGGTGTGGGTTTTAAACAAGCAATATGCAGAATAGGAATCTATCTAGTTTTATTATCATTGGGATAAAAAAAAATGTCAAAAAGTACAATCTTTGGCCAAGTTCCTAGAAATAATTTCCACCCTATTGTTGCTTGGTGCTCCTATTGAATGCTGCACTGAATATCCTGGATAATACATGCGAGGCTTTGTCTTCTCTGCATGCAATTTATATTTTATTTTATTTTTTTTTTGGTTCAATGGGATCCACAGCTGTCAATATAGAAGATGGAGAGGAACACAAAACGCATAAATGACAGGAAGATTAATAATTAGCATTAATACAAAAGGACACAATGAGGACAACCTTCATTGTCAACTAAAATAAGTTTGTTGTTTTTCCCCAAAAATGAGTTGGTTATTCCAGAACAAGTATAGACGGCGATGCTGATGGGGGAATTATTGTGGTATTATGGGCATGCACATCTGTTTGTGGCTTGTCCATTGTATACAATGAAACCTGTACCTACCTCTAATAATAACAGGGAGACTTGTGCCCTTTCAGCATCGTTACTGTACGGTACATTTTACCCTCATCGAACGCTAAAACTCAAAATAAAAGTTAGCAGAATATAATTGGCCACAAATCTGCCATTTGCTTTGTACATTGGCTTAGACACATTATAACACAATGGGCACACACAGACAGTACAGTACCATATTGTGGAGTTGTAGGCATGGATACATAGTGCTGCCATGTAGTGCCTCTGATTCTATTCCTGAAGCAATGCTACTAAAGTTAAATAGGTGAGCAAAGATCCCCTTGAAATGTCATCATTTTAGAGACACATAAAGGTATTTTATTGGTTATAGACACTAAGTGAGCCATTAACACGATGCTGCTGTGGGGTGAACCCGTCAACATAGGTGGACTTGGCCAACAGTCTAATATGTATGGTGGCCTCCCGACTCTCTACCAACAGATAATGTCAGGGGAGATAAGGATCCAGCATGTCAGATCTCGGACTCCCAATTATTTTATTCTTGGTGAGGTAAGTTAAAATATAAGAAGTCTGACAGAAGCTCTGTCATAAACATAGCCGCGCCCGGTAGAACCGAGTATGTCAGTGTATGGAGAAGTAGGAGAAGAGAGCGATCAGCCAATCATCGACCAAACTATTGTTCTTCTCACACTTTTATATTGTTCATAGGGGTAGGGGGGCTTTATATCCCTGTAGCAGTCAGAACTCTAATACGGTCATGTTCCTGTGATCTTGAAGTGGTTGACATGGCGTCTGTCCACGTTCACATGTTCAGTATTTCGTCACTATTTTACATTAGAATTTATAAGCCAAAATCAGGAGTGGAACAATCAGAGGAAAAGTATAATAGAAACACGGGCACCACTTCTGCATTTATCACCCACTCATTGTTTGGCTTTCAAATACGAAATACTGAAATACTGACCGAATACTGAATGTGTGAACGTGGCCTAATACTGATGCTTTAGCCTTCCGTTCCCTTCAGCCACATCTGGTGTGCACAATTCAACAGAGTTGTGCTGTTCAGCTTCTACGCCTGGAGTTAATAACCGCTCATAACTTGGGTTGCTGGGATTTGGACCCCCACCGATCTGATAATAATGACTTAAGGCGGTGTCACACGCGACGATATATCGACAATAACGATATAATCAACAATTAGTTGCCCGTGGCGCACAAAGTCGGTAACCCCCGTCACACGCACTTACCTCCCAGACAACGTCGCTGTGGGCGGTGAACATACTCTTCCTGAAGGGGGAGGGATGTTCGGCATCACAGCGACGTCACACAGCAGCCGCCCAATAGAAGCGGAGGAGCGGAAATGAGCAGGACGTAACATCCCGCCCACCTCCTTCCTTCTGCATTGCCGGCGGGATGCAGGTAAGCTGTGTTCGTCGTTCCCGGGGTGTCACACATAGCGATTTGTGCTGCCTCGGGAACAATGAACAACTGGTGAACAGAAGGAGGAACGACATTTTGAAAATGAACGACGTGTCAATGAGCAACGATAAGGTGAGTATTTTTGCTCACTCACAGTCGTTCGGAGATGTCACATGCTATGATATCTCTAACGATGCCGGATGTGTGTCACAAATTCCGTGACCCCGCCGACATATTGTTAGATATATCGTAGCGTGTGACGGGGCCTTTATCCTAACAATGAATCTTCTGTTTAGATGCATGGACTGTCCCTTTAAGATCTATATTTCCCTAGCTGGTAGCCATTTCTACACTTCCACCAACTGATAGTTTGGAAAATAGTAAAAATTGACCACTAGTGGCTTAGTGACTATATCAGTGCGATACAACCACTTTAAATAAGGTGTTGGACCCTAGTGATCAGAAACTGCACTACCTCTGCCCAATGAGGCTGATTTGCAGTACAAGATACAAGCCATAAAGTGAAAGGAGCTGAGCTGCAATACTTCACACATCCCATTGTTAGTGGGGGTGCTATTTCAGAAAGAAAACTGCCATGGTTTTTCTAATGATGAATAACTCCCTGAAAAAAAAAACAACCAACAAGCAGCTAAGCAATGGCTGAATGATTGTTCTAATAAAAAAGTGTAAATTCTGAAATGGCAATGCTGAACAAGCATTTACCCAACCACTGCGTCGAAGATTTCTATATGTATATCTGTATATATCTGCCTATGTATAGCTGCTTATGGAAATGGACCTTAAGACTGATCACCTAAAAATGTGATGGTCAGCACAGATGTAAGTATTATCAGTATGTCTGAACTGCCAGCTATATCTATGGGCAATTTAGAGTACTACACTTGGCATCTAGTAGTTAAATGAGCCCTAAAATAGCTAGAGATTGCATGAGTGCAGAGCTATAAGCCGGGTTCATACGAAGGTATACAAAACCATCTGTTTTTCATCCAGATACAAGCACAACATTTCTTCTGGCTTGTCATCCGTATGTCGGCTTTTCATATCCGTATGGTAAACTGATTTGACATGAACAATTTAATAAAAATATAATGGTCAAATTAAATTTCCTATGTTAACAATTTTAATGAATCCATGAAAAACGCATGATATATGGACGGTGACTATAGATGAGCAAATGCAGACTTTGCTTAAAAATCAGTGTTGGAGTTTGGAGTTCGGGTGCTTTACGTATGCAACCTCCTTGGGTGAGCATCGCTGTGCTCGGGTCTGCTCGGTGCTCAGCCCAGCGTGAGCCACTTGCAGTGTTTGATTGGCTCTTACTGGGGGTAACAACAGGGTGATCAGATGTAGTGTGCAACAAAAAAAGGAAAAACTCTGCACTGGCACCCCCAAAAGTGATCTGTTTATGGCTACATGTGCTTGGAGACCCAAACTGCCCAATTAGTGACTTCCATTGGGGCTCAGGTCAAGTCCGGGTCCCAAACCGAACTTTATGTAAAGTCTGGCTGAACCCACTGAACCGAACTTCAATGGGCTTCCTCATCTTTAATAGTCACCCATCCGGTAACCATTTTTTACATTTTTTTCACAAGTCTGATCCAAAATAAATAGTAGTGCATGGTACAATTTTTTATTTTTATTTTCTTGGACTATCTGTCCTGTTTGTTTCTACCTAATTTGCATTTGGACAGCAGATGGATATTTAATATTTTCTTGTGAATGAGCCTATAGTCCAACATTAAGTAGCAGCCTTAGAGCGTCTGTATAGATTTAGGAACAATCTATTCAAAATTCGAAATAATTTTCATTCTTGCATAGAAATCCTACAACCTTTGTATAAGTCGCATTGTGCATGTAAATGCTGACTCCATTTCTTGGTTTAAGGAAGGTCAATATTGACTTTTATTTTCGGTTGTGTCCTTAGCCGCCAGTACTGAAGTGACTTTAGATACTTCAAGGGTTTCATCACTATAGGGTGCCCTTGGAGCAAACTTCAAAGTATTATTCTAACCTTGATAGACTGCAAAAGAGCACAGTTCCTGACAAATAAGAGATTGTAACTTTGAAGCCTTCTTGAGAGTAGTGGTCATTAGGGCTGTCCACTGGCCCAAGAGGGAATGGGAAGATGTTTACACAAGATAACAAAAAGTTCTTATTTTAAAGGGACAATGGCCCTATAGGAACATTAACTACGCACCACCAATGAAATATGGCAGACGGCAGATCATTAGGTTCTTCATGTACCTGTTTTTAGCTCATAGCGGAAGGTACAGAATTTTGTCTTGTACAGTATTGACATTCACTGAGAAAGTCTTTAGCTGAATACATTTCTTCAGGCTGTGGAAGTAGGTAATTATACAAAGGAAAGGAAGAGTCAAGTCTGCCAGCCATGTCACCCAGCCGGTGATATTAACATAATTAGAAAACACAAACATTAAGGCCCAGCATTACAATAGAGCAGTGGGTAGAACTTGTTTATTCTGGTGTGCATTGAATACAAGTCATTTACATTTTAATAATGTCTACTCTAATCACTCTATGTGTGTATGTAGGAAGTTGGTGATTAGCTCTTGTAGAGGGTTAGGGGTGCTTCACACACAGCGAGCTCGCTGCCGAGATCGCTGCTGAGTCACGCTTTTTGTGACGCAGCAGTGACCTCATTAGCGATCTCGCTGTGTGTGACAATGAGCAGTGATCTGGCCCCTGCTGCGAGATCGCTGCTCGTTACACACAGCCCTGGTTCGTTTTCTTCAAAGCCGCTCTCCCGCTGTGACACACAGATCGCTGTGTGTGACAGCGAGAGAGCGACAAATGAAGCGAGCAGGAGCCGGCATCTGACAGCTGAGGTAAGCTGTATCCAAGATAAACATCGGGTAACCAAGGTGGTTACCCGATATTTACCTTAGTTACGAGCCTCTGCAGCTCTCACGCTGCCAGTGCTGCCGGCTCCGGCTCTCTGCACATGTAGCTGCTGTACACATCGGGTTAATTAACCCGATGTGTACAGCAGCTAGGAGAGCAAGGAGCCAGCGCTAAGCAGTGTGCGCGGCTCCCTGCTCTCTGAACATGTAGCTGCATTACACATCGGGTTAATTAACCCGATGTGTACTGTAGCTATGGTAGGAGAGCAAGGAGCCAGCGCTCAGTGTGCGCGGCTCCCTGCTCCCTGCACACACAGCTGTGCGCTGGTAACTAATGTAAACATCGGGTAACCATACCCGATGTTTACCTTAGTTACCAGTCTCCGCAGCTTCTAGACGGCAGCTCCGTGCAAGCGCAGCGTCGCTTGCACGTCGCTGCTGGCTGGGGGCTGTTCACTGGTCGCTGGTGAGATCTGCCTGTTTGACAGCTCACCAGCGACCATGTAGCGATGCAGCAGCGATCCTGACCAGGTCAGATCGCTGGTCGGATCGCTGCTGCATCGCTAAGTGTGAAGGTACCCTTACCCTTCATCAACTATCAGGTGTATAAAGATGGAGGTGTAGGTCAACAAAAGGAGGATGCAGATGTCGAAAGCAGCTCTTATACATTTCCCTCCTCCACAGTTGAAAGCCCCCATATGTGTAAGGGTCCCGCTACACATAGTGATGTACCAGCGATCCCACCAGCGATCCGACCTGGCAGGGATCGCTGGAACATTGTTACATTGTCGCTATTGAGCTGTCAATCTGGCAGATCTCCACAGCCACCAGCCATCAGCCACCAGCGACCCATGTCCCTGCACACTCAGAACCGGCGCTCATTGGTCTCCCACTGTCAAACACGCCGATGGGTGCTGCACAGTGGGAGACCAACGACAAAAAAATGATCCTGATCGTTTTGTTACGATCTGCAACCTCGCAACAGGTGCCCGCTCGCTGCTGCTTGTCACACACAGCGATATCGCTGGTGAGGTCGCTGATACGTCACAAAACCTGTGACGTTTCAGCGATCTCTAACGATCTCGTTATGTGTGATGGGGGATTTAAGGCCCAGTCACACTAAACAACTTACCAGCGATCCCAACAACGATACAACCTGATAGGGATCGCTGGTAAGTTGCTAGGAGGTCGCTGGTGAGATGTCACACTAAGCGACGCTCCAGCGATCCCACCAGCAACCTGACCTGGCAGGGATCGCTGGAGCGTCGCTACACGTGGAAGCATGCTGCGCTTGGTAACTAAGGTAAATATTGGGTAACCAACCCGATATTTACCTTGGTTACCAGCGCACACTGCTTAGCGCTGGCTCCCTGCACACCTAGCCACAGTACACATCGGGTTAATTACCCGATGTGTACTCTGCTACGTGTGCAGGCAGAAGGGAGCCAGCTTCTGCGGACGCTGGTAACCACGGTAAACATCGGGTAACCAAGAAGCCCTTCCCTTGGTTACCCGATATTTACCTTCGTTACCAGCATCCGCCACTCTCACACTGCCAGTGCCGGCTCCCTGTTCCCTGCACTCCTAGCCACAGTACACATCGGGTTAATTACCCGATGTGTACTTCAGCTACGTGTGCAGGGAGCAGGGAGCCGGCACTGACAGCTGAGAGCGGCGGACGCTGGTAAAGAAGGTAAATATCGGGTAACCAAGGAAAGGGCTTCTTGGTTACCCAATATTTACATTGGTTACCAGCGTCCGCAGAAGCCGGCTCACTGCACATTTAGTTGTTGCTCTGTCGCTGTCACACAAAGCGATGTGTGCTTCACAGTGGGAGAGCAAGAACTAAAAAATGGTCCAGGACATTCAGCAACAACCAACGACCTCACAGCAGGGGCCAGGTTGTTGCTGGATGTCACACACAGCAACATCGCTAGCAAGTTGTGCCTCAGCAGCGATGTTGCTAGCGATGTTGCTTAGTGTGACGGTACCTTTAGACTAAACTCAGACAAACAAGCCCATATCTACCTACAATCTAATATGTACCAGCTGCGGACACTGGTAACTAAGGTAAACATCGGGTATGGTTACCCGATGTTTACCTTAGTTACCAGCTCACACCGCTTAACTTAGCGTGTGCAGGGAGCAGGAGCCGGCACTGGCAGCGTGAGAGCTGCGGAGGCTGGTAACGAAGGTAAATATCGGGTAACCACCTTGGTTACCCGATGTTTACCTTGGTTACAGCTTACCGCAGGCTGTCAGACGCCGGCTCCTGCTCCCTTCACATTCAGGATTGTTGCTCTCTCGCTGTCACACACAGCGATGTGTGCTTATCAGCGGGAGAGCAACAATAAAAAAACGAACCAGGGCTGTGTGTAATGAGCAGCGATCTCACAGCAGGGGCCAGATCACTGCTCAGTGTCACACACAGCGAGATCGCTAATGAGGTCACAAAAAACGTCACTCAGCAGCGATCTCAGTAGCGATCTCGCTGTGTGTGAAGTACCCCTTAGTCCAGTTATTAGATAACCATAGGATAGGTAATGAATTATAGACCAGTGGGGATCACCACCCATTGCCTGAATTTTGAGTATCATTTACAGTAATTCACATGACTTGATGGGCTGATCAGACTGATAGAGCCTAAAACAAAGCTCCGCTATCCTTATCTGTCCCATAGGCTAAAGGGGCATTTACACTGTAAGATTAATCGTGAATGAGCATTGTTAAAAATGCTTGTTCATTGATTATCTTGCTGTGTCAACAGGCTGTTGATCACCCAATGAACAATTAAATTTTGGGTAGCACAAAAAAAAATAGTTTTCGATGGTACATCATTCTGTGTAACCAGAACTCACTGCTGAGAGCGTCAGTCTCTGTGCACTGAGCAATCTATGGATAACAGGATAATCAAATGTGAACCAGCTACCTTCTTAGGCTATTAAAATCCTCAAATACCTCTCCAGGTCCGACGTAATACACACGTAATGTGCGCACGTTGCATTTTTTTCCGCGGAAACGCTGCATTTTGAACTGCAGCATTTTCAGTGCCAAATTGCATGCGTTCAGCTTCCCCAGCAAAGTGTATAAGAAAGCCGAAAAATCAATGCACACGCTGCGTTTGTAAACGCAGCGTTTTGGTTGCCCAAAATCGCTGCGGAAAAAAAAGCAGCATGTCACTTCTTTTGTGCGTTGTAACTGCGTTCTCCACCCATTGAAATCAATGATGTGGGTCAAAACGCAACCAAAATGCACTTGGACTGCATTTTTGTTGCGTTCCGCATGCTTTTTTGACAAGCAAAACGCAGGTCTTTTCAGTCTCTCTCTATCAATGTCGGTCAATCTCTGTCTGTGGATGTCGGTGAATCTCCCTCTGTCTGTCAGGCAGTCGGTCTCTTTCTCTGTCAGTTGGTCGCTCTGTCTGTCTCTCTCGCTCTCTGTCGGTCGGTCTCTCTCTCTCTCTCTCTGTCCGTCGGTCACTCTCTCCCCCTCTCTCATACTCACAGATCCCCGATCATCGGCACGGCGCTGCACGGCTGTCACACTGCTCCGGCGGCTTTTCCTCTTTTGAAAATGCAGGCCGCTCATTATTCAATCTGGTATTCCCTGCTTTCCCTGCCCACCGGCGCCTATGATTGGTTGCAATCAGACACGCCCCCACGCTGAGTGACAGCTGTCTCACTGCAACAAATCACAGCCGCAGGTGGGCGGGTCTATATCGTGCAGTAAAATAAATAAATAATTAAAAAAAAACAATGTGTGGTCCCCCCCAATTTTGATACCAGCCAGGGTAAAGCCACACGACTGAAGGCTGGTATTCTCAGGATAGGGAGCGCCACGTTATGGGGAGCCCCGCAGCCTAACAATATCATCCAGCAGCCGCCCGAAATTGCCGCATCCTTTAGATGCCACAGTCCAGGAACTCTACCCGGCTCATCCCGAATTGCCCTGGTGCAGTGAAAAACGGGGTAAAAAGGAGTTAATGGCAGCAGCCCATAGCTGCCACTAAGTCCTAGGTTAATCATGGCAGGCGTCTCCCCGAGATACCTTCCATGATTAACCTGTAAGTTAAAGAAAATAAACACACACACATCCAAAAAATCCTTTATTTGCAATAAAAGACGAAAAAAAACACCCTCTTTCACCACTTTATTAAAATCCTCAAATACCTCTCCAGGTCCGACGTAATACACACGAGGTCCCGCGACGCTCTCAGCTCTGCTACATGAAGCTGACAAGAGTAGTCACAGACCAGACTGCTCTCTGTCAGCTCCACGCAGCAACTGAAGTGAGCCGCGCGATCAGAAATGAAGTCACATGTGAGTTGCGGTCTCGGGTGGAGGACTCCAGCTGGCCACGGGTAACCTGAGTGATGGCAGCGATAATCGCGCTGCTCACTTCAGTCACTCAGGGGATTAGCGATCACCGGTGAGTCCTTCATAGGTGACCGCTAATCAGGACGCCACACACAGACAGAGCCGTGGCATGACAATGAAGTCGGGTGAAGTTCACCCAAGTTCATTCTCATCGCGCGACTTTGTTTGTGTCTGCTGTCAGCCGACATGTAGCAGAGCTGAATTGCCGGGGGAACACACTGTCAAAAATGAATCCAAAACGCATGCAAAATGAATGGAAAAAGCATCCAAAATGCATGTGCTGTGGATGCATTTTTTTTTACAAACGCAGTGTCCAGTCTGCCAGAGGGTGCATTCTTTTCTGCACTGCAGAGAACGCAATGTGCGCACATACCCTTATATGTCCTGAATCATCATGGAGCACAGGATTCAACCTCGCCACAGCCAAAGATCTAAGGAAGAAAAGGAAGGAATCCAGCTCTTAAACATGTGATTCTCTTTTTTATTCAAATGCATGACATAACAGATCATTACCCCATAGGTAGTATATCCATCAATGCATTTCAAGTGCGCATGGCACTCTTAATCACTCTTAAGAGTGCCATGTGCTTTGAAACGCATTGATGGATATACTACCTATGCCGCAATGATCTGATTGTCATGTATTTGAATTAATAAGGAAGAGAATCGCATGTTTAAGAGCTGGATTCCTCCCTTTTCTTTTTTCATTGGATCTATAATAGGAGAAAGGTTAAAATCTGCACTCCTGGTGGCCAAGATGCCCAGAATGTGAACAGGACAAGCCAGGTAAGCCTGATGGAAGTAATTTATTAGGTCTTCGTGTTTTGAAGTACTGTAGTATTAGGTTATAGTACTTTTTGTCCTGAAGAAGTTTCATTCTTCGAAATGCCTAGACTAAATAAACTACTTGGATTATACTTACCTGGCCTGTCCTCTTCACATACTTTGCATTGTCCATTGGAAGCGTGGATTTTAACCTTTCATCGCCTGTTATCCATTTCTGCTATGCGAACGGCCACAGAAGCCATATCTTTGAGTGTATTCCTGGGTTATGGGAACATAGCCCCCACCAGGTGAATTCAGCATTACTACTTTCCTTGTAAATAAAACCCTATTGCACTTGTCTTTTTTTTTAGTGTTTAGTATAGATCGCTCAGTGCGCATCATTCACTTTGACCTGCCTGTGTAAACAGGTATTTAAATTACCGTTGATCGGTAAAGGTTTGCCGATTGGTGGTCGTATGGTAGCATCGGTCAGTCCATGTAAATAAACATTTAGAGAAAGCAATGCACTGACCTCGACTATTAATCAGTCCCATAGACTGTCATCAGTTCACATGGACAGCCAATGCTTCGTGATTGGATCCCAGCAAATCTCAACTGTTTGGTGGATGCATTATCTTGTTATAAGCAGAATATCACTTAATTTCTAAAAATTATAGAGGGTTCATTCAAAAAATGGAGCTTTATGAAGGTACCATTCAAAATCATCATTTCAACAACTGTGGATAATAACCACTACTTTCTATATTAAGGAGCCCTGCAGAACATTTCAATCATTTGGACCTTACTGTTTGCAATTTTTCTAGGAATATATCCTCATCGGGAGAATTTAATGTTAATTCCCTACTCCTTGGAAATCTGCCATTAAGTATGTGCTTGTAATCCAAGGTGAAAAATATGGCTGAAGAGTTTTGCAGCTGCACCAGTGTTTTTGGAAAGGGTCATGCCACACACACAGTGAAGCAATAGAGAGCGGTGGAGGAGAGCCACTGCAGACATTAATGATGTGCCATGAATTGTAGATATAGAAGAATTACCTGGTAAGTCATCCATATGGCATAACTGTACAATATGTTATCTCTTAACCAGTTGTAACAACCACTGGGGAAGTCCTTATCGTTACAGGGTTACTTCTTTCTTGCACTACTGAGGTGTCATAGACCCGGAGACTTCCTGCGTTAGAATTTAGGAGCCTTTTATAGCTGGAAACATTTCAGAGCTTGGGTCATTCATCTGTATGGATTAATAGATCTCTTTTTTTCTGACATCTATAAGGTAGGGGCCGTGGGTCAAATACTCAATGCCTGCCAAATTAAATCTTCCAAAACCTCTCAGCAAGTAAATAGAAATTCCACCAGTACATTTCACCAAGAAACTAAATTGCTCTGCGAACTAAATCTTTCAAGAGTGATTTCCTCCATGTGTTTTTCAGCTTTTCCGGGTACATAAAACCTGTCTGTTTGCAGTCATATAAAGGATGTCCTTTACTCGGGAGGGCTGTGATTGTGTTTATTTATGTGTGTCCCGGCACCAGCAATGACATAAACTTTAAAGGGAGTCTGATGACTTGTAGTTAGGATGGCTGCTAAAACTTCAAGAGTCAAAGGCCTTCAGACTGGAGCATGGGATTGCCTTTACAACGATCAGCGTATAGCACACATTAGATTTACTTTTATTTTTATTATATATGGGGCACATAATGAAAAAAATAATAAGAGAAAACGTATGCGGTCTAAGGTTCATTCGCACGGTTTGCAGCGTACGTTGGTTGCTGTATTTATTCAGAAGAGTTCATAACATACTGTATACTTCTTATGAATGTCTTCGTGGCACAGTGTCTCAGTGGTTACCACTGTACAGTGAGTAGCACTGTGGCTCAGTGGTTAACACTGTTGCTTTGCAGCGCTGGGGTCCTGGGTTGAAATCCCATCAAGGACATCATCTCCCCAGAGTTTGAAGGTTCTTCCTGTGTTTGCGTGGGTTTCCTCCCACACTGCAAAGATATACTTATAGGCAGCGTCGGACTGGCTACCGGAGGAATCTCCAGTAATGCCAGGCCTGGATTCAGGTACCCGCATTGCACTCCGAAGCTGTCACCTGACCTCCCGCGTGCAGCCGATACTGTACCGCGAGCGCCAAGTGATTGATTCTCCGGCGCTTGCGGTTCAGTTCATGTCAGCTGCAGACAGGCCGGGGTGATCTCCGGTGCTCTCACCTGAACTCCGGAGATCAGTCCGTACCTGTCTGTGGCTGTCATGAACTGAACCGCAAGCACAGGGGAATCAATCACTCGGCACTCGCGGTACAGTCTAGGCTGCACTCCGGAGCTCAGGTGAGAGCTCCGGAGTGCAATGCAGGTACCTAAAAATCCAGGCCTGGCATTACTGGAGATTCCTCCGGTAGCCAGTACGACGCTGCTTATAGGGAATGTAGATTGTGAGCTACAATGGGGACAGTAATGATCAAGTCTGTAAAGCACTGTGCAATTAATGGCACTATAAAAGCAAAAAATAATAATGGCACATATCCTTAATAAAACTTCACATAACACAATAGTGTGAGCTCTCAATATGTTGTTATTATCATGAATTTTTGCAAGCTATTTGCTGTAGCTTTGAGAACACCAGCATATTTCACCGCGCTGTACAAAGTTTGCCCTTAGGCGGGCTTTACACACTGTGACATCGCTAGCAATTGCTAGCGATGTCGAGCGCGATAGCACCCGCCCCCGTCATACATGCGACATCTGGTGCTTGCTGCCGTAGCGAACATTATCGCTACCGCAGCGTCACACGCACATACCTGGTCGGCGACGTCGCTGTGACCGTCGAACAATCCCTCCTTCAAGGGGGAGGTGCGTTCAGCGTCACAGCGACGTCACCGCGACGTCACTAAGCGGCCGGCCAATAGAAGTGGAGGGGCGGAGATGAGCGGGATATAACATCCCGCCCACCTTCTCCCTTCCGCATTGCCGGTGGACGCAGGTAAGGAGATGTTTGTTGTTCCTGCGGATTCACACACAGCGATGTGTGGTGCTGCAGAAACGACAAACAACATCGTACCTGCAGCAGTATCGACATTATGGAAATGAACGACGTGACACAGATTAGCGATTTTTTACGCTTTTGCGCTCGTTCATCGTCGCACCTAGGATTTGCACATTGCGATGTCGCTACCAGCGCCGGATGTGCGTCACTAACGACGTGACCCCGACGATATATCGGTAGCGATGTCGCAACGTGTAAAGCCCGCCTTAGTCATATCAGACTACATCCCCACAATCTGATTTCCCTAGACCAAATTCATTCACACTAAGGACAGTTTTATAGGAAGCCACCTAAGGCTATGTGCGCACGTTGCCTTTTTTTGTAACCACTAAGATGCAGCGTTTTTGGCAGCAAAAAACACACAAAAATACACCCGCGGGAAAAACGCATGTGTTTTTACCGCGTTTTTGTGCGTTTTTGGCTGCATTTTGCTGCGTTTTTGGTCACTGCATTTTTCTGCATTTTTCCAATGCATTGCATGGGTGGAAAAACGCAGAAAAGAATTGACATGTTGCTTTTTTTTTCACCTCAAAAACGCAGCTAAAAACAGCAAAAATGAAAACTCATAGACTTTGCTGGGGAAGCAAAGTCATGAAGTTTTCTGACCAAAAACGCATCTGCAAAATTGCAGCGAAAAACGCACTGTACGCACATAGCCTAAGGCTGGTTTTGGTCTCTGTATGGATGGGAATACCTGGCCGGTCCGCTGAGTCTGACCTGAGCTAACTTCTCCATATGTTCCCATGAGTTAGCTTGGGTCAGAAGATCCAGTGGTCAGGCCGAGTATACCGATATGAGCAAGGACAGTGTTTCACTGATGTGTGGAACCGTCCTAACCAGTGGCGTAACTGGAGTTGGATGGGCCCGGTGCAAAGTTCAGACCTGGGCCCCCCCTCCACATACACCGACACTTGGGGTAGGGGATTATGACACTGACACTCGGGGTACAGGATAATGATGCGGACACTTGGCTCTTAACCACAGCACCCAGGTTTCCCATGATCTGAAATCCCTCCATCAGCACCCAGCTTTCCTGATATTTACCTTGTCCTCGGCACCCAGCTTTCCCATATCAGAGCACGAGAAAGCTTGGTGCTGAGAGAAGATGTATATCAGAGCATGGGAAAGCTGGGTGCTGATGGAAAGAGCCTTTTTCCCTCAGCACAAAACGTTCCCATCTCCTACTTGTATCTTTGTTCCCCCTTATATATAGTTCTCCAAATACTATAATGGCCCCCACATAGCCTTCCAAATAGTATAAAGGGTCCCACATAACCCTTCATATATTAGAATGCACCTCCATAGTCCTCCATGTATTATAATGCATTTCCTATAGTTCTCCATGTATTATGATTTACCCCATAGTCCTCCATGTATTATAATGCATTTCCTATAGTTCTCCATATATTATAATTCACCCCATAGTCCTCCATATATTATACTGCACCACATAGTCCTCCATGTTTTATAATGCACCACCATAGTCCATGTATAAGGTAGGCTCCATAGTCCTCCATATATTATAATGTAGCCTCCATAGTCCTATATATATTATAACGCAACCCCATAAATCTTCATATTGTATTTTGCAGCCCCATACTCCTCCATGTATAATGCACCCCTTTATTCCATGTAAAAGGTGTCCTTCATTTTGTATTATGCAGCCCCATAGACCTCCATGTATAATGCAGCCCTATAGACCTCTATGTATAATACACCCCTATAGTCCATGTATAAGGTGTCCTTCATGTTTATTATGCAGCCTCCCCAGTACTCCATGTATAATATAGCAGCCAGCCTCTCCAGGCCTCCATGAATTATATAGCAGCCAGCTTCTCCAGGCCTCCATGTATGATATAGCAGCCAACCTCTCCAGGCCTCTATGTATAATAATGCAGCCTGCCTCCCCAGTTCTCCATGTATAATAATGCACCCAGCCTCCGCAGTCCTCCATGTATAATAATGCAGCCAGCCTCCCCAGTCCTCCATGTATAATAATGCAGCCAGCCTCTCCAGGCCTCCATGTATAATATAGCAGCCAGCCTCTCCAGGCCTTCATGTATAATATAGCCGCCAACCTCCCCAGTCCTCTATGTATAATATAGCAGCTAGCCTCTCCTGGCCTCCATGTATAATATAGCAGCCAGCCTCTCCAGGCCTCCATGTATATTATAACAGCCGGCCTCACCAGGCCTCCATGTATATTATAGCAAGCAGCCTCTCCAGGCTTCCATGTATACTAATGCAGCCAGCCTCTCCAGGCCTCCATGTGTACTAATGCAGCCAGCCTCTCCAGGCCTCCATGTATACTAATGCAGCTAGCCTCTCCAGGCCTCCATGTATACTAATGCAGCCAGCCTCTCCAGGCCTCCATGTATACTAATGCAGCCAGCCTCTCCAGGCCTCCATGTATACTAATGCAGCCAGCCACTCCAGGCCTCGATGTATACTAATGCAGCCAGCCTCTCCAGGCCTCCATGTATACTAATGCAGCCAGCCACTCCAGGCCTCGATGTATACTAATGCAGCCAGCCTCTCCAGGCCTCCATGTATACTAATGCAGCCAGTCTCCCCAGGCCACCATGTATAATGCAGCCTCCCCAGGCCTCTGTCCACCGTGTACTCACTAAAGTATATGAAATAAAACAACATGTACTCACCCTCTCTCTTCCTTCCACCGTTGCTCTGTCTTCACGTCTCTTTATTCCATTGCTGCTGTCCTCACTGCTCACTCATTCCCCAGCCGCTGCTTTGTCCTCACCGCTCTCCTCTTCCACCGCTGCTCGTCCTCCCATCTCAGCGTTCTCCCGGTTCTCTGGTTAGCGTCCTCCCATCCTGCGCTCTGTGCACTCTGAGCACAGCAGTCACACAGGAGTGACGTCACCGTGCAGGCATGGGGGGGTGGGGGAGAATGATGATGCCTAGAGTGCTACCGGCAGCTCTATGCTTTAACATTACTGTGCGCGGTGATAGGGGAGGGGGCCCCGCTGCCGACGCTGACACCAGGCCGGGGGGCACGGTGGCAGCTTCAGTGGGTCATATAGCGGCTGCGTGGTCTGTGACAGATCAGCGCAGCTCCTCTCTCACTGACAGGAGCTGGCTGCTGATCTGCCGGGCGGCTGCCGGGCCCCTAACCTCCCGGGCCCTGTCGCAATGGCGACCGCTGCGACTGCGATAGTTACGCCCCTGGTCCTAATGCATCATGTTTTTCACATCTGGGAGGGAAGTCCTGCAAATAAAGAGAAAATACAAGCTGCATGCCGATGTTATATTGGGTCAGATATAAATCTAGAGCTTGGAAAGTTATCGAGGCAAAATGAATAATTAACATCTAACCTTCGCCGTCATTCAGATAATATGTAAACAAATGTAGTAGATCATTAGATGTGTCTGCACAACTTTTTTGTCTGGATAAAAAAAGAAACTATTTTTTGCTGGTTCCATTTCTTAAACTAATGAAGTCAATGTGAACATATGAGTCCTAATTTGACTGGATAAGTTGATAACTGGACATATAAACTTAGCCTTACCTTACCGTAGCACAAAAAAAATCACCCGCCTAGGAGCTTGTAATACTATTATTGTGCTCTCTGGTATTCTATATTCCTGGTATGAACTAGTAAGTGGCTAACAGTTCTCTATTGTTCTTTTCTCCTAATAAAGAAAGTTTTTGAAAAATTAATTATATCAGAGAAAAAGCACTATTGTTCTTCTGCTGTTGATAAAATATGCACTTCTCATAATTTACTAAGTCAAATACAACAAAAAAAGTTGAATAAATTAAAGAACTAATTGAAAGAGATTATCATGGCAACGCAATGAATTGTGTAATTAGACATATTGGTCTTTAAACATTGACAAACTCCGCTCCGCTATATCTAAAAAAAGAATAGGTCTGGTTTACATTGAGGCATTCTGCTACAATTACTTAGTCAAAAATATAATACTGTCAGCACGGTTTTGTAATGTAAAGTAAAGACATGGTAATAATGGCTCTGTAAAACGGATTACATTGATATCTTTGTTGAAGAAATCTGCTTTGTTGTTGTTCTTTAATCATTTGCAGTTTTCTGCTAATTATATTTTGGCGCACAGGGGCCGGACTGGCCATTTGGGCATCTCCTCCCTGTCTGTGATTCCACAGTTTCTCTGCCTGCCTCCTCTGTTTGAGGAGAAGATTTCAATCCGAGGAATCAGGTCACTGAAAAAGGCATCCCTTGTAATTTAAAGACCGGAGGCAGGCCTACGTAGGGGTTTGGGAATCACAGATAGGGAGGAGAAGGTCCAGTGTACAGGCTAGCCACTGTGCACCTAAATATGATTAGAAGAAAACTTCAAATGATGATTAATTAATTAGAGCTGTCTTCCTGTGTTCAAATCCCACCAAGGACAACATTTACAAGGAGTTTGTATGTTCTCCCCATGTTTGCGTGGGTTTCCTCCGGGTTCTCCGGTTTCCTCCCACATACCACAGACATACTGGTAGGGAATTTAAATTGTGAGCCGCAATGGGGACAGTGATGATGATGATCTCTGTAAAGCGCTATATAAGCATACATAATAATAACAACAAAGCTTATTTCTTTATCAAAAGTATCAATGTAATCAGTATAACAGCACCATTACAGCTATGTCTTTACTCATTATTGCAAAATGATGCTGACAGGTTCTCTTTCATCTATGTGCTCATATTGCACAAAAGGTTCTAATACAGATTTGGTTACAAATCCACAACAAATCTGCAGACGGAATCCACATGCGTTAGTTGCAGATTTCATTGCGGATTTTTCCCCTTACTCCATTTTGTGACCATCAAATAGAATGAGACCTGCAATGAAAATCTGCACAATATTGAGGTTGCTATCGATTTGACATCCGCTCTACACTTTCATTATCATGCGGATATTTTTCTGCAACTACTGACTGGAAGTTTGAAAAACGTATTTACTTTTATTGTACTGTAAATTACTGTAGATTTCTTGTGTGCAATCTGCACCACAAATCTGCAATATGTGAACTTGGCCTTACAGATCCTTATTATGTAGCCTGGAACAGTCCTTGTGCTATTGTATGGTTAGTATTAAGGGTATGTTCCCACTATCAGGCTTTCTCACTTTCTGGACACATTGTATTTTCTCTTGCGGGAAAACTAGTGTGCGGTACTGGAGAACACGCTGTCCGTGACGCATATTTTCGCTGTGTTCTCCCTGCGGAGAACACTATCATCTACACAAAAATAAATTAACATGTTGCGGCTCAGAAACCCACGTTTCAGTTCAGTTTACACAGCGTTAAAAATCACAGTGGACAGGAGTTTTCTATATATCCCAATCTCTGTGCTTGTACTGTACAACGCAGCGTTTTGTAAGCAGCGAAAACACTGATAGTGGCCATGTACCCTTATTTTCTTCTAAAACCTATTGTTACTTGGTGGGAATACATGGCATTTGGTGAGAATAACATGGCATTTTATCAAACCTGACACAATCTTACTGTTTTTACAGTAGCCAGATGGGGATATAATGTGGGGCCATAGGTCAAGTGTCATATTACAGACCTATAGTGCTCAAGTAATAAAACAGTGGTAGCCTTTGCATTATGCCCCTATACCTACTTAGACAAAGGTGGTTTGGACATTTGTCGACTGCATCAGCTGTGGTGGATTTTTTTTTTTAGCCAATAATCATCCAGAATTTCAATATTCCGATCAAGCATTTGAACGATGATGAATTTTCGTTGGTCGTCCATCAGCTGATATGAATAATTGTTCATTGTGGCAGCCGATAGTCATGCATTATGGTTCATATTAGTTGTTTTGGCCGACTTTTCGCTGATGTGTATGGAAGGCTTTAGGACTAGCATACCCATTTAATATAGTTATTGTGCCTCTTAATTATATAGTTACATAGGTTGAAAAAAGACCTAGGTCCATCTAGTCCACCCTTCCACCACCAATTATACATTTCATCATTAAATTATTTATAACCGACAATGTTGTGTGTATCGGGAGTGTCTGACTCTGACATACCCCTTCTTCAAGACCAGTAAGAACAACGCCAGTCTTGATGAATCAGCGCCATGAATCGGTATCATTTAACTGATCAAGACACATATTGGCAATATGTGATTACATTAAAAAAAACACTTTGTTTTTCAATCTATTGTGTAATGATCTTATGTAATGGAAAGGTTTCCCGATAATACAGGGTCCGGTCACTCAATCATGTAGCCCTGTCTCGCTCCTTTCATTGTGTCAATGTGTTCTCCATCTGGTAACATCTCCTGACATTCATATTCATTTCGCTCCCTTGGAGACACTGGTGTGTGCTTGGATCTAGCCTTATGTTCTATCCATTAGGGAATATGATACAGTATGTGTGCGGTGAGGCATATAGTAAAGACACAAAACATCAATTATTGGTCCTCCGTGACATTTCACAGTTGAACTTTGATATCAGTCTATTCAGTTGTCACATATTCTCTGGTTGGATGAAGCTTCTTTATTTCGATCTTAAAAGATAATGCAAAGAATATACTATAAATAACCATTGTATCTGTCTAGCGGTAAAGAGCACCACTTTGCATTTCGGCTTTTTCTCACACTTGCCAATTTTAGAATTTTTGGTTAATTTGCTGATGATTAATACTTTTTTTTTCTGTTCAGCTGTGGTTATACACCAGTGGTTGTATCATTTTATGTCACTTTCTTTTCCTGAAAACTGGAATAGATCCAACTTAAAAGATTGTTTATACCTCTCTACCGTTATTCCACAGAGATAAATGAATATACTCTCACTGGAGAGGGAAGAATAGAGTGGGCAGCGCAGAGACCAGCACACACATTTTTAGTCTTGGCTACATTCTTTTAGATGTAAATATTCTACTATTTAGATGTAATGCATAAATAAGCTCATGTTACCAGATTTAGGTTAGACCATAGGTATGCAACTATGTAAGCCCCACACACCTTAGATAAAAATCATCTGATATTCCATGTAACCAAATGATCAGCTAATTTATATGGGATTCTCCAGAATCTCCCTCAACAGATGATGTTGGGGCAGAGACGGATAGGCAAGATTGATTTCAAATGTCAATTCTTTTGTTTACCTGCTTGATAACCCGCTACCAGAGGAGTCTGGCAGAAGTTTTCCTTCCTCCTTCCATTCAAAAGATCATTTAGATTGTAGCAAAAAAAAAATCCCAGGACCTTGGTCTGGCTTCCCCATCAGTAGTCTTTGGCAGCTTGACCTGGGCAGTGGAAACATGCTTGGCCACCATCGTTGACTCTTATGATTACTAGTCACTTGGCCTGACGTTATGTCATGAGGTGTGCCACACCACGACATAATGATGTCACAGGTTCCAAATAATCACAGAGAGGTTCCCATGATGATGATATTTCAGTATACGAGAGAGAAATACAGCACTCCAAAATATATGCTGGTGCCTGGAGAGGATCCCTCTCCGTATCAGTATATAAAAAGATTCCGGCACTCAAATCGTTTCGGTCTATTCTGACTTTTCTCAGTCCAACACACAGGTATCGAGCCAGACAGAACATCACACCGAGCGTCCTGCACCCTACCACTACCAGCGCTCATACTACTTGTTGTTCCGTCTAGCTCGATACCTTTGTGTTGGTTTGACAAAGGTCAGCATAGACCGAAATGTCACATGTTTGACACTTGAGCAACAAATTAAAGATCCTCTTTTCACTGCAATTTGAGTACCTGATCATTTTTATATATGATGATATTTGAGTGCCAGCAATAGGAATATCACACTGCTCTGGCCTAGTTTTTATGGAGAACCAACATAGAAGCCAGACAAAGGTCCTGCAAAACTTTTGCTAAAGGGGTGCTTCACACATAGCGAGATCGCTACCGAAATCGCTGCTACGTCACGCTTTTGGTGACGCAACAGTGACCTCATTAGCGATCTCGCTGTGTGTGACACTGAGCAGCGATCTGGCCCCTGCTGTGAGATCGCTGCTCGTTACACACAGCCCTGGTTCGTTTTCTTCAAAGGCGCTCTCCCGCTGTGACGCACACATCGCTGTGTGTGACAGCGAGAGAGCGACGAAATGAAGCGAGCAGGGAGCAGGAGCCGGCATCTGGCAGCTGCGGTAAGCTGTAACCAAGATAAACATCGGGTAACCAAGGGAAGCCCTTTCCCTGGTTACCCGATATTTACCTTCGTTACCAGCCTTCGCCGCTCTCGCTGCCAGTGCCGCTCCTGCTCTCTGCACTTGTAGCTGCAGTACACATCAGGTTAATTAACCCGATGTGTACTGTAGCTAGGAGAGCAAGAAGCCAGCGCTAAGCAGTGTGCGCGGCTCCCTGCTCTCTGCACATGTAGCTGCAGTACACGTCGGGTTAATTAACCCGATGTGTACTGTAGCTAGGAGAGCAAGGAGCCAGTGCTAAGCAGTGTGCGCGGCTCCCTGCTCTCTGCACATGTAGCGACGTTATGATCGCTGCTGCGTCGCTGTGTTTGACAGCTAAGCAGCGATCATAACAGCGACTTACAAGGTCGCTGTTACGTCACAGAAAATGGTGACGTAACAGCGACGTCGTTGTCGCTGTCGCTATGTGTGAACCCAGCCAAACTCTAGTAGGTCATTAAGCCATCCATGAAACTGTCTGCACACATACTGGACCCAGGTCTCCTGACCCAAACTCAGCATCCTCAGATATGCTTATGAGGCTGCCAAGTTTGTCTCAGGAGGACCCCCCCCCCACTGACTGTCCATGCATTGCGGTCCATGTGCGCACCAATTTTTCATAGACATCTGAATGAGCCCTAACACTAATTTGAGCTTAAATTTCAGTATGTGGGATTTCAGAAAGAGGTCAGTCATCCAAAGTTGTGCATGGCTACCTTAAGAGTAGTGGATGCTTGGACAAACTCCCAGCAGAAATAGTTGGAACATATAAAGTAAATGAATTCAAACTTAACCAGGATTAACATAAGTCTATTCTAAGATTGAAAAGAAATAAAGTACTGTAGGGCAGAATGGATGGACCATGTGGTCTTTTTCTGCCATCCATTTGTGGAAGAATTAAGGGGGCTTTACATGCTCGTGAAAGCACCCGCCCCCGTCGTTTGTGCGTCACGGGCACTAAGGGGGCCGTTCGTGCGACATCACAGCGACATGACACGGCAGGCGTCCAATCAAAGCGGAGGGGCGGAGAGCAGCCGCATGAAAGTCACGCCCACCTCATTGCCGGAGGACGCAGGTACGGTGTTGTTCGTCGTTCCTGGGGTGTCACACGTAGCGATGTGTGCTGCCGCAGGATTGCCAAACAACCTGTGTCCAGCACCAACAATGATATTTGGGAAATGGACGACGTGTCAATAATCAACGATTTGGGGAGTATTTTGCATTGTTAGCGGTCGCTCGTACATGTCACATGCAATAATGTCGCTAACAAGGCTGGATGTGCGTCACGAATTCCGTGACCCCAACAACATTTCGTTAGTGATGTCGTTGCGTGTAACGGGGCCTTTATGCCTGTAGCAAGTAGCAGATGTCACAAAGTCACTCTAATCCCAGAGTCACACTTGCGAGTGACTCTCATCGGCATCACCCGGCATGGCCTCCTGCTCTCAGGACAAGAGCGTCTCAGCTACATAGAAATACATGCAGTCGACCCACTCCTGTCAGGAGAGTGTGCGGGCGTGCCGGATGATGCGATGTGAAACACGCGTAAGTCACTCGCAATTCTGACTCCGGCCTAATACTCAATGGCAGCAGTAGAAAAAAAATGAGATCTGCACAGGATGGGTCATATGTAGCCTTATTATTAGTGATGAGGGAATACTTAATATTTGGGTTAGGGTTATTCGTTCTGAATACCTAGTACTGTTCCAGTATTCGACATTAATAATGAACCTAATGCAAGTCAGTGGGGAACCAGAGAATTTTTCTTGAAGATTTCCCAGAAAAATGCTCTGGTTCCCCATTGACTTGCCCTAGCTTCATTATTCATGGCAAATACTGGAATAGTACTATATGCTTGATAGGGATAATCCGAACCCGAATATTTAGTGTTCGCTTATCATGATTAGGCATCTGTATAGACTGAAATGCATGTGCAGGGAGACTGAGGTAAGGTGCGCATTATGTTTATCTCATGTCGGTTATGAAACCACAACTAGGACTTTATTACGTGTATGATGATGATGATGATGACGCCTCTCACACTGTTGCTTCTGATTTTCGATGCATGACACTTCGCATGTTCCTGATAGTGGTTCATTTTCAGGAAGAAAAATGTCTTAAGGCCCCGTCACACTAAGCAACATCGCTAGCAACATCGCTGGTAACGAACAACTTTTGTGACGTTGCTAGCGATGTTGCTGTGTGTGACATCCAGCAACAACCTGGCCCCTGCTGTGAGGTCGTTGGTTGTTGCTGAATGTCCTGGGCCATTTTTTAGTTGTTGCTGTCCTGCTGTGAAGCACAGATCGCTGTGTGTGACAGCGAGACAGCAACAACTAATGTGCAGTGAGCAGGGAGCCAGCTTCTGCGGAGGCTGGTAACCACGGTAAACATCGGGTAACCAAGAAGCCCTGTCCTTGGTTACCCGATATTTACCTTTGATACCAGCCTCCTCCGCTCTCACTGTCAGTGCCGGCTCCTGCTCTGTGCACATGTAGCTGCAGCACACATCAGGCAATTAACCCGATGTGTGCTGTAACTAGGAGAGCAAGGAGCCAGCGCTCAGTGTGCGCTGCTCCCTGCTCTCTGCACATTTAGCTGCAGCACACATCGGGTTAATTAACCTGATGTGTGCTGTAACTAGGAGACTGGGGGCTGGTCACTGGTTGCTGGTGAGCTCACCAGCAACTCGTGTAGCCACGCTCCAGCGATCCCTGCCAGGTCAGGTTGCTGGTGGGATCGCTGGAGCGTCGCAGTGTGACAGCTCACCAGCAACCTCCTAGCAACTTACCAGCGATCCCTATCGTTGTTGGGATCGCTGGTAAGTTGCTTAGTGTGACTGGACCTTTAGTCATTCTAAAAGCCCAAATCATGTACTTGAGGTTTTATGTAAATGATTTCCTCCCAAATGCAGTGGTGTTTGCTGTTTTGTCTACTCTGCTTTCTCTTTGAAGTTGAAAATCCAATAAGGAAAATGTGTGCAGTGAAGGCTGCTGCTCTCTTTTAATTCACCATTGTCATTCAGAGGCATTTTCCTTCTTACTTACTCACTGAGGCAGAATTATCTCTGTTAAGAAAAAGTCTCAGAGGATTAACAAAAATGAAAGTCTTTCTAGAGGACTGTTACCAGTTGTGCATGGGGGTCTCGGTGGGCTCCTTGGTCACATGACATTCTTTCCACATAGCAGGGTGCAGCCTGAGCAAACAGTCGGTGCCATCCTCCCCCCACTCCTCAAAAGAAAACCTTAAACTTTGAATGAGTTTTGGGAATACTTGAGATTTCCAAGTGTACTAAACTCTATAACAAGAAATCAAAACTACAACATTCAAATGCACACTATTCCTAAACATCACCTAATATGTATCTTAAAGGGAGGAAAAAAAAGTCTGCTATTTGTTTAAGAAACAGACTAACGTGATTTTTGCGGCTTCCGAAAGTAAATTTTGTATTATTACCACATTTTTCACCTGTTCTTTTGTGTTTGTTTTGTTTGTATTTTTTTAAAAGGCTTCAAAAATGGTTAATGTCTGGAAAGAAGCCCCCTCTTTTTACTTTGTATTGTATTGTATTGAACTGTGTGGACTATTTTGATGACTTTGGCATAATACTCTTTAGCGAATATGGGGCCCGAATATTATTTTTTCCTTTTTTTGCTTCAATTCACTATTTGTGGTTTTTTTAAGTCCATCTACCCAGAGCTTATAAACTGGTATATGAACAGTGAAAACTGGCAGTGATTAGAAGAATACCCATAATGTGCTGTGACTGATGTAATGAACATCTGTTTATTGTGCCCTGATTAGATGTATTGTTACATAACTACATAATGTCCAGGAGAAGACAGCCTACATCGAAAACAGACTTTAGATGGGATAGCTTCATATTAGGGTCTACACTTTTTGGGTTCATTCACATGGTTACATTTTGCATTAGTCCTCTAGCTGATCACATACATTAATTAGATTTCAACATGCCTGATCTTTTTTTTTATTCCAGAAATTCATATTGTTCATATTTAGTGACAATCAAGTGCTCAGTACTCGTAAGATGGGTGCAATTCGAGTACCCAAGTATAATGGAAGTCAATGGAGGACTTGAGCATTTTTCTGAAAGATTTCCTGGAAAAAATGCTCTTGTCTCAAGCTGACTTTCATTATACTCGAGTGTTCGAGTCGCACCCATCTATGCTTCCGACTGCTCGTTACGAGTGCCGAGCCCCCAAGCATGGTAGTGCTCGCTCATCACTACTCATATTCCTTCAATAGCTGTTTGGTGTCCGTCGTTCTTCTCAATTCCTTCATGCATACTAGAATTGATCCAAAAGTAAATGCGTTGTCAACCGATTGAGAGTGTAAACCCCATACACTCACCCATTGCGGAAATTATTTCCTCATTGATTGTAAGACTACGATCAGGGCCTTTACTCATCTTGGTAATTGTTGAATTCTGTAACTTGGCAATGACTTATCTTGTCTGTACATGTTTCCTCTGAATTGTAAAGTGCTGTGGAATATTTTTACGCTATAAAAATAAAATGATGTGCCGCATAGAATTGGTGGCATATGATCACATCTGTAAAGCACTGTGGAATTAATAGCGCTATATAAGTGAGTAAAATAAATAAAAATAAATAATGTATTCGACTATGGTCTCAATCCATCAAGACCACCGGTTTATACCCCAGACTTGACAGGCAGAGTATCTTACTACAACACACCGTCCATCCTTAGGAGGCATACATGAATTTGGAGCTTCTCGCAGCTCCTGAATTATATGCCAGTCACTGTCTGGCTTATGTTTGTTTGAATTTACACTAATTTTGTAGCATAAATTGTGATCAATTTGACAGATATTCTTGGCCACGCCACCTTTTGCCAACGTCTACCTTTTTTTCAAAATGATCGGGGAGGTGGATGATACTGGCATGAAAATTGTCAAATGTCACACATTTTTGAAATCTGGGACATTTCAAACATTTTTATGTCCAAATTCTGGCAAAAACTGCTTGATTAATCGGGCTCTATCACTAGATTGCTTTGACTGGACCTAAATTTTTTTTGCAAAAATAAATGAATTACAATAATGTCCTTCTAATAAAAGCTATTCATGAAAATCAAATTATAAAAATGAAGCTTGTTATAGCATATACCTGGGTCAGCCTTGCTATCTACTAAATGATGTCCATTAATTGTCAGAGGATTAAAGAAATAACCAGTTATACAGGTGTGCTGAGTATCAGCTTCCCAACTATTTGCACATCCCTAGGGGACTTCATGGAGGCCAAACAGCATTGTCCTAAACTATAGAAAGAGCCCGGGGGATTAAATAAACAATGTGAAGGTGTCATAATTGTTGTAATGGGAGCAAACACTGGTCACTGGGCTCACATCCTTTTCTAGGATACTTTATAATTACCTAGTTTTGATTTGTCTTAAGCTGGGTTCACACACAACGACAGCGACAACGACGTCGCTGTTACGTCACCATTTCCTGTGACGTAACAGCAGCCTTACATGATCGCTAGTTAGCTGTCAAACATGTCATTTTAAGCAGCGACGGAGCAGCGATCATAGCAACCTCGACGGACGTTGGGACGTGTCACACGCGTTGCTGTGCGACGACTCAGACCTTGTTAGAGGCGTGGTGTTTGACCATAGACATGTTTTGCATTGCCTCTTTTCATGCTCCTCTGTTCCGATTGGTGATCACTACAGCGACTTTGCGTTGCCTTTTTCACGCCCCTCTGTTCCGATTGGTGATCACTACAGCGGCGCCTGATTGGGTGACCGTGCCAAACAAAGGAAGACAAAAAAGAACGACACAGTAGCGACACCAGACAGAGACTCTACTACGTAGGACAAAGAATGGAACTTAAAGAATGAAATCACTGTAACGCCTTCGGCAAGGTACCCAATCAGAACGCTGTTATGACCACCAATCGGAGTCGTGGGGGTGTTGTAAAATACACCGCAAAAACACGCCCTTGTCCTGCCTTCAGTCCTACGTCACTGCCTTCAAAGTCGTCGCGACCGTCGCTGCTGCGGTGTCAAACACAAGGATGCATGTGGCGCAGCGGGATAGCAGCGATCAAAAAATGACCTGGAATATTCAAGAGCAAGCAGCGATCTGGCAGCAGTGGTCTGATCGTTGTTATGTGTCACACACAGCGACGTTGCTGTTGAGGTCGTTGCTACGTCACAGAAAATGGCAACTTAGCAGCGATGTTGTTGTCGTCGTCGCTGTGTGTGACACCACCATTAAAGTATTATATTTAACACTATTAACACATTGGATTTTGCCACAACTTTTCGAAGTTTGTCTACATTGAACATCTAAAAAAGAAAATTGTAGGACCATTATCAATTGATTTTCTCCAAAATACTCGTTTTCACATAAGCCCCAAACTGGAACCGTAAATTTTTGGGTCAGAGCATAACATGTTAAAAAGTTTAAACGAAACACTGGTGAAATCACGGATTCCATCAGTATTGATTGCTGATCTAATGTTTATCGTGGTTTGTCTTGAGGCAGGTACCAATATCAGGTTGGATTTCAACATGTCCTACCATTTACCATTGTTCCCATGGCAGGTAATATGATATTCACAGTTTTCTTTTCACATTTTCATTCCATGTTAGTTCTCAGGGAGCTCTTGCTGAACATTGCTAAATGCTGGGTGCAAGGAGGCTATGAATCCTTTTGGGCTTTTATGCTTTTGCATACATTTATTTATTTTTTATTACTTTTCCTACTTCGTACTGAATTCATACCTTTTCAATAACTTTATTTGAAAGAGTGGTCTACCCTGCTTTTCTATGCAAAGGCAAACTGCAAATTCTATACTGTGCCCATATATATATATATATATAATGTATAAAGCAATTATATTATCATAGCGCCATTTATTCCATGGCGCTTTACATGTGAAAAGTGGTATACATAGTACGGACAAGTACAATAATCATAAACAAAACAAGACACAGACAGGTACAATGGGAGAGAGGACCCTGCCCACGAGGGCTCACAGTCTACATGGGATGGGTGAGGATACAGTAGGTGAGGGTAGAGATGGTCGTGTGGTGCTATGTCAGACTGAGGGTTTCTGCAGGTTGTAGGCTTGTTGGAAGAGGTGGGTCACCAGGTTCTGTTTGAAGCTTGTCAGGTGAGACATTAGTTAAAGGCAGTCAACCACAAGGATTTTCCTATAGAAACTAAAGCCAATGCTATACATGCGCTATGATGCTGATTACATATCTTTAGTTGTGAGATCAGATGTATAGTTTCTGAAATACCGGCAAATAAAGTTTGTGAAATACACTGTTACTTGATTGATAGGTGCAACGGAATATCTAATAGGTGGGTAGGGTTTTGCTAGTTATTCCCATCCCCTGTCTGCCTGCCTGTCCGTCCTCCCTCCCCCTGTAATAACAGAGACAGGGGGAGGAAGGACAGGCAGGCAGACAAGGGCAGGAATAACTAGCAAAACCCTACCCACCTATTAGATACTCTGCAGCACCTATCAATCAAGTAACAGTGTAATTCACAGTCTTCATTTGCCTGTATTTTAGAAACTATACATCTGATCTCACAACTAATGGTATGTATAGAATCAGCAACATAGCGCCAGTATAGCACTGGCTTTAGTTTATATAGGAAATCCTTGTGGTTGGTCCTCTTTAAACTACGACATGGAATGTCTATTCAGTCATTTGACTTGGTGATTTCAGTTGGGGGTATACATAAGAGAGTACTCCAACATGTACCACAGACAGAAGATGAGAAGTAGCTACGAACCAAATCTAAGGCTACACTCACACATCCGTGTGGCACGCGCTGGGGATGGCAGTTTTTTTCTCGGACAGCACTCTAACCCATAGAGTTTCATTGATTCAGTTTTAAAAACGGATCTTTGCCTTTGGTCCATGAGATTTGAAACATGTTCTATTCTCATTCGTTTTGCAGAACAGACTTGGCCATTAACTTCTATGGGGATCCATGAGACACAGATTAATTTAGCAAGACAGATTTTATATTTCAGAGTTCCATTCTAGTTTCATTCATTTTTAGCCAATACATTAAGGCCCTGTGCGCACTTGCCGGTTTTTCCCGCGGATTTCCTGCGGTTTTGCTGCATGTTTCGCTGCAGAAAATGTTCATAACATCTCTGCAGTGAATCACCAGCAAAACCTATGGAAAAGAAAATGCTGTGCGCACTATGCGGAATTTGACAGCTGCATGTTTTGCTGCGGGATTCCCGCAGCAGAAACAATTGCATGTCACTTCTTTTCCGCACATCGCTGCGTGATTTTATTCCATTGACTGCAATGCAATCGTGAAATCTCGCAGGGAATAACGCAGGCAGCAAAATCTGTGCTATTCATTGTGTTTTCCTGCGTTATTCCCTCCGGTATTTCGCGGTTTACCTGCGGTAATGTACATCGTTACCTGCGGTTTGCAGGGAAGTGATGTCATTATGACAGGAAGAGGAAGCGTAGCAGAGAGTAAACACACACATCACAGACACAGACATATAGAATACACATAGAATACACATAGAAAGCAAACGGACATACAGTATAGAAAAAAAAAAACGTGGGCTCCGCTGTATTTTTACCATCCAGCCGAGGTAAACACACAGCGGCGGCCCGGTATTCTCAGGCTGGGGAGGGCGAGGGACAGGGTTAATGCCCCCTCCTCCCGCAGTCGAGAATATCAGCCCACAGCTGCCCCGGGACTGTCGCATGCATTATGCGGCAGTACCAGAGTGTCCCCGGCTCTTCCAGATGCCGTGATGCGGTGGCTATCCAGGTAATAATGAGTTAAATGACAGCGGATCGCTGTCATTTAAGTCCACGCTTGATCATGGCAGCGTCTATGTGACAGCTGACATGATCAACCCGTAAGTAAAGTGAATAAGCACACACTGAAAAATTCTTTATTTTAAATAAAAGACAAAAAAGCCCCTGGTTCACCATTTTATTAACCCCCCCAAAACACAGCTCCGGCGTAATCCACGTCCTGCAATGCTTGCATCCAGCCGCGACTGACACAGCGCTGAATGCAGCCTCGCAGCGAGACAGCAGAGGTAACCACAGGGCATTTCCCACGGCCGGTAATGTGAACACATTACCGCTCCGGAGAAATGCAGAGTGTGCTCACAGGGTCTCTATCTATGTATCCCTCTATCTATCCTTCTATCTATTCTTCTATCTGTCTATTTATCTATTTCAGAAGGAAATATTTTTTTTTTCAATGTGCTTTATTGCATTGAATGCATTAAAGCACATGTACCAACCCGCACGCGGCAAAACCGCTGCAATACCGCGAACAATACTGCGGTAAAACTGCAGCAAACCGCATGCGGTTTTCGGGTGCGATTTGCGGCATTTTTTTACCGCGGGTGCGCTAATCTTTCAGACCCAGCGGAATTTTCTTAAGAAAATTCTGTTTTCCAGTGGGCACATTGCCTAAGAGGGTAAAACAAACATGAATCTACCTGCTTCAGTGAAAAATGAGGGATAAAAAACACCTGGAATATTGACCTGTTTCTCTCAGATGGTAACACTTACACGGATGCATGAATCCAGCCTACATGTGTCCTGTTCGCCCTGTTATGCACACTCAGCGGAGCATGTTCTTGGTACCTGTGGAAGATCCTGCAGAAACAGCTGTCGGCCAGCCGGCTTAAAGCGAAAAAGTCCTATTGGTTATCAATTCTAATGCAACTGCTTGTGTTTTTTCTGGCTGTTAAGCTATGGTGGAGACAAGTTAATTTTTAATTACGCGGGTACTGTATTATATTTACTTTCAAGTAGTCTTTTTGGTTTGTATAGTCATGTAATCCCATTGTAAATATTTTGTTCATCTGTTCAAAAAGCCAAAGAGCAGCCATAAGATTTGAGCATTGAATCTGGTACTGTTGGACCTTTTTGGCTCGTTATTTATGCCTCACTGTGATTTCAGTGAGCACATGTGACTGACCAGACAATCATGACTAATAAGCTAGATGACTAATAAGCTTCGTGCAGAGAACCGTACTTTCAGTCTGAGTGCAGTCTCTCAAAAAATTGGATTACACAAGGACCAACGTTAGTAAATGAGGCAGTGCACATGTCCAATTTTTTCATCGGACCGACTGACCCAGAATCATATGGAACTCTGCCATTCAAGTCTGTGTCCATGAAGGTAATTGGACCTTAATCAGATGACATCACAATGAGGTCCGATTTAGGCCAGCGTCACACTAGGGCCTCTGATGCAAGACCATCGGATGTGATATGCTAATGACCCACGTCTCCCACTCTGCTGCGAGCGGGAGCCAAGTGTTTTGCAACTGTGATCCGATCCTGCTATCGGATCACAGCTGCAGAGGAGAGGGAGAGAGTGATCTCTCGATCTCCTTCATTGTCAGCCTGTGCGTATATCGCACTGCACTTGGATGTCATCTGAGTGCAGTCCAATGTTTCACTCGCACCCATAGATTTGTAGTGACCTGAGATTCACAGAAAATCACAGCATGCTGCGATTTTTTTCCTCAGTCCAATTAGATCCTCAGATCTGAGCTGGAGCATTGTCCTATATGGGGCTGAGTGCAAAGCAAGATTTTCTCGCATTGCACTCGTGTGAGTCATATGCCAGTGTGACTCTACCCTTACACAGATTGACAGAATGTAGAAGAGGGGGAAACCATTTTTTTTTCTTTTTTATTCTTTTTTATTCTCCGAGAAAAACGGATCCCACTACGATCAAACTCTGATTAGCATAATCGGAGAATTTTACTAGGATGGAGAAAATAGTCGTGTGAGGACAGCCAAAAGCTTAGTTACATGGGGCACACATGGTTAAAAGTATTTTTTTTTTTACAGGATACCTTTCCAGCCAGAATAACCACAAATAGCATGGTAGGAGAGGTAATAGAGATGCACAATGTGTGGTGGGTGGTGGTGTTGAGGTGGGGTTAATAATCCAGTTGATAGGTTCCCTTGATCATCAGTCCGTAAAGGCCCCTTTACACACTGAGACTTTCTAGAGATCCCACCAGCGATCCCAACCTGGCCGGGATCGCTACAAAGTCTCTGGTGAGTCGCTGGTGAGCTGTCAAACAGGCAAACCTGGCCAACGACGCAACAGTGATCCGGACCTGCACAACGACCTAGCTAGTTATTGGGGACGTTGTAAAGCAGCTTTTTGAAAGGGAAGTCGCTAACGAAGTCGCTGTAAAGTCCTCTTTACATACTGAGACTTTCTAGCGATCATGCTGCACAGTGGGAAACAAAGGACCAAAGAATGGTCCTGAGCGATTTGTAGCGATCAGCAACTTCACAGCAGGGGCCAGGTCGCTGATGCGTTTCACACACTGCAATGTCGCTGGGGAGGTCGCTATAACGTCACAAAACCGGTGACGTTACAGCGATGTCGTTTGCGATGTTGCAGTGTGTAAAGCCACCTTTAGAGTCATTTACTTTATTGCCTTTGAGATATTTTTTTGCTTTATTATGTTGTCCTTTAAAAAAATATACTTTTATGCTGCTCACCCTTTGCACACTTTTCTCACAAACATTTTGGAGGTACGAAGATCGGATTGCGATACATGGCCACATTTCGCTCATTTGGACTTTCAGAGGCACAATGCAGTTTACAGTGTAAAGCTTCACGGTATTTCCTTGAAAAACATAAATTTCCAGCTGGTTTTATCTGTCACCAGGTTGTGATGCATGTAAGGAAACATTAGTAGCTTACCTTAACATGCACCTGCGGGAGGATCACGAGAGATCTACAGAACGCTCATTCAGCTATCTGCTAGTCTGTGATGTCTGGCCAAATGCTTAACGCACCAGTTAGAAGCTGCTGCAAATCGTCCTGAACTATTCCAATGGGTATTGAAGAAATAATTAGATTTTACCAGGTCACAGCTGCCTTAGAATACTAAATGCTTGTAAAACGCTGATAAACTCATTCTTTGATATGTTTATCAGAACAGTTTTCTGGAGTAGTCTCAGAACGTCCAGCAAGTGACATGTGTGAAGTGCTTCCATTACTCTACAGATTACCGTGACGCAGCATCTTTTATATGGTGATTTAGCCACTCAGTCTTTTAGAAAATACTGTTTAGTCCGACATCTGACAAGACTGTGACATGCAAGAAGGGCTCAAAATTCATAACGGTGCAGCAAGATATTGAATTTGGTGCAAAAACACAGTTTCCTTCAGCGTAACACTAATCTGACCTAGGATGGGTTAACATGGATATTGTTATATCACCTCTTGTAAATTTGGTGCACATTGATAAAAAAAAATTGGACCACACCTTGAAGCTAAAAACTCATAAGTTTGAGGAATAGGTGAAAAAAAAAGTTCAGTGAAAATATATCTTACATAGGACATTTTCTACTCTGTAAAATATTTTTTTTTCATGTTTGCGCCCTCTGTTGTACCTGGAGATGAGCACCAGGGAAATCTTTTGAGGTATAGGAGTGTTCCTTCATGGGTTCTAGAAATATAAGTATATAAAAAAAAGCTAAAAAAAACTTGTCACACTTTCTAAAAAAATTCCCAAATATCCAATTAAGGCTGTGTGCGCAAGTTGCGTCGTGTCCCTGCAGAAATTTCTGCAGGGATTTGCCAGCACATGTGCGCTTCAAATTGCTGCAGAAACACTGCATAATGGATGCAGTGTTTCTGCAGAAAAAAACGCTGATTTCATGCGCTCTGGATGCAGCCTCTCCCATTGACAGAGCGGGACCTGCGTCCAAAGCACACAGAATAATTGACATGTTGCTTTTTAGAACGCAGCGATTTGGAACAAAATTTTGGCATCCAAATCGCTGCGCTCTCAAACGCAACGTGCACATGGATTATGCACAATCTTTATAGATTGTGCTGGGGACGCAGGTCGCATGCATTTACGCTGCGGTGTAATACGCAGTGTAAATGCATGAAATTCGACAACGTGCGCATGAGCTCTAAATGGTTATTCCTAAATGGGCAAATTAAAAGGAACCTATCACTATGTTTTCCCTTATGAGCTGCGGCAACCACCATTCCAGAATAAACAACCGTGAAAAACACGTATAGGAGACTCATTCATTTATAAAATATCAAATTTTTATTATATTTCAAAAGGATAAAAATTCATTCCATAAGATGTACAAATGAGGTAAGGTGGATTCTTTACACACCCACCCACCAAGGAACCGCCCAAATATAACCCATCATGATCCCTAGCAAAAAAATATAAATAGCCAGTGCAATATGTGAGGGAAACACCATGTGGTATGCTTTACAATGCAACAATCTGCAATACTATTTTGCTGCTAAATTTTTGATACCAGGGAAGCTAGCTGTAATTTGGCTAAAACAAAAGCCGCCATTAATCATCCAACCACTGTTATAAATATAGCACATTTGTAAATCTTTTTGATTGTTTTTGGACCAAATTTTCTAATCCTGACTTAGTATAGGACAGGATTAGTAAATCTCTCCCCGTTGTTTCTTCACAAGCACATAAAGAATTAAAACTGAAAGTAAATCAAGCCACACGATTTCCTTGGTTAGAGGGTTAAATAGGATAAATACTTAATTGCATTGTACGCTTAAGTGCTACATTGTATTTAGCAATGTTGGATTTAGAGGTAATTGCAGAGATTTTTCTTGTCTGAAAGGTAACTATATTTTGCAATCCATTGATGTCCAAGGGAGTCTGAGCATACGGCTGTACAATAGAAGCCAGCATCTACCAGCATCCCACCCATTAAAGTAAAGACTTTTTAAGACAAGCCAAGGTAGCTCGCAGATGTCTGTTGTTTTCTTTATTTTTGGTTGAGATGATCTGGCTTGTTTGTAGAGAGGACCCTCAAATAGCCACCTCAGCTGTTTGCTCCCCCTCCTCTTGCTTTCCTCTTTGTTATCCCCAGTGGCCCCCAGGCCAAAGGTCTTGTCAGTTCTGAGTTGCCCCTGATGTAATCAGGTTCCTCTCTTCTTCCCTATGGCTAGTCTGAAAATAAACAGTGCTCCCTTATCAGATCATAGGCCATTGACAGGCAGAGGAGTTTGTTGACTGGTGGAAGAAAAGGAAAAAGCCTGCAGCTAACAAATAACTGACAATCGTTTCACACCCTCTAAAAGCCGTCTTTTCACTGGAGTGCTTTTTTTTACTTTTGGTATTTCTTCATATGAGTAGATAGTTTCTTAGAGAATTGACCTGATTGATGTTAGTGTTGGAATCAAGCACAATGAATTTCTACTTTGTCTGGCGCTGAAGCTTTGGCTATTGCGATCCGTTGGGATTGTAGTTAAATAACAGCTGCTCAGCTACAGTTAGCGGCTGTGCCGGAGGGCTATGCTGCCAGGGTTAAAAAAGTGGAGTACGTCTGTAATAATCAGGGCAAAATTAAATGAGGTGTCCAGGTCCTTTTCTTTCTACGGAATATTAGGTAGTCATTATTTGGGAAGTTGCACACAACCGTTTTCTCCCCATCCAAGAAAAACGGTCCGAATATGGTAATTGGACTTTGGTCAGAGTAGGGTTAATTTTTTTAGAGGTGGAGAGAAAAAAAAAATGTCTTCACCTTCTCCATCATGTCAATCTGAAAATCTGAGTGTGGTCCAATGTTTTCCACGGACTTACATTGTCATTTTTGATCCGACACCAAAATCAAAATTGCACATCACCAATTTTTTTTCCGCTGCTGGTTCATGGAACAAGTTGGACATGTGCACTGCCCCGTAGAATATCATAGGTCCTTATAGACAGTAAATGGAGCTGTGGTCGCACATGTTTCGTAGCTGTAAGGACCTGTTCTTGGGATTCATGGGATCCCAAAAGCTGAACACTCACAAATCATACAGTTAGACCATTCTACAGTTTATATATGTTATGTTGGTTCTGGGACAACTTTTTTTAAAGACTGTTAGGCTGCGAACGCACTTTGCGTTCACCTACTTGCAGTTCTAAACGCACATTTTGTGCTTAATTGATTTGACCAAAGTTGACTTTTTCAGAACTTTAGCGCTGAAAACGCATGCGTATTTACCGCATTTTAGTTGCGTTTTCAGTGCTTTTTACATGCTTTTTCACCTGCGTTTTGACAGATGCGTTTTGAACATCATGACACTGCTAAATAAAGTTTAAATAGTCAAACTCAATGAAAAAATTGAAAAAAAAGAAACAAATCTATATTTTTGTGAAAAATAATGAAAATAGATTATTTTAATGAAATTATAGCGGTAATATGATATTTAATGGAAAAATAGCAATAATTTATTAAAATTCTTATTTTTAATTGTCGGATTATGTGTGTGTGTAAAGGGACATAAGAAATCATTATTTTGATGTTCAAAAAGCATGTTTTTTAAGTCCAAAACGCATGTTTTCTGCACTGGAAAAGCAGGTAAAACGCAGGACTTTGCAGGAATCTTGCTTTTTGCCATTTCTCATAGACTTCAATGTTAGCAAAACACACCCAAAATAGCAAAAACAATTGACATGTTGCTTCTTTGAACGCATGGTTTTTGCCACAAAACATGCAAATTAAACGCAGCGTTTAAAAACGCAAAGTGCGGTCAGGAAATCTGCTTTTACCATTGACTATAATGGAAAACCAAAACGCAGGCCATTTTGCATGAAAACGCTGCAGCTCAAAACGCCGCGGAAACGCAGGAAAAAACGCAAAGTGTGTTCGCAGCCTTACTCATTACAGAAAACACTTTAATATATTGTAAGCTTCATTTGTGACTCGAAGTCCTTTTGCAAACAACTGATTTTGTCCTCAACCACCGCCATATGGCAAATATAGTATTTCATGGGGAATATCCTAAATTATGGTCCATATCATACATAGGTGTTCACCAGGGCAAGAGCCCAAAACAGATAATCCTCCTCTATGATATCCATAGAGCATTTGGTCAGGAATTTTCCTGATGTGGCAAACAGTTTAAAGTTCCAAGATGTTTTTGAAATCTGGCATATATGCTAGCAGGTAGAAACAGCGCAATAGGTTTTATCTAAAAAAAAAAAAAAAAGAAATATAAATGATCATATGTGCTTACCTCAGTGGAATAAAAACAGCATATGGATGACCACTGCTAGAGATCCACAGGATAAAAGAGCCAATAAGAAGTGAGAGTTAGGCTATGTGCGCATGTTGCGTTCTTCCATGACAAATATTCTGCAGCGTTTTGTCACTAATTGTGCGTTTCAAAATGCAGCTAAAACACTGCGTTTTGGATGTATTTTGAATGCAGAATGGATGCAGAATTCATGCGTTCTGGATGCTTGCTCTGCCATAGGCCCCCTTCACACACACACGTGTATCCGGTACATGTTAGGTTCGTTCCTGCATGTGCCGGAGACACGGGCACACGTAGACCCATTAAAATCAATGGGTCTGCGCACATGTGCGTGTTTTGCCATAGAACATGTGTACATGTGGAGCATACGCGTGTCTGTGTGTTCCACACATAGACATGTCCACATTTTCTCCGGCATCACGGGTGTCACACGGCCCACATATGGACCACACGGATGTAGTGTGTATGCGGTACTGTGTGACATGCGCCGGAGAAAACTCACGTGTCAGAGAAAAAAATAACAAATCTTTACTCACCTTCTCCAGCCCTGCAGTCTCTGCCGCTGCTGTCACTTGCTGCCGACCACCGCTCATTATGCTCATTGCATATTCACGTCACTGCGGCCGGAAGCAGCATCAGCCGGGAGTCGACAGGGCTGGATACCGAAATTCAGCACCACGGACAGCAACGCCAGAGACAGGCGAGTAGAAAGTTCTCGTTCTCCGTGTGTTAGGCTATGTGCGCACGTTGCGTACTAGCCCTGCAGATATTTCTGCAGCGATCTGAAGAGCACATGTGCGCTTTAGATCGCTGCAGAAATGTCCGTAGTGAGCGCCGATTCCATGCGCTCTGCCTGCAGCTCCTCCCATAGACAGAGCAGGAGCTGCCGGCAAAGCGCAGGAAAGAAGTGACATGTCACTTCTTTTTGCGCAGCGCTTCGGCAGTAGCTGAAGCGCTGCGCTCTGAGACGCCACGTGCGCACGGCCCCTGCACAATCTCCATAGACTGTGCAGGGGACGCAGGACGCATGCAGTTACGCTGCGCTGCAAAGTGCAGCGTAACTGCATGAATTTACGCAACGTGCGCACATAGCCTTATCACGGATAACGCACGGAGAACACACGTAGTGCCATAAACACGGCACACGGAGGGGAAAACGCACCTTTGACACGTCCGTGCGTGATTTTCACGGACGTGTGAAGGGGGCCATAGACAGAGAGGGAAAAGCATCTGGAATGCACAAAAGAAGTGACATGTTGCTTTTTAGAATGCATCGATTTTGTCACAAATTTTGCATGCAAAACGCTGCGTTTCAACACAAGATAGCTGTATTTTGGTTTTTCCTTTTCCTGATGAGGAAGCAAGGCAGCTTATAAATCCAGGATGCAAATTTGGCCATCACATTAATGGCTCAATGGGTAATTTTTGGCACAGAATCATTTGGTGGTCATGATATCATGGCACTTGCTTGCACAGTCTATAACATTCAGTCAGGAAGAAAATGAAGGAACCTCAAGATATTGGTTTTTCCTTATAGTCTCCACCTCTAAAGTGTAGTCTTGTAGGCAATAGAGCTGAAGAAAATCTCCTTTAATTCTCTGTAAACTTTTTTTTGTTGGCCAAAAAAAATTTGTTATTTAGCATTTTGTAAAATTAAAGGGAATTTGTCAGCAGATTTTTGCTATGTGAACTGACAGTAGCATGATGTAGGGACAGAGACCCAGATTCCAGCGATGTGTCACTTAGTTTACTGGGTGCAATAGTTAAGATGGAGTTAGTTTTTTCTGTTGCAGATCTAGTAGGGCTAAAATGTTGTTCACTGTATAACCCACAGCTTTCTGTGTACATTGTATAGTGACAGAGACCTGCTAATTAGTGGTGGTGATGTGGTTGGACTAGGAGGCACAAGGCCTGATAAAACACCAATTGTTTTGAAACCGCTAAATACAGTCCAGTAAAGGCCCCTTTACACACTGAGACTTTCTAGCGATCCCACCAGCGATCCTGACCTGGCCGGGATCGCTGGAAAGTCTCTAAACAGTCGCTGGTGAGCTGTCAAACAGGCAGATCTGGCCAACGACGCAGCAGCGATACGGACCTGCAGAAGACCTAGCTGGTCATTGGGGACGTGTCACACAGCAGCTATTTGACGACTCACACCTATGTTAGGGGCGTGGTGTTTAGCGCTGAAGCCACCTAAGTATCCTGTTTACACGCCCCCCTCAGCTCCGATTGGTGATCCCTAGTGCGTTCTTATTGGCGACCTTGAGCTTGTAAAGATTGGGAAAAGTCGCGTTTGCATAGCCTTTGTTCCTGAGCTTCTATTGCTTAGCGGATCTTTGTAGAATTCTCTGTGCGGCGACTCCACACTGGTTTATCTATACAGCATCTATGCTTACCGTATAGGTTTTATAGTATTGCAGACTAGAGAACTCACTAATGATCCTCAAACCAGCATGCTCAGGAACAAGGTAGCTTGGAAACAAAGGACGGAAGCGCTAAAGTTGCCTTCGTTTCAGTGAAAGAATCCCAGTCAGAACACAACAGTGACCACCAATCGGAGGTAAGGGGGCGGGAAAGGGAACGTGCTAGCACGCCTATGGGCTGGGTTCTAAGTTGCTAACAATGCCGTTGTAAGGGCTCACTCACACTTGCGCTATTTTGATACAAACGGAATCCGTCACTAATGTAGTACAGTTCATTTATTTACAGTGGAAGCGCGACATCATGTGGACACAAGCGGGTACTGCATGACACACACACGCGCCATAGTAACGCGCTTCCACTGTAAATAAATGAACTGTACTACATTAGTGACGGATTCCGTTTGCGTCAAAATAGTGCAAGTGGGAAACTAGCCTAATGGTGTCAAACACACCGATGCATGCTGCGCAGCGGGAAACAAAGGACCAAAAAATGGTCCTGAACGATTTGTAGCAATCAGCGACCTCACAGCAGGGGCCAAGTCGCTGATGCGTGTCACACACTGCAATGTCGCTGAGGAGGTCGAAATTACGTCACAAAAACGGTGATGTTACAGCGATATCGCTAGTGATGTTGCAGTGTGTAAAGGGGTCTTAAGTGACACATCGCTGTAATCAGGGCCTCTGCTCTTACATTATGGTGCTCTTAGATTACGTAGAAAAAACCTGCTGACAGATTGATTCAATTTAAGAGACTTGTTAGGAGAGGGTTAACAAAATGCCTTTATTTGAATGATTCAGTTTGAGGGACTTGTTGGATAGGGGTTAACAATGCCCCTATTTGACTATAGGTGGTCCAGGAAATGGATTTTGCACTTAGTCACACCTGTGTTCAAGCATGCACATCTGAAGCCCTTGTAGTCCACCCCTGTATAACATTATTAGCTCCAGTTAAGATGCTTGTTTCACAAAGGAAGATAAGGAGCTTCAGATTAAAGCAATGGATAATCAATGTAAAGAGCAGTAGCTGGTGATAGAGGAATCTGTCCTCTGCTCTCATGTGCCTTCCATTGTAAATTGAAATCTTATCTGTCTGATCACTGGGAATGCTAAAAGCCGAAGATTCTCCTGGTCATTGGCACAGGTTGTGCCACCACGCCAGCCATTAGAAATAAGGATACCAAATGATACTCTTTTCTTTGTTGTTGTGGCCATAGAATATTGATAGTAATATTATTTATTAGTAATTTTGGGTTTTGACATGCTAGTTCAGCTCGCTCGCGTTCCATCCATGAGGTTCAGTTAGCAGATCATGTCACGCGAACACTTAAGTCAAGAATCTTAATTAAAATCTGTTGATCCCAATTGAATGACATTCTTCTAGCAAAGTGGTCTTTAGGGAAAGTGTGGACAGAATTTTACGGGCTAGTATGTTCCAACATGGCTTCTGTTTTAGTTTTTTTTTTTGTTTTTTTTTTTTATTTAATGCCCTTTTCCTTTCCACATAGCCAGACTTTCTTTGAGCTCTAAACAAAGATAAACCGAGTTTGACAGGTGTTAGTTATAGCCGAATGCAAATTTGCATTTCATATCTTTTAATGAAATATCGCCACCTCTTTAGATAAAATAAATTGTCCATGAAACAGAACCGTTTTTTTATTTTATATATTTTTTCCTCTCTGCAATATTTCGATGTAATCTTTCTGACTGTAAAAGACAGTGACAGCAGAATAATTCCATAAACACAAATAATCTGTAGATATTTTGGGTAGCAAGAATATTTTAATATTTTAACGGGAAATAGTTGGAAGTCTCTTTGGAGTGAAAGATTTTTTTTTTTTGCGTGTGTTATTTTTGAAGGATGTGATAAAAAGACAAAATGTATTTTATTTTTAGAAGTAAGTAGGAGTTTGTTGTTTGCAGATAATAAATAAGCCTCATAAAATAAGCCTCCGTTTGAAGGTCATTAGGTGTGGAAACGGGAACTATTTCACAAATTCAAAGCATTTGTATGACTAAATGCATCTTCAATAGAATGGAAAGTCTACTACTCTTTACACAAAATGCTTAATGGAAATATTTTTTTTTCTTCCTAAATGCATCTATTTGGGACTAAAAAGATATTTTTTTGCAAATCAGTTTCATTCAAACTATTGCACAGTGTTGATTTCAAAGGCTTTATTTCTCAGTACATTCAACTTTGATGTGTTCTGTGTTCATAAATCTGTTAACAGGAGCTAAAAAAAAACAAACGAGAGATAGAAACTCATTGGAGCCTCAGAATGAGCTCACTGATAGATTCTCAGTTACCCCATTCTGCTTCTATCAATAGACAGCATAAGGCCTGTTTCACAGGTCTGTGGCATGCATACCACCAGGGGCGTACATAGAAATCATGGGGCCCCTTAGCAAGGGTTTAAATGCCCCCTCCCCCAAAAAAGTTAATTAATAGATGTTCTTAAATCTACGGGCCCATATGCCATAACACATTGTGCCATGTGCTGCCGCCCCACCACCGTGCGGAGCTGCCGCCCCACCACCGTGCGGAGCTGCCGCCCAACCTACACCCCACCTACTGTCTCCTCCCCAAAATTCTATAGAATGTAAGCCTGCAAGGGTAGGGTCCTCTTCCCCCTGTACTAGTCTGTCTACTGTAACTTATACATGTATTCTGTATGTAACCCCCTTCTCTTGTACAGCACCATGGAATCAATGGTGCTCTATAAATAAATAATAATAATAATAATGTGCTATTTTACATCAAGTCATAATACATCGTGCTATGTGCCATAATACACATTGCCATTAGAGTTGAGCGAGTACCTAAGTATTCGTACTCGCTATACTCATAACGAGTACTGTCTAATACTCGCATATTCATTCCGAATAGCATGTGCAATGCAAGTCAATAGGGAATACTCGCAATGTAACGAGTAACAAAAATGCTGTACTATTCATGAGAATAGCGAATAGTGCAGAATTTGGGTTACTCGTTACTTAACAAGTTTTTCCCCAGTGACTTGCATTGCACACGCTATTCGGAATAAATACACGAGTAGTAGACAGTACTCGATATGAATATAGCGAGTACGAATAGTTAGGTACTCGCTGAACTCTAGTTGCCCTGTGGTATCATGCTGTAATACATTGTGCCATAATACACAGTGCCATATACCATAATACATCATGCCATAAACATTGTGCCATGTTCTATAATACATTATACCTTAAAACATTCTGCCATAATACATCATGCCATGTTCCAGTATGCAACCAGCTATAATACATTGTGCTAAAAAACATTTTGCCATATGCCATATCACTTGGCGCCATAATACACGGTGCCATGTTCCATAATATTTGGTGCCATATGCCATTATGCATCATGCCATAAAACACTGTGCCATAATATTGGGGGGCATAGACATCACTGAGGGACTCTTCGGGCAACCGTTCCTCTCTTCATCTGCTCACAAAGTACTTCACCACACTGGTACTGGTCAGCATGAGAACACAATCCTTCAATGCATGTGCACACAGCATTCAGCAGTGAACGCTGCGTGCCTGTGCTCACAATGCAAGTGGGGTTTCAAAGGGTCGGCAGCAGGCAAAATGCTGCTGCTGGCCTGGACACTGTGGTAACCAGGAATCTGTCCGGAGGCCACAGAAAAAGTTGCCAGAAGTTCCTCACCCTTGATTTAGTGCATGGGGTCTGGCTTACAGCCTACTAGTCATGCCCATACTCTTGGATCAATTGAGTTACCCAGCATTATGTAAGTGCACCCCACAGGAACCGTCTCTCTAAATTCCCTCAGCCAACTTAAAAGACTTAAGGCCCCGTTACACGCTACGATTTATCTGATGATCTCATTAGTGATGTGACACGCCCAGATCGTAGTTACGATTTGCCGAGATTGCACATAGGTCGTTTATTAGCGGTCACACGTACACATCTCACAAATGACGCAACATCGTTCAGCGATATGTTGTTTGACCAAGGCGGTCGTGTGGATGTTGTTCGCCATTGGCAGGGTGTCAAACGTACCAATATGTCTGCTGCGTTCCAAACGACGAACAATATTTTGAAACTGAACGACGTGTCAACGATCAACGATTTTCAACCTATTTGTGATCGTTCGGAGTCACACGTAGGTGTCACACGCAACGACGTCGCTAACGATGACGGAAATGCGTCACGGAAACCGTGAACCCGACGATATATATAAATTGTAGCGTGTAACGGGGCCTTTTGAAGCACCCTGCAAAACTTGAAAAATGTGCAACAACAGCCAAAAAATTAACAAATTACTGGTCAATATTTTGGCCAAGATATGCAAACTCGCAACCCATATCAAGGGTCTTCATTGTCTTGTATTGAAGATCATTTTGTTCCCAATAGTTTTGATCACCCATGTAAACGGACCAGTAAATGAGTGCAGATTGACTTGTATATTGTCAACCTGTGAAATTGGCTTATCTGAATCTGTGTCGGCAGCTGTGTGGCTAAATCTGTGTTAAGGTCCAGTCACACTAAGCAACTTACCAGCGATCCCAACAACGATAGGGATCGCTGGTAAGTTGCTAGGAGGTTGCTGGTGAGATGTCACACTGCGACGCTCCAGCGATCCCACCAGCAACCTGACCTGGCAGGGATCGCTGGAGCGTCGCTACACGAGTTGCTGGTGAGCTCACCAGCAACCAGTGACCAGCCCCCAGCGCCGCATGGAAGATGCTGCGCTTGGTAACTAAGGTAAATATCGGGTAACCAACCCAATATTTACCTTGGTTACCAGCGCACGGAGCTACACGTGCAGAGAGCAGGGAGCAGCGCACACTGAGCGCTGGCTCCCTGCTCTCCTAGTTACAGCACACATCGGGTTAATTACCCGATGTGTGCTGCAGCTACATGTGCACAGAGCAGGGAGCAGCGCACACCGCTTAGCGCTGGCTCCCTACTCTCCTAGCTACAGCACACATCGGGTTAATTAACCCGATGTGGCCTGCAGCTATATGTGCACAGAGCAGAAGCCGGCACTGACAGTGAGAGCGGCGGAGGCTGGTAACAAAGGTAAATATCGGGTAACCAAGGACAGGGCTTCTTAGTTACCCGATGTTTACATTGGTTACCAGCCTCCACAGAAGCCGGCTCCTGCTGCCTGCACATTTAGTTGTTGCTGTCTCGCTGTCACACACAGCGATCTGTGCTTCACAGCGGGACAGCAACAACTAAAAAATGTCCCAGGACATTCAGCAACAACCAACGACCTCACAGCAGGGGCCAGGTTGTTGCTGGATGTCACACACAGCAACATCGCTAGCAACATCGCTGCTACGTCACAAAAGTTGTTCGTTAGCAGCGATGTTGCTAGCGATGTTGCTTAGTGTGACGGGGCCTTTAATGTGGATCCCAAAAACTATTGGCCTACACTGTACAAATAGCCCAAAGTTTGTTACAACCTTTTCCATTTCTAACTGCACTGCCATAATTTGAGTAGGAGACCTCAGATGAGCCATGCATTCCAGACAATAATGCCTCATTAGGAAGAAATGTTCCAATTTATATGGAAATAACTTCCCTAACATGCTAACCGGCCTTAAATTAGTAATACAAGTCCCTCGTGTCTGACAGACCATAGGGTCTGCCCAGCTCTGGTTTGTGTAATTGCTTTGGTGTTTCTATTTCCCTGATTTAATATAATTAGTGTCTGATAGCTCTGATATCTTCTCTTTGATATGGACATCCTGCCCATGGCCCCTCGCTGTGTTTGCAGTTCACATCCCAGAACCTGATTTGCAGTACAGTGACAGTACTATGGACTGGGGTTTAATGAGTGTGAATGTGTGTGGGAAATCAAACGCCCAAACCCCTCGGCCTCACAGCTCTGGTGTAAAAGCTTACCAATGAGGTGTGAAGAGAAAACAAGGAATTGGGAGAGGATGTAAAATGTGAGGCTCAGTCTCTGAGTGATGAGTGGGGACAGGACATGTCACCAGTTTACTGCCCGCTGTTTATTTGTGTAGGCCATTCCAGTGCCTCTTCTTCACATGTGTTATTCTCTTTAACCAAAGCTCTGTAGGCCTGGATGTGCATCTACAGCCATCCCATAATACTCTACATGACCTTGTAGGTCTGCCCAGACAACTACTGCTCAACTTGAAATAACTGATTGGTTTATTAGGTCTCAGTAAAAATGAGATCTGTTGGTAATTAAAATAACTTTAGCTTAGGCTTGTGTCTCATAAATAAAGGCGCCATACTGTGCATGTGTCCACAATGATCATATTTGTTTTATATGTTGTCAAAAGAGACAATATACATGACTTTGGCATATTGATGCTATGATGACAGTACCCTGATAGATTCCATTTTAAAAAAAAAACAAAAAACACTCCCACAGAAACCTCACCCCTGACTATGAAAAAAGACACTGACTTTGGATAAAATGGCCACAGCAGTCTTTTAAGAACATAAAAACATTCAAAAATAACTTAGATTTGGTGGAGTCCTTGAAGCTCATAAATCTAGTGATTACAATATAACAGTAACCTCCCCCTGAACCACACTTACTCCTATCCGTAACCACAAATAACAGGTCCTGACATTCCATTGCTGGAGGTTCCCCCCAAATCACCAAACCACCACCAAACCAGCAAATTAAGGAATCTATAACTCCATGAATCTTCGGGTCCAATTGAAACAAACTTCGAGGACCTACCCCAACCGCTAATAGCCACCATGTCCCTGTTAGAACTCATTAGGGAGGACGGGACTATCCGGGAAAAGCATGGCCTAAAAGGTTACCCCCACCCCCAAACCAGCCTATATAAACACCAATGATCCCTAACCCCCACCCTTTATTTGAAACCACCTCCCTCCCTAACCAAAGTCACGCCGGTCTCCTCCCACACCATGGGTGAGGTTCTGACTTTATATTCAGTCAGTTGTATCGGAACATAGTGTTCCTTTTACTAATTTATCATACAGGAAAAAGTAATGTGTCTTAAATGAATATATGCACCTCCATAATGAGCATGTGTCTTCAAAGCTTTATTATTCATAGCTGGCCAATCGGATACATTCAAAACTGGTATAATTTTATTTGTAGAACTACAACCAATACAGTTATACCACTAGTTTCAATAATAAATCCTCAAGACAAGTTTGGCTGGGCATCCAATATATACCGGGAACGTCTGATTCTTCACTGACAGCAGATGTCGTGGGCAGGGGAGTTTGGGGATGGGGGGTGGAGAAGTTTAGGGCTTGTTGAATTTCCAAATGCCTAAGCTCTTGTTTTCACAGGAGTGGCTTATTACACTCTCACCCTACATAACATGGCCAAGCATGCATATGTATGTAGGGGAGCTGGGGGGTCAGGAGAAATAGCTGCCAGATAAATTCTTTCTATTAAAGGTATAATTCACATTGGCCCATTGCAGTAGATCAAATAATTTCATCATTTGGCACACAGGCTTACGAGCAATGATGGGGGCAGAATGACCGCAAATACAGCTGCCCTCATATGTAGGAAATGTTATTTGCAGCACATGTCCTATTTCAAAAAGACAATTTGCTTGCGATAACTATGATCTATGATTTTTCGATGCCAACATAAAAATCCAATGACCCGATTTCCTTATCCGTTGACTGATTGATCTTTCTTTTTGTAACCAGCTTATATTTTGTGAAGCCTCTTCTTAAAAGCACTTGTTGTCTATTTTTGACTTGTGTAAAAGGGTCTTAAGAGGTATCACCACTATGTGGCTTTTTATTTATTACAGATTATTGATTTATTTATTTTTTTAAAATATCCTGTATTAACAAAACCATTCACAAGGGCCCAAACTTAATATTGTTGTGTGATCCCTATATTTATGGCTATCCCTGAGCCGCTAACCCATTACTGCTGCTCTCAGTGAAAGAAAGTGATCTTGATCATTGCATTCTCCGATCACTGCCGTGTACTTTATGAAGATATTACCAAACTGTAACATCTCCAGAGTAGTTACCATTCATAACATCTTAGTAAAGTACATAACAGTACTCAGGTAGAGTAAGGCTAGGTTCACATTTCTGTTGTTTTTCATCAGTCACATGTGTTGCTTGACGCTTGTGACTGATGCGTTGTACAACGGATGACAAGAATAAGAATTCATTGTCAGACTCCGTTGTAAAAGATGAGAGAGAGAGCGATGAGCTGATCGCTCTCATTAGCCGGCCGCCGGCTTTTGAGAGCGAAAAGATGATCTCCCGGCGGCCGGCTGCTGTGAGCGATCAGCTGATCACCCTGCGGCCGGCTAATGAGAGTGATCAGCTGATCACTCTCATTAGCCGGCCGCCGGCATTTGAGAGCGAACAGATGATCTCTCGGCGGCTGGCTAATGAGAGCGATCAGCTGATCGCTCTTATTAGCCGGCCGCCGGGTGATCAGCTGATCGCTCACAGCAGCCGGCCGCCGGGTGATCAGCTGATCACTCACAGCAGCCGGCCGCCGGGTGATCAGCTGATCACTCACAGCAGCCGGCCGCCGGGTGATCAGCTGATCGCTCACAACAGCCGGCCGCCGGGTGATCAGCTGATCGCTCACAGAAGGCGGCTGCCGGGCGATCAGCTGATTATTCGGCCGCCGAGAGAGAGCATGCGCAGGGAAATCAAAAGGATTCCGCTGCTCAAAAAACCCTACATGCTGCGTTCCTGCCGCCCGACAGTCAGTCATTCCACGACTGATCAGTCGGGCGGAGGATGCAACGCAAGAGCATCAGTCACAATCCGCCACTGATACAAGTATATGGGAACAACGGAATCCGCCAAATGGATTCCGTTGTTTACCAGAGCCGCGAATTGTGACTGATACAAATTGACGGAAATGTGAACCTAGCCTAAGAGAGAGGACATCGAGGGTTGAGGTATCTCGCCCTGTGTTGTGCGATCCCTCAACCCCAGAAATTCGGGCCCGACTTTTGCTAGAAAGTCTGTCCATTTTGGAAGCATTAGAAACATTTCTGAATCATGTTTTGGTTTTTTTTGCTCTTTTTTAAATTGGGGCTTCAATCTGTGGATTATATAAAATATTGCTGCATAACCCTTTAAGACCAATTTTTTGTCATGCGTCTACAACTTTTGACACTATTGGCACTTATTGATTAGTTTTGGATCTGGTGGGCACACTCCGCACTGATAAGGTAAATACGGTAGTAACGCTCAGTTGTTAATTTAGTTGTATTATAAGGATGAAAAACAGCGGAACGACACAAGGCAAGAATATACGATTTTGTGTGAAATGTTAGTCCTCAGACAGGACTCTGAAGATGACAGTGCTTCAAAAGAGTCACCTCAAAATATTCTTCACTTATTCAAAATGATCACCATGACTAAACACAGAAAACTTGTATAGATATAAGGCTGGATTTACAGTCGCTGGCCATAGTTGTGTTTAGACATAGTGCGTCCAGACTTCAAGGATCATTCTGTATGTGTAGAATATCGTTCTCAGCATCACGTGTCCTGCTATCTGCTGCTGAAAATTATTTTCTTTTTTTTCACCAAGCTTAAAAATTTCATTCTCCGAAGTTGCATTTGTCAGGAGTGTTAAGAAATCTACTATTAGCTAGTTATTTGGCTGTAAGTGAATTTTGCCTGACAATAGGTTCTGTCAGATAAAGTAATTCCACTTCATTCCTCAGGATGGAGGAGACATGATCCCTTTCCTTGCTTTTTTCCCAGAGTCCTATTATTATTTCTTCTAGCAGGTGATGCATGGAGTGTACAGGGCTAGTATTTAGTGACCATGCGTGTGAGAGATGTCATCCTGCAGGAAAGCATGACTGAGTCGCTAAAATGTGAAAGGTTAGAGAAAGACCTCAGTGTCTGCACATGTCCTTGTACAAGACTTCCCTGTCTGCTTCTGTGGCGTCTGCCATTTATTCTTCCAAGATGTGAGATTGGTGTTACAGCTGCTGATTTCTTGGTGGTCGGCCACGACATCCTGACCTCTGCCCGAGTCCTTATTTGGCTGTCTTCCCTTCACTTGTTCTCTTTTTAAGGGCAAGGGAAACCAAACAAATACAAAGAACAAGACCATATATAGTATTTTAAGGCAATGCCTGTGTATATGCCCCAGATTGTGGGGCTACATGCGATAATATAGAAAATAGATGATAGATGCCTATGCAGAGGTATAGATGTGGAAGGGATGGATATGTGTGGATTCACTGGCGAACACAGACAGCAAAGGGCCACAGTGCAAAAACAGTATATGGGACCTTTACAATCCAATAACTTATCAAAATGTACAATCGCACCTACTTTGGAGGCAGAAATGGGCTCCCTCACTTCTTGGGCACCTGTGCAGCTGCATAGGTTGCAAAATGATATGTCCGCCCTGTGTGGCAAGGATGGATAGTTGTGGAAGGGATGAAGAGTTATGAAAGTGAAGGATTGTTCTGACAGGGATAGGTAGGCATGTAGGGGATGGGTAGTTATGTAAGGGATCGATAGGTGTGGAAGGGATAGATATGTATAGGATGAGTAGGTGTGGAAGGGATGGGTAGGTATGGAGGGCATGGGTAGTTATGTAAGGGATGGATAGGTGTGGAAGGGATAGATGGATAGATAGATATGAATAGGATGAGTAGGTGTGGAAGAGAGGGGTAGGTGTGGAAAGGATGGGTAGGCGTGGAAGGGATAGATATGTGTGGAATGGATGGCTAATTATGGAAGGAATGGATAGGTGTGGAAAGGATAGATAGGTGTGGAATGGAAGGCTAATTATGGAAGGGATGGATAGGTGTGGAAGGGATGGGTAGGTGTGGAAGAGATGGATAGGTGTGGAAAAGATAGGTGTGGAATGGATGGCTAATCATGGAAGGGATGGATAGGTGTGGAAAGGATAAATAGGTGTGGAATGGAAGGCTAATTATGGAAGGGATGGATAGGTATGGAAGGGATGGATAGGTGTGAAGGGCATGCATAGGTGTGGAAGCGATGAGTAGGTGTGGAAGGGATGAGTAGGTGTGGAAGGGATGGATAGGTGTGGAAGGGATGGGTAGTTGTGGAAGAGATGGATAGGTGTGGAAAAGATAGGTGTGGAATGGATGGCTAATCATGGAAGGGATGGATAGGTTTGGAAAGGATAGATAGGTGTGGAATGGATGGCTAATTATGGAAGGGATGAATAGGTATGGAAGGGATGGATAGGTGTGGAAGGCATGGATAGGTGTGGAAGGCATGGATAGGTGTAGAAGGGATGAGTAGGTGTGGAAGGGATGAGTAGGTGTGGAAGGGATGGATAGGTATGGAAGGGTTGGATAGGTGTGGAAGGGTTGAGTAGGTGGGGAAAGGATGGGTAGGTGTGGAAAGGATGGATAGGTATGGAAGGGATGGATACATATGGAAGGGATGGATAGGTGTGGAAGGCATGGATAGGTGTGGAAGGGATGAGTAGGTGTGGAAGAGATGGATAGGTATGGAAGGGATGGATAGGTATGGAAGGGATGGATAGGTATGGAAGGGATGGATAGGTGTGGAAGGATTGAGTAGGTGTGGAAAGGATGGGTAGGTGTGGAAGGAATGGATAGGTATGGAAGGGATGGATACATATGGAAGGGATGGATAGGTGTGGAAGGCATGGATAGGTATGGAAGGGATGGATAGGTGTGGAAGGCATGGATAGGTGTGGAAGGGATGGATAGGTATGGAAGGGATGGATAGGTATGGAAGGGATGGATAGGTATGGAAGGGATGGATAGGTATGGAAGGGATGGATAGGTGTGGAAGGGTTGAGTAGGTGTGGAAAGGATGGGTAGGTGTGGAAGGAATGGATGTATGATATCAGATGATCTGTAGGACTATAACACTATTCCTGTTTTGTGTTAGCACAACATAAGAATTGGGAACAGAAGGGGGCTGGCACCATGTGAGGAAAGAAAGGGAAGCCCTATGAGAGTGTTTGGACGTTTGTGCTACAGTAAGTTGTGACTGGAGGACGCTGATCTTTTCCTCTAGGCTCCTTGAGCATTTAGCTATGCTCCTGAAGGGAGCGATCTAAAATAATTTCCAAGTCCTCACCCCAACTTGGAATTCTGACTAATTTTTATATTCTGGTTTAGAAGCTTAGATGGAGCGAATGTTTGGTGTAATCTCTTTAATTGTACATTTTTTTAAATGTGATCAATCACAATGTCAAAACCATAAGTTGGAAAATTCTAGCATAAAATGAAAAAACATGACTCAATGTGAACATAAAGTGCAGCTGAAAACTCACATCAAGATCTTATTTTACCACTCTGGAGTTTTACACAAAACGCCAAGAGTGCCCTTGGTCTCTTGCATCAATCACTGTCCCGGCCATGATCAGGGATGTTATTGTTTTCCTGCCTATTGTTGTAGAAAAGCTCCGTCTTGAATCACTTGGGTGAGCAGAAGCACAAAGCAGAATTCTTTACTGAAGTGAGAAATGTGTGTGCCAGGACCCGAGCTCCTGGGGGCAGAGGAGCTGAACACCTGTGAGCTCTTTCAGGAAACTGGATACTGGCAATGTTATTGGACCTCTTACAAGCAGGTCACCCTAGGTCCTGTGCATGGGGCCTTCTTATTTGGTGTGTATAATTAATCTGGAGAACCCCAAACATTGAGATAATGTGGCTGATCACATTAGCCAAAATTGGTTTTATGCACGAATGGATTACAGCAGTCAAAATAGCTACAGGTAATTTTCAATGAAAGGAATTTCAAGTAAATAACATATGAATACCCAGGTTTGCTTATGACTCTTGATTTAGCATTTTTAATACATGATCATATTTATATTTAATAGATAGAAAAAATCCTAATTTTTTTTAAATGCTGCTAATAATATTTTTTTTTTATATGGCATGACCCAAATAAGGGAAGCCAACTTGCGAGTGCCTTGCTTGTAACTTGCGCGAGTCTCTCATTGCATCACCCAGCACGGCCACACACTCTCCGGACAGGAGCATATCAGCTGTATGCAGATACATGCAACTGACCCGCTCCTGTCTGGAGAGTGTGCGACCGTGCTGGGTGATGCAATGAGAGACTCACGTGAGTTACACGCGAGGCACTCACAAGTGTGATTCCAGCCTTAAGGTGTGAGAAATAACATTTTGTGCTCTGTGGAGTAAGGCCGGATTCATATCTGCGAGTGACTCGCGCGAGTCTTGCATCGGCATCACCCGGCACAGCCGCATACTCTCCAGACACGAGCGTCTCAGCTACATAGAAATACATGCAGCCAATCCGCTCCTGTCCAGAGAGTGTGCAGCTGTGCCGGGTGATGCCGATGTAAGACTCGCGCGAGTCACTCGCAAGTGTGACTCCGGCCTTAAGCCAGGTATAGCATTCTCTTTGGAAAGCTGCATTCTGGAAATGGACGGCTCACAAAGGCATTAGGATGATACGTTAGAACATTGTATCATGCATTCCCAGTAATTATTAGGCCTTGTGCACACGCTATTTGATCATTTTTTTATCTCAGTATTTGTAAGACAAAACTAGGAGTGGAACAATCAGAGGAAGAGTATAATGGAAACACGGGCACCGCGTATGCATTTTTTACCCACTTCTGGTTTTAGCTACAAATACTGATGTAAAAGCTCCCCAAATACTCAATGTGTGAACGTGGTCTTAATGATTTACTTTCATAAAATTTAAAATTTATATTGTTTATTTAAAAAGAAGAGTGGACGGACCTGTAGAAGTTCAGTTCGGGACCTGGACTTGACCTGAACCACATTGGAAGCCACTGATTGGGGAGTTGGGTCTTTGCTCACTTGCAGCCAGCCATAAACAGATCACTTCAGGGGATTTCTTTTTCTGTACACACTACATTCGATAACGTTGTTTTTAGGCCCAATGAGAGCCATTTAGAGACTGCACGCGGCTTGCACTGGGCTGAGCACTGAGTGTACCCAGCACAGCACTGCTCAGTTGAGTGGTTTACATACGTAATCCACCCGAACTCCGACACTGATTTTTTTCAGTACAAACACCAAACTACTGTTCAGATCCGCTCATCTTCAAAAATAATTTTCCTAGTTTTTATACATTTTGGGACATGTACGGTTCAATCATGAAGAACCCTGAACGTCTTCACCTTTTTAAGGACGGTGCAAGTTTTAATTCTTGCTTTTTAGTTTACTTCCCCAACATTTTTGTTTTCTCATTAACCATAGCTGTTGGTGGCTTATTTTTCTGCAGTATCAAGTCTCCTTTTAAACAATCCCATTCATGCTTTCACGCAATGTTCTGAAAAGCAGTGAAAAAATTCCAAATGCTATGAAATGATAAAAATAAAAGGGAAACAATTTTTTTTTGTTTTTATGGCATTCCGTGCATTATAAAAATTACTTTTTTGTAACAATATTTTCTGAGACTCTCACCCCTTTATCTTTTCCTTCGATGGACCTATGTGAGGTTTTTTTTTGTGCACTGAGCTGTACATACATATGATGTTTTATTGCATTTTTGGGGGGTAAGTGCAACATGCTTTTCTGTGTGTATCCCATCTAAAGATTGTGATTTGAAGGGCGAAAACAGTACCTAAAGGGAATCTGTCACCAGGTTTTTGCCTCCTAATCTGAGAGCAACATAATATAGGAGCAGAGATCCTGATTCCATCGGTGTCACTTACTGGGTTGCTTAGTGTAGTTTTGATAATATCACTGTTTAATCAGCTGTATATTATCCTCAGAGGACTACTTGGCATGCTGACAGGTAGTCCAGCATACTCATGAGCTCTGTATAACTGCTAGATCTGCAGCAGAGAAAACATTGATTTTATCAAAATAACAGCAAAAAGCTCAGTAAGTGACACATCGCTGGAATCATGGTCTCTGTCTTTGTTATGCTGCTGTCAGATGGGGCAGCAAAAACCTGATGACAGATTCCCTTTAAATGGCCCCTAATGCCACTCTTCCACCCTGCTATCTACTCTTTTAGGTTGCTGTAAAATCTTGCGATTGCCTAGCGTGTATTTCACGCGAGTCTCGCGGTGCACCACCCAGCACAAACTCACACTCTCCTCACAGGAGCGGGTCGGTTGCATGCATCTCTATGCAACCGACCGCTCCTGTGAGGAGAGTGTGAGTCCATGCCGGGTGGTGCACCGCGAGACACGCATGAGATACACGCGAGGCAATCGCAAGATTTTACAGCAGATTTAACAGAGTAGATAGCATGCAACTGACCCGCTCCTGTGAGGAGAGTGTGAGTCCGTGCCGGGTGATGCACCGCGAGACTCGCGTGAGATACACGCAAGGCAATCGCAAGTGTGACACCGGCCTTACCCTGTAAGCCTAGTAGGAAGGATTGGACCAGGTGAATAGATGAAATAATTAGACTTGGATTCCTGATTCTGGTCACACTTTCTTTCTAGTATACAGTGTGGGATTTCTACCGTCACCTCTTGGAGACATCTATATTCAAAGCCGAATCTCCAATATTTTATTTGTGTAACGAGAATGATGATGTTCCCATGCTGCTTTAATAAATAACCTTATTAGAATGAATGACGCGTTGGTAGAGTTTTGTCTGTTGTCTCGAGCGCCGCGCTCACTTTTGATGAATAACCCCATTTGTCTTCTTCTTCGCACTTTCTTCAGCTAACAAACCTTTTCATATTTTATTTATAAGCACATAATTGCGTCTGGCTTGAACAATGTTTGAACAAGGGAGAGAACTTACATCTGTTAGTAATTCATGTAGACCCGTGTTTTTCCTGGGCCTCCGTAAATTGTACGTGGACGGCGATGCCAGCTTGAAGCGTCGTGAACGAAATGCCTAAATGTGACAGGAGCATTGTTGAGGCGTTGGTAGGACATTAACTTTCAATCTAATTGCGTAATACGAGCCCTCGAAAGCTCTGCTATGTGACAGAAATTGAGTTGCATTTCTAATTGTTCGATGCTATAACCTGCCATATGCTGCGTAGGCTCTGGCTGGATCTCTAGGGAGGCCGGGCGCACTTATCTTCTGTCACAACGTATCCACTGGTACTTTCTCTTCCAAGATACCTTGTTATATTTTCATCCGTACAGCGAGCTCCCTTTTAAAGCCATTTATCACACTGAAGCGCCACTCTCGTGTCTGCCGAACACCCCGTCTAAAATGCATTTTTCACTGTAATTTGACACATTCTTCACCCAGCTTTGCAGCAAGTAATGACATATTAGCTTGTATGGCAATGGAGACCTGCAGTGCAATATGTTGCTCTGTAACGTCGGTTGGCCCATAAACGCTACTTTTGTCACAAAGATACTGACACTTGGCACTAGAGATGTAACAAATAATGGAGAGCATGTCCAGCATGTGAATTATAGAATCAGCCTCCATTACCCGGGTTGCAAAGTGAAACACCTTTACCACTGTTTTCCGAGCAATTTATAGCTTACTTGATGGCCGCTTTGTATGTACCATCCAGCTGGTTTTGGTCCGAACCTTCAGTTCTCTGCCGAACACATTGGATCTCATGTAAGAAAAAGCTTGAAATATTTATAAAACATTATAAAGTTCTAACAACTGATCTGTACGTACGTTCAGAATATATTTCCAGATTTAAGCATTTATTTTTTAACTATTTCAGTCTAAGGCTATGTGCGCACGTTGCGTATTTGCATGCAGTTACGCTGCGATCTGCACCGCAGCGTAACTGCATGCATCCTGCGTCCCCAGCATAATCTATGGAGATTGTGCAGGGGCCGTGTGCACGTGGCGTATTAGAGCGCAGCGCTTTGGCTGCTGTCCGAAGCGCGCGTTCTAAGAAGTGACATGTCACTTCTTTCCTGCGCTCTGCATGCAGCCCCCGCTCTGTCTATGGGAGGAGCTGCACTCAGAGCGCATGAAATCGGCTTTTTTTTTTCTTCATTACGGACTGTTTCTGCGGCGATTTGAAGCGCACGTGTGGTGTTCAAATCGCTGCAGAAATTTCTGCAGGGACAGTACGCAACGTGCGCACATAGCCTTAGACCAGAAATATGTTGTAGATTTCAACCTTTCATAGTTATAATAATAATATTTATTCATTTATATAGCACTATTAATTCCACAGCGCTTTACATACAATGGCAACACTGTCCCCATTGGGGCTCACAATCTAAGTTCCCTATCAGAATGTGGGAGGAAACCCACACAAACACTAAATAATCTTTATTTTTATATAGCGCTAACATATTCCACATATTCCATTGGGGCTCACAATCTAAGGTCCCTATCAGCATGTCTTGGAGTTTGGGAGGAAACCAGAGTACCTGGAGGAAACCCACACAAACACGGGGAGAACATACAAACTCCTTGCAGATGGTGTCCTTAGTGGGATTTGAACCCAGGACCCCAGTGCTGCAAGACTGCAGTGCTACCTACTAAGACACCATGCAACCATAGTTCTTATATATTATTTTATGAAAATGTTCCCATTATCGAGTGAACCTTAACGCAACAACTGTAAATGGCCTCCCAACCCAACAAATATGCCATTGTTAGGCCATGTGCACACACTGCCTGTATTTTATATGCATTTTTTTTGGTCACAAATCTGCATGTCTATCCGTATGTCAGCAAAGTCCATGAGAATTCTGAAGTGTGGTGCACATGTTGCTTATTTTTTCCTTGCAGATTTGGTGCAGAAAATAATCTGCAGCATGTCAATTCTTGGTGCGTTTTCAGCCCTTTCACCCATTGACTTCATTATGAAAAACGCATGGAAAAAAACGCACAACGTTTTTGTTGTGTTGTTTTGCCAGAAGATACAGATTTGGTGCACCAAATATTCAATGTGCCACATACCCTAACACTAGCACATAGTATTTTGCAAGGGTGATTTGGGGCCTCTTTGGTACCAGGGAGTAGATGTATGCAACTTTAAATCATGCAACTTTAAAGGGAACCTGTCACCAGATTTGGGGCCTATAAGCTGCAGCCACCACCAGTGGACTCTTATATACAGCATTTTAACATGCTGTGTATAAGAGCCCAGGCCATTGTGAAGAACGTAAACATCACTTTATAATACTTACCTAAACGGTTGCTGCGGTGCAGTTGGGTCATATGGGCGTCTCCGTGCTCTGGTGCCGGCGCCTCCTCTTTCGGCCATCTTCATCCTTCTTCTGAAGCCTGTGTGCATGACACGTCCTATGTCATACACACATGCCGGTAACGCGTAGGCGCACTACAATGCTTTGATCTGCCCTGCTCAGGACAGATCAAAGTGCACCTGCGCAGGACTTCAATGCCAGAGAGTATGGATGATGTAGGATGCGTCATGCGCCCCGGCTTCAGAAGAAGGACAACAAAGATGGCTGAAATAGGAGGCGTCTGCACCAGAGAACAGAGACTTCCATATGACCCAACTCCACCGCAGCAACCGTTTAGGTAGGTATTATAAAGTGATTTTTACATTCTACACAGCGGCCTGGGCTCTTATATACAGCATGTTAGAAATGTAGGACGCATCATGCACATGGGCCTCAGAAAAAGAAGGACTGCAGAGAGGAGGCGCCAGACCGGAAAGCAGCGACACCCATCGGGCTGAACCGCCCCTCAGGTGAGTATGATAAAAGTGTTTTTTATGTTCTACACAATGGCCTGGGCTCTTATATTCAGTGTTCTAATATTCTGTATATAAGAGATCACTGGTGGTGGCTGCAGCTTATAGGCCCCAAATCTGGTGACAGGTTCCCTTTATATTGTTGTATCCTAAAAGCTATTCTGTTTGACACCCTCAAAGAACCATTCTTTCTCAGGAGGATTTGACCCTATGTTTGGCCAGCCGGAGCTTTCCATGACAATAACAGCTGAGTACAAGGGCTTTACAAAACCAGACTAAGGGGTACTTCACACACAGCGAGATCGCTACTGAGATCGCTGCTGAGTCACGTTTTTTGTGACCTCATTAGCGATCTCGTTGTGTGTGACACTGAGCAGCGATCTGGCCCCTGCTGTGAGATCGCTGCTCGAACACCCTGGTTCGTTTTTTTATTGTTGCTCTCCCGCTGTTAAGCACACATCGCTGTGTGTGACAGCGAGAGAGCAACAATCCTGAATGTGCAGGGAGCAGGAGCCGGCGTCTGACAGCCTGCGGTAAGCTGTAACCAAGGTAAACATCGGGTAACCAAGGTGGTTACCCGATATTTACCTTCGTTACCAGCCTCCGCAGCTCTCATGCTGCCAGTGCCGGCTCCTGCTCCCTGCACACACTAAGCTAAGCGTTGTGCATTGGTAACTAAGGTAAACATCGGGTAACCATACCTGATGTTTACCTTAGTTACCAGTGTCCGCAGCTTCCAGACGCCGGCTCCGTGCAAGCGCAGCGTCGCTTGCACGTCGCTGCTGGCTGGGGGCTGGTCACTGGTCGCTGGTGAGATCTGCCTGTTTGACAGCTCACCAGCGACCATGTAGCTATGCAGCAGCGATCCTGACCAGGTCAGATCGCTGGTCGGATTGCTGCTGCATCGCTAAAGTGTGAAGGTACCCTAAGGTTATGTGCACATAATGTTTTTGATTATTTTTCAGAGCAGAAACTGAGTGGAAACTATTTTGAAATATCTTGAGATTTAAAGAGTTTACATTCAGTTTTTGTTTCAAAAACCTCTAAAAAAAAACTCGGTGTGCACATACCCCAACAGTGATTTTATCAATGGCTGGTTATAATGTAGTGCAGCATAAAATGGTTGTCCCAGTGCAAACATTAAATAATGACAAGTAGATAGTGCTGTCAAGACCACAACATTTTTTTTTATTATGTTTGAGCCAAGGGTATACATAAAAATCATGGGGACCCATAGCAAACGTTTTAAGTGGGCCCCAGAAAAAAAATATTCATTGGTGTAGGATGAGTCATGGCACATTTGTGCATTCACAGAAGCGCATACTTCCTACATTTTAAGGGATCCTATCACCATGAAAATGTAGTCCAATCTGCTGGCACCATGTTATAAGGGGGAGCGGAGCAGATATATAGTTTTGTGAGCAAAGATTGTGTAACCAATTTTTAACCATTTAAACCTTTGCTCTATCTAAGCTTTTAGATCTCATGGGCGGTCCTAACAGTGATTGACAGCCTATTTTGTAGAAGTGTGGATACAGATATAGCTGATAGGACAGCCCATAGGACCGAAAAGTTCAGGAAGAGCAGAAGATTAAGTAATGAAAGACAGATTACACTGATATACAGTTATGTGGGAAAACATTCAATCACTTCAGCTCACCCTGCTCCGTAACCTGGTGTCAGTAGATAGGACGGAAGTTTAGGATTGACGGGTTCCCTTTAAAGACAGTAAGAGGAGGGACATGTATTGCTGTACTTATATTATTAATAATAATTTTGCCTCTTTCAAAACTCCTAAGTATTCGCACCCACGAGTATACCCATTTCATGGGCCCATAGAACATGCTGCCTTCAAAAAAGCTCCACACAGTATGAAACTAATCTAGTAAATTCTCCTACAATACCCCAAATATGCGTAGTATGATGACCCCACAAATCCACCAGCAAAGCAGTATTTCCCCACAGTGCCCCCAACATCATATGATGCTCCCATAGTGGCTCCATAAAGTTTGATGTTCTCACAGTTTCCCCCCACGGTATAAGGGCACTAGTGACCCCAACACAATATGATTCTCTTACAGTCCCCATACCCATACCATGATGTCCACAACAGCTCACATATAGTCCACCACACACAATTTCATGCTTCCCCACAGCCATCCACACACCTTATGATGCCACTACAGTCACTACTACACATAGTATGATGCCCCAACAGTCCCATCACACAGTATCATGGACCTACTAACTCAACACACTGTATGATGACCTCACAGCCCCCCACACAGTAAGATGGCCCCCACAGCTCCTCCATTCCCACCTAAAACAGTATGATGATCCACTAAAAATACTGAATGATAAAATAAAAACTACTCACCTAGTCCCGTTCCACCAATCCCCAGTGTGACATTTCCATTGTTAAAAGCCCTTTTGACATTGCCTCATGTGGTCAATTTACATCTATCATTGTATCTAAGACAAAAATATGACTCCCCTGAAAAAGATAAACCTCCATTTCTGCCTCCATTACTAACTTGCTCTAAAGGATTATGCCTTTGAGAGTGGTTGCATGTGGTCAATGGAACATTTGTAGCTAGATTTCTGGCTCATAGCCCAGTGTCCTGCAACCGCCTTCTGATAGTCTGTGTATAACTATATATACACTGTGTGCAGAATTATTAGGCAAATAAGTATTTTGATCACATGATACTTTTTATACATGTTGTCCTACTCCAAGCTGTATAGGCTTGAGAGCCAACTACCAATTACGTAAATCAGGTGATGTGCATCTCTGTAATGAGGAGGGGTGTGGTGTAATGACATAACCACCCTATATAAGATGTGCTTAATTATTAGGCAACTTTGTTTTCTTAGGCAAAATGGGTCAGAAGAGAGATTTGACGGGCTCTGAAAAGTCCAAAATTGTGTGATATCTTGCAGAGGGATGCAGCAGTCTTGAAAGTGCCAAACTTTTGAATCGTGATCACCGAACAATCAAGTGTTTTATGGCAAATAGCAAACAGGGTTGCAAGAAGCGTGTTGGGGAAAAAAGGCGCAAAATAACTGCCCATGAATTGAGGAAAATCAAGCGTGAAGCTGCCAAGATGCCACTTGCCACCGATTTGGCCATATTTCAGAGCTGCAACGTTACTGGAGTATCAAAAAGCACAAGGTGTGTCATACTCCGGGACATGGCCAAGGTAAGGAAGGCTGAAAAACGACCACCTTTAAACAAGAAACATAAGATAAAACGTCAGGACTGGGCCAAGAAATATCTTAAGACTGATTTTTCAAAGGTTTTATGGACTGATGAAATGAGAGTGACTCTTGATGGACCAGATGGATGGGCCAGAGGCTGGATCAGTAAAGGGCCTAGAGCTCCACTCTGACTCAGACACCAGCAAGGTAGAGGTGGGGTACTGGTATGGACTGGTATCATCAAAGATGAACTTGTGGGACCTTTTCGGGTTGAGGATGGAGTGAAGCTCAACTCCCAGACCTACTGCCAGTTTCTGGAAGACAACTTCTTCAAGCAGTGGTACAGGAAGAAGTCGGTATCATTCAAGAAAAGCATGATTTTCATGCAGAACAATGTTCCATCACATGCATCCAACTACTCCACAGCATCGCTGGCCAGTAAAGGTCTAAAATATGAAAAAATAATGACATGACCTCCTTGTTCACCTGATCTGAACCCCATAGAGAACCTGTGGTTCCTCATAAAATGTAAGATCTACAGGGAGGGAAAACAGTACACCTCTCGGAACAGTGTCTGGGAGGTTGTGGTGGCTGCTGCACGCAATGTTGATCGTAAACAGATCAAGCAACTGATAGAATCTATGGATGGTCGGCTGTTGAGTGTCATCATAAAGAAAGGTGGCTATATTGGTCACTAATTTTTTGGGGTTTTGATTTTGCATGTCAGAAATGTTTATTGCTAAATTGTGTGCAGTTATATTGGTTTACCTGGTGAAAATAAACAAGTGAGATGGAAATATATTTGTTTTTTATTAAGTTTTGCACAGTAATAGTTACCTGCAAAAACAGATATCCTCCTAAAATAGCCAAATCTAAAAAAAAAAAAAACCACTCCAACTTCCAAAAATATTAAGCTTTGATATTTATGAGTCTTTTGGGTTGATTGACAACATCGTTGTTGATCAATAAAAAAAAAAAAATCCTTTAAAATACAACTTGCCTAATAATTCTGCACACGGTATACTGTTCTATGCCTTTGTAAGTGACGTCCAATTTTACTTATTGTACAAAATGGATCACTATGACCCATTCTTCTACCTTGACTATATGTTCTTGCAGAGCATTGCCTCTGTACACTTCTTTCTGTCATTCCAGTTCGTCATCATTCTCCTAGCCACTGAGACACGCAACACTGAACAATGCGGATATCTCGGCCTATGCACATAGCGATCTCCTGAAAGTGATAAACCCAGGTCTCATTTCAAATATTCTGTCCCTCTCAATTTACAAGTGGCTATAACCTCTATGCCGGCGAACAGAAAACATTGCACAATCATCCCACAAGATTTGATTAGATTTTTGAGGTTTCATGTGCTAAAAATAAATTTGCCTTCAATCTGGCTTTTATGCCCTCCCATGTGCCACACTTTGGAGCTAGAGCTTAAAAATGTGATAATTTGTAGATCTTGGCGGCACCTACAACTTTACATAACCTTAGAGACTAGAGTAGGGTATTTGTGTATACATATAAGGCTATGTGCCCACGGGACTCTGTATCTGCGGATTTTTCTGCATCAAAATCCGCAGCTTTCTCCCGGAATCCGCACCTTTTCATAGGTGCGGATTTGACACGGATTTTGTTGCGGATTGTGCGATTTTTTTTTTTTTTAAATTCAATTGAATAGGCAAAATCCACACGAAAATCCGCAAAAATAATTGACATGCTGCAGATTTTTCCGCACGAAAATCCGCATGATTTCCGCTGCAGAAAAATCCGCAGCGTGGGCACAGCATTTCCCAAATGCCATAGAAATGGCTGGGGAGTAGCTGTGCTGCAGATTTCTGGAAAATCCACGGCTTTTCCACGAGAAATCCGCGGCAAAATCCGTGCATTTTCGGCAGCGTGGGCACATAGCCTTATACTGCTAGTCTCATCATAATAAAGTGGTTATATAGTTAGAGGTATGCTGTTCCTTTTTCTTTTACATTTAGAGCATAATGTTAATCTGGAAATGTCTAAAATATCCTTACGGAAGCCTATTATCCTGCTCTAGATTGTCATCCAGAACCATTGCTTACCATAGTAATCATCACATTGTAGACATAGGAGATCTCCCTGTCCATTGCTTCCCATTTGTACTGAATGTCTATATTATTAAGTATGCATATTTAAACATGCATACATTATATTACCCTGGACGGCAGTAACACGCTCGTTGCAATCTAATAAAGTTTACCATGAAGCGATATAGCACATGCGCCACAAGTGGGACGCAGCGGAAATCGGCTTATAAAATAGAAATGTTTTGTTGTGTTCATGTGCTAATGAAAGGAAATAATATTTTATAGACTTTGCAATGCAGAGGTTTGCTGATAATTTAATTTGCAAGGTTGTTAAAAGAAACCTATACAGTTTTATAACCAGGACTTAATTTTTATATGTGCAGGAAAATGCCTAAAGTAAATTTTAAGTGTAAAATAACTAAAACTGCTAGTTAAGGAGAGACTGCTATTACAGGACCGCTCTATACAACGGCAGAGAAGGGGATGAGGTTCCTAGGAGGGATTTCTTAAACTACTCATAGATGAACAGTGTGGACAGACCAGAAACTTAATTATGCAAATTAGGCAGGTGCTCAGGGGGGAGAAAAAGAAGACATGCTGAATTAAAATGTAGTTATTATCCAATTAAGTCAGCTAGAGATAGAAAATTTCATTTCCTTAAAATGTTTCACTCTTACCTTTTTCCCTTTGGTATGTACGGTTTTGAAAGCATAAAAAACTTTTTTAAGGCTCACTAGGCCTAAAACTTACTGGTAGTTGGCAAGGTGAGGCATGGCTAAGATGACATTTGAACCCCAGGTCTAGATTCTGTTGAGGAACATCGCAACGACATCGCTAACGAGATATCGTTGGGGGTCACGGAATTCGTGACGCACATCCGGCCTCATTAGCGACGTCGTTGCATGTGACACCTACAAGCGACCGCTAACGATCAAAAATACTCACCTAATTGTTGATCGTTGACACGTCGTTCCTTTCCCAAATGTCGTTGCTCATTTTGGACGCAGGTTGTTCGTCGTTCCTGAGGCAGCACACATCGCTACGTGTGACACTCCGGGAACGACGAACAACAGCGTTCCTGCGTCCTCCGCAAAGAGGTGGATGCTGTGTGACGTCGCTGTGACGGCGCACAAACCTGCTCCTTAAAAAAGAGGTTTGGTCGCCACCCACAGCAACAGTCGCTAGGAAGGTAAGTACGTGTGACACGCACTACTGATTTTGTCCGCCATGGGCAGCGATTTGCCCGTGACGCACAAATGACGGGGGTGGGTGCGATTGCTAGCGATGTCGCAGCGTGTAAAGCGCCCTTTAATGCTGGAAAAGTGGACAACACCTTTAAGCTGATGTCCTGCTAGGTACGGGGAAGTACCAAGTGAGCGGCGAAAGGTAAGGGAAGGGGACAACCTTTGTCTAGACAAGGGAAAGATGGTGACCCCTGACCAAACCTACAGGTGGTCCCTGGAGTCCCTTACCACCCTAGATAGGTTCTTCACCTATGCAACGAGCTGCATATCTGACCATAGGTATTCCTTCTGCTGGACCCTAAATAGCAACTGGGTGGGATGAGATCTTTGTCAATCCCACTAAATGCTAAAGGAAGACACAAGGGGGACACACGGTGGGGGAAGCAGGAACTACTTATCCATAGGAAACACGCAGGAGTTCCGCAAGCTTCAGCAACGATACTACAGATGAGCACAAGCCACCTGCTTGCAACCAGAGCTAGAATTAACAATAATATCACCAGCACCAGTCCAGGGAAGAAGCGAGTATTTAAGAACCAAGTGAATACTGATGACCAGCAGCTAGGCGGAAGGATAGGTCCTGCTGGGTACAAAAGGGAGAGAGTTGAAAATCCAGCAGGAAAGCTACCTAAGGCCGGTGTCCCACTTGCAATTGCCTTGCGTGTATCTCGCGCGAGTTTCACGGTGCAGCACCTGGCACGGACTCGCACTCTGCTCACAGGAGCGTCTCAGCTGCATAGAGATGCATGCAACCAACCCACTCCTGTGAGCAGAGTGAGTCCGTGCCGGGTGATGCACCGAGAAACGTGCGAGAGATATACGCAAGGCAATAGCAAGTGGGACACCAGCCTGATGCAATGAATACTGACAGCAGGAACAATAGAAAGTTAGGGAGCATTTTGTGCAGCCAAACACTGTGACTTCTTATAGCCAGAAACCTTATGACTGTCTGTTACTCGTGATACACCCGTGACAAGTGAACCTGTCGGCTGATACATGTTGATGATTTACGAGCAAAGTGTCAAACATATATGGCTGAAATCGTCCATCCATGGTCTAACTATGAAGCGATGTGTGGCATTTCATAGAAAAACTACTCGGACAGTGGGGTCTCCAGTGGCTTCTGCTTGCCAACTGGGCTAGAATGACAGATCTCTTCTTGCATGCGTGTGTGTGTAGGGGGAGACTTCTCGCTTCAGGGGAGTGGGCAGAGTGGAACAAGGAGCCACCTTTCCGACTAGTCCTCTGTGAGGCTATTAAACTACTATGTTTTTCTCTGAAACCCCACAGGATTAAACATATGAATGTACTCATGCAGCCATATTGTGATACATGCCTTCTGGTATTTGATTCAGTCATGTACAGATTACATGCTTTTTTTGATGCGTTCCCGCAGTGGAAACTCACTAATCACACATGCAATATTTTACCTGCAATTTTTTTGTATTTAATGCAAGTATAAAGTGAAAAATCAGGCTTTAAAACTCAGCGTACCCGCAAGAGAAATTGCCATGTTGCAGATTTCCAACACACACTGCAGGTCAGTTTACGCTTTGTAAAAAGAAAGCACAGCGGGCAGGAGAATTCTTTACAGCCTACCCACTTTGCTGGAACTGTAAGACGCTGTGTTTTTGGCACAGTGAAAACACATAATATTAAAAGCTCATCCTGTAACTGAACCTCAGGCTCCAACCCCAGTATTTTCTGTAGTTACACTATTGTTTGGGAGCAGTTTGGTCATCTATGGACATTAATGAACTCGCAAATGGACTTTAGTGTGAATCATAGAATCATAGAGTGGTAGAGTTGGAAGGGACCTCAAGGGTCATCGGGTCCAACCCCCTGTGAGTACAGGCTTTCCTAAATCATCCCGGCTATATGTTTATCCAGTTTCCGCTTGAAGATTTGCATTGATGGAGAGCATGTGCAGCACTCCCCATGAAATATCGCTATATGCACACATCCATGCGGCAGGTTCAGTATAGAGGCGTCAGCCTCTTCTTAAATCCCATTTGGACATCCCCAGGTTACATGGCATATGTGAGGAAAGCCCTCGCTAGTACCAATGCACCCATGGATGACCATTGATTTGTTTTGCGGGCGTGCAATGTCACATTTCCTCTGCACCAGCTGAAAGTCACAGTTTTGTGTAGAAATATACATATTTTGGAGGCGCTATAAATGTTTTTGAGTGATTTGAGAGCTGAATGGATAGAAATCTGTATGTGAAAGACGTGTTTCTGCTGATTGCAATGCCTCAGTATTGTCTTAGTAAAGTATTAATCAATTTACCTTGTTACTCGGAGAGTGGCTTGAAAGCTTTTGAGTGGCTTTCATTGATCACATTAGACTTTACTATGGAATTTAAATAAAGTGAGTTAAAATAACTCAGTAAATGAAAGAAAAGCGTATGCAAAAATAAAATTTGAGACTGTTTTCATTTTAACCTTCTAACTACTGGTTGAAAGTCTCTGCTTTGTAAACATTAGCCGTGATAACTGTTCAAAAACTCCTTAAGCCCGGTGCAAAAGGCGTGCACATGGGGTTCACAAGCTGCGGGTTTTCCATCCGTCGCATATTACAGTAACGGTGAAATGGACGATCTCCGTCCTTTTCTTGCCCAGCCCAGTACGGATTATGCGTCTAAAGGCCTCTTTACACGCAGCGACATCACTAACGATGTCACTCGTGAAAGCACCCGCCCCCGTTGTTTGTGCGTCACAGGCAAATCGCTGCCCGTGGTGCACAATATCACTTGGAAGTGTCACACACACTTACCTTCCTAGCGACGTCGTTGTGGGCTGCGAACAACCTCTTTTTTAAGGGGGAGGTTTGTGCGGCGTCACAGCGACGTCACACAGCGGCCCGCCAATACAAGCAGAGGGGCGGAGACCAGCCGCATCAACGACATGCCCAACTCATTGCCAGCAGGACGCAGGTACGTTGTTGCTCGTCGTTCCTGGGGTGTCACATGTAGCGATGTGTGCTGCCACAGGAACGATGAACAAGCTGCATCCAGAACAAGGAACGAAATTTGGGAAATGAATGACGTGTCAACGATCAACGATTAGGTGAGTATATTTGATCGTTAACACTCACTCATAGGTGTCACACGCAACGACATCTCTAACGACACCGGATGTGCGTCACGAATTCTGTGACCCCGACGACATATTGTTAGCGATATCGTTGCGTGTAAAGCCCCCTTTAGTCATCCATACTGGTTGGCATTGAGGTCCTGCGCAGGCACATTTTGATCTACACTTCTGAGGGCAGATCAAAGTGTTGTGATGCGCAGTCGCGAGGAAGGTTAAAGACAGCCCACGCAGGCGCACTACAATACTTTGATCTGTCCTGAGCCAGTGTGTCTGCACAGGACCTCAATGCTGGCCTGTGTGTATGATGTAGGACGCATCATGCACACGGGCCTCAGAAGAAGGAGGACGGCAATTGCCACAGAAAATAGAGGCGCAGGACCGGAAATCAGTGACACCCATAGGACCAGACCGCCCCGTAAGTGAGTACAATAAAAGTGTTTTTTATGTTATACAGATCGACCTGAGCTCTTATATACAGTATTCTAGAATAGTGTGTATAAGAGCTCACTGGTGATGGCCGCAGCTTATAGTCGCCATATAGTCGTCCTTTTAAAATGTAGACTTTTGTTCCATAGTTAGGGAATCTATTCAAGGTTTCCACATGTTCGTTCATGTATTTTATTGACATTAATATGATGGAGTTTTTAGTGAATTAAAATAACCGTTTTTTCCATTCAACTACTGCAGGAACATCCTTGGAAAGCCATTTATTTACAATTTAGAAGCCGCACACAGGGCTTTGTGTTCAGCTATGACCGCTGTAGAAGAGTGGTCGAAAATGTCCAATACACCTAAGACACTCACTGGCAAAGATGAAGCTAATATTGTTAATCATCAGAGCCCACAATGTATTTAACATGAAACATTTCTAAAGAAAATTGACCCAATCCACAGAACTATCTAAAGGGGTTGGACAACCTTTTCAGACAGTTTTCTTTCCTTTTTTTCTTAATAAATGCAGGTATTTTAGGACAAAAAAAAATCAATTTTGCACGTGTTTGCCCTTCTGAATAAAGTATCATCCACTAGGCTTGAGCCGATGCCGGAACTGGCTCTTCTATCCTTAAGCAATATCTCGATCACCAACTCAAAAGAAGCCCGTTAAGGCATTTTTTGACGGGGGCAAGGAGATTAAACCCAAGGTACTGGAGGCAGACCAAAGTGCCCTCGCGGGCTGAACTGGTGGCCAAGATTAACCAGATGTATAGGATGGAGGAGCTGGTCGGCCAGGCGTCTGACTCGAGGGAGCGAGTGTTCAGGCTGTGGGCGCCGTGGATTATGTATAGAGAGACACCAGACCTGGTACTATGGCTTCAAGCTTCAGTTGGGTGTGTGAGACCTCTGTGATTGTCCATTCCACAAAACAAAAGTGCCGGGGGCTGCACATGACCCAAATGAGACATCTTCTTGGTCCTTCTTTTCTTTTCCCTCTCCCCCTACATTTCCTCTTTTCTCATCTTTCTTTCCTCTTTGTACATTTTATGCTATGTTTACATTGTTAGACAGGATTGTCATCTCAGGGACTTTGTGCATCTACGTTGCCTCCCGTTTCTAAACGAGGCTGCATAAATTTTTGTATGGGGTTCGGATTGTTGGTCACCCAGTGGGCATCATCTCCAAAGCAAAGCTATTACATGGGTGATGATGGTCTGACCTGAAGTGTGTAATCAAAGGAATTATTATGCAAGTAGAAAAGTGTTGTATTACTTATTACCCCCAAGATTTGAGTTATTCTACTCTATATCATATGTTGCCTATCCTATAACTTGTAAACATGTTCTTTATTCGAATAAAATCTGATTTACACACACAAAAAAAACAATTTTGCAATTTGATTTTGTTAAAAAAATTAAAATTGAATAGTCAGGCTTTCACAGGCTCTTTATTTTCACATGAAACTTTAATATGGTCTGTTGTCAAAAAACAGCTGTTAGGAGCTCAGGAGAAGACAGACGAGGGTTAAAACCTCCCCTACATACTGTCATAGTGGACTGACTGACGGATTCTCAGTTAACTCACTTTGCAGTCGGCAATAGACAATGTAATACAGAGTCTATGAAATGCAAGAACATTTTTAATGAGGTCCAATTGTAAAAATGATTTTTAGCCCAAAATACCTGCATTAAATGTAAAAAAAACCCAGTATCAATGGATGGACAACCATTCATTACCTTAAAGACACTTTTTAAGGGCTTGTTCACACGACGGTATTTTTGCTCTGAGTGCGATCAGTGGCAAAATAAAATCAACCAATTTTATTCAATGGAGCAGTGCAGATGACTGTTGTTTTTTTTGCTGACTGAATCTGTGAGTGAAAAAAACACATGCAGCATGGATGATTTTCTTCTGGAAGTCAGATCAGACTCAACCATTCCAGTCTATGGGCACAAGAAAAAATTTCTATCGGAAACTTTAAATCATTATGTGTAGAGATGAGCGAACCTAAGATTCGATTTTAGAACTGAACACCAAATTTAAAAATCAAGGTTCGGTTCGGGGTTTGGATGCTTTACGTGTGAACAAAACTCATGCGAGCCACTTGAAGTGTTTGAACGACGCACACTGGGGGTAACAACAGCATGATCGGATGTAGTGTGCAACAAAAAAAAGTTTGAAAAAGCCCGCCCATCCTCTCCCAGAGGTGATTTGCTTATGGCTGGCTGTATGTGGTCGGAGACTTAAAATGACAATCAGTGACTTGATCCGGGGTTTGGGTCAAGCTCGAGCCTATGGAGCTAGGATCGTTTCCTGCTAATGAACCGAGCCTCAACAGAACCGCTCATCTCTAGTTATGTGAATGATTAAAAATGGCTGCTATAGAAGAAAACTGATTACAAATGGATGAAAAGGGAGAGAAAAATCATTCCATTTTTCAGTGAGTATGAGTGATATCTTCAAGCCCTCTTGGTGGACAGCATCATGGCAAGCTGAATGAGCCAGAAGAAACTGATGCCATCCCGTAACTGAGTGCGACCATGATTGTTACCTACTCACTCATACTGATCACGTGTCTCCAGTGGGAAGAACAACACATACTAATGGTACACCTGTTTGCAAGGACAATTCTACCCTTGTAATTTTTCATCCATATATCTAGGCAAATCACCTTAATAAATTGTTTACTAGTGATGGGTGAGCACTAAAATGCTTGAATGTTCGTTACTCGATTCCAGCTGGTTAGACTAGCTCGACGTGGGTAACGAGCATTATGGAAAGTCAATGATTGGCCTGTTCGGGTCTCTGCCAACATACAGCCAGCCATAAGCAAAGTATTTTTGGTGGGAGGGAGAGTGGGGATATTTTGTTGTTGTTGGTTTTTGGTCACACTATGTCCGAGAACGTTGTTTTATCTCCCGGGAGAGCCATTCAGAGACTTGGACTGGCTCTCTTTGGGGTGTCTGAACACATCATGCAGTAAAGCAAGCCTGTGCATTGTGGTTGTAGTTTCACAAACAAAATATCTGAGCACCTGTGATACTCAGCCGAGCTCCACAAGTACTCGAACACCCGGATGCTCAATCGAATAACGAACAGTGCCGAGCACGCTTGTGGGACCGAGAGGTTACTCCCAGGATACAGCGGGTCACAAACAAGGACCGAGACCAGGCTAAGTTTAATTGCAAACTATTTATACCCTGGTAAGGTAAATAGGAGGTGAAACTCAATATGCAAAGTGAATATAGACACAAATAAATGTACAACCACCCGGTTTCCAAGCCAGGATCAGCATGCTAGGCCAGAGACCAATTCCAGTGGGACAGGAATCAGCAGGAACAGTTTACCTAACCAGGAACTTCCGGAAGCACTAGACTGTATAAATCACTGGGTGTCCCTGGACCAGCACACCAATTAACAATTTTAACAGAAACTCTAATTCCCCACCCTTACCCCACACATATAAGCAACACAGTAAACCCCGGAGTTATACACCTGCTAGCAGAGATACACAAACAGTAAGATTCAGTACTGCAGCGGTATATAATAGACCTAGTTACGCCAAACCACTACTGAGTCAGTGTGCACACTTGTCCGCAAAATCAAAAAGATATAGGCCAGGCCTAGGCTCAGGACTCACTGTTACACCGTTTTTATCCAGGAAGGTCTCTGGGCAAAGGGGCATCCACTCTGTGTCTGGCTCTGCAACAGTTCTCTATGACACGGGAATCACGGGGACAGATCTCAGGCTCAAGTCACAGTCTCAAAAGGAAGGCTTCAGATGCAGGTCAGCTTTAATCACAGTTTTGCCTTTTCCTGGCAACAGTCTGCGAATATAGGCACTTAGCTGCGTGGCCTTTCTTCACACGGCAATTAGAAGCTGTCTCTAGCAGTCCAGGGCCTTCAGACCAACGCAGGGACAGGCAGCCACTACACTTCAATGTCTCTGTCAATCTCTCTTTCCCACTGCTTCTCGCTTCCTGTCCTTTTCTCCTCACAGAATTCTCCTTTAGGACTCAGGTAAAATATATCTTTGTACCGTGTTAGCCAGTAGAGATAAAAAATTGTTTAAAAGAACTGAAGTCCTCAGTGTAGGACTTAGGACTCAGCAGACACCCTTCTGGTGGAGGAGACACTGCATCTGGAGTATCGGCAATATCAGCACTCTCACATGCTCACTCATCACTATTGTTTACATTTATATAAAAAAAGCCTAACCATATGACTACGTGACTACATCATGTGTCAAATTCCATACGGTTATGTGCCAGGAATTTAATTTTGTGACACAATAGTATGGTTATATCTTTGTTTTAGTTTTTAAAATTGGCTTCTTCAGCTAGAAGACTTCTAGGATTTACGTGAATGCGCTCCCTCTAAATAAAGGACTGCTCTTAGAAATGCTGGACATTTAATGGACTGCCTCAGGCAGATAACTTCACGTGGGATTTATGCCCAACCTTCTCTTTCAAAGTCCTATGATGAGTATAAAAGTAAAATAATAGGCAAGTCATAAAAATTTCTTCCTGAGACCGAAGGAGTTTAGAGCTGTGTAGGGATTTTAATACTGAAAAATCTTCACAAACCATTGAATACCATCTGGAAAAAAAAGAGAATGAATCAAAAAGAAAAATAATGTTGTATAGTGTTCTGCGCACATTCAGAGTTAGCTTGTCCCACTGAACAGTTTGTCCCGCAATGATCCTTAGCGCAGACTATTGCAGAAAATATCTCTTTTTCGGTACAAGTTATCTGACAATATGGGCTATTAAATAGAATTTTAAAAGCAAAGTTTATAAATCTGTACAATTAGTGAACTTTGGTTTTAATTCCTAATATCTTACTAATTTAAAACACAAATGTTCTGTGCTGGCATTGACCTAGCAGAAGAGAATGTTGAAAGATGTCAGCTCTGGAGCCTGTGAAATAGTGAATGCAGCTCTGTAATATAATACAATCTGTAACGTAGGTGTTGTGAATGTTAGTTATGTTTTGGCTGCTGGGAGGCTCCCTCTGGTGGCCAGGAATGGTTTGGACTTGGACCAGGTGTGTTGTGCAATGGGTGTTGCTTTGCTAACTCTCTGCTTATTTAAATCCTGGTCTGATAGCAGGCTATGCCGGATGTCAGTTGTTCTTTGTATCTCCAGCCTGCTTCATCCTGCTCTACACCACATCTATCCCAGATAAGTGCTTGCTCTTTATTTATTGTCTGGTTCTTTTGCTTATCTGGGTTTGTCATTTGCTGTGGTTGTTTTTAGTTTATTTGCATGCAGGGATTTTCCCCCTCAGTGGTTTGATGGGGAACTCCCTGCAGTTCTGTGTGGAGTATAGCTCCTTTGAGTCCATGTGTTTGTGGCTTGTTGAATTTGTTATGATTCTTGTTTTCTGTTCATTGGTATGACAAGGGCACCTGGTATAGGACGGAGTTCAGATCGTGCGATCTGAGGGCCTTTTTGTACTATCAGGAAGTTGGTATTTTGCAGGGTTTTTTCTCTGGCCACCATCAGTCCCTTTCCTGTCCTTTCCTATTTTAGTCAGCGGGGGCCTCACCTTTTGCTAATCTTGTTATCTATCTGTGTATTGTGTTTTTCCTATATCACCGCAGTCTTTTAATGTGGGGGGCTTGCTATTCTTGTCTATTTTCTGAGGCAGAGAGTTATTCATCTTTCCTACCTTTAGGATAGTTAGTTCTCCGGCTGGGTTCGCGGTGCACAGGATGTTAGTTCACCCCTCGGCTAATTCTAGTTGTGATGGTTAGTAAGGGGATGGCGGCCAGATTAGTTGCCAATGCTCTTGTCACCTTTTGCCAATTTGTGGTGGTCTTCCATGGTTCCGGATCATAACACGTAGGATTAATGCAATATAAATATTGTCAGATGTTTATTTAGATTCATCCTTTATGTAAACTGGAAGATTATGTTTAAAATTGTTATACACTATATATGATGGCCGCTGTTGCACTTACCTATGCAGCTGATCGCTTTCCTCTGTCTTAGGCCAGGGCCACATGGGGATTACTGCAATCCCCTCACATGACACTCGACTCACGCTGGCAGTACAGCAGAGCCGAGTGTCATGCGAGTGTCCCTGCGACTGAGGTGCATTAGTGCGAGCGGACCTCAGCTGCGGGGGGCGGGCCTGCTCTGTGGAGGGGCGGGCCAGCTCTGTGGAGGGGCGGGCCTGCACAGAGGAGGGGAAGGAGGGATTTATCTTCTCTCCTCCGTAGCCGGCTATTGCCATTCTCACCCTGCACTCAAGGTACACCGGTGTTCTGCGAGTGCAGTGCGATTTTTCTCTCCCCATTTACTTGAATGGATGCGAGAGAAACAAGACTCACATTATAAACGCAGCATGCTGCAACTGTTTTCTCGGTCCGATTAGGGCTGAGAAAATAATTGCTCATGGGCGCTGACACACAGGCTAATATTGGTCCGAGTGGAATGCGATTTTTTTATTGCACTCCACTTGCACCGTTTTTCTCGCCGTGTGTCTTAGGCCTTACTGCTATTGTGCCATCAATGGTTGTGTGCACTAAGCAAAATCTTAAAGGGAAAGGAACATATCAGCCTATGATTAGTTAAACCTGGTCTTAGCTGCAACATCTTACATGAGCACCAACGTTCCTTGGTTTCTGTTCAGTACAGATTGTGTTTGTGTCTCGTTTACTATTTTGGAGTTGACCTAGTCCACAGTATTTCTTACCTCGGCCTTGAGGTTACGGTGTGCCCTGACCTGTATCTGTGTACCATGCTGCCACTCCTGACCTCGGATTTGTATGACCATGATCCTACTTATTGATTCCGGTAGCGCACACTTCTATCCCCATCTGTAAGCCGTCAGTTGTTGCTATTAGAGGTTTCTCTGGGGATGCGACCTGAGGATTCCTCTGGTAAATTCTTTACGCTCATAAGAAGCATTTTAGGGTAAAGAATACAGTTTTATAAGCTATGAATGCTTTGCAATCAAACATATATAGTTTGGAGCAGAATTTTAATATGAAAGCCTTTTTCAGTTTATATATGATTATCTGCACAGAAAGTTAAGTAGCTTTTTAAAAATATTTTTATTGTACTTTTCTTTCTAATTCCAACATATCTGTTTTCATGACTGACTATTTATCTGGGCTCCTTTTTTTAGGGATTTCTTCACTGAACTGTAGCTTGGATTGGTTCCTTGCTGGGTTTTCTTTCGATCAGGTATAACTTGTGGGAAATCTGGCACTGAGGGCCCATTTAAGCAGCCCGGTAATCAGGAACGGGTGTGTTCAGGAACGCTCTTTCCTAACTTATCTGCTCCTCTAAACAAGTAATAGATCAATCTTTAAGAAAAATGCTGGTTCGTGTTAAGATGATTTTTAGGTAAGCTTAACAATCTGCAAGAAGAAACAGAAGATGTGCTGCCGAGGACATGTTTTTGCACACAGAATGTCTGTCAATATAATTGTTCTGTGCACATGGAAATGCGGACAGAGTGTGTAGGCATGTCATTAAATGTCCACCAATCGGCTTTCATTTAGCCAATCCGGTTGGCTTTTAGGGGTACTTTGCACGCTGCGACATCGCTACTGCATTATCATCGGGGTCAAATCCTGTGTGAAAAGCCGCAGGTGCAACGAACATCCCCTTACCTGCCTCCACCGGTTATGCGGACGGAAGGAGGTGGGCGGGCCAGATCGACGTCGCAGGGCAGGTAAGTGGGTGTGAAGCTGCCGTAGCTATAATGTTCGCTACGCTAGCTATCACCAGATATCGCATGTACGACAGGGGTGGGTACTATCGCACTCGGCATTGCTAGCCGATGCTAGCGATGTCGCAACGTGCAAACTACCCCTTAGTGTTTACTCTGTGGCAATTTTACAGGGAAACTGAAGCATTGCACCATTGTCATTCCAACTAATAGTCTGTCTGGAGGATCTGTCCTGTCCTAAACACTTTTTGTAACCATTAAAGGTAACCTGTCACCAGATTTGATGACTATAAGCTGTGGCCACCACTGCGCTCTTATATACAGCATTACAGAATACTGCATATAAGAGCCGAGGCCGCTCTGAAGAACGTAAAAGTCACTTTTATAATACTCACCTTGAGGGGGGGAGGTGGTCCGGTCCGACATATGTCGCTGCTCTCTGGTCCAGCACCTCCTCTCTGCTGTGATTTTTGTCCTCCTTCTACCATGCCCAGTGTGAATGATGCGTCTACGTAGGTGCGAGGAAAGATTACAGACCGCCCGCGCATGCACACTACAATACATTGATCTGACCTGAGCAGGGTAGATCAAAGTGCATCTGTGCAAGACTGCAATGCCGGCCTGTGTGTATGATGTAGGACGTGTCATGCACAGGGGCCTCAGAAGAAGAAGGACGGCGATCGCCGCAGAGAGGAGGCACTGGACTGGAGACCAAAGTCAACCATTGGATTGAACTGCCCCTTGCTGAGTATTATAAAAACATTCTTTACGTTCTACGCAGCGGCCTGTGCTCTTACATACAGCATTCTAAAATGTATATAAGAGCCCACTGGTGGTGCAGTTTCCCTTTAACTCTGTCCAAGAAATTAAGATCCTACGCACCTCCACTTCCCTTAACTCTACTAAGGTATATTATTTTGTTCGTTTAGCTGGACAATCCATTCACTTGAAAATTTCTCCCATAATGCAGTGCAGCAGATGATTTTAATTACTGTACATTACTCTACATGGAAACCATAAATCCCAGGACTGGTCTCGGTGTGCACAGGGGAACTTTAATAGGTGTGTGGTCACCATAAATAGTGCCCATTTATGTGTTTTATAACTCCCAGATTTGACTTATCTTGTAGAATTACTTTATTATTTATTATCATCATATGATTTTTAAAAATTTTTTTTTGGTCAGTCGGGATGATGTTTTAGTTCAAAGCAAGATTTTAGTTCTGTCATTAATTTCACATGTCAAAACACTGCGGAGGTAATGGGAAAGGGAGTGAAATCATTCTAACTAGCACCACTTATGGGACGGTTTGGGGCAATTGACCTCTTGACCTTAATCCCAGAAAACTGTCATAGTTCTTCTGAGTTCCTTTGTACCATTGACAATGTGACTGGAAATACTACAGAGAGCAGCATTAAAAGCTCCTTGCTTGCTGAGGTCAAGCGTTGGTCACCATAGCTACACGTTAGGTCTTCAGATTATAGGTCAGATAGATTAATGGTGTTGGATATGGATTTTAAGCAGTCCGAGCCGTGATAACCATATGGAAGAGTACCAAGCATGTATGAGGCAACAAAATCACATATTAAAAAATGGAAGCACTAACACTTGTTCTTGTTTTCTTTTAGTGTGTGTGTGGAATGTTATGGAATTTGCATACTTTGGATATGGACATGGGGCCCAGAGGAACACTTAAGAGCAACCACGGGCAACATGAATCAAAGCCTGAGTGTGTGATTGCAGGAATGGATGCAGGAATATGCTGTTGAAATTTCATCACCAAATCTGCATCTCTTGGTCAAAAAAATGCGGTTTTCTGCCAGAAAATGCAGGTCTGTGAACTCAGTGACCTCACCTGATGACCCAGGTTTGCCACGGCAGCAATCAGGCCCCTGTGATTACATTACAAGCACCCGATCGTCGGAGAGAGATAAGCGATCCCTCTCCCTGCATTGATCGCAGTATTCAGGGGGTTAAATTCATGGGAGTGGCGCGGGCACCACTCCGGGCAGCGAGAGCCAGGTTCCAGTTGTAACATCAGCCATGACCCGGGGGCTACAGCGCCTGAACCACCGCAATCACCATGACTAAAAAAAAAGCAGGAAAAAATGCACGTGAAAAAACGCACAAACACAATAAAAAATGCACGTATTTTCAGCTGCTTTTTTCCTGCCAAAACATGTTTTTTATGTGCAGAAAATCTACACATAAAAAAGCAACATGTGCACACAGCCTTATAATGTATGAATGATCACATTTACAGAGATATAATTCTTGTACACAGTCCTCAGTATGCAACCAATGTATACCAGGGGGGCATTGAGAAGCCACAAGACGTCTTGTTTCTCTAAACAGTTGCTGCCATCTCTGCAGCTACATTGTATCGAACATAGAACATATCATTGCTATGTCTCCGAGGAAAACTTCACATTAAAATCACTGTCTTTATTGTAGTTGCGAGATGATCCCTCAGACGCAAATGATATCACAGATAGAGGCTGCTGAGAGGAGATGATGAAAAGGGCATCGTGTAGGAGAGTTTTGCACAATTTCGGGGATTGCATTGTGCTGGAGTGGTTCCCTAGTTAGAACTGCCTCTCAAGAGAGTAAAATGTCGTCTTGGAAGGATTGCTGTTCCTTAACTCTCAGCTGCCTGGCGACATTGTTGTCTACTGTAGGAGCAGACGGTGTCTCCAAACTACCCGTGTTTCTCCAAAAATAAGACAAGGTCTTATATTATTTTTTGGGCTAGGGCTTATTTTCAGGAGATGTCTTATATTTTTTTATTATCGGCAATCCATATTTATTCTTCAACAAAAAAAAAATTATCATTTATTCATAAATAGCCATATCACATTCTGGAACATCAACAGAACTCTCCAATAGATAGATACCTGTGTGTATCTATCTATCCATCTACCTATCTATCTATCTATATAATATTTATCTATCTATTATCTACCTATCTATTCATTTATCAGATATCTATCCTCTCTCTAGTATCCATCTATCCATCTACCTATCTATCTATTTATCTATCTATCCATCTATCTATCTATCCATTTAGCAGATATCTATCCTCTCTCTAGTATCTATCTATCTACCGATTTATCTATCTATCTATCTATCTACCTATTTATCTATCTATCTATCTATCTATCCATTTATCAGATATCTATCCTCTCTCTAGTATCTATCTATCTATCTACCTATTTATCTATCTATCCATTTATCAGATATCTATCCTCTCTCACTATCTATCTATCTATCTATCTATCTATCTACCATTTATCAGATATCTATCCTCTCTCTACTATCTATCTATATCTATCCATTTATCAGATATCTATCCTCTCTCTATTATCTATCTATCATCTATCTATCCACAGATATCTATCCTTTATCTATTATGTATCTATCTATCTACAGTGTGTCCACCCATATCCTGTCCACCGCCATTAACATGAGAACAGCGGCAGCTATAGGCATAGAACTACAATGCCTATACATTGTAATACAATTACAACTTCGTAATTCACTTTTTTTCTGTATCTTGTTCCGTTTTCGAGATAAAAATGCTAATTCAGTTGGTTTCCACCAGGTGGCGCTATAGGTGGTTTCATGGTGTAGCACATGGCTACTTTACTATACCTAGGCACCACTTCTATGCCTATAGCTGCCGCCATTCTCAAGCAGTGGACAGGATATGGGTTGACACACTGTATACACATACATTACAATCCATACCAGCCTATCTCTTGTTCAGCTTTAAGCTGGGTTCACACATAGCGACAGCGACAACGACATCGCTGTTACGTCACCATTTTCTGTGACATAACAGCGACCTTATAAGTCGCTGTTATGATCGCTGCTTAGCTGTCAAACACAGCGACGCAGCAGCGATCATAATGTCGCTACATGTGCAGAGAGCAGGGAGCCGCACACACTGCTTAGCGCTGGCTCCTTGCTCTCCTAGCTACAGTACACATAGGGTTAATTAACCCGATGTGTACTGCAGCTACATGTCACAGTGCAGAGAGCAGGGAGCCGCGCACACTGCTTGGCGCTGGCTCCTTGCTCTCCTAGCTACAGTACACATAGGGTTAATTAACCCGATGTGTACTGCAGCTACATGTCACAGTGCAGAGAGCAGGGAGCCGCGCACACTGCTTAGTGCTGGCTCCTTGCTCTCCTAGCTACAGTACACATAGGGTTAATTAACCCGATGTGTACTGCAGCTACATGTCACAGTGCAGAGAGCAGGGAGCCGCGCACACTGCTTAGTGCTGGCTCCTTGCTCTCCTAGCTACAGTACACATAGGGTTAATTAACCCGATGTGTACTGCAGCTACATGTCACAGTGCAGAGAGCAGGGAGCCGCGCACACTGCTTAGCGCTGGCTCCTTGCTCTCCTAGCTACAGTACACATCGGGTTAATTAAACCGATGTGTACTGCAGCTACATGTGCACAGAGCAGGAGGCGGCACTAGCAGCAAGAGCGGCGGAGGCTGGTAACGAAGGTTAATATCGGGTAACCAGGGAAAGGTCTTCCCTTGGTTACCCGATGTTTACCCTGGTTACAGCTTTCCGCAGCTGCCAGACGCCGGCTCCTGCTCCCTGCTCGCTTCATTTCGTCGCTCTCTCGCTGTCACACACAGCGATGTGTGCTTCACAGCGGGAGAGCGACGACAAAAGAATGAAGCAGGACATTCAGCAACGAGCAACGACCTCACAGCAGGGGCCAGGTAGTTGCTGGATGCCACACACAGCGACAGCGACGGGACGTCGCTGCAACGTCACAGAAAATGCAATTAAGATATCTTTGTTGCTTTGTTGCATGATGATGTCATAAAGGTACTTAAGTATTAGGATAATAAAAAAGCTGGGGCCCCTAGGAGAATGGGCGCCCTGTGAAATTGCCCAATTTGCTTTCCTTTCCCCCTAATGCCAGTCCTGCATACCAGCCTATCTCCGTATCGCTGGCCCTGACTGTAAGACCTTGTTCACACACTGCGGTTTTACTCGCGTTTTTTTGCTGCAGAAATTTCTGCAGAAAATGGTTGTAACCTTTCTGCAGACATTCCCCAGCAAAACCTATGGAAAAAAAATAGCTGTGCGCACACTGCGTTTTTTTCTGAAGAACATTCTTTCTGCAGAATTTCTTGAGAAAAAGAATGAGCATGTCACTTCTTTTCTGCAGGTACCTGCGTTTTTTGCCATAGATAATGGTAAAAAAACGCAGGAACCAACCTGCGGAAAAAAACGCACCAAAAATGCTTCAAAAACGCACAAAACCACGGTAAAACCGCATGCGGTTTTCGTTGTGGTATGTTGCGGTTTTTGACTGCAAGTATGGTAATCTTTAAGACTCTCAAGAAAGTTCTTGAGAAAAATCCTTTTTCTAGTGTGAACAAAGCCTAACTAGGGCTTATTTTCGGAGAAGGGCTTATATTTGAAGCATACTCCAAAAATCATTCACTGAAAAGGACATAAATTCAAAGAAATCCTTTAAAATCATGCTAGGGCTAATTTTTGGGGGCAAGACCTATTTTCGGGGAAAAACTTTAACTCTGCATTGCAATATACCCCTGATCGTAATGTACATGGGGTCACTACACCATCTCATATCCTTTTCATTGAACACACTTCTCGGAACACATTGTCTGTAGGCTTTACCAGTTCAGAGCACAGAGAGGTGGGTCTACTCCACTCATATTGAGAAGAACAGACGCCTATAGATTTCAGCTTCAAGTAGAATCATCACATTGAGGCATAATACGAGAATGAACTGTATTTTATTTTAGACATCAACTATCATCACCAAAACATGGAGAATTACGAGGAACTCGCACAAACCAAAAAAATCATACAGTGCAATATTAACAAACACGGTCAGCTCCGCAGTCCTCCCAGGACATACCTTCAGCTATGGTATACTCCAGCACGGACAACATTTCCTTATTTTATGTATTATTTATTGAAATAAATGAAGTGAAAGGGGTATTCTTTATTTAAAGTGGGTATGTGACTGTACAGTAAGCTAACTTGTCTCTTTATTAATCAACGTATTATACTATTTTAGCCTTTACATTACAGCTAATCAGTAAAATAATACAATAATACATAGTGAGATTGAAAAGGACACTCATCTGTCTAATTGATATAATCAAGTCACAGAGAATTATGTGATGAAATAAAAATGTGGAGTCTCATCTGTCAGAAGTGTAACATCTACATATGACAACAAAGTTAATGAAAAGTGTATACAAACATAATGAGTGAAGTAACCTTATTGTCAGCATTTTACAGGTTCAGTTTCGTATTATGTTTGTATCTAGTTTCTATGTTTACATGACACATAGAATGTATTTTGCTTTGTACTTTATCGTATTATTGTCTGATGTATACAATGTATGTATTTTTAGGTCTACTGACATTGTTTTGACATGTTATTCACTAATTGTATGCAAATTAATAGAATACATCGTAAGGGTATTTAAAGTCACTCTGTACACCACTTTACTTCCTGAAACAGGCCCCAGGATAGCAACATAAACATTGCACACAGAGGTTAAAAAAGTCCATGTTTTTTAATTGAATTCTTTCTTTCTTTCCTTCCTTCCTTCTTTCTTTTCTTCCTTCCTTCCTTCTTTCTTTTCTTCCTTCCTTCCTTCTTTCTTTTCTTCCTTCCTTCCTTCTTTCTTTTCTTCCTTCCTTCCTTCTTTCTTTCCTTCCTTTTTTCTTTCCTTCTTTCTTTATTTTTCTTTCTTCCCATCCTTCCTTCTTTCCTTCCTTCTTTCTTTCCTTCTTTCTTTTCTTCTTTCCTTCTTTCCTTCCTTCCTTCTTTCTTTTCTTCTTTCCTCCTTTCCTTTTCTTCCTTTCCTTCTTTCCTTTCTTCTTTTTTTCCTTCTTTCTTTCTTTTTCTTTTTTTCCTTCCACCCTTCCTTCTTTCTTTCGTTCTTTTCTTTACTTTTTCTTTTTTTTTTCCTTCTTTCGTTCTTGTAAAATCTATACTACATGAATTAATTTTATAGGGGCAAATTCCTGTATATGATTAAATAAGTGGTTTTATTTGAGTTTTGGGTGTGATGCTCCCTTCCTAATTCCAGTCATCTTCATTGCCTCTATATGGAGAGAAGGTATGGAGCAAAAAAAGAAGCAAATGGTCCTGCACCACTGTTTGTTACCTGCGGAGTCGCACTTGCGCCAGGGATTCTAAGCTCCATACCAGGAAAAGTCTCGGATGCGGGGTGCCCGTCCACGGTCAATAGATCAGTCCAGTAACTCCAGAGCAAGAAAATAGACCACACTCAGCACGGCTGAGTGCGGTCTATTTTCTTACTCTGGAGTTAATGGAAAGAAGGTATGCACACCAGTGACTATGCAAGGGGAATACATGTAATAGCAGTAACTGCTGTGTGAATTCTGGCCTGAAAAATCCAATAGCTATATGTGAAAATGAAAAAATGACAATGGAATCTGCATTACTGCCATGAAATATGAATAAAGAGAAATTTAGCTATTTAATTGATCAATGCAACAGAGCCCCAAAACCTCGTCACGGTATTCTCTTACTTTGGGGTCCCTAGCTAATGTGTGTCCTCTCATGCAGTTAAAAAACTTACCATCTATGGGAAGCTGAGACCCAGGCTATATATGTATAATCTGGACCGGCAATAGGTGTGGTTGGGGAGGGTTCACAAACGAAAGACTACTAACAAATAAAGAAAGAACGTTTTGAACACCATTCTAAGTCTCAACTGGGTGCAAAACCTAAAAAAAAATCACTATATATTTTGTGTTTTTTTTAGGTTTTTGCACCCAATTCAGACTTATATTGGTGTTCCAAACATTATTTCTTTATTTATCTTCATTGCCGCTGTCCGATCCCACTATATGAGACAGCTTTGATCCTGGATGCTGCAGAGTGTACAGTTCAGACCAGCAATAATTCCTCTGACCCGAATTCTCAATAAATCAGGAGCACCCATCCACCAGCACACATAAAGACACAGAGCTGGAGTGCAGTTTTCTCTTAAACACTGAACATGGGGCAACCCTTTCAATATTAAGTGACTTTTTTAGTTGTTGTAAAAGAAAATTATTAAAGGGGCTTTCTGGAAATGTGGTTATTGTTTGCTTTGGGGTTAAGAACTTAGAGGTAGGTCATTGCTAACTACCTGCCTATTCCTCCCTGCAACTATGTGTCCCTGTTCAGAGCGGTCTCGGACCGCTCCTGCTGGTGACTCTGCTGCTTCCTGTGATGTTACATCAACAGAGCAGCTCCTTCTCTTCCCCTCTGCTCTGTTGACGGGGCTTCACCTCTGATATCATGCTGATTGACAGCTGGATTCTCGAAGTTACATAGTGGTGAAGCCACCTGATGGGGTTAGGGGACTGATCTCTGTGTTTGGAGGAAAAAAATCAGGAAATTTCTTGTTTTCATAGACGTTAATCATCTTGTTTTGTGTGGATTTTTCATTTTGGGTGGAGATACTGTTACACAACGAGATGTGTTTACTTTAGTAACTATATTATAAATTGATTCGAAAATCAAAAGTCCAATTGTGTTTTGCAGACCTCACGCTGATTTATTGTTCATGACTCACCAGATCAAATACAATAAATCATCGTCTCAATCAACTTGTTGTCAGCAATAATACATTTTTTAATGAGTCAATGGATTGCAATGATTTTATTAGCAGTGATATCATAGTAAAGAACACAGTTTCTGTGGTCAACTTTATTACTCTGTTTTCTGAACACAGAAGTTAAAGGGCTATTCCCATCTGAGACATCAATTTCATATGAAGTTTAGTTTCCTGAGTATATATGAATATCTCATACAAGTCAAAGAAGAGAGCTGCACATGCTCAGCTACCACTCCACTGATGGGGAGACCATGGTCAGGTGACCACCATTATCCAAGTAAGCGAGACCCTAATCTATGGATATGTGCACACATCGTCTGTTAAACTAGGGTGTACCCACTGAGGTTTTCAAGCTGAAGATGCTTTCGGAAACTCCTGCTTTTTCTTTTTGGTTAGGTGTTTTGGTGGTTTGGTTTTTGAAGCAACAAGAGCTAAACATGTGCACATACCCTAAAGCCATTAAACGATCCATTGTATAACTGACCCAGTAATCTGGAAAAGGGTAACATTTACATACTCATGGGAATACATTCTGAGTGATCTATTAAAATGTATAAAGTGTATTAAATGTAACATCTAAAAATCTTCACAAGTCCATGCAACTTTTCAAAGCTTTTGTGGCGTGAAGGCTTTCGTGAATCTGACCCTTGAATATATGATCCATTTATAATGCAAAATAATTGTGAACATTTAGACAAAGATTATCATCTAAATAGGGCGAAAAGGGTCGCTCGTTGGGTGAAATGATCTTTTGATCTGCACAAAATATCACCGTTGTTGGCAGAGGTCCTACTTAGACTAAACAATGTGCTGCCAAGAACAAGGGCAGCTGAGCACTGATCGACCTATTACAGTTCATTTAGTGTGCATTATTAAAGGGGTACTCTGGGGAGGTAAGAAATTATTCTAATGGCCTTGCCCTCATAAACTTTAAAAATGAGACCCACAGTGTGGTTCCTCACTCTCACACTGCCTGCAATTCAGCATGACACTGGATCTGATCATTGCTGCTCCCCCTCCATTCTGGGACATGGCCTGTTCCCTGCTGTTAGTAACAGCTAGCCCCTTCATAATGGCTGCTTTTGTCCAAGAACAGCGCGGTTAGTCACATCCCCAAAGCGCCCACTGTTCTCGGACTGCAGAGATGCTGATATTATCAGGGTGCTGTCTGTTACCTACTCCCCCTGATGTGTGTTGTTACATCCCAGAAGGGAGGGGGAGCAGAAAGGAGCATCTCTAGTGTCACACTGAATTACAGGTAGTGTGATGGTGAGGAACCACACTGTGGTTATCGTCTTTATAGTTTGAGGGCATGGCCATTAGCAGAATTTATTTCCCAGGAGTACCCCTTTAAGTGCTGTCTGCCTGTGTTAACAGACTCTTAGGGGTACTTCACACACAGCGAGATCGCTACTGAGATCGCTGCTGAGTCACGTTTTTTGTGACCTCATTAGCGATCTCGCTGTGTGTGACACTGAGCAGCGATCTGGCCCCTGCTGTGAGATCGCTGCTCGTTACACACAGCCCTGGTTCTTTTTTTTATTTTTGCTCTCCCGCTGATAAGTACACATCGCTGTGTGTGACAGCGAGAGAGCAACAATCCTGAATGTGCAGGGAGCAGGAGCCTGCGTTTGACAGCCTGCGGTAAGCTGTAACTAAGGTAAACATCGGGTAACCAAGGTGGTTACCCGATATTTACCTTCGTTACCAGCCTCCGCAGCTCTCACGCTGCCAGTGCCGGCTCCTGCTCCCTGCACACGCTAAGTTAAGTGGTGTGAGCTGGTAACTAAGGTAAACATCGGGTAACCATACCCGATGTTTACCTTAGTTACCAGTGTCCGCAGCTTCCAGACGCCGGCTCCGTGCAAGCGCAGCGTCGCTTGCACGTCACTGCTGGCTGGGGGCTGGTCACTGGTCGCTGGTGAGATCTGCCTGTTTGACAGCTCACCAGCGACCATGTAGCGATGCAGCAGCGATCCTGACCAGGTCAGATCGCTGGTCGGATCGCTGCTGCATCGCTAAAGTGTGAAGGTACCCTTAGACGACTAGCAATCAGCATACAAGCAGCTGATCAGCGGTCATTTAGTGCCCTAGGTCGGTACATGTAAATCGACTCATACTATCTTCTGTTTGACATTTACTTTTTGCTTCAGATTTCACATGTTTCCCACAGGTCAAAGAAAAAACCTATACTACCCAGCTGTAGTACCCGGGCGTTGCCCGGGATAGTAACTGTCTCTCTGTCTCTCTCTCAGTCTCTGTCTGTTTGTCTCTGATGTCTGTCTCTGTGTTTCTGTAAAAAAAAACAACAAAAAAAACCCCAAAAAACCTGTACTCCCCTCCTGTACCAACGCCATTCCAATGGTGCCACGGTTCATGTTTCCAGGGGCTCAAATGAACTTGTGACATCACTCAAGCCCCACGACCAAACGAGCAATCAAATGGAAGTAAGCGTCAGCCGCACTACTCACTTCTTGTTGATTAATTTGTTTGGTCCAAAGGCAGAGAGACAAAAGCTGGTGCTGATTGGGCGTGGGGCTCGAGTGACATCACAATGTCCTGTGAGCCTCGGGAACATGAGTTGTGGCACCACTGGAATCGCAACGATACGGGAGAGGAGTATAGGCTTTTTTATTTTACCTGGAGGAAACCTATGGAATCTGAAGGGGTTGTCCTAATAGTGGATTACAAGAAGTTTTTAGATCTTGTGTGTTATATATATTATATATATATATATATATATATATATATATATATATATATATATATATATATATATATATAAAAGAAAAAAATAGTCTACATCCATGTCCTTTGGACCTGTAGAGTTTAGGTTGCATATTTGGGGTGGAAACCTACAATGCTCTGTATATGGTGTTGTTTTTGAGGTGTTTTTTCTATTGAAACCTCTCATTGGTGGCATAAAAATAATTTTCCAACTGCATAACAAATGTCTGTAAAGGCATTAAACGCCACTAATCTGTAAAGAGAAAAGCCCCATCAATACCCGCCCTATGCTGGGACTCTAATTGATATTACATGGTTGTAGGAGAGTTTCTTACAGTAAGAGGTGTAAAAAAACAATAAGATAGTAATTCACAATTTAGGGAATAAAAAAATAAATATATTTTTGGTGTTTTTGTTTACTTTGTCCATTAATTATGCCAACTTTCTGTAACATTATAAGACGTGGGGCCCTGCACATACAGCTTTGAAAGGGAAATGGCTAGCTGCTCCTTCCCGAGCACTCAGGATATTCAGGAAAAGACCTCAAAATAGCGATGTTCTGTATTCCCACACAATGTGGTGATGATGATGATAACCTGGCAGTAAATACACAGAGGGCTAGATATGAAGTGTCACACGTTCGTCTGCAGTGCAGATCTTTTTAGTAAATCGATCCTGAGCTGACCCCGGCCATTGTTCTGCTGGCATGTTTCGCGGTCAGGACCGGTCTGCTACATTCACCTCTTCCCATACAAAGCATTCCTCTCACATTCCATACATGACATTCTGAATAACATACAAATAATAAAGATCTGCATGTCACTGGAGGATGCTGGCACACAACACTCATTTGTCATGATGTTCTCCAAGAATGAGGCTGAAGAATAAAACCAAAGTTGGTTCCATTTTAGAATCACCTAAGAGAATATATATATATTTTTTTTTAATAAAAGAAGCCAAAGCCGTGTGAGGGCTTGTTTTCTAGTTGTACATTTGAATGACACCATTCATTTTATCATATGATGGATTTTTTTGTCAATTACTGTTACCAAAAACTGACCTGGCAGTATGATTCTCCAGGTCAGTATGATTACGTAGGTACTAAACATGTATAATTTTTGTTTTATTTAAAGTGAACCTGTCAGGTGCAATATGCACCCAGAACCAAGAGTAGTTCTGGCTGCATGTTGCAAATTCCTGCCTAATCATCCCTGTATACACTAGAATAGGTAAAGAGATCTTTAGAAAGAATATTCCTAAAGATCTTATATCATATGCTAATGAGCCAGGGGATTAGTCCCAGGGGCGTTGCTTCCCTTGCTAGTCGGCTCCATTAGCATGTTAGTACGCCCCTGTGGGCCCCTGTGGGTGTACTAACATGCTAATGAATACGCAGCGTTAGAGGATGATCTCACTCACCTCTCTGCTGCCATGGCCGCCAGATGGCCCTAAAGTTTCGGTCATGCGTACTATGAAGCCGGGTGTACGCATTAAGCCGAATCCAGCATCAGACGCAATGGTAGTAATCACCGGGGAATCAGTCAGCGCTCGCGGTTCAGTCCTGCAAACCCTGAGTTCAGTCCAGACTGCACTCCGGAGTTCAGGTGAGAGCTCCGGAGTTCAGTGCAGGTAACCGCAGCCAGTGGTAGCCAGTCCGATTCTGGTTGGACCTCCAGCAATTGGGAAGTTATCCTATTTTTAGATGGAAGGTAGCCCATCAAATAGATATTCTACCTAGTAAAATTGGTATACTTACTTTGAAAATCCTCATTAGAATATATGAATAATCTTGATACTAAGAGGAGCATTTTGAGGCCAATTGGAGCTTGACTTAAAAAAAATACATATTTTTAATAACCAGTTTATACAGTTATATTTATACAGTTTTTATGACCTGGATTTTAAAAGTAAGTACACCAGTCAGGTTTGTGTTCAGATTTCTCAATACAGACATTGGATAAATGGATATTTGGAATCTATCTTAAAGGGGTTGTCTACAGCAGGAACAGGGCAGCTCAAGCAAAAATTATGAATGCGTATATTTAGGGTAAAATACTGAGACATATGTGCACTTGTAACTGCTCAGCCAATTGCTGGCCACAGCATTTATGTATTGATCATTTAATTAGCTGTAATGATCACCTATCCTTGTTGGCGGGTAGAGGAACTACAATACTGGCAGGTGGCATGGACAGCACTATGGAACAGTGGCAGGAGATCGGCAGTTATGCCAAGTGTTCGGGTGTCGTTACTTGACGACGGCGTGCACAGGTATCAGACACCTTTTGGGAGTGGCAATTTTTTTATAGAAAAACAAAAGTTATCTGTCAATGAGAGTTGAGGCCCTCATACACATTAGATGGCCCAATAGCACTGCTGAAAACAGCAAGTACCGATGACTTTCTTTTTCTAATGTGTAGGGTGTCTTAGAAAGTTTCTGGTGAAATAATGGTAATCTCCACTAGTTTACCATTTTTGTTATGTCTATGCACTAACATTTTTGTGATTTCAAGCTCCCTCTGTCACAAGGAATCCTGTGACATCAGTGTAATCAGAACCCCATTAATCGGGAAGTGATCCCTAGTCTTGCGGATGGGTGATAACTTCAAAACTTGACAAACTGTTTAATAACACTGTGCACATACGACTGTTGTATTCCTGGCTTTTATTAACAGGGAGCTGGTATGGCAGTTGTCACGGGGTATGTTATCACAGAACAGGGGCCTCTAAGCTGTCCCTTAGACTCGAGACCCTGTGCTATCCCTTGTCTTGCAAGTAGGCTTGATGGTTGCCAGGTCCGAGCCCCCAGCATGATGCTGACTACTGTCTGAGCCCTGATCCTTCTCCACCTCTCTCCCACCCTTGGGGTGGGCCGGAAAACACAATAACAAAACCCCACAAAATGACACGGAGAAGGGAAAACGAAAACTCTTACACACTGCACTCAAAACACACAGAAGAGACAATATGTATACAGGGGAACAATGAAAAGGGGAGAAAGTAACGTGCAACAGGGGAACATCCACACCACTCAATAGCGCAACAAAGATCTCCATAAACAAGTTCACTAAAAGGACTCGGATCGCTGGAGCTTATGCTGAAGCTATCATCGGCGCATACTGGAAGAAAGCCATGCCTTAAATAGGAAAGACACAGCTGCATGTGGCAATTAGCAACCTGAGCTTCTAGTTCCTGCTCACCAGTCTGCAAGGATTAACTCCTGCAGGGCTGAAGACCAGTGAACCTAAATCAATTGACACTGAGCTCTGGCTGAAGAATTCATAAGCCTCAGGTTGCTTGCCAGATTCTGTAGTGTGAACAGAGTCTGACGCTGCCATGCCACCAAGTGCGTGCAGAGCTGAACATCGCATGACAGCTGTTACTGTCTTTTCTCTGTTGCAGAGTTTAGTGACAGGTTCTGTGTTAGAGTCTCACTTTACCTTGTGAGACTCTACTGATTAAATGTATTCTCTTTCCTTTGGAGCGGAGAGGGTAATGTCAGTTTACCTTCCAGCAGCTCCTGACTTCTGGTAAGGTGTTTCCAGTTGGGACCATGCCCAGGTCCTATATAAACCCTCTATTTACAGCAGAGGGTGCCAGTTATTTTCTTTCATTTGGAAGTTTGGTCAGGAAAGGAGCCGGAGAAACCTTCTCTCTTTGACTTTCCTTGTTGGCTGTAGCATTGATGCTTGTTGCAGCAGTTCATGGTGTGCTAGTTGTACGGTATGGAAGTTTCCCAGTAGTCTGTTTTCTTCCCCCCCTTTTATGTCGTTCCCCCTTGTTCACGTTTAGTGGCTCATTTGTGTGTGGATGCCCTGTGTACAAATCGTTGTCTTTACCCCTGTTAGTCCTTATATGTTGGTGGGGTTGTTGACTCTTGTTCTTGCCCCTTCCCCCCGGGTAGTGGGTTGTGGAGGGGGGTCTTAACATCAGGGACAAGGACAGGAGCTAGGACCAGGTTGGGGGCCCATACCTATCTACCTTCAAGGGTACCTCCGGTTGTGAGGGTGAGCGCAGGAACCCCAGCCTTAGGGCCAGTATAAGTTTCCCTGTGTTCCCCAGTCACCCCAAGAAAACAGCAGCCCAATCCAACTGATGACATTTTGCTCAGTTTTGCACATTAGATAAAGCATGTAAATTAGTGGATAAAGTATTTTATTTCACGACCACGGCTAGGCTTGCAGTTGACTTTATCAGGTCTTAAAATGGACTAAATTCTTTTTACTGAGTACAAATGAGTTTCCCCTCTGCAATTAAAGACCACCCTTTAGCACCTTCCTGTTTGCAAAAGGCCTTAGATAATCCGTGCCCAAATAAATACAGCGCGTTTCATGTGCTGAATGCCTCTTTAGGACTCCATTTACTTTGCGCACCATCATTTGTTATAGTCAAGGGCTATAAAATGTACCCAATTTCACTTCATGTTTTGATTGAGCACAAAAGTGTTTGCTAATAGCCGAAATAAAATGCTCCATGAATGAGTCCGGTCTGATTGGAATAACAGAGGAATCGGCAGTAATTGCGAAAGGTATTTAGATAGTTGTGAAAATAAAAGCTCAGGTCGCTTTAATGATATCCCATAACTCTGGGAAAAGTAATGAGATTGCGTTTTTTTACGGCATCTCGCCTATGTCTGGCATATAGAGGCTTGGTTTACTGAATGTTCTGCTGTAATTACAATTAATAGCTGTGCCACCCACCAGCAAGAAAGGAGCCTGGGATGAATCAGCGCTGCTGGTGAAGCTGTGGCTTGAGAGTACAAGTGACACCTCGGTTTTCATCTGAATGGAAACATTGTCTTTTTTTGATACAATTCTCCTCTTAGGGAAGAGAAAATCGCTCCTTTGTAGCAATGTTCAGAGAAGTTCCTAGTCAGCACTTGTAGAAAATGCTGACACGCTCCGAGGTGCCCAGAGGACAACAGTTTTCTCGAACGAGTGCATTACTAGATGACTTATTACACTGGATAAAAAGGAAATCCATCTCCATGGGTTCCTTAACCCGTCACATGTTATAGGAGCAGACAGGGCATGTTTAGGGATTAAAATCTGAGCTCCTGAACAGCTGCTTTCTCCGAGTCCCGCTCTTCATTCAGACCGAAAAGACAGCTTGCGATTAAGCTATATTTTAACGTTGCCATGATTAAATATTGCAATGAGGATATTGTTATATTCAAATTACATGAAACCGCTGCACTAAGTGGGACTATCCCGCAAATCCTTTAAGACTATAGTGGATCAGCAGCATATCGGAATACATCAAGGTTGTCTTCCCAACTCTCCTATATTAACACATTTTAAGTGTCTATATCAATGGGTCCGCCATAATGTGTAAGGGGGTCCCTGACAGTTGATTGTCAGGGAGAATTAAAAATCCAGCATGTCAGAATTTGGACGGAATACCCTTTTTTTATTCTGCTGCCAGAGTTGTCTTGCAGGGTTGGTCTAATTGAGAACATTATGCAAGAGTCAGGCAAGATAGCTGCTGACCGAACCATTGGCCAACAGCTGTCGAATGTGTACAGGCGCTTAAGATGGATGTCAGAACTTAAAAAGGGTTCTTTCCTTTCAATTAAGTTTGTCTCGGCTGTAATTTGCTATAACACAACAAACTGTGCTGTACTCCCCTTCCCCGGCTCCACCAGTGAGTCTCCGTCACATTGGTTGTGGCATTGAAGACTCTTTGACAGTGTAGCAACCAATCAGTTTACTCAATGGCTATGCCAATATAGAGCAAACACCTCCTTCACAGCCAGTGAGTTCACTGATTGGCTGCAGCATTGAAGACCCTTTGACAGAGCGGCAACCAATCGGTTTGCTCAATGGCTCTGCCAATGTAGAGCAAACATCCCCCTTAGAGACAGTGAACTCACTGATTGGCTGTGGCATTAAAGACCCTTTGGCAGTGCAACAACCAATCATTTCGCTGAATGGCTCTGCCGATGTAGAGCAAACACCCCCTTTAGAGCCACTGAGCTCACTGATTGCCTGCGACATTGAAGACCCTTTGACAGTATGTCAACCAATCAGTTCACTCAATGGCTCTGCCATTGTAGAGCAAACACCCACTTTAGAGCCACTTATCTCACTGATTCACAGCGGCATTGTCAACATGATGTTAGCGCCACATCCAAATGCTAGGTACTGGCAGCAGCGTTGACTCACCGGTGGACCTGGGGATGGTGAGTGTAGCTCAGTTTGTATTCTATGAAAATGACATCCAGTGTACAGCTTGATCGAAAGGGAACAGTCCCTTTAATGAATCTTGTTGTTCAGTGACATCCCAGGAATCTGGCTCCAATAGTGCAACAATAGTTCTACAGACATCCCGCCAAGATCTAATGTAATACAAATGTTGGCGCCTTTTGTAGAAGATACTACCCTGTATGGGAACGTGAAGGTATTTGGGATGTTTAATTTCAAGGGTGAAAATCCCTTCCATGCTTTTTACTTAAAAAGGAGCATGGTGAATGTATTTCATGCCTACACACCACGCCGTAAATTTCTTGAGCTTTTTCATCCATGATAGATAAAGTGTAAGCTAAATCTTTTGCAATTCTGAAATCCTATTATAAATGTGCAGGAGCATTCCTGCAACTAAACCAGCAGTTTTCACAGTAATTATACATATGAAATTTGAGAAATAGGATGGATGAATATACATGGAGGTTGATGCAGTCCACCCCACGGCTTTCATCAGGCGTGTGAAAGACAAATGTAGAATCCGGTACCTAAGGAAGATTCTTGGAAGAAACTAAAAAAAAAAGTTCAATTATACCTGGTGTACCGGCAAATTAAAGACAGCAGAACATGTACTCTGCAGGGGATGTGGCGTCTCGGCCCCAGTCTAACAATTATTGCAGGAAAAATGCAATAAATAAACTCTCAGCTTTGACGTTTGTCTGACATGAAAGTCACGGTGATAGCTGATATGTATATTCATAATGCAAGGGAACTTGTAGCATTCTAGATACATCCTAATATTTCTATAATACTGCTTCAGTACTCACCCATTCTGACAACTTCTTAGACTCTTTCAGGCAAAGTTTTGTTTTTTTGAGGATAGATGAGCCAAGGGTTAAAAATAGGGATGATCGAATTCCTCAAATATTCGGCTTCGTGAATATCCGACGAATAGGTCGCAGCTATGCGAATATTCGATGCGCAATGTAAGTCTATGGGAAGCCCGAATATTTCCGAATAGTTGTTATTCGGGTTTCCCATAGACAAAGCCTATGTGCGCACGTTGTGTAATTGCATGCAGTTACGCTGCGATCTGCACCGCAGCCTAACTGCATGCGTCCTGCGTCCCTGCACAATCTATGGAGATTGTGCAGGAGCCGTGGGCACGTGGTGTATTAGAGCGCAGCGCTTTGGCTGCAGCCCGAAGCGCGCGTTCTAAGAAGTGACATGTCACTTCTTTCTTGCGCTTTGCGTGCAGGTCCCGCTCTGTCTATGGGAGGGGCTGCAGGCAGAGCGCATGGAATCGGCTTTTTTTTTCATTACGGACTGTTTCTGCAGCGATGTGAAGCGCACGTGTGCTCTTTAAATCGCTGCAGAAATTTCTGCAGGGCCAGTACGCAACGTGCGCACATAGCCTTACATTGTGCGTCGAATATTCGCAAATTGTCGAATAGTGGCGACCTATTCGGCAAATATTCGCGAAGCCGAATATTTGAGGTATTCGATCATTCCTAGTTAGAAAAATTTCAAGATTTAATATTTTTGACACATTTGTTTGTTTTTTTTAATCTACTTTTAGTACTTGGATGAAAATCTGATCTAGTTTTAGGTCAAATTTATGCAAAAATGTGGAAAATTCTGCAGGATCCACAAACTTTCAACCACCACTGTTTATTTTTTATTTCAGCACATCCTGGTCTGCAGATGAATATTGATTTAGGCTGCTTTCACCCATCCATGTGTTGTGGTTCACAATGCACAGATTAGAACTGGGTTGGTTTTTTTTTACCCAAACTCAACAGCCTCCTAGGCATATATGAGACTGTTGATTTTGGGTCAAGAGACCTGCGACCATCCATGCATCCAAATATGTGAATCTCTACGTAAGCCCCTGATAATAGAGAGAGGACTGGGAGGAGATGAAAAATATTTTATGAGACAATTTTTTGCCCTATAGTCTTAATTTAAATGGTTAGATTTTTCTTGACTTTGCAGTCCACTCATTTTTTAAATTGAACTTGTCGCTAGTTCTGTAACTAATATTGCCTTACTTAGATGTTAATTTCTATGTTGAAATTCACTGTATACTTTATCAGATATGTAATGTGATCTCATCTACACCCTCCTCTCTGTCTATCACCCTACCCGTTCTCTACGCTCTGCAAACGACTTTCGACTAAAGCCTGCTTTACACCTTACAATTAGATGTACGATCTCGTATGCGATGTGACACGCCCAGGTCGCATATACGATCTACCGAGATCATAAATAGGTCGTATATTTGCCGTCACATGTGAGTTATGCAATCTATGCAAAATTGATCAATATGTTGTACAATCTTTTAGATCATGGGTGCTATGACGTCAGCATTGCCCACCCCTTTTTTCCGGAATGGACGAGGAGTGTTTTTTCCTCTTGGTTAAACCTTTGTTTTGTTCTCTTTATCACGCAAATACAATATCAAAAACAAGTGAAGCAAACGTAGCCCAAAAAAAACAGAATCAAAAAGAAAAATATTAAAGAATTAAAACCTTCCATCAAAAACAAAACAAAATCAAATCACAATGTGTGAAACACCAAAAAAACGCACAAAGGACACAGAAGCGCACGCAAAAGAGTCTACCACAGGACCAGATACATACATAAATGCAGTATTTTACCGCAGTAGCGAAAGCCTATTAAAGACAGAACAAGCAGTAACGCAGGTGCGAACAATTAGCTTAGGGGGGGCCTGAGTCATGTCGTGTCACGACACACCCCCATAGCATATGACGTTGATAATTTCAATTAGACAGATCTTTAGTAGGGTGCCACACGTTACAATATACTCATTTCGTACAACAAAATGTACAATATTTAGGAACTGAACGACGTGTATGCGATCAACGTTTTTGCGTTCAATCTTGATCGCACGTAGGTGTCACACGCAACTACGTCACTAACGATGCCGGATGTGCATCACTTACGATGTGACCCCGCCGACACATTGTAAGATCTATTGAAGCGTGTAAAGCCCGCTTAACATCCACACTAATCCAAATCTCCCACTCCCGGCTCCAAGACTTCTCCCGAGCTGCACCAATCCTCTGGAATGCTCAACCTCAAGAAACTAGGACGAACCACAGCTTACTCAGCTTCAGACGTTTCCTGAAAACACATCTTTTTAGGTTGGCCTATCACACTCCTTAATCAAATCCAATTCATATAGTCCCACCACTACTTCTCAGAACATAACTCTCCATCAAACTTCACCATACCAAAAAGCATCTCAAAGACTAGCTGACGACTACAGCCTTTATCTATCCCCCATTTCTTTGATATGGCTGGATTGTCGTTGTAATAAGCACCTGTACCTTGTTACCCCTCCATCCCACCTCATTGTAGAGGCAAGATCTCACGAGCAGGCTTGTCTTTTTTGTTCTAATTATTGTATCTTCTATAACTGTTTCTTGCTTGTATATGAACCTCTGAATTGTAAAGCATTGCGGAATATGTTGGCGCTATAGAAATAAAGATTATTATTATTATTATTATTATTATCTGATGAGTCCTCTATACACCAGGGAATTAAATGAGTTTCATTTTCTCTGAAAAAAAGTCAGTCACCAGAATTTTCTAGCTGATGAAATTGTATGGACTATACTTTTTCAGTTCTAAAGCCAGAAACAGCTATCAAAGTTAATGATGATGACTGAACAGCTCCTATCAAAAATCAATTATCTAGATAATCACAATTAAGCTTCCATGCCTGTACACTAATATTAGCTAGTATAGGAGAACATATATACTGTAGGATCATTATTGTGTTATCATGGCAGGCAGAGATGGTACTGGCTCTTGCTGCCTATGTTAAAATGTGCCTATGCTCATAGCATTACTAGCATAGCATAGAGGGAAAAAAAAATCATGGTGAAATCTTGAATGTAAGGTGGAGGCTGAAGGTAAGAAAATAAAAGGCTAAACTGCTGGGAAGTAAGTACATGTGTAAAGCCTGCTTTACACGCTACAAGATATCTTACGATGTGTCGGCGGGGTCACATCGTAATTGACGCACATCCGGCATCGTAAGGTATGTTGTAGCGTGTGACAGCGACGTGCAATTGCGATTGAACGAAAAACCATTCATCGCATGCACGTCGTTCATTGCTGATGAATTGAATGTCAGATTGTTCATCATACCCGGGGTAGCGCACATCGCAGTGTGTGACACCCCGGGAACGATGAACAGATCTTACCAGCATCCTGCAGCTCCCGGCCAGCAATGCGGAAGGAAGGAGGTGGGCGGGATGTTTACGTCCCGTTCAGCTCCGCCCCTCCGCTTCTATTGGCCGGCTGCCGCGTGACGTCGATGTGACGCCAAACGTCCCTCCCACTCCAGGAAGTGGACGTTCGCCGCACACAGCGAGGTCGTATGGACGGGTAAGTACGTGTGACGGAGCTTAATCGTTTGTGCGGCACGTTCAACAAATTGACCGTGCTGCACATACGATGGGGGCGTTGCAGTATGCGAAATTGCAACGTGTAAAGCAGGCTTAAAAGAGGTGCAGCATGTGATAGACAATCAAGTGGGGGATCAGGGATGAAAAAGAAAATCCTTTAAACTATTTAAAGAAGTTAAAACATGTTTTGATTTGCCGAGTACAAAATATGCAAAAATGTTCCCCCTCATCTAATATATCATAATGGTGTTTTTCTTAATGGCAGCGGGGTCCTTATGCACCATCCACTCCTGGTGGGACTGGTCCGGTACTTCTGCACCACCTACTGCTACATCATTGATTCATTATTTGAGATCAGTTTTTCAGTTTACCGTCAATATAATTTCTTTCACGATTTTTCAGATCTTTCCTTATGGTTATTGAATGGGAATAATTGGTTACTTCCAGTGGTCTGTCTTTTTCATGTGATGATCAGAAGTACATGGTGTTACAAAAGGAATCCCAATGGATCTCATTAAAATTATTGAGGTTTGTCTTGGTTTTCTAATACAAGTTGGAGAATGGATACAACATGTCTGGCATTGCTGTTATAACTGGAAAGAAGTCTTGAGTCCAGACTTCTTTAGTCTGAATTCATTAGATTTGCTCAATCCTTTATCAAGTTTAGTCCATAAAAGCTTTAGATATTAGATGTTAAAACATGGACTGTATATATATTATTTGTTTTATTGATTACCGGAGGGCAACAATAGTATTATAATAGACTGCAAAAATTGCTTCTTGGAAGTTGAAGGAACGGAACAAAACTCTATTTCTTTAATGTGAAATGCTATGAATAAAAATACATTATTGGACACATTAAGCCTAAATTTATAGTTCATTGAAATGCGTTCCTTAAATTTTATGCCAGTGATTTGTATAATGACACATCCAGCCACAAGCATGAAAGATTAGATCAGCTATCATAGGGTACTTGAGGCTGGCGTTACACGCCATAGTTCAGTACTTTGCTTGTAAGTCAGCGTTGTGGGTATAAAAGACACTGTACACTCATTGATTTTACAATACTTTTTCACTACATTGACTTCAAGATGTGAGATTCTCAATTGTTATGTTCCTTGCGGTACATTTGGGTGTGTGCCATCTGCCATACGTACGCTCAGCATCAACCGGTCGTAGTGAGCTTTAAGTTTTTGGTCTGTGGTTGACGAGGGGTTAATCACCGGCTAGCCCTGGTTCCGGCTTTATCTCATATATTCATGCTGTATCAGATTGGGAGCATCGCCTGTGAACTTTCAATGTGAATCAATTTAAATTCTCAAATCTCACACATATATCACAGCATGTACATCTCCCAGCAACAGCTTTCAGAGCGGAAGGCAAGATGGGACTCAGCGACATCCAGATTCCGCACTTTAAATAACCCCAGCATCTTTGGGCAAGTTTTATAACTTAGAATTTTTTTTCTAAATATTCCCGACATGATATGTATCTAAAACTCCCAGAAGTTATTACTGCACCTCCCAACTTCACTCTGTATTATATAAATCTGCATTGCTCTGTACAGATTTATTCGCTAGTATGGCAGTATTTTATGGCAGTTAAAGGGGAATTTGCTTTTTTTATACATGTCTAGCCTATCTGGTTGGACGACCATCTATCTCATGAATGTGGCCCTGATGTGCATTACCGTATAGAAATTCTGACCTCTGCTTCTCTGACGGCACCACATGTAAGGGGTGAGTTCTCAAGATGGGTGCGGATCTCATCCATGTGACACATTTATTTTACTCAAAATTTTAGATGCAAATACCCCTTTTAAGGTTTGTTTTTGGTTTTCATCTTTAGAAATAATTTTGTTGATATTGGTAGATATTGTCTAATAGATTTTGGACTTACTTAAACAGTTGGTGCTAGATTTAGAGTAATGGAGACAACCAAAAACTGAGAGTAAAGCCTCGGTTCCACTTGCGCATAGCTTCCATGTATAAGTATCAGAAGTAATATGCGAATGTCAGCCGAGGGTCATACGACTATGATCCGATCATGCGATCGGGTCACAGCAGCATAGAAGAGGGAGGGAGCACTTTCTCGCCATCTCTTCCTCGCACTGTCTCTATGTATATCACACTGTGTTGAGGAGAGCCATTGGATCAAATACTTAATTAACCTCTGGACATAGAGGACTGTGGGAAGTGTGTTCAATTAAATCAATTCTCTATACATAAGCCAGTCTTCAGAAATATCCAAGATGCACCCCGATGACATCATAAACCCGCCCATCAGCATCACTATGTATCCGCCCAATGATGTCATAGACCCGCCCATCAGTGTCACCATGGATCCGCCCAAAGACATAATAGACCCACCCATCAGCTTCACCGCAGATCTGCCCTGATGATATCATAGACCCGCCTACGATTATGCCCACCAATCATCCCCATGGACTAACACATTATTCAACCCACTGACCAATGAACACACCTGGGCATGCCCACTGTAGAGCTGCCCATGCCCCTTTTCCTAGTTTATATTAGGGCATGTTCTTGGATTAAATCACTCTGTTTTGGGCCAACCTCTGATCGAGGAAAGATGAACATCCGATTGTGTGTGTCTGATGTAATTTTTCAAGCATGCATTTGATCCTCATTAATTAGGTCAGGTAGTAGGCAACATGTGAACTTTTGAAAGAGTTCACTCTAACAACTGCACTGGTTGACTTGCGAGTGCAGTATGATGTTTCACACGCTCCCATAGACTTTTATGGATGCATGTGAGCCGAGACTCGCTGCCAAACGCAGCATGCTGTGACTCATTTTTCATGCCAATATGGCATGAGAAGTCAATCGCAGATGGACACTGCACCATAGTTTTGCACTAGATTGAGAGTAATCCGATGTTTTAGCTGCTGGATGTTGGAGACCTTGCACTCCTCCATCTTCGATTTGAGGACGCCCCACAGTGGTTCAATAGGGTTTATGTCTGGAGACATGCTTGGCCAGTCCAGCACCTTTACCCTCAGTTTCTTTAGCAAGGCAGTGGTCATCTTGGAGGTGTGTTTGGGGTAATTATCATGTTGGAATACTGCCCTGCTGCCCAGTTTCTGACGAAAGGGGATCATACTCTGTTTCAGTATGTCGCAGTACATGTTGGCATTCATGGTTCCCTCCATGAACTGTTGCTCTCTACAGCCAGCAGCACTCGTGCAGCCCTAAATCATGACCCTCCCATTACCATGTTTCACTGTAGGAAGGACATACTTGTGTTTGTACTCATCACCTGGTTGTCACCACACACGCTTGACACCATCTGAACCAAATAAATTTATCTTGATTCATCAGCTCAAAGGACATGATTCCAGTAATCCATGTCCTTTTTCTGCTTGTCTTCAAACTGTTTGTGGGCTTTCTTGTGCTTCATCTTTAGAAGACGCTTCCTTTAGGATGACAGCCATGCAGATCAATTTGATGTAGTGTATAGCGTATACTCTGGGCACTGACAGGTGGACCCCCACACCCCTGTAACCTCTGTAGAAATGCTGGCAGCATACATCAATTTTGAAAACACAACTTCTGGATATGACGCTGAGCATGTGCACTAAACGTCTTTGGTCGACGATGGCAAGGCCTGTTCTGAGTGGAACCTGTCTTGCTAAACCAGTGTATGTTCTTGGCCACTATGCTTGCAGCTGAGCTTCAGGGTAGTGGTAATATTCTTATAGCCTATGCAATCTTTATGTAGAGTAACAATTATTTTTTTTTTCAGCTCCTCCGAGTATTCCTTCCCATGAGGTGTCATGTTGAACTTCCAGTGACCAAGAAAATGGCTAATTATGCACAATTTGGTCATTTTCACTTACAGGTGTACTCACTTTTGTTGCCAGGGGTTTAGACATTAAAGCTATGTTCACACTAGAAAAATGATTTTTCTTAAGAAATTTCTTAAGAAATTTCTTAAGAGTGAAGGATTAGTGCACCTGCGTTAAAAAACGCACCAAAAACGCACCTGCGTTTTTGCCGCGTTTTCGGTGCGTTTTTGCCGCGTTTTCGGTGCGTTTTTGGTGCGTTTTTGGTGCGTTTTTACCGCTGGTTGCTCCCTGCGTTATTGTGCCAATTATCTATGGCAAAAAACGCAGTTAGCTGCAGAAAAGAAGTGACATGCTCATTCTTTTTCTTAAGAAAATCTACTGAAAGAATTTTCTTAAGAAAAAAACGCAGTGTGTGCACAGCTAATTTTTTTTGCCATAGGTTTTGCTGGGGAATGTCTGCAGAAAGGTTACAAGAATTTCTCAAGAAATTTCTGCAGCAAAAACGGACCCAAAACGCAGGTAAAAAACGCAGTGTGTGAACATAGCCAGTTGTGTGTTGAGTTATTTAGAGGACACCAAATTTACACTGTACAAGCTGTACACTGATTACTGTACATTGTATCACAGTGTCATATCTTTAGTGTTGTCCCATGAAACGATAAAAATATTTACAAAAATGTGGGGGTGTACTCACTTTTGCTATATACTGTATGATCTACCCATTTTTTCGGGGAGTTCCTTCTAGTGCTTCAGTCCTTCCCACATTCTTGAGCTATTTTCACAATGTTGTTGACTTTCTGCCGTTTTTTTCTGAGCGTGAATGTGTTAAGGTGTGATGTCAGCCTTCTAATAACAGCGATTTAATCCGTGTACATTGCTGCAGAAAATTGAGCTGTTATATAAAATGCACATTTAATTACTGATAAATGCACATGTATGTTAAATAGGTTCAAGGGTCCGTTACTCTTTGCGTTTAGCCGGCGCTGAATCATTACGAATTCCTTCCCTATGTATAGACGGATGCTATATCATGCTGTAGTCATGGCGATGCTATTTTTTGTTCCGATTTTACATATAGGATACTCTCCACAGCAACATCTCACTCTTCCCAAATAGCTGCTCACTTGCATACAGCATTAGATCCTCGGAGCATTTACAGCCACCAGGGTGCTTTTCTGTTTAGTTACAGAAAGGAGATCAGAGGATTTGGAGTAAAAAGAAAGCCCAGCGGCACCAATGTTCAGAATGACTGATCTCACACAAAACATCTAAGATGACAAGAGAGCGCGTCAGTTCACTAAGAGAGGGGCGCACGGATTAACAGCTGCTGCACCTCATCCTTGATGTAACATTAGGAAAGTGAATTCATTTTCCAGACCTTGTGAAGCTCTAAGACAAGAAGCACCTTCACAGTATCATTCCTTGACTAGGTTTTATTTCTAAAGTGTCAATACGGACAGACATTCACAGAACGCGACCTGAGGAAGAGCCCCAGAAGATGAAGAAGTTCCAAGTTTTAGTCATTGCCTAAGATCCAGGCCATCTCTACCGACAAGCCTACAACCTGCCGCAACACCACCATCTCTACCCTCACCTACTGTATCCTCATCCATCCCTTATAGACTGTGAGCTCTCTCTGGCAGGGACCTCTCTCCTCCTATACCAGTCTGTGCCTTGTATTGTTCATGATTATTGTACTTGTCCCTATTATGTATACATTTCAAATAAGAAGGAATGGCGGCATTATTGGCATGTTTATTGCATAATCTGTGGCAAGATTACAGCATACACGGAGAGGGGGGAGTGCAGGGACGCCGGGCGACGGCCATTTCGCACCGTAGCAGGTGGTTCCACAGGTCCGCGAAACGGCCGTCATCCGGCGCCCCTGCACTCCCCCCTCCCCGTGTATGCTGTAATCTTGCCACAGATTATGCAATAAACATGCCAATAATCTTCACCAATGAGTTGCCGCCATTCCTTCTTATTTGAAATTTATACCGGATTCCTGTATCCTGGCAGAGCACCACAGAGATCGGCTGGAGATCCGTGATCCACGTGAAAACCACAAACCCGTGAGTTCACACCTGGGCTCGCAGTGCCTAGCTCCCTTCTTTTATGCCTATTATGTATACCCCTTTCACATGTAAAGCGCCATGGAATAGATGGTGGTATAATAATAATAAATAATAGTAATACCGTAATTGCCTTTTCGGATTCCAGCTAGGTACTTTTTATTGAAGGTCACCCGATCAGTAGCCTCTGCTCCTTTACTGGATATAAGGTGAAAATTACTTAAACGCCCCGATTCATCAAAGCTTTTATGTGAGAATTCTGAAGTAAAAGGCACAATTTTGCACAAAGCTTCACACACATTTTTCAACTTTTCTGGTTTTTGTACCATTTTCACCCAGCCTTGACAGAGTGGACAGAGCAGGGAGAAGGCATGGGGCCTCTAGTCATCAAATTTATGATGATCGTTTATGATGAGCGGCGGCGATTTTTTTTCAAAATGGAAAATCACGGTTTAATCACCGGGACTAGTAAACCTGCTGCCATGTAGTCCTCCATGTTCAGAGTCCGCTATATTCATGAGCTCTGTCTAATACCGCTCCCTTTACTGTATGGTAGCTTTCTATGTACATTGCACATAAGCAGAAAGCTGCCAATCAGTGGTGTGGGCGGCGTTATACAGAACTCAGCATTCAGAGAACTGCTATATCTACAGCAGACAAAACAGTGATATTATCAAAACTGCAGCAAACAGTTCAGTAAGTGATACATTCCTGTAATCTGGGTCGATGCCCCTATATCATGCTGCTATCAGATGGGGTAGCAAAAATCTGGTGACAGATTCCCTTTAACCCCTTACTAACATATAATCTACCGGTATGACATATGCCAGCTTCCTGAATTTGGTACAGGCTAGCACGTCAAGCCTGCATCTTGGCTGAATACTACAGCCATCATCTTTTAGCAATCATCTTCCTCTATCAGGCATGGGGGAGCAGACCTGTTAACCTATTAAATGCTGCTGTCAATCTGAGAATGGCATTTATTGTGCACCAGCGGGGGATGCTTCATTCTTTGTGTCCATCGGCACCTGTGATGTGATCGTGGTGACACTTGGTTGCCAAGATAGCACTGGTATGCTGACTACCCCTGTGTCTGTCATTACGGGGTATGCTGACTACCCCCACGTCCATCATTACGGGGTATGCTGACTACCCCCGTGTCTGTCATTACAGCACTCCTGTGAAAACAAACCAACCTGTAGCTGGCGTTCATAAGAGACTGTGATTTTCGCTATACACAGCTATCAGGCTCGGGGGAAGTGGAGGGAGCAGACCTGTTAACCTATTAAATGCTGCTGTTAGTCTCTGAAAATGGCATTTAATGTGTGCCGGCAGGGGGACGCTTCATTCTTTGTGCCCAAAGGCACCCGTGATGTGATTGTGGCACCAATCGGTTCCCATGACAGCCGGGGTATGCTGACTACCCCCGTGTCTGTCATTAGAATATACTGACTACCCCCCGTGTCTGCCATTACAGCACTTTTGTAAAACCAACCCATGGCTGGCGTTCATAAGAGACTGTGATTTTTGCTATACATAGGTGTCAGGCACGGAGGGAGCAGACCTGTTAACCTATTAAATGCTGCTGTCAATCTTTGATAATGGCATTTAATGTTTGCCGGCAGGCGGATGCTTCATTCTTTGCGCCCATCGGCACCTGTCACATGATCGTGGTGTCGATTGGTTGCCATGACAGCCGGGGTATGCTGACTACCCATGGTTCTGTCATTACAGCACTTCTGTTAAAACCAACCTGTGGCTGGTGTTTATAAGAGACTGTGATTTTTGCTATACATAGCTGTGTTGTAATAACGGGCCATCAAAACACCATATCTAACCCAAAAATGATATTAATAAAAAACATTGCCTCGGGGCACAAAAAAACAAGCCCTTACATGGCTCCATATCCAAAAAATGTAATCCGTTATGACTTACGGCCCTCCGAACATGGCGACACATGCGAATACCTTTTTTTTCTGATTAATTTTTCCACCACGTAAATCAAACAAAAACTATGCATGGTTGGTATCGGCATAATTTTACTTTCCTTCAGAATCATATTACAAGGTCATTTTGTACCGTACAATGAATGCTGTAAATAAAAACACACAGTTCTGGAATTACGCTTTTTTCATGATTTCGCCACAAACGAAAACAAAACAAAACAGAAGATCGCCCCATCAGGGAGGGGTTAATGTATTCCTACATTTCTTCAGGACCACTTCAATAGTTTTCTTTTTCACAGACTGTTGTTGTGGAATGTGGTTCCTGTGGTGAAAATGAAGCAGAGGCGATGCCCCCTTGTTTACCCTTTCAATGCCCTTTAAAATCTGGCCAGCATTAAAGTCTGGAAACATAAATGAAGGTGAAATTCCCGAAACGTGTCGGACTACTTTGTATAAAAGCTGGATAAAGTTTCCACATTCCTTCTCGAGCTGATGTATGTGGACAGTACCTGCGACAGACAGAGTACAGTACCCCGTACAAAGATGGCGGGACAAAGGTCACATCCCTGCCATGTGTCACCGCTGTCAAAACACCTGATCTGCAGCTTTCAGATTTTTCATTTCTTACCTTCCCGGTATGGGCGAGCCGTGATGCATCGGCTTGTCTTCTTGCGTTTGCTCACCTCCTCCCACACAAGTTGAGTTTATTTGAGTGATTGCTCTTTTATTCTATTGTTTTTGTGAGCATTCATTAGAGATTATTCCATCCTAATCCTTTGTTTACCTCAGAGTTAAATGAGTAGATTTTTTTCCAGCTACCCTTTTTGTATTGTTTCATGAGCATTTTGTAGTTTCTCATCCAAAACAGATGTGTTTGCTGAGGGGGAAAAAATGGTTGGGTGTCGAAATATTGTGTTTTTGGTGTTTTTCTGTTAAGGGAAAAGCATAAAAATCCAAAACGCAAACTGATTATAACAGAACATATGATAAAGCTGACCCTAAATCAGTGCTGTCCTGCCAGCTCCCTCTGAGGGTCATTTCACAGGATTAGTAGAGGGTAATCCAAGTGACTCGCCCACCCCAGGGCTATGGGACACCCGGTGCCGGACTAGTCCGGTGGTAGTCAGTGGTGGCTGGGCCCGGCTCCGTGGCCCTGGTGGGTGTCAGTTGAATATGTGGCTTGAATTAAAGTTTGTGTTCGTGACGCCACCTGTGGTATGCGGCTACTAAGCCGCCGTTGCTGTGTGAGGCCTCCGGGATGATGTTATGGCAGCAATGGTAGTACTGCTCCCCACAGGTGGAGCAATGCCCGGGGCACGGTTGGTGTTTGTGGAAGTCTATGGTGCTGCGTGACTAACACGGTGCAGGGCCGACCAGCAATGAAAGAAACAGGCACAAACAGTAGTCTCTTTACCTTCTCCTCTTTTACTCGGCAGAAACTTAGTCCAGGGAGACCGTCACAGATGGTAAAGATGATCCGGCCGGCCTGGAAGTGCCTGGGGTGATCTTTGGCCAGTTGAGTATGAGGCCTACTCCTTAATCTTTCTCTGCTGTGTTAGGACACTGCACTTTGGGTTCGCAATTGCCCTCTTGCTGCTGGGACTTGTTGTTCGTCCCCTTTTCTGTGTGGTAGACTGCGCAGGCCCTCTCTGGTGCTTCTCTGCTGGAGTCTACACCGGGCCCTTGGGATGCAGCTGTACCTTCAGATTGCTTCTGGGCCAGGGGGCTTGCAGCTCTCCTGCCCTCCGGATTCAGCTACCAGGGATGGATTTTATGCCCTGACAACTACAGACTCCGATGTCCGAGTCCCTGCTGTGCCTCTCTGCTCCCCTTGCTTCACTGGGCCAAGCTATCCCAGCTCTAGGCCCCAGTTTACAAGGCAGCACTACTCTGCGTCTGCACTCTTTCACTCCTGTGTCCAGACTAACCACCACTTCCTCCTTCCAGCCAGACTTAAGGAATGCTCCCTGAAGTTCCAGGTTCAGAGCTCCCCCTGCTGGCCGGAGGGAGAACTGTGTTGAGTGTTAACTTACTGGCCAATAGATCTCCCAATTACCTCCAGGCTCAGCATTAACCCTTTTGGGAGGGCAATGCTGTTGTGGCGACCAGGTCCTGGGGCGCCACACTCCCCCTTAGTTAAATTCAGTACTCCCGGACTGTAGAAACAAACATGACATGTTAGAACATTTCATCCCATTATGGGAGGCGCAAATACTTTAACGTTACAACCTTAAACATTACTATAAGAGTCCAGTGTGGCTCCCTGCCGGGTGTCCATTACACTGCTCCATGGGGGACCCGCCGCGTTCAAACCCCCAACGTAGGCTCTGGGCGTGCGTCAGAGCATTGATGACCCCACTCTATGCACGCCGGACGGGTTTTTCTTCAGGGGTGTTGAGCACACTGGTGCTAACTATGAACAATTTAGGTGTTGGCCACCCATAGTCCAGTGGCCCAATTGTCCATTTTCGCAATCAAAGAAAAAGAAAACATTTTGTACACAACATGACAGACATTTTGCATAACTATTTACATTCTAATAAGTACTCTTTCCCTTATACAGTTGACTCCCTATACCTTAGAGGGGGTTGTCCCCGAGTGCTGCGCTGGGACCTACGTAGCTCTGGTGTTTGCCCCTGACTACGTGGTGCGTCTTCTATCTCAGCACTACATGTGGGCCTAACCCCCATAGGTAAGCGTGATGGTTGCCTTTGTGATCTAAGAGTCGCCAAGGGTATGACAGGTTCACCACTGACAGGGGGTTGATCCTCCTGTTCCACTGCTGGCGTGTCATCTCGTGCTGGAGCGGACGATTCTTTAGGTGGATCCGGAACCTTTTCCGTTTCTGGCTCGACCAACTGCGGAAACGTCAAAACTGGTACCACTATGGCATTGTTTATTCGGGTCCAAGTTTTGGGGAACTTTCCAAGGATGGTTTGAATCATCTCCCCTTCTTTCTCTTGACTTTGGGGACTTCCTTGTACTCCTTCCATTTCTCTTTGGATTCTGCACCGTTCAGGGCACGCTTTCAGGCGGTCTCGGGAAATTGCTTGATAGGTCTTGCCTTCATCTTTGCTTATGAGGCATACCTTACTATTGTCAAAGTTGGAGGGGATAATGGTGTAGGGCTCGCTTTCCCACTGATCATCCAATTTATGCGCCTTCCGCTTCTTCTTGAGGACTTGTTCTCCAGGTGCTAAGGGAGTTGCTGGGGCTGTTTGATTGTAATGCTGTTCTTGTCTCGTTCTTGCTTGAGACAGGCTCCTCTCTACGCACTCCTGGACCTTACGGTACCGCTGCTGCCGTTCTGTATCCCAATCCTCTATTTCTTGAACCGCCTCAGGCGACACAGTCCCCATCTCAAAGTCTACAGGCAACTTGCCTGGTCTGGCTCGCATCAGGTAAGCGGGGCTGCAGTTGGTCGAATTCACTGGGATGTGGTTGTACAGGTCTACCAGATCTGGCAACTTTTCTGGCCATTGGTTCCTTTCCTCCAGCGGTAGGGTCTTCAGCATATCAATAACCACATGGTTCATTTTCTCGCACAGTCCATTGGTTTGGGGGTGGTACGGTGTGGTTCGGATTTTCTTACAACCGTACATGTTACAGAACTCTTGGAACACTTCAGCCTCGAATGCAGGACCCTGATCAGTCAGTACCCTTTCCGGATAGCCGTGAGGTCGGCAAAAGGATGCCTGGAACGCTCTAGCTGCTGTCCTGGCTGTCTGGTCCTTCACAGGCACTACTACCAGGAAACGAGAGTAATGGTCCACAATGGTGAGGGCGTACACATAGCCTGACCGGCTTGGTGTTAACTTCACGTGGTCCAGGGCCACCAACTCCAGGGGCTGCTTTGTGACAATTGGCTGCAAGGGAGACCTTTGGCTGGCATCGTCTTTCTGCCTCAGGTTACACGGGCCACAGTCTCGGCACCACTTCTCGATCATCTTTCTCATGTGCACCCAATAGAACCGATCACGGAGTAGGGCCTCCAACTTCTTCCACCCGAAGTGTCCTGCGTTATCATGATACGCTGCTAGGACCATTGGAGCATCTCTCTGCGGAACCACTATCTGCCAGACAAGTTCATTTGTTCGATAGTTGACATATCTCTTGCAGAGCTTGCCTTGGTAGGTGAACAGTCGTCCCCTCTCCTTCCACAGCTGCTGGGCTTCCTCTGGAGCGTCTGGGCCAAGATGGGTCTCAGCTTGCGCTAGCTTCTCTTTGACCAATCGCACGGCCGGGTCACCGTTCTGTGTTTCTTCCCAATTATGGTGGAGTAAGGGGTTGACCGAGACCCCGTGCTGGCTTGAGCGCTTCACTCCCACAGCATGCTCACACTGGGACACACCTTGGTGATGGAAAGCCGGTAACTCTATCTCTTCGAGTTCATCCATGTCTTCTCCAGACTCGGGCAAGTGAGGCATTCTGGACAGCGCATCAGCATTGTTATTCTTCTTGCCAGCCCGATACTTGATGGTAAAGTCAAAGTTAGACAGCCGGGCCATCCATCGCTGTTCCATCGCACCTAACTTGGCTGTTGCCAGGTGTGTCAACGGATTGTTGTCCGTGAAGATGGTGAACTTGGCCGATGCCAGATAGTGCTTGAAGCGTTCAGTCACTGCCCAAACAATAGCGAGGAACTCCAGCTTGAAGGAACTGTAGTTTTCTGGATTCCTTTCTGTGGGCCGAAGCTTCCTACTGGCGTACGCTATCACCCTCTCTCTGCCTCCCTGCACCTGGGACAGAACTGCTCCCAGTCCCACGTTGCTGGCGTCTGTATACAGTACAAACGGTTGGCTGTAGTCAGGGTATGCCAGAATTTCTTCTCCCGTGAGAGCCCCTTTCAGCCGGACAAAGGATGTTTCCAGTTGGCTGCTCCATTCAAATGGAGGGCTCTGCTTCTTAGCCTGCTTTGGCTGGCCCACCAGGAGATCTTGAAGGGGCGCTGCTATCTTGGTGAAACCATCAATGAACCTTCGGTAGTAGCCCACCAGTCCAAGGAACTGCCGCACCTCCTTCACTGTGGTGGGTCTTGGCCAGTCCTTGATTACAGTGACTTTCTCCGGATCAGGTGCCACACCTTCTGCGCTGACCACATGACCCAGGTACTGTACCTTTGGCTTCAAGAGGTGACATTTGGACGGCTTGATCTTCAGGCCATATTTCGACAAGGATTCAAACACTTCTGCTAAGTGCTTCAGGTGGTCCTCATAAGTCTTGGAGTAGACTATTACGTCATCCAGGTACAACAGCACGGTTTCAAAGTTGTGGTGGCCCAAGCAGCACTCCATCAACCTTTGGAATGTCCCTGGGGCGTTGCAGAGCCCGAATGGCATACAATTGAACTCACAGAGGCCCATTGGTGTCGTGAATGCAGTCTTCTCCTTGTCCGCCTCTGCCACGGGAACCTGCCAATACCCACTGGTGAGATCCAAGGTGGAGAAATAGTTAGCTGACTTTAAGGCTGTTAGTGACTCCTCTATTCTGGGCAGTGGATAAGCATCTTTATGTGTAATGCGGTTAATTTGCCTGTAATCTACACACATTCTCATTGTACCATCTTTTTTCTTTACGAGCACTAGTGGAGCTGCCCAGGGGCTACAACTATCTCTGATAACCCCAGCCTCCTTCATTTCCCGTAACATTTCCTTGGCACACTGATACTGTGCGGGGGGTACAGGGCGGTATCTCTCTTTAATGGGATGATGATCACCCGTGGGGATTTGATGTTTAACCCCTTTCACCTGCCCAAAATCTAGGGGGTGTTTGCTGAAGACCCGCTCGTACTCCTGTACCACCCGGTAAACCCCATGCTTTTGGTGCGAGGGGGTGGAGTCGGTGCCTACATGTAATTTTTGGCACCAGTCTTCCGGCTGCCCCTTGGAGCCATTGTCTTCCGCCTGGTCGGACGGGATCAAGGGTTCCACTGCTTTAATGGTATTGTTACTGACAGTGTACAGTTTTGCTACAGTGGCGTACCGGGGCAATTTGGCCTCCTCCTCCCCACAATTCAGGACACGGACGGGCACTCTCCCCTTGCGGACGTCCGCTACCCCTCTGGCTATCAGGACTCCAGGCCTACTGTCTGAATACACTGGTTCTACCAAGGCATGGTAATCCTGACCCTTGAGGCCTATTGCTGCCCGACACCATATCAACATTTCACTTCTTGGGGGTATTACAATGGGGAGGGGGTCACTTACCCTCACACTGCCAATTTCTCCTCCGGCCAGCTCTACCTGCTGCCTCCTCATCAGGGCTCTGATCTCCCTCTGTAGGACACGCTGCTGCCCGGAGCTGGCAGTTTCAGACGCCTGTTGCAACAAAATTATCACTTCGGCAATACAATTTTCTATCACATTTGTACCAAGGGTTAGCAGTGGGTCAGATTCTTTGCGATCTATATCTACAATTATCATCCCCTGACATGGCAATTCCACCCGCCCCACTTTAATGGTTACTTCTTTGTACCCAATTTGAGGTAAGGGCTGACCATTACTGGCCACAATCGTTAAATCATCATCTGGGCCATGGTCAATGTCTGAATCAGCCCAATATCTTTTGTACAGTTTGTGGGGGATGGTTGTTACCTGGGACCCCGTATCCAGGAGGGCATTCAAAGGGATCCCATCCAGCACAATGGGAAGGACCGGTCGTCCTCCCACATACTTGCTGCGGCTGGGGTTTGAGCCGGGCTTCCTCACACCTGGGGGTTGGCTCCTGGCCCCAGGCTCGGCCCGTTTAAAGGACAGCGTCGTGCAATGTGGCCCGCCTGGTTGCAGTGGCGGCAGATCGGTTGTCCTGTTGAATCATACCGGTCTGTGTCTCTGCCTCGGGTCGGCGGAATCCTCCTCTGTCGCATCCATGGGACGTCTTCTGGGCTGGAGGCCAACTCGATTTTTGCAGGCGAGGGGGTCATTTGTAGAGACTGCACGGTCTTGGCAAGGGCAGCCACAGTCTTGGTCAGCTCCTGGAACTGCTGTCTGAGCTCTGCAGTGGGATCCTTATCCAGGGACTGCGCCTCAGCCCCTGCAGTAGCTCGTGTTGCAGGCACCACCCCGGGGTACGTGATAGCAAGAGGCCGGAGGGGTACTGGGTCATTCGGTGTAGATTCTCTCAGTACCCTGATGGCCTGGTCCTTAAACTTGGCAAAGTCCAGAGCAGGGTTCTGCAGGACCAGGATACGCAGCTGGGTCCTGTGGGCATCTGACAGGAGCCCCTCTATGAACTGCTCAGTTAGGAGTTTGTCTTCTTCACGTACACTCTCTGGGTCCACCTGTTTAACTGCTTTCAGGGCCTCCTGCAAGTTTAAGGCATAGTCCCTTATGCTGTCCGTGGCCCGTTGCTTGCACCCAAAGAATCTCATCTTTATCTCTGCTGCGGTGCGGGTGTCAAAAGTACTCTTTAGCTTGGCCAGTATCTGGGCTGCTGTCCCTTTATCTGTATCAGGCCAGGACTTCGCTTCACGCTGGGCCGCGCCGGCTAGCTGCCCCATTAATATGCCCACCTTCTGGCTCTCAGTCAGAGGATACACCCGGAACAAGCTGTGCAGGCTTTCTCTGAAGTCACTCAAGGTATGGGACTCCCCGGAGTACTGCGGCAGCCATTCTGCTCCTGGTATGTACGGCATGGTGATCGGCATTACCGGCGCTACAGTGGGGGCTGGGGCGACGGCGACTGGGACTACTTCGGTCGGTGCTGCGGCGCCCTGGGCGATGGCAGCCACCTGCTCTCCCTCGGAGTCGGACATCTTCCTCCCCCTTAGTGAACCTTACCAGGCTCCGTTCACTTTTCAAATTTTCTTCCGGGTCGCGCGGGGTTAACAGCGCTCTGCTCTGATGGCGCGCTCCCTTCGCGCTCTTTGTCAGGCACGCCCCCCTTCTTCCTGCGCTCGGCGCGGCTAATGGCGGCGGCAATTTACAACCAGTACACAGTCTTTTACACAGTTCTTCAGGCGCACAGTACCCGGTGTGACCGGGCACGAAATCCTGTTCGTGACGCCAAAGTTGACTCGCCCACCCCAGGGCTATGGGACACCCGGTGCCGGACTAGTCCGGTGGTAGTCAGTGGTGGCTGGGCCCGGCTCCGTGGCCCTGGTGGGTGTCAGTTGAATATGTGGCTTGAATTAAAGTTTGTGTTCGTGACGCCACCTGTGGTATGCGGCTACTAAGCCGCCGTTGCTGTGTGAGGCCTCCGGGATGATGTTATGGCAGCAATGGTAGTACTGCTCCCCACAGGTGGAGCAATGCCCGGGGCACGGTTGGTGTTTGTGGAAGTCTATGGTGCTGCGTGACTAACACGGTGCAGGGCCGACCAGCAATGAAAGAAACAGGCACAAACAGTAGTCTCTTTACCTTCTCCTCTTTTACTCGGCAGAAACTTAGTCCAGGGAGACCGTCACAGATGGTAAAGATGATCCGGCCGGCCTGGAAGTGCCTGGGGTGATCTTTGGCCAGTTGAGTATGAGGCCTACTCCTTAATCTTTCTCTGCTGTGTTAGGACACTGCACTTTGGGTTCGCAATTGCCCTCTTGCTGCTGGGACTTGTTGTTCGTCCCCTTTTCTGTGTGGTAGACTGCGCAGGCCCTCTCTGGTGCTTCTCTGCTGGAGTCTACACCGGGCCCTTGGGATGCAGCTGTACCTTCAGATTGCTTCTGGGCCAGGGGGCTTGCAGCTCTCCTGCCCTCCGGATTCAGCTACCAGGGATGGATTTTATGCCCTGACAACTACAGACTCCGATGTCCGAGTCCCTGCTGTGCCTCTCTGCTCCCCTTGCTTCACTGGGCCAAGCTATCCCAGCTCTAGGCCCCAGTTTACAAGGCAGCACTACTCTGCGTCTGCACTCTTTCACTCCTGTGTCCAGACTAACCACCACTTCCTCCTTCCAGCCAGACTTAAGGAATGCTCCCTGAAGTTCCAGGTTCAGAGCTCCCCCTGCTGGCCGGAGGGAGAACTGTGTTGAGTGTTAACTTACTGGCCAATAGATCTCCCAATTACCTCCAGGCTCAGCATTAACCCTTTTGGGAGGGCAATGCTGTTGTGGCGACCAGGTCCTGGGGCGCCACACAAGCCCCTTATGGGTGGCCTAACTAGGTCCGGTCTACTCAATGTCTCTAGGTTGGTCATAGACATTATATGACTATCTGCGCTACAGCTGATGAATGTGTTTTAATAGTTTAAGGGTATGTTCACACAGGGCTTTTTTGGTAAGTTTTTGCTGCGTTTTTCAGCTGCAGATTTGCCTTTGTTTTATGCAAATCCATGCTAATAAAAAGGGGCTTTTTATAGTACCAGCAAAGTACGAGTATGAGATTTGTGAAATCTCACACACACACACACACACACACACACACCAGGTTTTTTTCCTGACTGTTTTGTCAAATACCTGCGTTTTTGGTCAGGCTTTTAAAGAATGAGCATGTCAATTCTTTGCTGCAGATTTGCTGCGTTTTTTCATTGATACAACCCATTTTAATGAAAAAAAAGCAGCAAATCTGCACCAAATCTGCAGCAAAAACGCCACTAAAAAAGCATGAAAAACATACCAAAAACGCAGATGACTCAAAGGAGATTTCCTGCCACAAGATCAGGTTTTGGTCAGGAAAAAAACTTATCAAAAAAAGCCCTGTGTGAACATAGCCTTATGGTTTAAGGGTATGTTCACACAGGGCTTTTTTGGTAAGTTTTTTCTGCATTTTTTAGCTGCAGATTTGCCTTGGTTTTATGCAAAACCATGCTAATAAAAAGCTGCTTTTGACAGTACCAGCAAAGTCTATGAAACACCTGCAGATTTTTTCCTGACTATTTTGTCAAATACCTGCGTTTTTCCTGCAGATTTCAAAGAATGAGCATGTCAATTATATGCAGCATTTTTGCAACGTTTTTTCATTGATACAACCCATTTTATAGAAAAAACGCACCAAAAACACATCAAAAATGAGATTTCCTGCCACAAGATCAGGTTTTGGTCAGGAAAAAAAAAGCCCTGTGTGAACACAGCCTAAGGCCCGTTTCACACGTCAGTGAAAAACACAGACGTTTTTCACTGGCGTGTAAAACACGCATATGTCCCTGCGTGTGCCGTGAATCTTGGCACACGTGGGTTGTCTAAGTGCAATCCGGGCTCCGTTCTCCGTGGCCCGTGATTGCACTTAGAAATCAACTCACCTGCGCCCGCTCCCGCTCTCCGTGTTGCTGAATCCTCCCGCGATGCAGCATGCAGCCGGCGGTTATCCCTGCAGCAGCTGCTTCCGGGTCGGCTGTGTCGCGCATAATGAATATGCGCGACAGTAATCAGCCGGCTTAGAAGCAGGAGGGAGAACGGGCTGCAGAGGACATCGCTGGACGCCGGGTGAGTTAAAATGTTTTTTAATTTAAAAGCACGTTTTTTTCTGGCACGTGTTTCACGGACCACACAACTGCGTGGTCCGTGGGACATCAGTGATGCCAGAAAAAAATGGACGTGTCTCCGTGCGGCAAACACGCACACGCGGGTACGCTGCACGGAGACACGTGCAGTGAAAAATCACTGACGTGTGAGCAGACCCATTCATTATAATGGGTCTGCGTATGTCAGTGATTCTGGTACGTTTAAAAAAAAGCACAAACGTCCCAGAATCACGGACGTGTGAAAGGGGCCTAAAGGTGTTTTCAAGGGAACCTGTCACATGGAAAAATGCTATTAACCTTTAGATATGGGATTAATCTGCAGGTTAATAGTATTCTGAACCTGCCCGGTGCCTGCACATTAATCCCGCTGCCAGGAGGAAATGAACTGTATATTGTTATGGTTTCCTTGGACTAGTTGCATACCTTCTTTTAATTTCACATCTCAGTGATCAAGCCAAGGTAGATGGCACATCAGCGCAAAGCTCAGTGATTGTATGCAGCGGTCAAACGCTGTAGACTTGACTTCATCACCGCAGCCCAGTCAACAAACGCATGAATGAGAGCAGCAAAGAGGTAGAGAGGCAGCAATGGGAGAGCAGCTCATCCACAGGCCGCATGTGCCGGCAATTGAGCGGCTTCCGATGGCATCACGTCAACAGAGCAGCGGCTTCTTTTCTACTCTGCTCTGTTTACAGTGTATGACTGTCAATGTCAGTCAGATCGATAGCCGGTTCCATGTTAGTTTTTAGGCACATCTTGAAAAAATATTCTCGATAATGTTAGGGCCAGATGGACGGGTAGACCCTGGAGGTGGATCCACTGGGCCGAACTCCCGGATGAGGGAAAGGAGTCCGGTAGCCGGAGCACTGTAGGTAGCAGGACAGTCCGTGCACTGGGAGAAAATGGAGAAGTCCCTGGGACCACGAGGTCACTGATGGTGGTCCGGGTGACGGAGCTCAGGTTCGGAAGCCGTGATGGTGTCAGGCGGGGTCCGGAACCGTTGGAGCGAGATGACGGGTCACCGCAGGGATCCGAGATGGTACGGACTGTCAGGATGGCAGATGGACAGCGTTCGGGGTTCGAGGTACCGCAGAACCGGATGGCGATGCAGGATCGGCTCTAGAAGATAGAGAGGTAAGTATCTCACAAAACACAAGGAGACCTGACTCCTAGCTTGGGAAAACACGAAGAACAGGCCCCGCTCCCTTGGACATTAACCCCCTATATACCCTGTACCTATGTGCATCATTTCCTGTAATTTGACACTGGCCCTTTAAGAAAGGGTCAGTGACCGCGCGCGCGCCCTAATGCGCATGCGCGCGGCCCGGGTGCCAGAAGCCAGGGAAGGAAGCTGAGAGGAGGACGCAGGGGAGCCGGCCAGGACCTGGGAAGCCGTCGGGCGCCGGGAGCGGAGACCAGGGGGCCTGGGAAGGACGGGCACCGGAGGTTGGAGAGCGGGGAGCATGGCAGGTGAGCCGGGGAGCGGAGCTGAGGACCCGGGGAGCGGAGCAGAGGACCCGGGGAGCGGAGCAGAGGACCCGGGGAGGGGAGCCGAGGACCCGGGGAGCGTGACAGATAACCTCTTTAATCATTGAATGTCGAGCATTAATACGATTAAACATGGAAGCATATCAAAGGGGTTGTGCACATTTGACGACATTTTTCTCATTTTTTTACTTGTATGTATTTGTGACTTGCAGTTGATTTTAAAATTGGGTTTCATTAAAAAAATTTCACAGTTTGGTTTTCTAAAAGCCTTTTGATCCTTGAAGATTCAACTTTGATGTTGTGTGTGATTATGAATCAGCTGGGTGGAGCACCTAAAAAAGACAGAAAAGAGCTATAAACTCCCCATCAGACCTTCATAATGAGCTGGCTGATGGATTTTCAGTCTATAGAAGGAAAACTGCGCAAAATCTTTAATGAACTCCAACTGCAAAAAATTATTTTTAGCCCCAATTAAATGCAAAAAAAAATGTAAAATTGTACTGAAATATAGACAGCCTTTTAAAGACCACTTGAACAATTTCTTTGAATAATGATTAAATAAAACCATGTGCCTGGAAATACTATGGTAGTGGAATTTTTCGATGATGGAAGCTTCTTCTTTTAGAACAGGGGTCGGGAACCTATGGCTCGCGAGCCAGATATGGCTCTTTTGATGGCCGTATCTGGCTCGCAGACAGGGCTCCTACCTGTCTATGGGAAGGATCAGGGCCGGCGCCAGCACCCGGCAAACCCGGTCAGCTGCCGGGGGGGCCCACTCGCGGTGGCAGGAGTGGCGCAGCGCTACTCAGGGTGCCCCGGTGGCCGCGCTGTCACCGCCCCCCGCCGAGGATCGAGCTTTCAATTGCATCGGCATCGCAGGTGCCGATACAATTGAGAGCAATGATGAGAGAGTGAGCGGCGCGCTCTCTCTCTTATCATTCTCCCCGCTGTGACTGTCGGCGTTCTGACAGCTCTGCAGAGGACCGCGGTGACGTCATCACTGCGCGCCTGCTGAGAGGTCAGCGAGCGACAGCAATGGACGATGCGCCGAGGAGACCGGATCAGTGGGGGAACGAGTGAGCCGCCCCTCTACTGACACTGGGCTCCCCTGACTCACAGGCCGGCCACTACACAGCGGCACTCGTACACATAGGGGCCCGGCAGCCGCTCTGCGTCTATGTGTAGTGCTGCTGTGTAGTGGCCGGCCTGTGAGTCAGGGGAGCCCAGTGTCAGTAGAGGGGCCCCTGACCTGGAGAGGCCACCAGCCATGTCTGAGCTGCAGGAGTGCTAGTCCTGACCTGCACAGCAGACGGAATCTCCATCCTGCAGGACCTGCGATGACGTCACGCCCATGTGACTGTGTGGGAGGAGACACAGGATGCCGGGCAGAAAGCAAGAGAACTGAATCCTGAAGGAGATTTGGACACATGACTGGTAATAAGAAAAGAGGGGACATGAGGGTGAGGGGGGCTGCAGGGTGAGGGGCATATGAGGGCTGCAGACTGTGACAGAAGCATGTGAAGGGGTGCAGAGTGTTTGAGAGGGGTAAGTTGGGGTACAGGCAGGGTGAGATATGTGAGCAGGGTGTGTGAGATATGGGGGTGTATTGTGTGTGATATGGGGGGTGCAGGCTGTATGGGAAGCAGGGTATGTGACATATGGGGGTGTAGTGTGTGAGATCTGGGGGGTGCAGGCTGTATGGGAAGCAGTGTGTGTGTGTGTGTGGGATATGTGGGGTGCAGGCCGTATGGGGAGCAGTGTGTGTGTGTGTGATATGGGGGGTGCAGGCTGTATGGGAAGCAGGGTGTGAGAGATATGGGGGTGTAGGCTGTATGGGAAGCAGGGTGTGTGAGATATGGGGGTGTAGTGTGTGTGATATGGGGGTGCAGGCTGTATGGGGAGCAGGGTATGCGACATATGGGGGTGTAGTGTGTGGGATATGGGGGGTGCAGGCTGTATGGGGAGCAGTGTGTGTGTGTGATATGGGGGGTGCAGGCTGTATGGGGAGCAGTGTGTGTGTGTGATATGGGGGGTGCAGGCTGTATGGGAAGCAGGGTGTCTGGGCCACTGACAGATACAATTGCTCCAGCGGTCACTTAGTACACAAAGGAGTGTTCCTCTCTGCTGCACTAAGCCACCGCTGGAGCTAAACAATAATTCGCTGTAAAATAATAAAATAGATAATTGACATAACTGACAATGCGTTGTGTGACATGTCCAATATTCCAGCTTCTTTCTTCTGCGAATGCCTCAAAGCTGGCATTCTCTCAACATCAGGTGGGAAGAATGCCAGCTTCCAGTCATGCGCAGGAAAAAGAAGAAGCCAGACTGCTGGACTGATGTCATGCATCGCAAGTTCACAATGTAAGTTATTTATTTGATTTTTTTACTGCTAATTACCATTGTTTCAGTCCAGTTGTGGCTTTATACAGCAGGGAGGAGCATTCCTTGCTGTACTAAGTGAACATTGGAGCGATTGATCTGTCAATGGCCCTTTAAACATATTGTACGGCTCTCGCGGAATTATATTTCAAAATATGTGGCGTTTACGGCTCTCTTAGCCAAAAAGGTTCCTGACCCCTGTTTTAGAAGATGGACAAGATAGAAAAGAACAGGAAAGTGTATGTCACGGGTGTGTCACGTGTAACAGACAGTCATGGGGTTTCTGGCCATAGAAGGTCACAGCATCTAGCTGCACAAAATGCTCCCTAACTTTCTATTGTTCCTGCTGTCAGTCTTCACGTCTCATGTGTATAGGTAGCTTTCCTACTGGATTAACACTAGAACTACTGAGGTAGTCATTTTGACTACTTTGCACCATGTATTTCTATATAGGTGTCACGAGTCCAGTAGTTCTAGTGTTAATCTCTCTCCCTTTTGGACCCAGCAGGAGCTCAACTTATACCCAGTTGTTGACCATCAGTATTCACTTGGTGTTTAAATACCCCTTCCTTCCTGTGGACTGGTGCTGGAGATATTTTCAGTTCATTCAAGCCTTGGTTGCAAGCAGGTGGCTTGTACTGCTCTGTGATATCATTGCTGAAAACTTTGCTGAACTTCTACTTGTGTGATCTGTAGACACGAAGTTAATGCATTTTCCCTTTTGTGTGTCCTCATTGCGTTGTCTATAGTGTTTAGTGGGGTTGACGAAGAGCTCATCCCACCTGTTCCCTATTTAGGGTTTAGCACTAGGGATACCTAGGGTCAGGTATCCGGCTCTGCTCATAGGTGCAAAATCTATCAAGGGTGGTGACGGATCCCAGGGACCAGCAGTAGGTTTGGTTAGGGGGTCATCATCTTTCCTTTTCCTAGACACAGGGTTTCCCTTCCCTTTTGCCGTTCGCTTGGTACTTCCCCGTACCTAGTGTGACAGTGTAATTTGGAAGGTAAGAACCTAAAATGATCTGGGGGAGATATATTGCTTTTACTATATTGATGCAAACAACTTCCAACAGGGGTGACCGTGATTGATGAGATTACGAAAGATGGACCCTTCCATATTTATGCCACATTTGACTTATCGAGTACTTTTTTATTGCTGCAGTTAGTGACTTTCTTTATTCCGGAAGCAAATGAGGTATTTGTACATAATATGTAGTCACAACTACTGGAAACTCCATATCATTAGATTATTTCTCATAAACAATTTACATTGTGGACCATATGCAGCTATACAATCATCCCGCTTGGGATCACCTACGATCCATCATCCATCTATTCTACAGAAAAATTCCACGTTACATAAATAGAAAATAATATATTTGTTATGTATAATTGATGGCTCTGAACTATGTCATTTTATATTTTCTGTGTGAGCTTGTACAGTTTTGTTACCTTGAATCACTCATCCTGTCCAGACGCAAGTTGCTTATTGCTCAATATTTCAATATTGATCATAGACGATCAGATACCAACCTGCTATTGTAACGTAATTGGTCTGCTGTAATTTACAGATAAATGTGCTTTAAATGGCTCACAAATCCTCAGGGGACTTTATAGATGAACAATTAACCTGTATGCTAATCCACAGAAACCATCATTAGTGGAAGTCATTCACTTGCACAGGGGTTAGTTTCAGTCTACCCTTTACAGCTAGATGCTTACCACAATACACATTTTTGAAGGACAACAGGCAAAGCGTTTGTCCAGGATTTGATATGTTATGAAGACACTAGAGCTATAATAAACTTTCTCTAGATCCTGCAAATTCTACAGGGCTTTTCAATTGGGTAAGTAGCAAACAAGTTAAAAATAAAGTAGTTATTAAAATAAAATTAATAAAAAAAACTAGGAGAGAGGTTCCTGGAAATAAGAACTTACTATCTAAATATAGTGGATGCAAATGGTAAAGACCCCCTTTGGCGGACCACCTAATGCAGGGGTACCCAACCTGTTTCTCTGGAGCCACATCTATCTTGTGTGTGGTTCTGCCATCTTGTAACTATGATGAGCTATGAAGAGCAGGTATCTGGATGAGTAAATTATGTGAGTTAGGGGTTCATAAATAATTTAAGTATGGTAAGCTGGAGACAGGATGATACTACCTCAGAGGTGGTTCTTGTAGCTGGTTGTGACCCTGTGGTGGGAGTGCTTGATGCAACAGTACTGAATGAGGGTGTTGTGGGACCCCTGGACCTTGGTATACTGCCTCAGTGGGATTTCGTAGAATCATGCAATGGTAGAGTTGGAAGAGACCTCAAGGGCCATCGAGTCCAATCCGCTGCGAGTGCAGGTTTTCTTTTTAAGTGTTTGTAAAATGCTTTGAATAAAGATTTTTTTTCTTTTACTCATCGCTCCTTGGAGGATGCTGTTCCTTCACTCCTTCATACCAGCTATATGTTTATCCAGTTTCCACTTGAACATTTCCATTGAGGGAGAGCTCACCACCTCCCGTTTTTCTTGGAAAAGCTTTGGCTGTTATACCGGTAATGGGGGCTCTGAGTGTTGCTACTGTGAGGTACGGGAGCTGGATGTGGCTGATGACTTTCTCTGATTCTCTGAGCTAAATGTGGCTCACAAGGTCAGAAAGGTTGGGGACCACTGATCAAATGTGCAGGGGGGCTCCTTACCCTCCCGCATCAGATAATGTTGGGGAAAGACGGATTAGGCAGTTTCACGTCAATTTCTTGATCCATTTATTCTGTGTAGAGCACATCTAAACCCTTGGCTGAGATGTCTGTTGGCTGAGCAAACCGTCAGCTGATAGTTCTCTAAGGTGTATGGTTGGATTATTAGTGCCTGTTTTGAACTACTGATTGAACTACTCACTTGGACTGCACTTTATATGACTGTTCATAACACACTATCCAGCCTCATCGTCATATCAGGCTTTATATATCTTTCTCCAGATCAAATTTTATGTAGACCATGGAAGAGCCTACCTAAAAAGACCTCCTTGAATAAATCTGATCGATGGGATCAAGTCCATCATAGAGATCTTCTTTGCCTCTGCTTATTGTTTGCCAAGAGAAGGCAGTGTTGCGCTGACACTGATAACAAGGAGGATGGGTGAGAGCACTCAGATACGCTAAAGACTGATGGGAAATAATGTAGTGTGAGAAGACAGAGGAATGCCCATCAACATGATCCTAATGTAATTAGACAAAGGGGAGGGCTGTGTTTACCTGCATACATTTTTTTCTATATAAATGATCAAAGTTAAACTACTTAGCAATATTAGACAGTTTGGAGGTTTTTATATTTTTTATGTGGCTCTTGGAAAACCTCTTTTAAGTGAACCTGACAGCTGATACATAATCCATGGGTATCACATATTAGGCACTGACTGTATTATCTCAGCCAGGTATGTTTCACTCTAAAATGCTGTGGTGTTTCAGAAAAAAACATACCTTTATAGCTATAAGGGACTGAGCCGTACTGTAGACTAATTGGACAGGTGGGTCTCCAGCAACTTCTCCCCCACCCGCTGACCTGGATTGACGGGACATTGTCTACATGCTTGTATAGGCAGAGACCTGTCATTCCAGGGCAGGGAGTAGAGAACCTGCCAGGGACCTTCTAGTACAACTAGACTACAGTCCGGCTCTGTCCCAGCATGTTTTACTCTGAAACACTGCAGCGATAACAAATGATTGACTATTGAAATTCAACAGACCAGATTCTTTTCTTCCCTTACACAATCTGTATGCAATAAGTCAGAAGAACCCCACACATTAGACTGTTGACTATTAAGCATGTTTCAGATGACTTTCTAGATTAATTTTTATGATGGCCTTAAGAAGTAAAGCCAACTTTACTCTGAGGTCCTTCTCTATATGTCTTCTAGGGGGTATTGCAGTCCCTCCTTCTAGTTTTTGGCAACCCTTGCACTTAGTGCATAGCCTTTATGAGTGTAGCAGTCCCACTAGGTAACCATTTTAACAGAGTGTGTATGAGACACTCCTTTATCTATAATACAGGGTGTATCAGAGTCCCTTTTCCTTCTAATTTTTGCCAGAGTCTCTTTTTCATAAATTAAACAGGATGTGTCTGCCAATGTCACACACACACACACACACCACATGCCCTGATAAGGTAGTAAAATATAAAAATTACATTTACAGGTCACTAAGGGTGGGTGTAGTTTTTTTTCACCCTCTACTATGTCATCTACTGTAGTCCTAGGCTATGGGAAAATACGATGAGCGGTGACCCGGCTATTAAGGCTATGTTCACACTTGGCATTTTTGCTTAGTTTTTTCTTCATAAGTTTTATGCAAATTAAAAGCTGAGTTTTACAGTACGAGCAAAGCTAGGAGATTTCAGAAAGCTAATGCACACAATTTTTTTTTCCTGACTGAAATGGAAAACTATGTTTTTCGAAAGAAGCAACAAGTCAACTCCTCCAGCGGTTTTGCAGCTTTTTGTCAACATTGAAAGCAATGGGAAAAGCTATGTCCACACATACTATTTTTGCTGCATTTTTGTACGGTCTTATTGCTTTCAATCATAAAAAAGCAACAAAAACATTACATGGGAACATGGCCTAAAGGGTGCAAGAGGCGTGTTTTATTTTTCACTTATATTATTTTGTCTTATATATAAGTCATTAAACAGGAAAGAATGCTTCTTAACATTCTTTCCTGTAAAATCCATTTTACCTTTGGTTTTATATGTTTCATTGTGGGTCCGTAAAAGTGGAGAAATTGTTCCCAGCGTGACCGGGGAATCAGAGATACCTCTAGGCATCTTCCCCATGCTGTTCCCTTTCCATTTGAGCGCTGTTTCCATCCGTTTCAGTGATGTTCCTGCTCTCATGGGAGGGTCTTCCGGAAGAGTTCTCGAGTTACCATTGACTTCCATTATGCACTATAGATTCGAGTATTGGGCACTTGAGCATTTTACTGCTTGCTGATCTTACATCTTTATGAACCTCAATAAACCTTTTTCTTCTTGTAGTCAACATGAAGAGACCATGTGCAACAGGTAGTAGCATTCCGCGCTTCCTAACATTTGGATTTAGGGTTTTTCGACTTATCATTTCAATACTCAACACTGTCATATAGCATAATGAAGTGTAATTGAGCTCCTGTGTAGAGTGCTGTGAAAATCCGAGGTACCAAGCTTTTATCTTTTGCTGCCAAGATAGACCAATCTGGTGCCATTTTACTAAAAGGAAAAAGAAAAAAAGAACACAGAAAAACACTAATTTAAAGGACAGTAGTTGAATGTATGCATTCAATAAAACTTGGCTGGAGCTGCAATGCGACAGCTTAGTCTAAATATTGCCATTCTTATAAGCGCTTATTACAACAGGTTTAATTTGTAATGAAGAAATCCCTCTACAAACTGTGCATGTCTTAATAGGCGAGAATATAACCAGGAATGTTTATGGGTAACTAAATTACCAGTAATAATATATATTCATTATTTTCTGCTTTGTGTTTACAGCTCGGAATGACTTTTTTTTTTCATACGGATAAACCCCATAGGTAATCTTGATTTTTAGGCGCACATGATAATTCATGCAAATCCTTTTTTCGTATGATTGAAAGAAACATAAAATTCACAGTCTCATAAGCTGCCTTTACTTATGGGAACAAGACTTCATCCTGATATTGTGTGATTCATTTTTTTTTTTTTTTATAAAATCCTTGTATATATTTATCTTCTAAATCTCTTCAGATAGCAGTGCCCCTAACTAGACTTCATATTCAACATGTTATTACTTTTGCGCCATTAAAATGAACAAGATCTTTTTCCTATTTTCTTGAAGTCATTATCAATATACCGTACATCTACATCTCCCCAGCTCATTTCACGAGAGATGAAAAGGATTGGGTATTTAAATTCAAAATGGCTGATCATTCTCTTCCCAGACACCATCCACATCAGGGGCGGACATATCATTGGTGCAACCTTTGCGGCCGCTCTGGGTCCCAAGAGGTGAGGGACCAATTCCTACCTCCAAAGGAGGTAAAATTGTGCATTTGCATGAGCTCTTGAGCTGCAAAGGGCCCAAATATTGCTCTTGCACAGAGGCCCTCTTCTGTCTTTGTCCACCAGTGATCCATATTAAATAGTTGGAGTCAGTCCCACCATAATCAACAAGTTCAGATGACTTTCATGCATATGGTGACGTTAAAGGCATTTTTCAGTAATAAACATTTGGTTAACCATCTTCAGGATAGGTCACCAACAGCAAATTAGTGGGGGTCCAACACCAAACACCTGTCACACATGTGACTAGCAGGGTTTACCTAGTATTAGGTAAACCCCCATAATATCTTACAACACACAGAGGACACAGGGGTCATGATACAACTGAGGTCCCTGCCACTAGGGAGAGAGGTGAGGGGGCACCTCATGAACTCACCTCAAGTTGACACCTGAGCTCATTTGCTTCCCTATACAGGTTCTTTCAACCTGTTGGGAGCAGGATACCTTGGAGCCTCAGCCGGCCCTAAACTCACCCTGCCTAGTGAGTAGGCCAACAGTTCATTAGTCTCGCCACTACAATGCAGAAACACAAGGGAAGGAATACGAACGGGAAATAGACATGCAAGGAAAAACACTCCAGGCGTCTTCCGTGCAGAAAACACCACTGCTGCACACAACAAGACAAACTTCTCTTCCAGAGCACGCTCCTTCCAAAGTGGACCACATACAAATGAGGATTTAGTTACTATCACATGCATCATGTGATCAGATCACATGCCTTAAATAGGAAAGGGGAGTGATCCCAAAAAGCCAAACCTGAGATTGACAGCTACAGCCTGCAGCCAGGCAGGAAAGGGTGCTGAACCCTTACAGCACCACAAGGAAAGAGATGCTATTAAATAACAGTAGCATACCTGCCAGTGGCAAGGCGCTGTGACCTTCTGACACCAGATTCACCTGAGTTCTTTCCCAAGTGAGAGACACATATAATAACACCAATAGTTATTACTTGATTTGTTGGCGGCCGGATGTAACACGTTGAATGGAGCAGTTTAGTTTAAAGTGTAGCGGCTGCAGCTGAACCCCTCCACCTCTTCTACTGAACAGAAGCTGTGCTACTGTATCCGATAGCAGTCACTATGCACAGCAATTCCGTTCATGGTGTATCTGGCCACCACCGGAACTATTTCCAGCGTATGCCGATGCGGTTGGGATGCTGATAACTTATTGCAGACTTATTCTGTAGATAGGTCATCAGAAATCTAGTGCCTTGACAACCCCTTTAATAAGAAGTCTCTTTAAACAATATTAAGAGTTTTGGAGAAAACTGATTTTTGTGTTCTAAGCAATCAAGACCTTGCTCTTGAACCCGACCTTATCTCACTTGTTGCGTTCTATCGATTCATGTTAAAAGGTGTAAACATCCAGATGAACATGATCACCAAAAACCTGGTCATTAAGGACATAACCAGTAGCACTAGATTCTGGTCTCAAATGGGTGTACTCTATTAAGATATACTTGATATGATCATCAATGTATGACATCCATACTTATCCAGATTGGTCAGATTGATCAGAAATGCTCTGTATATTATTGTTGCTGAGGCTGTTGCATTAAGGCTATGTGCGCACGTTGAGTATTTGGTTGCAGAAATTTTTGCACCATTTCTGCATCTCTTGGCAGGAAAAATGCAGCTCAAAAACGCACCTTTTTAGGCCCTGTGTGCACTTACCGTTTTTTGCCGTGGATTTCCTGCGGTTTTGCTGCATGTTTCGCTGCATGTTATGTTCATAACATCTCTGCAGTGATTCACCAGCAAATCCTATGGGAAAAAAAAATGCCGTGCGCACTATGCGGATTTTGACAGCTGCATGTTTTGCTGTGGGATTCCCGCAGCAAAAACAATTGCATGTCACTTCTTTTCCGCACGTCGCTGCGGCATTTCACTCTATTGACTGCAATGTAATCGGGAAATCCCGCAGGGAATAACACAGGTAGCAAATTCTTTGTGGTTCATTGCGTTTTCCTGCGTTATTCCCTGCTGTATTTCGCGGTTTCGGGACATAATGTTCATCACTGCCTGCTGTTTGAAGGGAAGTGATGTCATTATGACAGGAAGAGGAAGCGGAGCAAAGTAAACACACACACATCACAGACACAGACATAGAACACACACATATCGCACTCACACACAGACACAGACATATTGTTACGAACCGGCGCCGCATAGCCGCAAGCAGCCTTCTGCGGTTCCTGTTGCGCCCAGGCGCCGGCTGCCGTTCTTGGCCGTGCCTCGTGTCGTCCAGTTGGCTGTTCCTTCCACCACGTCTAAGTGTGGAGAGGCGGCTAGTGCGCATGCGTGCGCCGATTTACCCCAGCCAGAGTTTAAGCCCCGTGTTTTGCCTAGTGAGCATGCTCAGCCTGATTGTGTTATGTCTGAGACTAAGTCCTCAGTTCAGGCTACTGAGCATGCTCCCACAATTAACCCTAACAGCCTCTTTGCACAGGTACTTGGACTTCGTGCTGTGTCTAAGTTCTGGGATGTGCCTACTGAGCATGCTCAAACTGATAGTCTGCTTTCTAAGCCTGTGGCTCAGGCTACTGAGCATGCTCAGGCACTTAGTGCATCAGAGGCTAGGTCCGGTAAGGAACTCACTGAGCATGTCCGTGAGGTGGCAGGCCCTGATAGGGCAGAGGGTGTCAGGTGTCCTGATGACGTGGCAACTCCAGACTGGCTCGCAGAGGCCCGCCCCTATGATCTGGCACCTCAGTATTGGTCGTCAGACGATGACTGGTGAAGTGTTTGGGGCGTGGCTGCCATGAGGTCATCAATGACGTGGCAGTTCCGGATAGGTCGCATGTGACGTCACTGATGACATGGCACTCTGCTATTGGACCTTGGTGGTTCCACCCTGGGTTTGGGGCGGACCCAGGTTATAAAAGGGGCTGGAGACAACATGGAGGTGCGCAGTCTTCACATTTGCTCAGTCAGAGCACACCTCCATGTTAGAGCCTCATTGCGGCATAAGCCTATGTTGGGAAGCGGTAGGTAGGGTTAGGCGAACGGTGCCTGTCACGCCAAGATTCGTGGCTCGGCACATCAGGGTCAGGCGCCGTGCTTCCCTCCTGCCGTTCCAGTCTTGCTATAGCAGCCCAGTGGCGTTAACTGGGCTGCGGCTGCTGTGCTTCCTGTCCGATTGAGCCCCCTACGCACACGGACAACGCACCTGCTGCGCCACCTGTCCGATTGTGCCTCCTACGCACACGGACAACGCACCTGCTGCGCCACCTGTCCGATTGTGCCCCCTACGCGCACGGACAGCGTACCCCAGGACCCCTGTGGAGTTAACAGGGTGTTCCTACTCCTACTCGGCTTCCCGGTCAACGCTACTGGTGTACCCATCTGGCCTGACGTGTCCTACACACACGTGGCCAGTCGAGAGGTGGCCAGAAACGCTAATCGGAGGACCGCTCGGCCTGACGTGTCCTACACACGTGGCCGACAGGGCGCTTTCGTGGCGGTCTTCCGGTCAACGCTACCTGGTTACCACCCGGCCTGATGTGTTTCCTGCACACGTGGTTGATGTAGCGCTAGGTGCACCAAAACGCTAATTGGGTTGTCGTCCGGTCTGACGTGTCCCAACACACGTGACCGGTTCCCAGAGTTCCTGGGTTATCTCAGAGCCATCCAGCTCTATAGTCTCCGCCTAACCCTCAGGTGCCAGCAGCTCCTTTGTCATCTGGAGCACGGTGGGCCCCGATTGGCGATTAGGATATATACCCCCTGGTCCTAATCTGCCGGTCCCCCCGTAACACATATAGAGTACACATAGAAATCAAACGGACATATAAAAATAAAAAAACGCGGGCTCCGCCATATTTTTACCGTCCAGCCAAGGTAAACACACAGCGGTGGCCCGGTATTCTCAGGCTGGGGAGGGCAAGGGCCAGGGTTACTGTCTCCCCCTCCCCCCTCCCCCATCCTGCAGCCGAGAATATCAGCCCGCAGCTGCCCCGGGACTGTCGCATCCATTATGCGGCAGTCCCAGAGTGTCCCCGGCTCTTCCTGTTGCCGTGATGCAGTGGCAATCAGGGTAATAATGAGTTAATGGCAGCAAATCGCCGCCACTAAGTCCCAGCTTTAGTCATGGCAGCGTCTTTGAGACAGCTTTCATGATTAACCCGTAAGTAAGGTGAAAAAACACAAACACCGAAAAATCCTTTATTTTAAATTAAACACAAAAAAACACCTCTTTCACCCCTTTATTAAGCCCCCCTTAAACACATAGCTTCGGCGTAATCCAGTGAGGTCCCACGACGCTTGCATCCAGCCGCGACTGAGACTATACAGAATGCAGCCTCGCAACAAGCCTGCAGAGAGGTAACCACAGGTCATTTCTCACGGCCAGTAATGTGAACACACTACCGCTCGGGAGAAATGCAGTGTGTCGATTGTTGATTGATCTGTCCTCTATATATCTATCCTTCTATCTATTTATCTATCTATCTATCTATCTATCTATCTATTCTTCTGTCTAGTTATCTATTTATCTATCAATCTACTATCTATCTCAGAAGGAAATTATTTTTTTTTTTTTTCAATCTGCTTTATTGCATTGAATGCATTAAAACATATGTACCAACCCTCGACAAAACCGTGGTAAAACCGCGGCAATACCGCGGCAATACCTCGGTAAACCTGCAGCAAACCGCATGCTGTAATCTTTCAGACCCTGCGGAATTTTCTTAATAAAATTCCGTTTTCCAGTGCGCACAGGGCCTTAATGCATTTTTTTGCATGCGTTTTTCATTGCTTTGAGTGTTGAAAAACCCAGGTAAAAACGCAGAACGAATTGACATGCTGCAGATTATTTTCTGCACCAGTTCTGCACTTTACTTTTAGTTTTATCAGTGACTTTGCTGGCATAAGGATCTGCTTGCAGTTTTGTGACCAAACTACACTAAAAAAAATACATCAAAAAACTTTTTATGTTCCATTTATATAAGATATATCACATCCAGTGTCCTATTACTCTTCTTCCTAGCCCACCTCAATCAAAAACGAAGAACAAATGTTTTCCCCCTATTTACTGTTTGATTGGAACTTTTCGACCAACTTGGAACTTTTCGATCAGAAGCTGAATAATAGAAGTCTGATCTGCCAATCAGTTTTTGACACAATTTTTTTTTAAAAGCTTTATTTTCCATTTTTTAACCCAATAAAAATATTACCAATAGCAACCATTAGAATCAAACAAATGATGATTGCTGCGCTCTAAATGTATATAAAACACATGCTGCGGGAATCCAATATATATATTTTTTTTTCTCAATCAGGCTTCTTAAATGAAAACACATTTTAGAGGAACACTTAAAATAATAAATGGATCAGAGCATATGAGTTATGAGAGGGGCTGATGAGAGGCCACCAGACTGGAATTGTTTATATTAGAATAATGGCTTGGAAAAAAGGATATGATTGTAATTTAAGGGACAAAGCATCCTTTATCCCATTATAATAACATCTAAAACGCCAGCAATCACATAAATGTATGTGGCCTGGGTGTCCTCCACTAATCTTATTGTCTACAGTTCTATCATTCCTTATGTTATGTTCTATGTCAGAACACAACATTATACTTGGAATTAAAGAGAGACTATAGAGCGTCTCTTCTTCTTTAATAAGATATGTAAGTTCCCAGCAGATGGAGATTTGCATTGTGAGTGTGAGACAGAAGTTATGTGGGCAGAGACCAAACAAAACCAAACACACAGATCCCGGTATGAGTTTGAACCAAGTCTTGTGCCGAGCAGTTCCGAAGAGTGGGCTTTCTGAACTATACTCGGAGGTAAAAATTAGATCTATTTACTATGTAAGAGGAGCCACATAGAAAAATGGACTCCACACTCTTGCCTCAACCACGTTTTCATTCTATCATTTGATCTACAATTGCTTCACATGCATGACGGCCATGAATTATTTACTTGGTTGTGTTGTAGTTAATCAGCACATCTGTAGATCTGCATATAAAGGGACAAAGGAAAGCTTTGAGGTTTCTCTATTGACCTCTATCTCCTTCAGTTGATAATTTTGGAATTTTTCTGATCCCCACTATAGTTATCTTTCCTTAAATGATCTCTGCATCCAATAAAACCTCAGATTTATGGCACCAGATAAAAGCACACTCTATTCTTCAGCCATTGATATCCCATGGAAGCCCATGTCAAAAATTAGTAGTCTGGGAAATTGGACTGAATTGGTATCAGGACTATAGATGAGCGGACCCGTGAAAGTTCGGGTTCAATGGTTTAGTCAGACTTTAGATAAAGCTCAGTTCGGAGCCCTGAGTTGACCTGAACTTGATCCCGAAGCCTGAACCCCATTGTAAGTCACTGATTGGGTGGCTGGCTCTCCACCCACATACAGCCAGCCATAAATAGAGCATTTCCAGGGGTGGGCGGGATTTCTTTTGGTTTGTTTGGATGTACTACATCCTAAAATGTTTTTAATCGCAGTGAGAGCTGTTCAGGGACTGCAAGCGGTTAGCACTGGGCTGAGCGTTGAGCGTACCCACGCATCCCGATGCTTAATCATGTGGTTAGAATAGATAAAGCACCCAACACACGCACTGAGGGTTTTTTTGTGCTTTTTTTAATCCTTGTTAAAAATTATTTTTTCATTAGGAAAGGTTCTTTTTCAGAATAGAGGGAAATCTGTTCAGTTTGGCACCAGGTCATAAATGTTGGAGTCACCATATGGCATATGAAAACATGACATTTCACGGTATATATGGTACCTGTACTGGTTTGTCATGCCTTCTCAGGTTTCTTCTCCACCGTAGTTTTTCAGCAGTACCCGGTGTAGTCTTAGAACTTAGCTTTACAGCAGAAGCCAAAGGATAGACACAGCCTTCACATTCTTTATAGGAAATAGGTTTGGATTTCATATGTGCACAATAAAGGGGAAAGTATGCAAGGAAAGGTTAGATCCTTGTAATCAGATGTCTAACCTGAAGGAAATATGCAGCCTTCAGAGAGCTATTCTTTTTCTAAAATGTCTTCCACCCTCACCTCTGAAAAGGTATTCACGTAACGTTACGGGAACAGTGAAAAGGCAGCTTTCTAAAGTAACATTTCCCTCTCCGTTATCCACTTGAGATTTGTATCTTGTGTTGACTTTAGTAACTCGATAGTTGAATGTAATTGCCTTTAAATGGTAGAGATTTTTGTAATGCCTTTCAAACAGATCGCAATTCACACAAATGAACTTAATAATTGAGTTTCCGTGCGCTCTACATTTCCATGTGACACATTTATGAAAATGTTTGTCAGGTTATATTGTAGCATTATGTTCTCTACTATGTTAGCTCTAATGGGATTTACAGACGCATAGAATATCTGTGTGTAAACCGGTAGAAGTCATTACCCTATGCTTTCAAAACCAGACAGAGAGTATGGCCATGGAAGACTAATACTCACTAATGGCTACATTTAGCACAGTGGACAGCGCTGGACATAATAGGTTGTAAGATTTGATTCTCGGTTTGCACATCTCATTTAGTACTAGGTTAAATTTCATATTACATTTAGTTTAACTATTTTATAGCAGTGGCATCTTATCCCGAGCAGATGGATAGTACCAGTACAATGGTGGCAAAATTAGCTTCCGGTATCTAGTGTTAACAAAATGAAATGTAGATCTAACCTTTTTTGCATTGACATTCCAAAATTCATCTCAATTGCAAGTTTTAGTCTGACTTTTAACTAAAGTACATTATTTTTGTAAAGTGTACATACATTCATGGCCAAACGTTTTAATACCACAAAAAACCTTTGCTGCTTTGTCGTTTTTTGTTGAATGTTTCTATAGTTACTGAAGTATATTTTTATATTTTTGATAAGTTTTTAAACTTCTAGTGACAAGTAAATCAGATTTATGCAAGGTCCTAATATTTGCAATGTTGACACTAATGCGGGCGTCACACGAGACGATCTATCGTGCGATATGTCGTCGGGGTCACAGTTTTCGTGACGCACATTCGGCATCGTTTACGACGTCGTCCCGTGTGACACCTACGAGCGATGCAGAACGTTCACAAATCGTGTATCGTTGATACGTCGCTAATTTTTAAAAAGTCGTTTATTTTTCTTTGCGACGGTTGTTCATCGTACCTGGGGCAGCACACATCGCTCCGTGTGACACCCCGGGAACGATGAACACAGCTTACCTGTGTCCCGCTGCTCCTGCCGGCTATGCGAAAGGAAGGAGGTGGGCAGGATGTTTACGTCCCGCTCATCTCCGTCCCTCCTCTTTTATTGGCCGGCCACTGTGTGACGTCGCTGTGACGCCGAACGTCCCACCCCCTTCAGGAAGTGGATGTTCGCCGCCCACAGCGACATCGCTCAGCAGGTAAGTACGTGTGACGGCGGTTTAACGACTTTGTGCGCCACGGGCAACTAATTGCCCGTGATGCACAAACGACGGGGGCGGGTACCATCGCTCGTGCAATCGCACGATAGCTCGTATTGTGTGAGGCCCGCATTAGGCTATGTTCACACAGGACGTTTTTGCAGTGTTTTTTTCCTGACCAAAATCTGATCTTGTGGCAGGATGTCTCCTGGGAGTCATCTGCGGTTTTGGTGTGGTTTTTGTGGCGTTTTTTGTGGCGTTTTTACATTGTTTTTTTCTGTGATGTACAGACACCAGCAGGGGTTCAAAAGTACCCGAATGCTGGGCCGGGCTGTGATTAACGTGGATCCAGCCTTTGGGTAGTAAGACAAAAAAAAAAGTAGAAAGAAAAAAAAGAAGTAAAGCAAGCGCACTATACTTACCAGTCTCTGGCATTGCTTTACCTGCTTGGTAGATGCTAGCATGTAAGGGCTTCTTCCAGGTATGACATCATTTCAACATACCCCTATTGCATGGGGGGCAGGGGGGTGAAGCATGATATAGTGGAAGGGAGAAAACATCACCAAGCTCACTAACCAAGCCAGTGACGCCCACTAACCCAGCGGGTTAGTATACATAACATCAAGTACAATAATAATGAAAAATACAAAGCACAGACTGGTACAGGAAGAGAGAGGACCCTGCCCACGAGGGCTCACAGTCTACAAGGGATGGGTGAGGATACAGTAGGTGAGAGCTGATTGTGCAGTGGTGTACTGGTCAGAGGGTTATTGCAGGTTGTAGGCTTGTCGGAAGAGATGGGTCTTCAGGTTCCTTTTGAAGCTTTCTATGGTAGCTGAGAGTCTGATATGCTGGGGTAGAGTGTCCCAGAAGATGGGGGGAGGCACGAGAGAAATCTTGTATGCGATTGTGAGAGGAAGAGATAAGAGAGGTGAAAGGTTAGTGAGTTAAATCCCCTCCAAGCGTTAATAGACTGGAACTACACTGGTCGTTACTATATTGAAATGCAGAGCGACGGACGCTGGTAACAAAGGTAAATATCGGGTAACCAAGGAAAGGGCTTCTTGGTTACCCGATATTTACCATGGTTACCAGCGTCCGCAGAAGCCGGCTCCCTGCTCACTGCACATTCAGTTGTTGCTCTCTTGCTGTCACACACAGTGATGTCTGCTTCACAGCGGGAGAGCAACAACTAAAAAATGGTCCAGGACATTCAGCAACAACCAACGACCTCACAGCAGGGGCCAGGTTGTTGCTGGATGTCACACACCACAACATCGCTAGCAACATCGCTGTTACGTCACAAAAGTCGTGCCACAGCAGCGATGTTGCTAGCGATGTTGCTTAGTGAGACATGGCCTTAAGAGTCAAGGTGGATAAATAAAGAAATATACCTCTAGAAGGAGCAATTGTTGACCAGGGTCAGATCTATTTTAAAGGAAAATTCTGCAGGCTGCATTCATTGGGGGCTACACAGTCCCAGAGACAATACACCAGTTTGGCTTTGTTGACAATCAGAAGCGATTAGTCTTGAATACATAAGTACTTCCGTAGCCGCTGGTGGCAGGTCTTCCATCAAAGTTGTCTTTCTTACATGGTGGTTTCTACAGCATTAGATAAGGTGATTTATGTTAGTGATTTTTTATTCTCATTTCCAGTTATTTATCAGTACATTTTAGTAATTAATTACCAAGCCTAAAGGGTTTTAGATAGATGAAGACATTTGCTGGATGCTGCTGTCAGGAGTGTAGCCGAGTTATCACTGAATGTAGCGAGCATGACACTTGTGCTTCAGCTTTACAAAGTAAAAATAAGAGTGTTCCTGATTAGTATATTCACTGATACGCGGTTCAGTAATAGATTAATGTGTTCCAAGGCATCAAATAAATGTAACATCAGATGAGTAAATACATACTACTGATTAAATAGACTTGCATGTTTCGTTTCTTTTAGAGGATTTATAGTCCATCTTGCATTTATCTTAACGTAATCTTAATGTAACGTAAAATATGGAAATTTGAGGTTTTTTTATTGTGCCTATTTTACCAAAGGCATGGTAGATCATCTATATAATGGGAACTTGTCATCAGGTTTTTCCTTGTAAAACCTTGTCACCTCGTTGCTATACCTTTTAATAAAAACTGTATTGATGTATTTATTGCAGCTCTGTATGTTTTGTAAAGAAGTTGTTCCACTTTTTATAATAAGTAAAAAGCATTGTGATGGGCCTCTCTTGACCATACCATCACCGCCCCTCTCCTATGATGTGGATGAAGTCATCCACAGAGTCTCTCACATGTGCAGGGCAGTTCAGTTTAAATTTGGAGAGTAAAGGGTTAATTGACCACGCTGCCGTAGAAAATAGGATCCATGTAGAAGGAATGATTTTATTTGTCTATGCGTTTCAAAGCCTTATGGCTTCTTCCTTAGGACAAATCATATACAAACATCAGACATAAAACGGGGTATATATAGGAAGAGAAAGGCTCGTCAGTACCGGTCAGGTGTGACATCAGAGCACAAAAAAATCAGATCACAATGACAAACTTTTCTTGAATGTTCTAGCTCGCCCCTTTCTCTTCTTATATATACCCCCTGTTTTATGTCTGATGTTTGTATGTGATTTGTCCTGAGGAAGAAGCCATAAGGCTTTGAAAACCCTTCTCGCTCCAAATTTGAACTGCATCTCCACGTGGGTTCTGCTGTAGCCATATTTACGCCATTACATTGGTTGTGACTCTCACAACTACACTAGGTGAATCTACCCTTACAGCACCTTTGCTGACAGTGTTTTAAAATAAGACCCTCTTTGCGCTGTCTCTTCCAGCACTTTTAACCATGTGCAGGGCAGTGGTCACAGTTCTCCCTTGCACAAGGCAGAGCTATTGCGCATGCACTAGAATTCCAATCTATTTTGCAGTCCTGAGATTCCAGTAAGGCTATGTGTGCACTTTGCGTTTTTTCATGCGTTTCCGCAGCGTTTTGAACTGCAGCATTTTAATGCCAAAAGGCATGCGTTTTGATTTTCAAGCAAAGTCTATGGGAAATCGGGCTTTCTTGTGCACACAATGCTGTTAAAAACGCAGCGTTTCAGTTGCAGAAAATTTGTCAAAATCTCTGCATTTAAAGAAGCAACATGAAAAGTTTCAAAACGCAATCTACATCAAAATTCTATACTTTTTTGATGCAGAAAACATGCTTTTTTGACAAATGAAATGCATGCGTTTTTGACATTATATTAATGGCATGATATGTCCCTTTACACACACACACATAGTCTCACAAATAAATTTATGAAAAACAATAATTTAATGTTATTTTATACATAAATATTAGCACACAGTTATCATTTTAATAAAATAAGCTATTTTGTGTATGATTTTAATCTTGATATTTGTTATCATTTTTTTCCCTTTTTTCATAGTGTTTGAATGTTTAAACTTTATTTAGTAGTGTATTTGTCTTCAAAATGCATCTGACTTTAAGCATTGAAAAAGCATGTATATCGTGGTAAAATCGCGGCCAAAGCGTGGTAAAAACGCAAGCGTATTTATAGCGTTTTTGTGGTGAAAACCAAATTTGACAAAGACCATTTCTGCCAGAGGATGCGTTTAGAACTGCAACTACCTCAACGCAAAGTGCGCACATAGCCTAACTGTATGGATGACTAAAAGAACCACTCTAGCAGGGTTTTTTTCACCATTAGAGTGGTGCTTTTAACCTAAGTTCTTTGCCCCTACTTTTAAACTCACTTTCTGGCGTTTTCACCTTTTATCGACATCGCTCCGGTCCTGCGTTGCCATCTTCTGGCCGCAACTTCTGACTGGCTGGAAATCAGAAGTTACATCACAAGCTCCCAATACAACACTATGAGGCCAGAACAAGGCTCTCATAGACTTGCATTGAAGAGTGACCTCCGCAACGCTCCATGAAACACTGGAGAGATCCAGCAGGTCAAAAACCGCCAGATATCGATGGAAGTGTTAGTGATAGATGGTGAAGATGCCGGAGGGTGAGTATAAGAAAAAGGTCAAGGAACTTTAGATTAGAAGCACTACTGCAGTAGTAAAGTAAAAAAAACCAAAATGCTTGAGTGGTGCTTTAAATAACATCAGACACCTCAGAGAGAAATAGTTGGCATTAGTAGGCAGAGTGGGCTCCAAGCAGGGTTTGAAAATGGCCATTGGAACACTCCACAGTCCACACTCATGATCCTACAATGAAGAACAGTTTTAAAGTGTTTGTTTTATTTTATAATATATGCAGGGCTTCAATAGAGGGGATGTTAGAAAGCTCTTACATGTTGTAACGAATGGTGGCTCCGGTTTTGATTAGAAAAGCTTCTGGCGGGGTATACTAATATAATCAATAAAAGCACCATACCGGCTTGTGTTTCACAGGGAGACATCATGATAGCTGTAGAAGGAGAACACAATCTTCTAGGAAAATACAATGGGAAGATGAATTGTACCAAGGAACTATTTCATAACTTGTACTATGTTTATTATGTATTTTAGATATATTCTGTGCTTAGTCTAACAAGAAAATGAGGCACAGCCAAAAATATGTGAAAAGGGGCATAGCTTAGCATGCAGCACTTTGTACCAAAGTTGTTGCACATGTTAAGCCACCACATGGTGTTAATGTAGACTAGACAGTCTAAAAATACACTAGTGCTATCAATCCGTGTAAACCAAGGTCGTAAATCTGCCATATTTTACGACTGTCTAGTCCAAATTTTCATGGTCTAAGAATTAGATAGTATTGACAGATCTTCTGCAATATTTCTGTGTAGCTAGACTGTAGTAAACCAGAATTCATTGCTATTATATAGGCTCAGCTCAGAATACTGGGCAATTCTTATTTAATCTTGGGCTTTACACAATACATTGTCTGTTGTCAAATTCGTATTTCTTTCCTATGAACTACAATTCTGAGCAGAGCTCTGTTGGAAACAGTGGCTCCTATTTTGGTACTCTCACCAATTTCATACACTATATGGTCGCACATTCAATTCAATGGCCAACATGAAATTCAACAAATGTGTGCGTTTCTGCAATGTTCTACATGGATATTAACCGCTTGGTGGACTAGCACTTTGGAGCTTGTCCTTATGGAATAACCCCTTATCAGCCACTGTATTATTTTTCGGAGTAATTTTTTTGTCATAATGAGAAAACAAAGATCACAAAATTCTGTCCGGGGCTTCTTCAATAATTTAGAGTGAATGTTCATCTATGTTGAACATGTGTTATAGAGTTGAGGCAGTGATGTGGTGGTTATATGTTTTTATCCGACCTGGGCAGGTCTACATGAAATAGGAAAGAAGTTTCTTTTAGTCACACATATCGAAACCTTACTTGAATCAGTTTCTCGATTGTCCTCTGTAACCTATTATATTGTAGACATTGTAACTTGGGGCTTGTGCCCTCAATATTAGGAGCTAGGAAGAGTACCATTTAGCCACTCCACCATCACAAAGGTCTTTAGATAAAGGTCTTGGGCACTGGACAAAAGGCCATTTTACACAGGCATAGTATTACCAATAACCGGTGCCATCTATGATATCATGAAGCTATTGATATTCATCTACAGGAACTTTTACAAAAGATAAATGCAAACTGTAAGGGAATGAACAATCAATAATGCAATTGTTTGGTCTCTATGCAGTGAGCAGTGAATCATTTCAAGCTAACAACAGTACTCTTTTAAGGGTACTTCACACACAGCGAGATCGCTACTGAGATCGCTGCTGAGTCACGTTTTTTGTGACCTCATTAGCGATCTCGCTGTGTGTGACACTGAGCAGCGATCTGGCCCCTGCTGTGAGATCGCTGCTCGTTACACACAGCCCTGGTTCTTTTTTTATTGTTGCTCTCCCACTGATAAGCACACATTGCTGTGTGTGACAGCGAGAGAGCAACAATCCTGAATGTGCAGGGAGCAGGAGCCGGCATCTGACAGCCTGCGGTAAGCTGTAACCAAGGTAAACATCGGGTAACCAAGGTGGTTACCCGATATTTACCTTCGTTACCAGCCTCCGCAGCTCTCATGCTGCCAGTGCCGGCTCCTGCTCCCTGCACACGCTAAGCTAAGCGGTGTGCGCTGGTAACTAAGGTAAACATCGGGTAACCATACCCGATGTTTACCTTAGTTACCAGTGTCCGCAGCTGCCAGACGCCGGCTCCGTGCAAGCGCAGCGTCGCTTGCACGTCGCTGCTGGCTGGGGGCTGGTCATTGGTCGCTGGTGAGATCTGCCTCTTTGACAGCTCACCAGCGACCATGTAGCGATGCAGCAGCAATCCTGACCAGGTCAGATCGCTGGTGGGATCGCTGCTGCGTCGCTAAAGTGTGACGGTACCCTTAGGCCACATAAAAGATTCGACCAGCCAACGAACAAGCTTGTTTATTACTGTCTCCTCTCCAAAATCCTATAGAATGTAAGCCCGCAAGGGCAGGGCCCTCTTCCCTCTGTACTAGTCTGTCTATTGTAACTTATATATGTATTCTGTATGTAACCCAATTCTCATGTACAGCACCATGGAATCAATGGTGCTCTATAAATAAATAATAATAATAATAATAATAGTAATAATAATAATTGGCTGAGATGTTTACACAATCCAATCATATTGGGCTCAAATAAAAGGGCCTTTAACCGTTGGCCTGGTTAATAAAAATCCGGCCACGGCTCTATGACAGCCTTTCCTTAAGGGAGTTGTCCACTATTAGGACAACCCTTTTTATTACATATGTTTTCCCCAGGTAAAATAATAAAGCCTATACTCACCTTCCGTACTGGAGCCATTCCAACGGTGTCCGAATTAAAGGTGCCATGGCTCACATGAGGTTGCGACGTCATGTGAACCCCACTTCCAAAAAGCGCCAGCTTCCTTCTCCCAACTTTGGACCAAACGAGCAATCAACAGGAAGTGAACACAGCCGCAGCGCTCACTTCCTGTCGACAAATTTGTTTGGTCCGAACGTGGGGAGACCAAAGTCAGCGCTGATTGAATGCGGGGCTTGCGTGACATCACAACCCCACTTGAGCCTCAGCACCGTGAGCCCAGACACTGCTGGAATGGCGCTGGTACAGTAGGTGAATACAGACTTTCTTATTTTACCAGAGGGAACCTGATGATAAGAAGGGATGGTCCTAATAGTGGACATCCCCTTTTAGGTAACAGCAGGAATGTGAATTTCCTGCTAAACTCCTTCTATAATCTCCATCACTCTTGCTCATAGGTTCACCAATTCGCTCATTCTTGATTTACCTGACTATAAAGTAATACAAATACACAGTATACCGAAATTTGTTTTTTTACATATAGCCTTACCAGATTTGCAATAGAATGGAGCCATTTAAAGGGAAACTGTCACTAGGTTTTTCGCTTCTAAGCTGTGGCCATCACCAGTAGGCTCTTTATACAGCATTCTAGAATACGGTATATAAGAGCCCAGGCAGCTCTGTATAATGTAAAAAAACATCTTTATTCTATTAACCTAGGGGGCAGGGCGGTCCAGTCCAATTGGTGTCGCTGCTGGCGGGTCCTCTGTGCTGCAATCACCGTCCTCCTTCTTTTGAGCAACGTCTGAATTACACATCCTATGTCATCCACACAGGCCGGTATTGCGGTCCTGCGCAGGTGCACTTTGATCTGCCCTGCTGAGGGCAGATCAAAGTACTATAATGAACAGGCGCGAGAAAAGGTCAAAGGTCAGCAGGGCAGATCAAAGTGCGCCTACACAGGACCGCAAGTTCAGCCTGTGTGGATGACTTAGGATGTGACATTCGCACAGGGTAAAGAAGAAAGAGGACAGCATTCGCAGCAGAGAGGTTTCACCAGATCTATGAGCAGCGACGCCAATCGGACTGGATGACCTCCTAGGTGAGTATAAAAAAGGTCTTTTTTACATTCTAAAGAGTGGCATGGGCTCTTATATACAGTATTCTGGAATGCTGTATATAAGAGCCTTCTGGTGGTGGCCACAGCTTATAAGGGACAAATCTAGTTACAGGTTCCCTTTAATGAAAAAAAAAAAAGTCTTCACAAACTGTGCATTTACCAGTGTAAGATATTTTATCTCACGTGTCACTGTAGCCCATCATCGGTAGCCTCCTCTCAGGAAGGTTAATCTTCTACTTTATTTAGTATTATGTGGATACTGCACACGTTGATTGTTCCATGGCAACCATCACTTTATCACTTTTACTAGTTTAGATCGTGTCAAGGGCAGGATTTTTTTTACCATTTTGTAAGTTGCAAATACCTACTGTTCTCATTCTTTGTTCATTAAACAATAGTATGTAACCCACGATCAGGTGGACGTCCTGGTGAGTTGGAGATGCCTGACACATGCAGAAATGTTGTGCAATGGTTACGTTTTATGCACATGCAGATTATTCCAGTGGCCTTATTTTGGATTTCAGAATAACATTATTTTCTATTCACTTTTTAAAAATCTTTTCTCTTATGGCATCAGTCAATATTAATACAGCTTTGAGTTGTCTTCTTCGGTGATCTAACCCCAAGGCACATTTGTTGTCCCTCTCATCTAGATGAGGCTTGCAGAAATCCATGCCACAGAAAAAAAAGTGCGTCAGATGCATATTTTCTGTAGAAATTCATGTGACTGTAAACATATTCTATACATTTATGTTTTTGAAATTTCACTTTTGTTTTATTTTTAGCTGTGTTTCTTGAAATACTAGAGGAGAAACTGTATGGCTGCCCTTTCACTTCTACTACATGGTCCCTCTGAAATCCATCTGTTTTGTTATATAATGCTACTGCTACATTCCCCCTATGATATTAGACAGTCTTTTAATGGTCGATTTAAGGTGGCTTTACACGCTACGAGATCGCTAAAGCGATCTCGTTGGGGTCATGGAATTTGTGACGCACATCCGGCCGCGTTAGCGATGTCCTTGTGTGTGACACCTATGAGCGATTTTGAATCGTCGCAAAACCGTTCAAAATCGCTCATCGGTGACATCCCCCCTCTTCCCAATTATCGTTGCTGCTGCAGTAACGATGTTGTTTGTCGTTCCTGCGGCCGCATACAACGCTATGTGTGACGCCGCTGGAACGACAAACATCTCCTTACCTGCGTCCACCGGAAAAGGAGGAAGGAAGGAGGGGGGCGGGATGTTCGTCCTGCTTATCTCCGCCCCTCCGCTTTGATTGGGCGGCCGCTTAGTGACGTCGCTGTGATGCCGAACAAACCGCCCCCTTAGAAGGAGGCGGTTCACGGGTCACAGCGACATCGCTAGGCAGGTATGTTCGTGTGACGCTGCTGTAGCGATAATGTTTGCTACGGCAGTGATCACCACATATCGGCCGTACGATGGGGCCGGGTGCTATCACTCTCGACATCGCTATCATCGGCTAGTGATGTCGCAGCGTGTAAAGCGTGCTTTACTCTGACCAACCGGCCACATGATACGTCTGCTAGCTGTAGTCATTTAAATGCCTTTTTACAGAAGTAGAACAAAGTAAACGTGGTACTGAAGCATCTATACTATATCGCTCAGTGTGCACAGGCTGCCGTAGTTCTCAGCAGTGCCATGGTTCTCAGCTGTGTCGTGGTTCTCAGCTGTGTTGTGGTTCTCAGCAGTGCCGTGGTTCTCAGCTGTGTTATAGTTCTCAGCAGTGTCGTGGTTCTCCGCTGTGCTGTGGTTCTCAGTTGTGCACGATTCTCAGCTGTGCCACGGTTCTCAGTTGTGCCACAGTTCTCAGCTGTGCCATGGTTCTCAGCTGTGCCATGGTTCTCAGCTGTGCCACGGTTCTCAGCTGTGCCGTGTTTCTCAGCTGTGCCATGGTTCTCAGCAGTGCCGTGGTTCTCAGCTGTGCTGTGGTTCTCAGCAGTGCTGTGGTCCTCAGCTGTGCCATGGTTCTCAGCTGGGCCGTGGTTCTCAACAGTGTCGTGGTTCTCAGCAGTGCCGTGGTTCCCAGCCGTGCCATGGTTCCCAGCCGTGCCGTGGTTCTCAGCTTTACTGTGGTTCTCAGCAGTGCTGGGGTTCTCAGCAGTGCCATGGTTCTCAGCTGTGCCATGGTTCTCTGCAGTGCGGTGGTTCTCATCTGTGCCATGATTATCAGCAGTGTCATGGTTCTCAGCAGTGCCAGGGTTCTCAGCTGAGACATGGTTTTTAACAGTGCCGTGCTTCTCAGCTGTGTTGTGGTTCTCAGCAGTGCCATAATTCTCAGCAGTGCCATGGTTCTCACCTGTGCCATGATTCTCAGCTTTGCTGTGGTTCTCAGCAGTGCCATGATTCTCATCTATGCCGTGATTCTTAGCAGTGCCATGATTCTCAGCTCTGTTGTCGTTTTCAGCTCTGCATGGTTCTCAGCAGTACTGTGGTTCTCAACCATGATTATTTGCGTTGCGCAAAGGATCATTTCATCTACTAAACGAGCATCATCAGGTGATCAGCAGCCTGAATTATTTATTCCCTTTTGGCATGTAACGTACAGGATAAATTATTTCATGCCCTTTGGAAGCCGCTAAATGTGAAACGCGTGTTGGGATTTTCCTTGCTTTTCTTGTAGTGTTTTCAGCCCTCTATATACCAGTGCACTTTATTCTTCCAGATATCCCATTATATGGTGCCTTTACTCGTTCTCAGACAATCTAGGTATCTCTATACCGCTCGTTTCTAAGATTTCTACATCAGTCTTACTTATATATCCCTTCCATATGGTCCTTTTGTGTATATAGCCATTGGACTATTTATATATGATGGGCTGTCCCCTGTAACTGTCATGTAGTTTCACACCTCCGAATACTGCTGCACTTTCAATTTTGCAGGGATTAAATTATATGGTGTATTTATTGCACTTCCTGAACATTGTGGATTGTTTTCTATCTATTTTTTGGACATTCTTCTTATGTGCTACATCTACTTGTCTCTATCTAATTCGTAACTGTCAGCCTGTACTTGTACAGATAGCCATAGGGCCATACAGTTTTCACAATCTCTTTTTCGTCTTTTTTCATACTCATATTTTCTTTTCCAGTGCTCTATATATATTCACTAATTAATGAGCTGCTCACTTGCAATATATTTGTCTTGAGTTTTTGAATTTGTATTCCTTATAAAGTGCAATATCCATTAGATTGTCCATCTTCTGGTATGAGGGTGTTCTCTGCTAAATAGCCATTTGGGGAACGTGTGTCTTTTTTAACTGATTGAATAAAGGCTGCTTTACATGTGCCGATTTCTCGTGCGATCACATATGCGATCGCACCCACCCCCATTGTTTGTGCGGCACGGGCAATTTCTTGCCCGTGTCGCACAATGCTGTAACCCCCCTATCACACATACTTACCTTCCAAATGACCTCGCTGTGGGCGGCGAACATCCACTTCCTGAAGGGGGAGGGATGTTCGGCGTCACAGCGACATCACACAGCGGCCGGCCAATAGAAGCGAAGGGGCGGAGATGAGCGGGATGTAACATCCCGCCCACCTCTTTCCTTCCGCATAGCCGGCGCGACGCAGGTAAGCTGCAGTTCATCGTTCCCGGGGTGTCACACGGAGCGATGTGTGCTGCCTCGGGAACAATGAACAACCGGACGTTCGATTTTTTGAAAATGAGCGACGTGTCAACGATGAACAAGAAGGTGAGTATTTCTGCTCGTTCACTGTCGCACATAGCTGTCACACGCTACGATATCACTAACGATGCCGGATGTGCGTCACTTACGACGTGACCCCGCCAACATCTCGTTAGATATATCGTAGCGTGTAAAGCCTGCTTAAGGATGAATTTGTGCTAGTCATGGCCTCTACTCCAATTTTTGTTGGTTTTGTTTAAATAATTTCATATTTTGATAATTCTTTTACATGCACGATTATAACTTATATTGTGGTTTTTTCTTTTTTTTATTTTCTTTAAAACACATCGAGTTATCAAGAGGGTAGCTGACACTCCATTTTGGTGCACAAGGAGTAGAGGAAAAAACCAGCTCCTACTGAGGAGATAAAAAAAACCCCTTCTTTATTGCAAAAACCAAGCATATAAAAACATAGTGCAATATTAAAAGTAGACCACCTTGTTAACGCGTTTCAGGCACCAAAAACTTTGCCCTTAATCATAACCATATGATTAAGGGACAAGTTTTTGGGGCCTGAAACGCATAGACATGGTCTACTTTTAATATTGCACTATGTTTTTTAGATGCATGGTTTTTACAATAAAGAAGGTTTTTTTTGGATCTTCTGAGTAGGTGCTGTTTTTTTCCTCTACTCCTTGTGCATACTTTTCAGCAGGATCCATCCTGTCTTGGAACCGGGCATCTAATCTTTTCACCACATGAATTGCAAGGTCTAGGTGAGCTGTTGGATTTTTTTTTCTTCATTTTGGTACCTTTTTAATGGCATCCATATAAGTTATATACTTTTCTTGAAAGCTGGGTGACCATAGGCCTCTTTCACACATCAGTTTTTTGCCATCAAGCGCAATCCGGCAAATTGGCATAAAAACGAATCCGGCGCATGATCCGTTTTTTTCTCACAGACTTCTATTAGCGCTGGATTGGGACGCATGGCTTGACGTTTCATCTGTTGTCCAACGGATCCGGCAACAATTGTCTGTGCATCCGCTGGAAGCAACGTACAAAGGAACGTTTTTTGGGACCGGCAAAAAAACGGAAGGTGATGGATCCGGTGCTGTCCGTCTTTTTTTTACAATGGAAGTCTATGGGCGCCGGATCCGTCGTCATCCGTCAAATGACAGAATCAGGCGAGGGATCCCTTTTTTGTTTGTGGGCATGCCCAGACCTTGTGTAATTTGACTTTCTGGTCACAAAAAAAGTTTACTCACTTTCTTTCTCAGTGCATATGATCAGGAGACACTGCATTCTAGACACAGTGTCATTCCTCTTGCAGAGACACTAGTGTAATCCGTGGGAGGATGCAGCGTCTGTGCTCACAATCAGATGTATCTCATGTCAGTTTACACTGTGTAGAAAAGAAGCATAGTGGGCAGGAGATTTCTATAAATCCCATCCACTGTGGTTTTACTCTACAATGCAGCGTTTTGGACCCAGCGAATACACGCTGCGTCCAAAACTATGATAACACTTAGGGTACATGCCCACGATCAGAACCTGCTGCATCTTGGATTCAACAGGTCCTGACCTGCAGGGCCGCGAATCTCATCCACAGAAGACCGCAGCTGCTCCTGCCCATGAGCGGGCTCAGGCAGTTGTGGTCTTTATCTTCTGTTCGCCCTACAAAGAACGCTTGAGACTCTGCAGCAAACAATTGACATCCTTGCGGCTCAGAAAGCCGCACCGCAGGTCAGTTTGCACTGTGGGCAGTAGATCCACAGTGGACATGTAATTTCTAGAAATCCCATTTACTATGCTTGTACTGTACATCGCAGCATTGTGGCCACAGCTGAAGCATGCTGCTCCCAAATGCTGTAAATACTGATCGTGGGCACGTCCCCTTAGGTTACGTGCACATGCTGAGTGTTTGGTTGTAGAAATCTCTGCACCAAATCTGCATCTCTTGGCATAAAAAAACACGCTTTTTTGCCTATCATTTTTTATCGTGTTTTTGCTGCGTTTCTTTTGCACGTGTCTTTTTTTGTATGCGTTTTCTGTGCATTCTGGCGTGGAAAAAAGCAGCAAAACCTCTGAAAGAATTGACATGCTGCAGATTTATTTCTGCACCAAACCTGCAAGGGAAAAAAAGCAACATGTGCACAACTTCAGGATTCTCATTCACTTTGCTGGCATAACAATTTGCACGCAGTTTTGTGACAAAACTGCATTAACAAACGCATAACAAACATGATAAAAAAAAGCAGTGTGAACATACCCTTAGGGGTACTTTGCACACTACGACATTGCAAGCCGATGGTAGTGATGCCGAGCGCTATAGTCCCTGCCCCCGTCGCAGCTGTGATATCTTGTGATAACTGCCGTAGCGAAAATTATTGCTACGGCAGCTTCACATGCACTTACCTGCCCTGCGACGTCGCTCTAGCCGGCAAACCGCCTCCTTCCTAAGGGGGCGGGTCGTGCGGCGTCACAGCGATGTCACACGGCAGGCGGCCAATTGAAGCAGGGGGCGGAGATGAGCGGGACGTAAACATCTCGCCCACCTCCTTCCTTCCTCATTGCAGCCGGGATGCAGGTAAGGAGATGTTACTCGCTCCTGCGGCTTCACAGACAGCGATGTGTGCTGCCGCAGGAACAAGGAATAGCATCGTAACATCGGTCCTTCCAAAATTATGGAAATGACCGACGCTACATCGATCATACGATTTCGATGCTTTTGCGCTCATTAATCGTAGTAAAAACGATTCACATACTCCGATGTCAACAGCGACACCGGATGTGCGTCACTTTTTTCGATTTGACCCCACCGACATCGCACCTGCGGTGTTGTAGTGTGCAAAGTACCCCTTAGGGTGCGTGCCCACGATCAGTGTTTGCAGCGTTTTGGATGTTGCGTGTTTTTGCTGTGTCCAAAATGCTGCGTTGTACAGTACAAGGACAGTGGATGTTATTTCTAGAAATCCCATGCCTATTATGCTTGTTTTTTCCAAAGCAAACACTGACCTGCGGTGCGGCTTTCCAAGCCGCAGCATATCAGTTGTTTGCTGATGATTTGCATGCGCACTGAACCATGATTGTGTGCACAGTCAGCTGCAGTCTCTTGCGTTCTCCTGCAGAGGAGACTCGCGGCCCTGCAGTTCAGGACCCGCTGTGTCCAGGGTGCAGTGAGTCCTGATTGTGGGCGCATACCCTTAGGGTAAAAATCGTTGGCGGGGATGTAGCACAGTCACTGTGTCACCAAAAACTGCAACAGCAAGCTACCAATGTGGTTTCTTGATTGATAAATAATTGGTTAATGTTACGGGGAACAGCTGTAACATCTGCAAAACTGGGCAGCCAATGAAAAGTTGGCATACAAATTTGCAATGAAAAATCTGTTTCCCAGCAAAAATAAACCCTTGTTTAACAATTAGTTAGAAAAAAAAACAAACCTCCGTAACCACAAATTCTGTAGGTTATCAATAAGCAGTAGACATGTTTTTTTCTTTGTCTGTGAAATCGCCACAGTGTCGATGTGTTCCTATTGCACATATACCAACTTATGGTCTGTTGGATTTCTTGGGGTTTTCTATATGACGGAGTGTATAGCTGCCGGATGACCACACAGGATTTGTTGGGTGTATAGCTGCCGGATGACCACACAGGATTTGTTGGTGGTCTGTTACTATGCAGATGCAAATGTCTGCATAGGAGCTGCAGACGCGAAGCCTTAGGAAATCGGCCATTTTTAGACTTTTTGCAAAGTTACTTCCTTCTATTTTAAGAGCTTTATAAAAATACAATTTTTTTTGTACAAAGGTTACTCCACAGATCTAAGGTTTCTCCGTGTGTTTTTTTTTGTGTGTCTTTGTTCTGCCATCTGACTTGAGCTGGGGCGTATTGGGCTTAGCACGGGGCAGGAAATACCAGTCCCCCTTACTGACTTGAGAAAACTATTGTAAGATTTGCTTTGTGTGCAGGAATGGAGCAGACATATGCTTGTAATTTAAAGCATGTTAGATAAGATGCACATGAAACCTCCGCCAACAATAACAAAGGGGAAACCTTCTACGTGATAAATGTTGTTTGGGATAAAATGCTCATAATTTGCTGATAGTCACTAAAATCTATACACTGTGTTATCGCATGTATTTATAATGCAAAGTACACAGTGAAATCCCATTTATCACATGGTGTCAGGGTCAGTGTTATGTGCGCAGGAAATGGAGAGTGGAAAAATAGATCCAAGAACTGAAATGAAACCGATACATTCGATATCTAAACGTTGTTACATGTCACTGATTTTTGTTTTGTAGATGAAAGTATTACCGCCTAATAGATAGAAAAAATAACCTCATATACACATGTTCTACCTTCAAAGCCTCTTTGACGTGTTTACAGAAGGCACAGATTGATCATTTTGTCTTTCACCAGTCCATTCCTCGTCCTTAGAGGACTCCATCAATTTACCCGCTGGAGAAGAAGTATCAGATTTTGTTTCTTTAGCTAGTGTTCAACTTATGCAAAAGGTATTCTAATATATTCTTACTAACATGAACACTTTTGGAGGACGATATGGACATCTTTGGGACAGTTCTTTTTTGGCACCATTTGTGTACTATAGCCTTTGTCTTCCTTCTATTGAGCTCCTGCCAGCTGATATGACACATTAAAGTTGAGCTGAACTTTGTGGTCATAGATTAACTGAGAGGATCTTGGAATAAGACATGGTTCACATGAGCAGATGCAAAACTGTCCATTTTTTGTCCAACAAAAGAGTTTTCATCCATATTGTCATCCGTATGCCATCCATTTTTTACACAATTTAAAGGGAACCTGTCACCAGATATGGTGACTATAAGCTGCAGCCACCACCAGTGGGCTCTTGTATACAGCACTCTAACATGGGTATATAACAGCCCAGGCCGCTGTGTAGAACGTAAAAATCACTTTATAATACTTACCTAAACAGTCGGTTTGGTGCAGATGGGTCAGCGCCTCCTCTTTCGGTCATCTTCGTCCTCCTTCTTCTGAAGCCGGGGTGCATGACGCGTCCTACTCAGGACCTCAATGCTGCCTAGTGTGGATGACGTAGGACGCGTCATGCACCCCGGCTTCATAATTTGCCTATCTGATGGCCACAATACCTTGAGTTCCCGTATAACCGTAATGCTTCTTAAGTGCACACTCAATATTTCATTATGTTCCCTGAGTCTCCCATTGTACAGCTCCCCTATACACAGTATTATGCCCCTATACCTCTTCTGTACTCAGTACAATGAGCCCAGATCGCCCATGAAACATTGTATCAAGACCCCACAATTTCATTGTCCCAACAGAAACCCTCCAACTGTATAATGCCCTCCACATTAGTTCCCATGCTGTGTAATGGGCCCCACACTTTGAAGACCCCCATAGATGTCCCTACAAAGTATGAGGGGCCCACCCACACCGTATAATGTCCTCATATTACCAAACAAACTCTATAATGACCGCACATTAGCCCCCAAACTCGATAATTGCCACACATTAGCACCCAAACTCAATAATCACCGCACATTAACCCCCCAAACTCTTTAATTGCCGGACAACAGTCCCCAAACTGTAATAGCTCCCACACTTTGAGGGATCCCAACAATGAGTGATCCCCTTCCCCCATACTGTTTAAGGGTTTACCAGACAGTATGAGGGTCACCTGGTGTTTTTGATGCCACCACAGTGCACCATAAGTTTAAAATAAAATAAAAAACATCATATAATAATAATCTAATCCAGGATCCTGATGAGTCCACCGGCAAGGCAACAGTCTGTCATAGCACCGATGCATGAGAACTTCAAAGGCCCAGCACGATGATGTTACCTTCCCGGGACTCTGATGTCTTGTGCCGACGCCTCGGTCTGTGCATCTCCTGCTGTTCTGTAGACCATAGGCTTAAGGCGCCTTGCGGTCTACAAAACTGAGAGGTGTAGTGCAGGGAGATCGTGTCTTTCTGCTCTACCGCAGAGATCAACTATAACGGTGTGCTGTGCATTATGCCATTTTGTTATATTTTTTGTTGTTTGATTCAGAAAAACTTTTTGATGGAGTACAATAACATCAAAGTTAACAATGTATCAAAACATTTTTCAACACTGTTGTTCTAACAATAAGAAAAGGCTGAGGATATTTCAGGGGTTTCTTGCCCAGGCAATTGTCAGATGCCAGATCTTTCCATCACATGAGCTTTGAGTTCTCCAGATATACTGGTGACTGCTGCACTATAGCAATCCTTGTTGATGATGACTGTTTCATAGACTCTTCCCACAGAGGTCTGCATTCCTGATCTGTGATTACTCAGTACTGGAGGTAAAGTTGTTTTTATTTTTTTTTAAATCACATTATTAGCACATTGTAAATCGTACTTTTGAATGGGCAGTTGGAGAATTTTCTGTTAAGTTTTCACTTCAGATTGAACTTGATTGACCTCTACATTCTCCGTTCCCGGTGAAACTCAAAACTTCTTTTTTTTTTATTCAACGTGATCTAGAACGATTTTACCAGATTTTATTAAACCGCAGCTGTTACAGCTGTATTATTCTGAAAACATGGCTGCCAAGACAAATGTACCTAGAAGAAAATACACAACAGGAAGCAGTACAAATGCAGAGGAAAGACAGCAGGAAGCAAGGGTTAAAAGGGTTAAAAATACAACGATCCTTTTCTGTGTAACACTCGGATTCCTGTAACAGTACAACCTGTGCATTGTACTGTATTCCCGTGGATGCTTTGTTTAGATCTGCCAGTAAATGTTTTCTGATCTTATAGAATATGGGTTTGTGTTGGCCTTGTACATACTGTAGACAATATGTCAACAATTATATAACATTTCTCCAAAATCTGAATCAACCTATGTTAACAGAGGCAAAACACATCCATTTGATTCATCATGTAAGGCCTAAGCCACACGGCGAGAAAATCGGTGCGAGTGGAGCGCGATAAAAGGTCGCATTCCACTCGGACCAATTTTAGCCTGTGTGTCAGCACACATGAGCGATTATTTTCTCAGCCCTAATCAGACCGAGAAAACAATCGCAGTATGCTGTGACTGTAATGCGAGACTCTTTTCTCTCGCACCCATTCAAGTGAATGGGGCGAGAGAAAAATCGCACTGCACTCGCGGTACACCAGTATACCGCACGTGCAGAGCGAGAATCGCAATAGCCGGCTATGGAGGAGAGAGAAATCCCTCCCTCCCCTCCTCCGTGCTGGCCCGCCCCTCCTCAGAGCCGGCCCGCCCCCTGCAGCTGAGGTCCACTTGCACAGTCGGACAGCAGTCGCAGGGATACTAGCATGACACTCGGCCCCTGCTATGCTGCCAGCATGAGCTGAGTGTCATGTGAGCATCGCACTAGTGCCTCGTGTGACCCCGGCCTAATGGTTTCAAATGGTGGCTGACAGGCCCAATAGGTTTTATCCAAATTTTGGTAGCAAAAACATTCTTGTATGCTGAGCTATCCTTCTTCATGAACAGTGAAGGAATTTACAGCAAAACTCTCAACAAGCTCAATACTGTTATCTTTAAATTCTGATCTTGAATGATCACAAGATCTTCACCACCTATGTTCACAATATACAGAAGCCACCGGTTCTCTGTACAGACCTGTGTACATACTTTAGCACACTCATCTTTACTGACCAGTGTCAGGCAGCTGCTGCCAAGGCTAATAAAATAATGGAAGGAATTAAAAGAGGCACAGATGTTCATGAGAACATAGTTTTACCCCTATACAAGTCACTAGCATGACCACACTTAGGGGTACTTTGCACACTACGACATCGCAGGTGCGATGTCGGTGGGGTCATGTCGAAAGTGACGCACTTCCTGCGTTGCTCTTGACATCGTAGTGTGTAAATCCTAGATGATACGATTAACGAGCGCAAAAGTGTCGTAATCGTATCATCGGTGTAGCGTCGGTGAAAACCATAATTACGCTGACGCGACGGTCCGATGTTGTTCCTCGTTCCTGCGGCAGCACACATCGCTGTGTGTGAAATCGCAGGAGCGAGGAACATCTCCCACCTGCGTCCTGCCTGCAATGCGGAAGGAAGGAGGTGGGCGGGATGTTCACATCCCGCTCATCTCCGCCCCTCCCCTTCTATTGGCCGCCTGCCATGTGACGTCGCTGTGACGCCGCACAACCCACCCCCTTAATAAGGAAGCGGGTCGCCGGCCAGAGCGACGTTGCACGACAGGTGAGTGCATGTGAAGCTGGCGTAGCGATAATATTCGCTACGGCAGCTATCACAATGATATCGCAGCTGCGACGGGGGTGGGGACTATCGCGCTCGGCATTGCAGCATCGGCTTGCGATGTCGTAGTGCGCAAAGTACCCCTTAGAATACTGTGTACAGTTTTGGTCTTCAGTGTATAAGAAGGACATAGCTGAACTAGAGCGGGTGCAGAGAAGAGAAACCAAGATTATTAAAGGAATGTCTGGACTACAATACCAAGACAGGTTATTAAAGTTGAGGTTATTCTGTTTAAAAAAATGAATGCTTAGAGGCGTTCTTATTACAATGTACATACAGTATACTATATATGAATGGACAATACAGAGACCTTTCTAAGAGTATGTTCACATAGTGCTTTTTTGGGAAGTTCTTGCTGCATTTTTTAGCTGCAGATTTGCCTTGGTTTTATGCAAATCCATGCTAATAAAAAGCTGCTTTTTACAGTACCAGCAAAGTCTATGAGATTTCTGAAATAAAAAAAGTGGAGAGTATTCCTATGTTTGCGATGTAAGCGACAAATGACAAATTTGCAGGACATCCTTGTTTTTGTCTTCCCCCGCCAAAGCCCCACCTGCTTGTCAAATGATTGGTAAAGCTAGCCTAGACTGACTCTTGAATACCAAAAATTGTAAAAAAAAATAAATGCAATTTTAAGCTAGAAAATGTCCAAACTTAATAAATGCAGAGTGGACTGTGGAAAAAAACCCTTTATCAAGCATTATAATTATTAATTGGAATAATCTGCTAAAAGATCCACACTTTTAGGTTAAATATGCCCTTACCATGGCTCCTCAGCAATATATTATGACTACGCAATAGAGACAGTTAATGATCATTTTATTTATTACGCATTGCTTGCATAGCGCCATCATATTCCAAAGCGCTTTATCGACATCATTATCACTGTCCCCGTCGGGATGATCACACTCTAAAGTCCCTATTACAATCTGAAATCCCTATCACTATGACTTTGAGGTATCATGAAACAAGGAGTTCTAAAAATTGCAAATATTTCTTAAAAAACCCCCCAAGTTTTCAAAAAGTGTTAAGTCTTCAGCAGATCCAACCTGATCATCCTGACATAACGACTTGTCAAGAAAAATGATACCACTCATTTGTCCAAGAGTGGGTTTCTATGTGGGGCCACCCTGGAAGGCCTGATTTCCGAGTCTGAATGCTTAGAGACAACCCCCAAACTGGTGACACCCATCTATTCATACATCTCTAGTTGAAATAACAGAGGAACAGAAGAGCCCAGACGTCTTAGAGGAGAGCCTCCAGAATTGTTATATTGTGAGGAATACTATTATTTACTAAAACAGATGTGTCAGGAGAGCCGTCAGGCCCTTGTTAAATGCATAGATTTTCCAGTTAATAAATGAAAGAACACCAGAAGGAAAAAGAAGCCGCGTGGCGCCAATCATGTACGGTCTTAACGATTTATCATACACCTTCACAGCATTGTCGAGTCCCACTACACTAATGGCTGAAGCTTTATGAGGGTTTTTTCAGTGGTGTTCCCCGTACTAAACTCTGTTCCCTAATATATCAATTTATGTTACAACAGTCCATGGTCTATAATCTGTCTTTAGCTTCCTCTCCATTAAGATTGACAAACCATTATTCTTATATATAGTTAGTTCAATCAGCGACGTAGCGCCAGGCTCCAGTTCGAGCAGTGAACAGAGAAAGCCCGTTATCTGCGCTGATCCAAATCTATCTGTAAAAAGGTAATTGCTGTCATGTTTGGTTACAACTGCTGGCCATCACATGCGGCAACAGGTAATAGATAATGGCAATGAAAGTTGGCAACTGCTTAATAGAAGGATATTTTCCTCGGCTGATGCCGAGAACGTGAAGCGCATAGCTATAAAAGATGAAGACTCACGCCTTTTGTATAAAGGTATCTGAATGATATACCATCTCCACCTAGCACCGCCATGAAAATAAACCAATTATAGTTATTTGTCCTCTCTCATCTGCTGGCTCCTGCTGTGCGGAGATCTCCCTCTTTTGTTTCTGACTCCTATTTTTGGGTTGGGTGATTTTTCTCTATAGAAACCCTGCACCTCTGTCGAGATCGCTTTGTTGTGGCTTTTCTCCCTTTTTTTTGTATTTCCTGGCTGAAATATCCTCTGTGGAATTAATCCTATTGTGTACACTCCTTGTCTGTTACTTTTTTTCTTTGTACTTCTTGAGTAGTTTTTCCCACTTTAATCTCTTGTGATAGACAGCCGATGTTATTGCGGCTCAGCAAATTGACCTCTTATTGCTGTCGTTCCATCATTCTATATTCTTAGTGTATCTTTTTCTGCTAGTCTTTTAGATCACTGGATCGAAGCCGAATAAAAGGAATATCTCTGACAGTAGGCTATTAAATAGTTCACTTTCCTCTTGCTCTTACTCCTTTTTAGCTTATCATTGTATGCTCGGCTCACCGCATCTGCAAAGCAAATAGGCCAAAATAGTCTCTCCCTGAATTCTCACAGTGCAAGTACAGTGTGTTCCTGTCTCCTGACATTTCTTGTCTTTCGTGCTCTCTCAGGACCATAATCAAAGTTTGCTGCTATTAGAGGTAAACTAAACTGGTGTCTCAGAGGCATCAGCTTTGTCATATAATCGCTGCAATTGACCAATAATTTAATCATAAATGGGAACCTCCATTGCTGCTTAATAGTCAGTGGTCTGTAATCAGCTCTGGTAAAAATATACGAACATTTAACTTGATTCCAGTGATTGCATTAGACACACACTGCTCTTTAGCGGTATTATAAAGCCCTATTTTTTTGCCTGTTTTGAACGGTGTGCCACCCCATATATATTTAGCCAGTTTTCAATGGTACGGACTATTCTCCTAATACAGTGGTCCCCAATAGAGATGAGCATCCCAATCTCCAGTGTTCGTACCAAACACTGATTTTAAAAAACAACAACAGAGTTTGGGTTCAGAGTTCAGATGCTTTACATATTGCTTTACATAGCCAAATGTAGCACTCAGTGGGCAGGGATTGTCAGGCATGGGGAATCTTGTACCTGCGTTACTCGTCACTGGGCCGATGTGATGATCTGGGATGTCGTGGTGGCCTGCCTGGCTTCGTGCCCCGAAGTGTACACCAATAAAGAGGGAGGATGATGGGGGTAATAGTAGAATGAATGTCGTGCCACCACCTCTGGGACGCGGCCAGGGATTAGCCGCCGCTGCTGTCATCATCCTCCGGGACGGATGTTAATAGCAGCCAGAAATGGTATCGCTCCCCACAGGTGGAGCGGGCCCCAGGGAGGATGATGAGGGAAGTAGTGATGGCGTTTGAACGCTGATGCGCTGGGCACCGGTGCCGGTAATAAGACTCAGAGTCAGATGCTACGGTTCCAGGTGTCTTTACTCACTCTTTGTGCTGTGCCGCTCGCCCGGATAGTACTGGTCACCCGCTGTGATGGGCTCCATCAACCCCGGATAAGTTAGGAGAAGTCACCGGTGTTTGAAAGAAGAAGAAAGTCCTTTTTCAAAGTTGCCCTTCCAGCTGTGAGGCATCTGGGCTGAGCGTTCCGCTCCCAGCCCCAGGCCCCATGAAGAGAAGAGAAGAAAGAGGTGATGGTGTTGTGTCCCAGAACTGGTGTCCCAGGTAGACTCCCTAGTGATTGTGTGAGTGTGCTCCTACCTCTACCCCAAGTGGACCCCGTCCTCCAGGTAGCTGGCTATAGTGACCGGGGAAGTCCCATGACTCATGATGGCCACCACACTACCTACCATGAGCCATCCCCCCAGGAGAAGGCTCCTAAGCTTTATGGAAAGTGTGAATGTGGAACACCGGTGATTAATCCCCTCCTTACCTTGAGGCGAATACCGCAGCTTAAATGAGCTGCAATACTACAATACTCAGCCCTGGACCAGACCCTTATCAAAGGACAATAAAACTTTCACACTGAACTGCAGCAGTATTTATGGCCCCACAACAGTTTGCCCCCTGCCATAGAGATAGTTCTGTTTCATATAACTTGTTCTTTTTTTTTTTTTTTTTTTTTTTTTTTTTTACTGCACTATTCTAAGTCCTGTTGTGTATAAATATGTGACTCTTCAGATTTTGTGTTATACCATGCCTGATGAAGAGACCTGAGTAGTCTCGAAAGCTTGCAATTATTACCATCTTTTCAGTTAGCCATTAAAAGGTATCAACCACTGAGGACTCTCTGTTCTTTTAAACAATTTTTTGAAGGGGGAGAGACATTCGGCGTCACAGCGACGTCACACAGCGGCCGGCCAATAGAAACGGAGTGGCAGAGATGAGCGGGACGTAAACATCCCGCCCACCTCCTTCCTTCCGCATAGCCACCGGGAGCCGTGGGATGCAGGTAAGCTGTGTTCACCGTTCCCGGGGTGTCACATGGAGCGATGTGTGCTACCCCGGGTACGATGAACAACCAGCTGAAAGAAAAATAAATTATTTTTTAAAAATGAGCGACGAGTGACAGATAAATGATTTGCACACGATTTGCAAACGTTTAGCCTCGCTCGTAGGTGTCACACGGGACGACGTCGCAAATTATGCCGAATGTGCATCACAAAAACCGTGATCCCAACGATGCATCGCACGATAGATCGTCTCTTGTGACTCCCGCATTAGACAGGAGTGCTCGGTTGAATAAGCATGTGTATGGGAGAGTCGGCTGAGAAGGCTGTTGGCTGAACAATTGGCCAAAACATCGTTCAACCAACAGCCATCTAATGTGTTTGTACCAGCTGTACTCATCTAGAATTTCACCTTCATACTTAGATATTGCTTAACTATTCTTAATATAGGTCATCAATATCAGGCCTGTGGGGGTCTGAGACCTGGTTCCCCCGCATATCGTCTTTTACTAGCTTCTGCAGCCACTGTAAAGGAACAGCAACCTTGTATTAAGTGTTCTCGAGTGACCGATAGCCTATGACCTATGTTAAGGAGAGATCATGAATATTTCAGTCCTTAGCAACCCCTTTAACCCCATTTAGGACAGGGGCTGATGTGTAAGATAGTGTCATTGACTTTTTGAGGGGTTATCATCAATCTCGCCCTCCAATTCTTCAGTGTCCCATTGAGAGAAGGTGTCATACTGTCCGGTACTGTGAAATATGTCAGAAATATATAATTATTTTTTTCTGCCATTCTCTTTCAAACAGTCTATTTCATCCTGGCGCTTTATGGGCATGACTAGGAATGAATAGATTTTCACTGTCGGCGAAAGGGTAATAGTGCAGATGATGATGCTTCTAAGTATCGGTGTGTATTGTAATAATATTGATTTCTATATGAGTTTGGATATGCATTAACCTTGAGGACAAAACTGTCGGTCTGTAATAATTGGAAAAATAAACTCTTCGCCTAACCTCACTCTCTTAGTAATGAGATTTTTTGTTTCTGTACACCTGTCATTATTTAATAAATTGTATTTCACAGGGAATTGTAATGTTGTTTACAGAAAAAAAAAGTTTCCATCAGTAAAGTCTGTAATCATAAGTCAGGAAAGTTTGTATAACCTTTAGCATGCTGTGCTTGGTAGGAGCGAAGCATGGAGGTATTAAAGGGAATTTATCATGAGAAAATTACATACCATTTAAATCCACTGTTTTTTAAATTATACTTTATTGTTTTATTAAAAATGTTTTAAGTGATCATCCATTTAAAAAAAAATATTCAAAACTGTAGTTTGGTTTTTGTTAACGCTATGCAACAACTTGGCATTACATTGAATTGGTTGTGGTACGGCAATCTCTCCAGTTGTCCTAGAAGCCATTTTTCAACATAACACCAGTCTGCATGGTGATTGTGTTGGTGTGAGCAGCCTGCATGGCATAAATGTGCTACCATGGCCTGTAGCGTCTCCAGACCTCTTTCCCATCAAGCACATGTAGGATGTCAATAATCGTGAATTGCGTAGGGAGCTGCCAGCAGAGGATCTTGACAAGCTCTGTGACCAAGTGCATTAAGAGCAGCAGAAATGTGATTCTCTAAAACTAGGTGTTGCTAAATGCACTAGTGGAGGGGTAGTTAAACAAGCAAAAGGTCAGGAGCCGGGAGTTCACGTCAGTTACACAGGGAGCAAGCAAAGCTGAGGTCAGAATACCAGCCAAGGGTCTGAAAACCAGGAAGTCATGTCAGATACAAGGGGACAGAGTGGAGTTGAAGTTCGGATACAAGTCAAAGGTCTGAAAACCAGTGAGACACGTCAGTTACAAGGGGAGAGAGAGGAGCCGGGGTCGGGATACAAGCCAAGGTCTGGAGTCAGGGAGTCAAGTCAGAGTCAAGGAGACAGGAGGGAGAGGGTACTAGGAATGGGGTAGTGAGACAAGATCAGGAAGGTCCCTTACAGGATCCAGCCGTAACTGCTGCAACACAAGAACTATCAATTGCGACGCTCTGGGTGAAGTCGCTCCAAGATAAAGCAGAGCCATTACCCGAAACGAGCCTCAAACGAACTGGCCCCTCCCACAGAGACCAACACTGGGAACAACCAGTACCTAAGGGCGGCATGGTGGCTCAGTGGTTAGCACTGCAGCCATGCAGCGCTGGAGTCCTGCGTTCAAGTCCCACCAAAAACAACATCTGCAAGGCGTTTGTATGTTCTACCATGTTTGCGTGGGTTTCCTCCGGGTTCTCCGGTTTCCTCCCACACTCCAAAGATATACAGATAGGGACTTTAGATTGTAAACCCCAATTGGGACAGTTTTGCTGATGTATATAAAGCACTATGGAATTAGTAGCACTATATAAGTGAATAAATATTATTATTATTAATATTATTATTATCATTATAATTATTATTATTATTATTACCACAGGGGAAAAATGCCAAACCAGGCATCGTCTCTGCAGTAGAGCAGAGCACCACCAATCAGAATCATGACAAGAACATTCCTCAGTCAACCATTAATAACCTCACTGATAGCATCCGAGGCATGTGGATTCTACGTGTGGTGCTCATACTCCATGTTGAATAAATCAAGATGTTTTGGAAATTTTATTTCCATTGTTAGACGTGTTAATGAAAGGCCAATACAAAATTATCTTCTCGGAATTTCAATGCTGAGCAGTATATATGTATAGTTTTCCGGCTTGTCGCCTATATATTCAGATTCTTAATGCGACTGGAGCATAGTATTGCCAGGAGGATCCTTTTGTCAAACTGCATCATATCACTTGTAAAACAGACTATTTGACAAAGCCAATAACGCTACATTTTAGAATGAATAATGTTCTATATTTGACCCTGTAATACAATCATATTACAAGGAATTGTATGATTTGCTTGATTAATACTAAAATGTCATGATTGCTGTTCCTGCAAATTATAAAACCAAGGGACTGCCAAAAGATTTATTACAGTGAAATAGTGAAATCTGTTGGCTATAATTAGGTCATGACATAACATCCCAAATACACAAAAACAGAGCTGTGTTCTTTACAATGGTTCTTATCATCATGATGCAAAGCACAGAGCACTGCCAAATCCTTTATTCCCCAAGCTCTGTCATGTCTCTGCTTTTGTAGGACTGGTTTTCTGGTGGTAGAATTGCGGTGGAAAAGTAAAACAAACATCACTAACATATTCCTAGGAATCCTATTAATTTTTCTTCCATTCTCTTCTAGAAATAATCACCAGTTACTAATGAGTTGTTAAAATTATATTTGGGCATTGAAGGTTCGTTTTTGACCTCTGATCAACAGTATGCTTGCCAATCGGCAGTTGTTTAATAGCCTGATACATCGGCTGACCCGGCTTCAGATGTGAACTGAATGATCTGTACACAACTAAGTAGACAAAGGCTGCCATTTTTCTCAGCAGCACATGACCTGCTTACACAAGGAATTGTGCTGCCGAGAACAATCATTTGTGCAGTCCAAGAGATCATTTCCCTTGACGGACAAGCGTTTTGCTCATTCGTTGAGTGATTGAGAGCCTGTTTAAACTGCATGATTAGCGCGAAGCGCTCATTTATAATAGTTGTCCAGTATAAACGGACCTTTAGTTGTTTCTGTAAGTCACAACCAATATGGGGACATCTCTACCAGATGTTACAGCTCTTGTATGACTGCAAATAGGCAAACATTGGTTGTAGCAGACAAATAGCTAGTTTCACATACACATTAGACAAATGTGAATTGGACCAATGATTTTGTTGGTGGTGCCAACCATCTAATATGTATGGTGCCTTCAGACTCTTCCATGACCCATGATATTGGAGACAGAAAAAAATGTGGATCTTGACCTTCAATGCCCAATCCTTTGCTATAAGGGAACGCAACTACTAGAGATGTCTGGCAGTTCATCCCCCTTTATTTATTAATGCCTCTATTATCATGCTGATGGCGGGGGCATTTATGACCTACCCTTTTTATCTTTTGTGTCTCCCTTTATTTCCTGTTAAATTGTAAGCTTGCGAGCACGGCCCTCACTCCCCTTGTTAATCAATCAATTACGTGTTATGCGGTAACATCTGATATTGTCTGTACATGTTCCTTCTGAATTGTAAAGTGCTGCAGAATATGTTGGTGCTATATAACTAAAGATTATTGTTAATTATTATTATTATTATTAATAATAATAATATTAATAATAATAATAATGTTCAAATACGAATTAGATGAAATTTCTAATGGACCAGCTGAACATTGATGAGTATAATCTAAAGGCCGCTTTACACGCTGCAATCTCGCTAGCGAGATCGCTAGCGAGCGTATCCGCCCCCATCGTTTGTGAGTCACGGGCAAATCGCTGCCCGTGGCGCACAAAATCGCTCGGACCCGTCAAACTACTTACCTGCCTAGCGACGTCACTGTGACTGGCGAACCGCCTCCTTTCTAAGGGGGCGGTTCGTTTGGTGTCACAGCGACGTCACTAAGCGGCCGCCCAATAGAAGCGGAGGGGCGGAGATGAGCGGGACGTAACATCCCGCCCACCTCCTTCCTTCCTCATTTCCGGCGGCTGCAGGTAAGGTGAGGTTCCTCGTTCCTGCGGTGTCACACATAGCGATATGTGCTGCCGCAGGAACGACGAACAACATCGTACCTGCAGCAGCAGCGATTTTTGGGAATAGGGGAGCATGTCAATGATAAATGATTTTGCAACCTTTTTTGATCGCACATAGGTGTCACACGTAACAACATCACTAAAGCGGCTGGATGTGCCTCACAAATTCCGTGACCCCAATGACATCGCTTTAGCAATGTCGCTGCGTTTCAAGCGGCCTTAAGAAAGAAAAATCAGACAGTTGGAGTTGGCTTTTGATTTCAGAAAAGATGAGCCAGGTTCTTTCCAAAAGAAAATACATGAACGCTCAACCAAGTGTTCATCTATGGGTATGCTCCCATTTGTGTATAAATCATACGAGTGCTATCCGATGATCAGATAGCACTCGCTCCAATGTTATACTTTGGAACAGTGCCAATCAGCATTGGTTTTTCTTATTCCGATTCAGCATGAAAAAAAAATTGCTGCATGCCGATATCTTAGATAATGCGTGTGACGACATGGACTCTCATGGGTTAAAGTTTCTTAAAATCCAGCCAGACAGCATGATAGATTGTCTATAGACGGGGGGGGGGAGAAGTCCCTCATTGTTTTTACAAGACTCTTGTTGACTCAATGTAATTGTGTTGGCCACTGAAAGCCAAACGTATTGTTTCTCCTGACATTTCCAGTAACCATTGTATTGTAGTTGTGTATTGATAATGTAATTACCTTAGTAGCCATTGTCTAGTTGGTGACTCCCAGTTTACCTGTACACCCTCAGTCTTTCTATGCACATCATTTAAATGAACATTATCCATGCAGCTTGAAATTCCTCCAATGGGAGAAGCAATCTTGTCCAACCAATCGATGAGGACGCAGTGTATCCTAAGGGAAAGTTATGGCTATAAAAGGGACTTCTTTAAGCCACCAGGGGTTGTTGATGGATGCTGATGGATCCAGTCTAAGCTCTTTGGAGCTGACTAGAGGATCAGGATATCTTATGGCTTCAATCTAGGGACTCCGGATCCGGTTGGAGACCATATCCACAGCCTAGGGATTTCGACTCCGGCTGCCAGGATTTTAACATCAAACCAGGACTACCTAAGGAGGACACTCAGGTTGGGACAGTTCAGTCACCTGTTACAGACTTTGCAGACCTCAGACAGCTTGGAACCTGTGAGGCATGGACATTCTAAATCCCTGGTGAGCCAGCGGAAGGGTGAGACTCTGTTTCCTGTTACATTTGTGTGTTTTGCTGATTATGTGTTATGTGCTGTTAATTGTTTGGGGATCCAATAAAGTCTAATTATTGTGGTTCCCTCACCCTGTGTTGTCTGAGTAGTGTTACACCCACGGTTAAGGAGGCCGGCGTTCAGTTGGGATGAGCCCTGAGCCACGCTGTCTTTCTAAAGGCGGCGGGTTTTAATGGACGAGAGTGCCCACTGAGCCCCGTGTCTCCACAATTGGTGGCAGCAGTGGGATACTACTCAGCCTGGTTTACCCAGGGGAGCTGCAGTGGACTGGTGTTTTCGGACACCGTCCAGGGCTCAACAACCAGGGAGGCACATAAGCATACCCAGCAGGCCATAGGGGAGGCATTCAGGTTTCGGACGCTGCCATGTCCAACCCCACCAGCTCAGCCATGGGACAAGGACAAGAGAGGAGTTACGACCGCTGCAGTAAATGGATGCTGCAGGATCTGTGCCGGAGGCGAGAGATTGTCTGCTGGAATGCTGAGACTTGGTCGGACTTGATCCGGAAATTAGTCCGTTGGGATGCCCAGAATGATGCAGAGGACGATGAGAATCCCGCCGATATTGACCCAGAGGATTTAGACTATGTGCCACATCATGGATCTAGTGACAATCGGGAATCAACTTTGTCCAAGATGGCCCAAGCCACAGCGTTGTTGGATGCATTGGGGCCTAGATCCTCAAGAGAAGAGAGGGCTTATGTTCTGGAATATGTTTATGGGATTCCAGCTGCAGTACTGCTAACACCAGCCGGTCGTGAAGGATGGTCCCGCTACCCAGTAGAAGCTGCGCCAAAACAAAGGACTACAGACAGGGCCTGTGACTCTCCCAATCTATGGCGCTGTTATACATGTGGGCGCAATGGACATATAGATAAGGATTGTCTCCAAAACCGAGGCCGCATGCTTGGAGCCCGTCTGCCACTCCAACCAGTCAACATGTGCCGAGATGAACCAACGAGACCTGGGGAATGCTGCTCCCAAGAAACACCAATAGCTGAGGAAGTGGTTTATCCAGTCCACACCCTACGGCAGGCCGGACACCGTACACCAGCCAACCTCCATCCCCACATCCAGACGGTCAAGGTCGGTGATATACAGGCTCAGGGACTTCGAGACATTGGATCTTCCATCACTCTGGTAAGCCCAGTTGTTGTTTCTCCGGAAGACCCTTTACCGGATTCCCAATTGTCCGTCTCCCTGGCTGAGGGCCAGCGCTCAGACGTCCCTCTGGCATGTGTGCAGGTGGACCTAAGGACCGACCAGGGAGAGGTCGAGGTGGAGATTGTGAACAGCCTCCCCATTCCTGACATTGTGGAGACTGACCAGAGCAAGGCTGATGTGGAGCTTATGGACACCGTCCACACACCTGTTGTTTCGGGGACTAGCCAGGAGGAAGTTGAAGTGGGGTTCATAGATGGCCCCACCAAGCCTGTTGTTTCGGATACCACTCAAAGGGAAGTGAAAGTGGGGCTTGTGAATTACCTGCTCACACCAGTCATTTTGGAGAATGACCTAGGACAAGGACTAGCCAGTCAGTTTGAAGAAGCCATCACCCACCTCCAAGCCAAGCAGGACCCTGATGTGGATCTTTCTAACATCTTTTCCAGGGATGGTTTGCATTCCCGGTCTCCATCATCCACTTCTGAGCCAAGAACCGTGAGTAAGCCTAACCACACTGGCTATTGACTGGGGGAGGATTGATAGTGGCAGATTTGTGCAGGCCCAACTCATGGACCCCACCTTAGTGCTTGTCCACCATATGGCTGCTCAACTTGGGGGAGGTAATCAGGGGGAGGTGTATAGATGCGAGCCTCTGTTGCTGATCTCACCATTAAAAAAGACAATGCCGTCAAGAGGAGAAGGATGATCGGAAGCCTATCATGTCTGGCTAATATTAAGAAGGGGGAGGAATGTGATGACATGGACTCTCATGGGTTAAAGTTTCTTAAAATCCAGCCAGACAGCATGATAGATTGTCTATAGACGGGGGAGAAGTCCCTCATTGTTTTTACAAGACTCTTGTTGACTCAATGTAATTGTGTTGGCCACTGAAAGCCAAACGTATTGTTTCTCCAGACATTTCCAGTAACCATTGTATTGTAGTTGTGTATTGATAATGTAATTACCTTAGTAGCCATTGTCTAGTTGGTGACTCCCAGTTTACATGTACACCCTCAGTCTTTCTATGCACATCATTTAAATGAACATTATCCATGCAGCTTGAAATTCCTCCAATGGGAGAAGCAATCTTGTCCAACCAATCGATGAGGACGCAGTGTATCCTAAGGGAAAGTTATGGCTATAAAAGGGACTTCTTTAAGCCACCAGGGGTTGTTGATGGATGCTGATGGATCCAGTCTAAGCTCTTTGGAGCTGACTAGAGGATCAGGATATCTTATGGCTTCAATCTAGGGACTCCGGATCCGGTTGGAGACCATATCCACAGCCTAGGGATTTCGACTCCGGCTGCCAGGATTTTAACATCAAACCAGGACTACCTAAGGAGGACACTCAGGTTGGGACAGTTCAGTCACCTGTTACAGACTTTGCAGACTTCAGACAGCTTGGAACCTGTGAGGCATGGACATTCTAAATCCCTGGTGAGCCAGCGGAAGGGTGAGACTCTGTTTCCTGTTACATTTGTGTGTTTTGCTGATTATGTGTTATGTGCTGTTAATTGTTTGGGGATCCAATAAAGTCTAATTATTGTGGTTCCCTCACCCTGTGTTGTCTGAGTAGTGTTACACCCACGGTTAAGGAGGCCGGCGTTCAGTTGGGATGAGCCCTGAGCCACGCTGTCTTTCTAAAGGTGGCGGGTTTTAGTGGACGAGAGTGCCCACTGAGCCCCGTGTCTCCACAATGCGTACCCATACAAATCTATGGGTGCATGTGAAACATTGGACTGCACTTGGATGCCATCCGACTGAAGTCCAATTTACGCTGAGACAGGCAGCGGAGAAGATGGAGAAATTAAATTCTTCATCTTCTCCTGTGAACCAATTCTCGCATGTGAAAGAATCAGATCACAGTAAAATGACACTCAGCTCAGACTTTGCTGTGAGTGTGAGCCAAGTCATTACCACATAGCATTTGATTCTCTCTTATTGGATGCTATACACCAGTGTTACCCCAGCTTATGGATAAGTAGGAAGAGATGACTGTTTTCTGAATGTGTGTTCTGCTAATGTCTATCTCCTATGTTTTGCCCACTTTAGAGGCTTATCCTCCTCCTCCCTCCTAGTGAAAACACAGTTCACGCATTGGCTGATACGAGTTTATATGTGTGTATGGTATGTATATATGTGTATGGTATGTATATTTGTGTGTATGGTATGTATATTTGTGTGTATGGTATGTACAGTACAGACCAAAAGTTTGGACACACCTTCTCATTCAAGGAGTTTTCTTTATTTTCATGACTCTAAAAATTGTAGATTCACATTGAAGACATCAAAACTATGAATGAAAACATGTGGAATGAAATACTTAAAAAGTGTGAAACAACTGAAAATATGTCTTATATTCTAGGTTCTTCAAAGTAGCCACCTTTTGCTTTGATTACTGCTTTGCACACTCTTTATGAGCTTCAAGAGGCAGTCACCGGAAATGGTCTTCCAACAGTCTTGAAGGAGTTCCCAGAAATGCTTAGCACTTGTTGGCCCTTTTGCCTTCACTCTGCGGTTCAGCTCACCCAAAACCATCTCGATTGGGTTCAGGTTTGGTGACTGTGGAGACCAGGTCATCTGGCGTAGCACCCAATCATTCTCCTTCTTAGTCAAATAGCCCTTACACAGCCTGGAGGTGTGTTTGGGGTCATTGTCCTGTTGAAAGATAAATGATGGTCCAACTAAACGCAAACCAGATGCAATAGCACGCTGCTGCAAGATGCTGTGGTAGGCATGCTGGTTCTGTATGCCTTCAATTTTGATTAAATCCTCAACAGTGTCACCAGCAAAGCACCCCCACACCATCACACCTCCTCCTCCATGCTTCACGGTGGGAACCAGGCATGTAGAGTCCATCCGTTAAGCTTTTTTACAAAGACACGGTGGTTGGATCCAAAGATCTCAAATCTGGACTCATCAGACCAAAGCACAGATTTCCACTGGTCTAATGTCCATTCCTTGTGTTCTTTAGCCCAAGCAAGTCTCTTCTGCTTGTTGCCTGTCCTTAGCAGTAGTTTCCTAACAGCTATTTTACCATGAAGGCCTGCTGCACAAAGTCTCCTCTTAACAGTTGTTCTAAAGATGAGAAGGAATGTCCAAACTTTTGGTCTGTACTGTATATGTGAGTGTATATGTGTGTGTATATGCGTGTGTGTATGGTATGTATATGTGAGTGTATATGCGAGTGTATGGTATGTATCTGTGTATGTATGGTATGTATATCTACAATAGCCCTCAGTCCAGTAGACCACTGCGCAACCAGCTCTGTCCTCACCTATTGTACCATCACTCATTCCCTGTAGACTGTGAGCCCTCGCGGGCAGGGTCCTCTCTCCTCCTATACCAGTCTGTCTTGTACTGTTAATGATTGTTGTATGTATACCCTCTCTCACTTGTAAAGCTCCATGGAATAAATGGCGCTATAATAATAAATAATAATAATAATGTATATGTGTGTGTATGGCATGTATATGCATGTGTATGGTATGTGTGTGTGTGTGTGTGTGTGTGTATATGCGTGTGTGTATGGTATGTATGTGTGTGTATGGTATGTATGTGTGTGTGTATGGCATGTATATGCGTGTGTGTATGGTATGTATGTGTGTGTGTATGGTATGTATGTGTGTGTGTGTGTGTATATGCGTGTGTGTATGGTATGTATGTGTGTGTATGGTATGTATGTGTGTGTGTATGGCATGTATATGCGTGTGTGTATGGTATGTATGTGTGTGTGTATGGCATGTATATGTGTGTGTGTATGGTATGTATGTGTGTGTGTGTATGGTATGTATGTGTGTGTGTATGGCATGTATATGCGTGTGTGTATGGTATGTATGTGTGTGTATGGTATGTATGTGTGTATGGTATGTATGTGTGTGTATGGTATGTATATGCGTGTGTGTATGGTATGTATGTGTGTGTGTATGGCATGTATATGCGTGTGTGTATGGTATGTATGTGTGTGTGTATGGTATGTGTGTGTGTGTGTGTATGGCATGTATATGCGTGTGTGTATGGTATGTATGTGTGTGTATGGTATGTATGCGTGTGTGTATGGTATGTATGTGTGTGTGTATGGTATGTATGTGTGTGTGTATGGCATGTATATGCGTGTGTGTATGGTATGTATGTGTGTGTGTGTATGGTATGTATGTGTGTGTGTATGGCATGTATATGCGTGTGTGTATATGGTATGTATATGTGTGTGCGTGCATGTGTGTATGGGCTGTGATTCGGAGGAATAGCTTTCAGGTCATAGTCCGCCAAGCAAGTATTTCATTTAAAGTTACCTAAGTGACCTTAGAGTTTAATCTTGTGATAGGGATTATGTTCCAGAGGTCAATAGTCAGAGGTCAAGAAGTCAACTGCTTTCTCATGATAATCACTACAGGATGGTAATACCCCCATGGTTAGTGCTAGTAAACAGGCTGAACTACACAGAGCAAACAAAAAGATGTCTAATATCTGTGTCTGGTGCCAGAGCTGTCATATAAGCTGCTTGTGTGCGCTCTGATCACAATGGTTTTTTTTTCTGCTCCATCGGCCTTTCCCGGGTGTTTCATGCCATGGATAGTAAAGTAGCAGTGTTATTTTTGATATTCGAAAACAGCAGACTATATTACAAGTCAAAGTTGCCCATTATAATTATGCAGATCTTGGTTTCAATAGGTGAAAAAGCATAAAGGGTGCTTTACACGCTGCGACATCGCTAGCGATAGCTAGCGATGTCGAGCGCCATAGCACCCGCCCCCGTTGTTCGTGCGACATTTGGTGCTCGCTGCAGTAGCAAAACGTTATCGCTACGGCAGCATCACACACACATACTTTGTCAGTGACGTCGTTGTGACTGCCGAACAATCCCTCCCTCAAGGGAGAGGTGCGTTCGGCGTCATAGCGACGTCACTGCAGTGTCACTAAGCGGCCGGCCAATAGCAGAGGAGGGGCGGGGATGAGCGGGACATAACCTCCCGCCCGCCTCCTTCCTTCCTCATTGCCGGTGGACGCAGGTAAGGAGATGTTCGTTGTTCCTGCGGTGTCACACATAGCTATGTGTGCCGCCGCAGGAACGACAAACAACATCGTACCTGTGGCAGCAGCGATATTAAGGAAAGGAGCGACGTGTCAACGATCACCGTTTTTGAACGATTTTGCGATCGTTGATCGTCGCTCCTTGGTGTCACATGCTGCGATGGCGCCGGATGTGCGTCAGTAACGACGTCACCCCGACGATATATCGGTAGTGATGTTGCAGCGTGTAAAGCACCCTTAATAGTGACCAGACCTCTGCCTTGGCTAAAACTGTTATTTTATTTTTTTTAACAAGCAAAATAATACTCATTTTTGCTTTCCACTCCTGTTCCTGCCAGTGCGTTGCTTTCCAGCCCACTACCTGTTATTGATTGCTTTCTCCCCATCCCGATATAAAGTAAAATGACGGTCAATCACGACTAGAGTGAGCTAGGAAATAGGGTGGGAAAAGATATTAATTCTATCATTTTGGTAAGTGGTCAGCCTCTCTCTTACATTTAACGTGCAGCTACAGATCCTTTTCGACTCCAGAATGTTAGAAAACATCTGGAATCATTCACAATATTGGCTAAAAAAAATACATCTTAAAGGAGTTTTACACTTTTAGAAAAGTGGACCTCAAAAATTGCCAGTCTTGTAAAATAACACAGCAGATAGTACTTACACACTAGTGCATGCCCTCATTATTTCTTGCCTGGACTACTGCCACCTCCTGCTCTGTTTTCTCCCTTCTAACACTCTCGCACCCCTACAATCTATTCTAAACTATGCTGCCCGAATAATCCACTTGTCCACCCCGACCTCTCCTCTCTGTCAATGCCTTCACTGGCTTCCCATTGCCCAACGATAGCAGTTTAAAACCCTAACCATGACATACAAAGCCATCCACAACCTGTCTCCTCCATACATCTGTGAACTAGTCTCCCGGTACCTTCCCGCACATAACTTCTAATCCTCACAAGCTCAGCTTCTCTACTGCTACTCCTCTTTTATCTCCTCCTCCCTCAATCGCATCCAAGATTTCTCCCGTGCATCCCCCATACTCTGGAACTCTCTGCCCCAACATATCAGACTCTCGCGTACCTTGGAAAGCGTAAAAAAAAACCTGAATACCCACCTCTTCCGACAAGCCTACAACCTGCAGTAACCCTCAATCCTCTATAGCACCACATGGCCATCTTTTCCCTCACCTACTGTACTCTCACCCATCCCTTGTAGATTGTGAATCCTCGCGGGCAGGGTCCTCTCTCCCTCTGTACCTGTCTGTGCCTTGTATTGTTCATGTTTATTGTACTTGTTCTTATTATGTATACCCCTTCACACATGTACAGTGCCATGGAATAAATGGCGCTATAAAAATAATGATAATAACTTTCAGTTGGTCTATCATTGGCACTCCGACTCTGATGGTCTTAGTGATTTGGTGGCAATAGTGACATCACATAATCTGCACACCTACGGAGTTCAGTGACTTGGCTGCGGTGTGCGATGCAACCTGCTGAGCTCAGTGATTGGATGCAGAGGTGGTGTGAGTTGATGATGTGACATCAACACTGCAGCCAAAACACTGTGACCAGAGCCGAGGGAGCGAGATGACACTGGAACTGGAGAGAGTGGGCATCATCAGCTTTTGCTGTTGTGAATGACGGTTAACGTTTGGGAGCCACTTTTCTATAAGTGGAAAACCCCTTTAAGGATACCTTAAGAATGCATTATAATGCAACAAAGAAAAATAAATTTGAAATCGAAGGGAGCCTATTTGTATTTTTTTTTCTTTTTATAAAGTTAGTGAACTGTTCCTTTATCTGCAGCTTCAAACACAGATGTTTGGCAACAGACCAGAGATATTTAAGGGCAAGACAAAGTTTAGCTGAATTCCAGACTAAATAACAAAAATCCATTGTGCTGTAAATAATTCAGAAGGGAATGTGTTATCTATACCAATGTCTATATATTCTACTATACCGGAAATAAGAAGAATCACTTGAAGACTGCAAACCACCACGTTTATACTGTAGGTTATATAGTATGGCCTCCCGGGAATTTGGTCAGACAAGCTGAAGTCTAGACTGTCCTCCATATTTTAAAGCAGTTGTCCCATGAACAACATATGTCACTAATACAGAGGATAGGTGATATGTGTATAATTGCTGGAACTCCAATCCTTGGGATCCTTACAGATTATGAGAATAAGTGTCCCATGTGTGAATGGATAGATAGTGAGAACGTGACTGCTGCTCCATTTACTCCAGAGGAGAAGTTATTGCACATGCGGACCACTGTATCTGTGACACCCTGGCAAAACCATGTAGTCACAAATAGGCCCCCGCATTACACCGTTCCCTCACTAGGAAACATACAGCCAACCAAAAACCCTGGTCTCCCCCTTAGGGAAAGATAGACACACCAGTGGGCATGACCAGGCGGTTGCGACATGCCCACCAAGGGGTCCAGACAGTCCGGGGCAGGAAAGTAAGGCAGATTAGTCTGAAGTTCAGTTTGGAGAGGAGTGTGGGCTGGAGCTAAATGTAGCTCCAGCAGGAAAGATCAAGTTGAACGGTACCAGGGTTGGAGCACTGGTGTCACTGGCTATGAGGCAGATGGTGGTCTCCGTCAGCAGGAGACGGGAAGACGGCTTGGCAGAACTGAGGTGGACTGGGACAGTGTTGTAGCCCACCGGTACCAACACGGGGAACCGACCTGGAAACCGTAGCACAAAGGGGGGTACTCGGACCCTGAAGCCAGAACCCGGAACCAAGCGGACTGGTTAATTCACCGATTGAGGCCAGGAATAGAGGTCCTGTCCCATCCAAAGTCCCTCATAGAAGACAACAGCCCACCGATAGGGATAAGAGGTCACCGCCAGGACCCATAGATCCAACGGGCCAGCGTCTGCGGGCACGGCTCCTTAGGCCACATCCAGCCGGGAGCGGACTCCTGAGTTTCACACTAGGAAAGTCCACCTTACACAAACAGTGCAGAGGAAAAGGATAGAGACCACCAGCTGGGTGGAGGACCCAAATGCAACCGCCCGCGGCACCGGCCACCATGACCTTGGTTTACCAGAGACTTGTGTGGTTTATTAACAGTGAGTACACCAACACTCCCTGCGGTTGCTATCCCCTGCATCGAGCCACTGGGTTCCAGGGCCACCATCCCTGCCCACGGAGGGGTTAACAACTTGTTGCACAAAATCTCCCCCGGGGGCCCCTTAACAGCAGCGGTGGTGTCCCATCTCACCACACACCGTGGGTGGCGTCACGAACTTACTACGGCTTAGCCCGTACATCTACATCCCCCCATTTATTCGGCGTGTCCGCGAGACCCCCGGGTCCGGAGACACTCGAGCCACCAGCCCTGAAGGCCCGTATCTGAGCAACGCCTGCTGCTGGCACGGGGGCAGCACATATCCACACAGGGAACTTTGAGCCCCCCCATTCTTGGGATCAGTGTGTTTCTCATCTTCAAGACTCTCCGGGATTATGCATTACGCAAACTACAAACCTCGCACCCTTGAGCTGTGAATTTGGGAAGTGTAAAACCAGCCTAAGGCCTCTTTCACACGTCTGTGTAAATCACGCACATTTTTCACGGACGTGTCAAAGGTGCGTAATGCCCTTCGTGTGCCATGTTTATGGCACACGTGTGTTCTCCGTGTGCTATCCGTGATAACACACGGAGAATGGGAACTTTCTGCTCACTTGTTCCTGGCGTTGCTGTCCGTAGTTATGATCTTTGGTCTCCAGCCCTGTTGACTCCCCGCTGCTGCTGCTGCTTCCGGCCCGCAGTGGACTGAATATGCAATGAGCATAATGAGCGGGATTGGAAGCAAGTGACAGCAGCGGCAGAGACAGGAGTGCTGGAGAAGTTGAGTATAGAAATTCCTTTTAATTCACAGGCACGTTTATTTTCTCCGGGGTATGTCACACGGATCACATCTGTGTGGTCCGTGTGCGTTTCGTGTGACACCCGTGATGACGGAGAAAAACGGACATGTCTACATGTGGAGCACACGGGCACATGTATGCTCCACATGGACACACAATCCATGGCAAAACACGAACATGAGCGCAGACCCATTGATTTGAATGGGTCTACGTGTGTCCGTGTCTCCGGCACGTGAGGAAACGGACCAAACACGTACCTGAGACACGGTAAAATGTCTTCAACTTTCTTTCTTTCCATTTTATATCTTATCCGTTGTTTTTTTTTTTGTTTACCCAGAACAAAAACATACAATGCACAACTTTTTTTTTTGACTGCGCATAAAAACATAGAGCAAATTGATTCATTTTATTACATTGAACTCTATGGAAAACCATTCTAAATGTGTCACACTTCAGTGGTCTCTGCCAATGCACAGAACACGAGATGAAGCTTCCGTTATTGCAACCAATTCACTAGATAAGTCCTAAAAATCTGGTCTGAAGGTTTTAACACTAGAAGAGAGGGGTCAATTAACATTTCTACCTTTGGAACCCAGAGACGGGTCGAATGACCTGAAGGATTTTAGCTAACATCCTATAATCACCGTCTTTTGTTCTGTAATTAAAGCCATTACTATCACACCACAGGAGGTTGTTGTTTTCCATTGAGTTTAGCCATTTAGTTTCTAGTTAGTTCTATTCAATTTAGACTAAGGGTCATTTGACCCTCTTTCGGGACTTCAAGGGGGAGCTCGAAAGTTCTGGGACTTCTAGTGTTAAAGCACTGAAACTTCAAATGGTGCCAAAGTGGCATCAACTGCTTCGTAGAGAGCAGCCATACCACACAGAATTCTAAGTATTTGACTTCTTGGTTAAGTTTTGTACAATAATATGTGAACCCCTTTATTTCTATGGACTCCAGAAAAAACGAAGGAATCCACTTTTCTTTACAAAGAGTCACTTTGCTTCCATAATAATTTTCGCTCTATCCTCTATCAAACTTCAAAAAGGAAACAATAGCTGAAATGACTGCCTTAGCAAGCTCCTGGGTAGATGCTGTTTCTAAACTGGATTACAATAGAATCTTCAAGCCTCCATGGCCTCTGATAAGCTTAGCTCAGAGCATGACAAGATAAATTTAGCAAACAATCAAACCAGATGTCTCCCGCAGGGCAGATACTGACAGATAGCCGTATATCCCCCGTTTTCATATATTTCTCCAAATTCTTCCTTTCTTCTGTACAGTTTTTCTTTCTAGTAGAAAGATAACCTCCAGACATTTGCTTCCTGCTGAACACCAGCAGGTCTACAGATTTGTTACAGATTCTGAGAAGTTCTTGAGTATTTGCCACAGCCTCAAGCTGTCACTGTGTCTGTTTTATGATTTTGAAGTGAGGGCTCCAGAAAGAAGGAAGCTGCAATATCCTCAGCGATTTAAACATCCACCGCAGAGACATGTTGGGGGGCGAAGAAATCCTTTGTACAATTAAATGGAGAAATAGTCATAGTAGCTAGAACCAGCTTTGTAGAATGGACATAAACTATGGCTCATGACAGCAGAATGGGAAAAATGAGATGCTGTCCCACCAGTCTATATGCTCCATATAACCCTAGAAAATATGCATAAAGGTAATCAATGGGATATCTGTGATAGAAGAAGGAACCTGTCACTCTGCGCTGATCTGCAGCTTAGGAGTTCAGGGGTGGTCCTCATTAGTAGAGATGAGTGAAGCTGAGGTTCAGTGTTCATACCAAACACAGACTTTACAAAAAAAAAAAAAAGTTCAGGTTTGGACTTTGGGTGCTTTATATATGCAAACCACTCACGTGAGCATCGCTGTGCTCAGGTACACTTGGTGATCAGCCCAGTGCAAACCGCTTGCTTATGTTTGAATGGTTCGCACTGGAGGTAACAGCATGATCAGAAGTAGTGTGCACCAAACAAAAACCCACGCCCACCCTCCCCTGGAAGTGATCTGCTTATGGCTGGCTGCCCATGGGAGGAGACACCAACTGCCTAATAAGTGACTTCCATTGGGGTTCAGGTCAAGTCCGCGTCACAAACCAAAGTTTATCTAAAGTCCGGCTGAACCCACCAAAGTGAACTTCCACAGGTTCACACATCTCTACTTATCAGTGATTGACAGCTGTGTCTGCTAACATTAAAGAGTTAGGGTACCTTCACACTTAGCAATGCAGCAGCGATCCGACCAGCGATCTGACCTGGTCAGGATCGCTGCTGTATCGCTACATGGTCGCTGGTGAGCTGTCAAACAGGCAGATCTCACCAGCGACCAGTGAACAGCCCCCAGCCAGCAGCGACGTGCAAGCGACGCTGCGCTTGCACGGAGCCGCCGTCTGGAAGCTGCGGACACTGGTAACTAAGGTAAACATCAGGTATGGTTACCCGATGTTTACATTAGTTACCAGCGCACACCGCTTAGCTGTGTGTGCAGGGAGCAGGGAGCCACGCACACTGAGCGCTGGCTCCTTGCTCTCCTAGCTACAGTACACATCGGGTTAATTAACCCGATGTGTAATGCAGCTACATGTGCAGAGAGCAGGGAACCGCGCACACTGCTTAGCGCTGGCTCCTTGCTCTCCTAGCTGCTGTACACATCGGGTTAATTAACCCGATGTGTACAGCAGCTACATGTGCAGAGAGCCGGAGCCAGCAGCACAGGCAGTGTGAGAGCTGCAGAGGCTGGTAACTAAGGTAAATATCGGGTAACCACCTTGGTTACCCGATGTTTATCTTGGTTACAGCTTACCGCAGCTGTCAGACGCCGGCTCCTGCTCCCTGCTCGCTTCATTTGTCGCTCTCTCGCTGTCACACACAGCGATCTGTGTGTCACAGCGGGAGAGCGCATTGAAGAAAACGAACCAGGGCTGTGTGTAACGAGCAGCGATCTCGCAGCAGGGGCCAGATCGCTGCTCAGTGTCACACACAGCGAGATCGCTAATGAGGTCACTGCTGCGTCAAAAAAAGGGTGACTCAGCAGCGATCTCGGCAGTGAGCTCGCTGTGTGTGAAGCACCCCTTATCCACTGCAGGGACAATCTCTTCTCACTCACTGTTTTCCCTCAAAATAAAATTAGTTCATAGTCGCCTCCATACCGGCGCTGTTTCAGCAGTGTCTGGACTTATTCTTCCAGCACTTGCGTCACATTGTTGCGTCACGCGATCCCTTTGCCAAATCAGGGCTGGCTTCACTGTCCTAGCCTCTCCTCATCTTTGGCTATCTTGAACAATAGAGCTCTAATTTAAAATATATTTGTACAGCACAAATGTGGTATTCCTATGTACGCCAGTGCTCAGCTGACCCCCAGTCTTGATAACTACCCATCAGAGCCCTGCGATCACATCACTGGGCCGTTGATGGAAGCAGTGAATGATGTGCTTTAAATCCTGGTGTCAGAGATTGACAGCAAGATTTAACTAGTTAACAGGCGCAGGGGGATCTTCAATCAACCCGCGCCTGTTAGATCAACCAACGTGCAAGGAAGCATGTGGGCTCATAACCTTGGATGTAACAGTACATCCAAGGTCGTGAAGGGGTTAATGGTTGTCTGAGGAATGCACTTGGGCTTGCAGATCATCAAAATCTGCTGCTGGCATCTCCATCTTGCAAGGGGTCCATTATTAACCTTATTGATAGCGGCAAAAGCATGTATGTATGTGTATTTCTGCGTGTGGCACTCATACTCTGTACATTAATAAATCGAGATGTCTTGAACATTTTTTAATCATTTGCTTATCATTCATATGTCGATCCATCCTAGTATTACTATAATTCCATGACTTTTCCTTCTTGGTGTTACAATTTTAAAATTGAACAGTGTATTATATATAGTAGGAGTGAAACGCAACTTAACAATGTGCAACCATATGTCAGTAGCTTTTCAGGAAACTTGGTATTGAATATAAGCCAAGATTCAAATGGACAAATAATGTTTGATGCTTCTTCTTATTATTATTATTATTAGATTATATTGCCGTTTATTCCATGGCGCTTTACATGTGAAAAGTGGCACACACAATAGAGACAGGTACGGAAGGAGAGAGGACCCTGCCCACGAGGGTGTTTACAGGCTCATGAATTGTCTCTGCAATGGTGCCCTTGTAATGCAATGCAATTATTTCCTTCATGGTTTGGCAATGCTCTGCTATATATAATTGATACAACTTGCTTAACTATTTAAAAGTAGCCATTTTGACTTAAGGCCATTCTACACACTAGATTAGTGTTCTTTGAACCTGTCGATATCGATGGACTATGATGACAGTGTTATGTGTATGGGTGCCCCGGACAATTTATTGTAGGGGAGGGAATATTGATCCTGCATTTTTGATTTCCGACTGCCAATCATATTGTCTCCTGGTTATGAGCTACTGCCAGACATGTCTGGCTACTGCTTTCTCATGGGGAACACAGGACCAAATGAGTGTTCCTGTGTATGGGAAAGCTGGCCAAGATGGCTACTGTTAGAGCCATTGTTCGACCAACACTCGACTAATGTGTATGACAGTATTAAGTAATGGTGGATGCCACTTAACAGATACCTACTTTAAAGGTAACGGAGTATGTTTAAATTCTTTGAAAGCTTGTGTCTTGCTAGTTGAGAACCTCCCAATTTTTGATAATCTGGGCAGTTACATACTGCATATTGTCTGGAGTTGGTTGATTTAATCTATTACAACATATCAGACTCTCATCCACCTTGACAAGCTTCAAACGGAACCTGAAAACCTATTTCTTCCGACAAGCCTACAACCTGCCGTAACCCTCAGTCCACTATAGCACCGCACCACCATCTCTATCCTCATCTACTGTATCCTCGCCTATCCCTTGTATACTGTGAACCCTCGCGGGCAGGGACCGCTCTCCTCCTGTACCAGTCTGTGTCTTGTTTAGTTTGTGATTATTGTACTTGTCCCTATTATGTATACTCCTTTTCACATGTAAAGCGCCATGGAATAAATGGCGCTATAATACTAAATAATAATAATGACAGTAAATGTGTTGTTGGTTTTAGAAATTGAGATTGCGTGGGGGGGGAGGAGGGGAGCATCAGGGTGTCATGAGACAAACGAAGAGGTCCAAGTACCATAAGAACTCTTGATTAATTGCGATCCGGGATGTATATTGTTTATAGTGACTTACTGGTAACACAGTACGTTGGCCAACAATTGTCCACGGTGTCACGATACAAAACTGGAAGTCCAAAAGTATAAAAAAAATCTGATCGGCTTATATTTAGGGGTGCTTCACACATAGCGAGATCGCTACCGAAATCGCTGCTACGGCACGGTTTTGGTGACGCAACAGTGACCTCATTAGCGATCTCGCTGTGTGTGACACTGAGCAGCGATCTGGCCCCTGCTGCGAGATCGCTGCTCGTTACACACAGCCCTGGTTCGTTTTCTTCAAAGGCGCTCTCCCGCTGTGACACACAGATCACTGTGTGTGACAGCGAGAGAGCGACGAAATGAAGCGAGCAGGGAGCAGGAGCCGGCATCTCGCAGCCTGCGGTAAGCTGTAACCAGGGTAAACATCGGGTAACCAAGGTGATTACCCGATATTTACCTTAGTTACCAGCCTCCGCAGCTCTCACGCTGCCTGTGCTGCCGGCTCTCTGCACATGTAGCTGCAGTACACATCGGGTTAATTAACCCGATGTGTACTGTAGCTAGGAGAGCAAGGAGGCAGCGCTAAGCAGTGTGCGCGGCTCCCTGCTCTCGTGGTTATGATCGCTGCTTCGGCTGTTGTGTTTGACAGCTAAGCAGCGATCATAACAGCGACTTACAAGGTCGCTGTTACGTCACAGAAAATGGTGACGTAACAGCGACCTCGTTGTCGCTGTCGCTTAGTGTGAACCAGCCCTTAGAAATCAATTGAAGATTAGTTTTCCCAGTATCTAGTTAATGCAGATCATGTTTATTGCCGAGCTTTAAGATCTTGCCTTAGGGAAAAAAATGACTTTTTTGCTTCTAGTGCGGCTGTTGAGAAATCCATTTTTAAGTCAGAGGGTCCTGTCTCTTCCTGGTGGTTCTATCATTCTTCTGCTCTTCCAAACCAACCTAAGAATCTCATATCAAGCCCATTGCTTTGAGGAAAGTGACAGCTTTTTGTTTTCAAGTCTTTGAATACTTCTAAAGATTTTTGAAGCAGTAGACATAAAAGCCACTGTATTTGATGTATGGAATAGTTTATGTATTTTCTGTTCCTTGCTACCATTATATGCTTTTATTTTTTTTTTTTCAAACCCAGACTTTTCCATGTGTGTTGCTGGCACTCTGGTGTGAACAATCAGGTAGTGTGACTAACTGTGCCTTTATGCCAGGCTTTAAAATATTTCAGAAGACACCACTGATGAGTCACTGAGAGCACTGCAGGTTCTCGTTTTCAGACATTTCAGTCAAGTTTTGTAGTTCAGCTCATTAGCTTCCAGCTTTTACTGAGTAATTGGCTCAGCTGCATAAAGATGTTATGTACATACCGTAGGTCTCTGCTCTTCCTGGGGGCCCTGATTTCGCAGCCTTGGTCTCAAGCTTGGCACTCTGATTGCACAAAAGGTTAGGAGACCATTTTAATTTGGTCTGTAATATTTGACTGTAAAGCGACATTGTTTGCTTTTGCCAGTGTAGGGATGAGCGCTATATCAAGCTAGACATGACTTTTGTAGAAGGTAAAAATTAGAGATGAGTGAACGTGAGGTTCGGTTTTCAAACCAAACACCAATTTTAAAATCAATGTTCGGACTCTGTACGTGCGAACACACTGTGCTCAGGTACGCTTCGTGCTCAGCCCTGTACGAGTTGCTTGCAGTATTTGAACGGCGCACACTGGGGGTAACAACAGCATGATTAGATGTAGTGTGCAACCAAAAAAAGTTTGAAAAAGAACGCCCACCCTCCTCCGGAAGTGATCTGCTTATGGCTGCCTGTCTGGGATGGAGACTCAAACTGCCAATCAGTGACTTGACCCGGGGTTCTGGTCAAGCTCAAGCATATGGAGCTAGGCTCGTTTGCTGCCAGCAAACCTAGGCTCGACGGAACCGCTCTTCTCCAGTAAAAATGCATCAAATGCATAAACTAAGGTGTCTTTGTGTTTTTTTTACAGATGAAAATCATTTTGGCAATTCCTAAGCCTACCAAACCTAATTTTTATGTTATTTTTGCTAGTCGAATGAAAAGAAAAATTTAGGCAGTCAAACTTTTTGTTAAATTGTAAAGCCAAAAATGAAGTGAAATATCTGTGTAGGTTCGATATTTATATGGACATGTCAGGATTTACTGTGAATTGTGAGATGATTCCAATCACATGCTTCTCCTATATCAAAAACATCATCAATTCCTCTACTTTATTTATTAGAAATACTGGTTGGAAACCTTGGCGGTACCCCAAATCCTCCACCCAACCCCACCCCTAGTCATCTGTAGCGGGAATAAAAGGTCATGGGCTCCATTTATCAAAACTGACTTCATTGACCACAGCAACCAATCAGGTCTCAGCTTTCGTTTCTTAACCAGTTGAAAACCAGGATATTTTTGGCTTTTGTTTTTTCCTCTTCTTCTATCAAGTGCCATATATTACTTTTGCATTATTATTATTATTATTGTTTGTTGATGCACAATAATAATACAAAAGTAATTTATGGCACTTGAAAGAAGAAGAGGGAAAAAACAAAAGCCAAACATAATTGTTTTATGGCCTGTTTTTTTTGCTGGATGAGTTGTACTTTTGAATGACACCAATTCACATTACCATATAAAGGAAAAAATAAAATTCTAATGTGGTGAAACGGTAAAAACATCCCGTTTCCACATTTCTGCAGCTTTTGTTTTTATGTCTTTCAGTGTGTGGTGTAAACGTCCTGCCAACACAATTCATCAGTCAGTACAGTTATGGCGACATAAACGCTGAAACGGTGCTGTACTTGGTATTACACAATTGTATATTTTTATCACAGTCTTATGCTGTGTGTACACAGTGTGTTTTTATCTTGAATATTCTTATTTTTTACTTTTTTTTTTTACATATCTTTACTTTTTAGGAGTAGCAGAAAGGCTTTTAATAGACCCCTGGCTGTCCTGCATAACACATCAGTACCCCTCGATAGCACCATGGGGGTGTCACAATGTGCTGTTATGACCCACTTAAATGCCACTGTTGGTGGCTCTACTGATGTAGATGCCATGAGCTGCTGAGCTTATAAATTGGTCGTAATGGTGATGTGAGCTGTGGCTGTGAATTTATTGCTGCTGTCAAAACATTGAGACAGGAGCAGCGGTAGAGAAATGGTGCTGAACTACAGGGAAGGTGAATACCTGCTTTGTTTAAAGAAGCACTCTTATCAAAGTTTTTTTTCTCATATATTGAAGTCATCATATTATATAACCACTGTGTACTTACAATTGCTCATTTTTGCCTTCTACTCAGTTAATTCTTCTCTACAAAGTGTTTTGAGTGCCCGAGATTTGTAGTTTTATAATTCATGCAAGTAAAATGGACTTATTGTTTCTACATATTGATTACAAGGATTCAGCTAGTCAGTTTTAAAGCATGGGATGTCATAGACCTAATGGAAAAGAGAAGGATTAACTGGGTAGAAAGGCAAAATGAGCAATTGTAAGTACACAACGCTATATAATATGATGACTGCACTATATTAAGAGGAGAAAAAGTTTCATGGTAGTGCTTTATTAAGCATCTAAAAGTGTTTGGAGTCCACTTTTCTTAACGTGGAAAATCCCTTTAGTATGTAGAAATATACTTTCATTGTAGAACACCAGTATATTCAGTTGGGTATTTATTTGTTACATTTAACACATGATCTACTAAAACATTTTCTGGTCTCTGTTGCTATTAGAGTTAAACATTTCTTTTTACTGCAGCGGAAAAAAACCCTTTTGAGATTGGTAAATTATTATCTTATTTTAGAACTTTACAAACCATGGCATAGTGTGCGAATGTAACTCTGAGCCCCACATGCCTCTGACAAAATGACTGTCTCTGAACAGATAATTGTTTTGCTTAATTCTATAATGAACTGATCTAAAGGATTAAGGTATTATATTTATTTAAAATTTTGGGAAACAAACTTTCCATACTTAATCTTTTCCTTTAATCATAAGACCAAGGCTTTAGATAATTGGAAATTTGGCTTTCGACAAAAGGAAATCGGATTTAAATAATAGTGGTAGTAATATGTATCCAATTTGTAGACAACTTTGCTCAATATGTGCAATATGGCTTTCGGATGTTCAGAAATGATCCTTAAGACACTTAAAAGGGATTTCTGATCAGCTCACCCGCTTTCCATAGCCATATGGGCATTATGAAAAGGGGTCTGCTTAGGACACCTGTGTGAGCCAATGAGGTGTGACACTGATCCTGTTCTCTATTTTGAAGGCTTAAAGTACTTGTGTGAAGTTTGCAAGTTATCCTACACGCATTATAGGTATAATTGGCTGGTTGCTGGAGGTCTCACCATTGTAACCTCTACTGATTCATTTGAATCGAGCAATAGTTGCGTATGCGCACCATGGCTTTATGCAATGTCTATGGGAGCGTGGGTGATGGCCTTCCAAGCATTACATGAATGACCCTACAAAATTATATGGAAATATCTCCCAGGAAAAATAAATTGATTGCAGTGTGGCAGGAGCCATATCTATTGCTGCTGTCAGAGAGTAAGTGCTTGAGAAGACAAAACTCTTGTCGCCCTGTTGTAGAGTTGGCCAAAACGATTTGTAGCTAGAGATGAGTGAATCTTTGGAGGTTTGGTCAGGCGAAGTTGAACCTTAAAAAAGTTAGTTTGTGTCTTGATCCGAACTTCAATTAAGTCAGTAATCGGTCAGTTCGTGTCTCAATATGCAGCCAGCCATAAGCAGAACACTTCCGGGGGAGGGTGAGCGAAGTTTTTCAATTATTTTTTTGTGTGTGTACACACTACATCTGATCACACAGAGTTTACCCCAAGTGCGAGCCATTCAAACACTGCAGGCAGCTCGCACAGGGCTGAGCATCAATCATACCTAAGCACAGCACTGCTCACTTGAGTGGTTTGCACTCGTAACTCACTCAAACTTTAAACCCGAACTTTGTTTTTTGGAAGTCAGTTTCTGAACCCGAATTCCAACATCAAACCTATCTCTAATTGTAGGATCTGATCCAATGACTGCACTGGTACTCTGTGTGTAGCGCCACATCATCATGACTTGTTTGGGGTTTGTAATTCAAAAAGCATTCAAGAACTTTTGAAAATGAACGACGTGTCAATGATGGACGATTTGGTGAGTATTTTCCATCGTTAACGGTCGTTCGTTGGTGTCACACACAATGACGTCGCTAACGATGCCGGATGTGCGTCACAGAATCCGTGACCCTGGTGATATATCGTTAGATACGTCGTTGCGTATGATGGGGCCTTTAGAGTGGTCAATCATACAAGAAATAAAGAAATGGGTTCAACATTGTAGATTTCAGCATATCCAGTGCTTTATGGAGTATATTTAAGGTTTGCTGCCCCAATGAGAGATCTGCAACAGGTCCCCTATTATCAAAGCTGTGTAACCATATTGGTCTTCTCTTATGAACCAAAGGGACCTTTTGGGGTCCTTCTCTGCTCCGGCAACTGAGGGCAACTGTAATCCCTGCACCAACTATAGCTACACCCCTGAGCTAATTGTTTCCATGGGTTTTGTTTTTGCAGTTTACTCATTTTCACTTGAATGGAACTAAACTACAATACCAGGCACAGTCCATGGACCAGAAAACTTTTCTAATCTTGGGCTATATCTTTAAAGTTGTATTTACACTGCAAGATAATCATGAAAAATAATTGTTAAAAATACCCTATTCAGGAAAATTCTCGTTAATCAGTTGAAATGATCTTATAAAACGACACAAAAGCTCATCGTTCTCTGTGGTGCAATCAAGACTTGCACTGTTGAGAACACTTGGCAGCCTATGTGCACTAAGCGATCTGGTATTGATTGCTCTGTGCGCATCAATTACTTTTGTGTAAATGCCTGTTTACACAGACAGACCAAAGGTGATTAAAGGATCACTAGTTAAAAGTTTACCGATCGGCGGTCATATTGTGCCTTCGGTTGGTCCATGTAAACAGACCATAAGATGCATGTCTGGCTTTAGATGCTATGATTTATAGTTTTTTTGTCTGTGTGCATTTTAAGTAAATGACTTATTAATCAATTTCAGTAAATAATACACAAATTTTGGAGAAAAAAAAGTGATGCCTGCGTCCATTTGGAAGATGGCTTCAGATGAGCCATGTGCATTAGGTCCTTGCAGAGATAGCGGCCATTAGCACATTCTGCTTCAGGCTCTTTTCCTAATGAAAAATGGGCTTCTGCTTTGTAACCCTTTAATAATGATCTATGACTGTCAACAACACGTTGCACATGAAAAATACATTAATAATATTACAGGGCCCTTTTGTCTTTCAAGGTTACATGCAAGTCAGGACATTGTGTTCTCTCTAGAAATCTGTCGTGTCCGTATCAATGGTTGGCGGTGACAGTTTATTCATTGATTTAATGTATTGTCTATGGCACTTATGAGCTTATAATCCTCACACAGATACTGCACATCCCTTTGTCTTTGTAACCCATTCACTGCTGGTGCAGCTGGTAGATGTCACTTTCTCAGAAGACTCACCCGTGCATCATTGTTCCTATTTCATGCGCATTAGAATGGATCAAGTAATGTTGAATTTCATCGTTCGGCCTCATTCAGATGTCCATTTTTTAAATTTGAAAACAATAAAAAAAAATAGTTTTGCAATAAGTTGGATCAGATTTTCAAACTTTCTCGGAACGGCGGATAGGACCTTCATCTCAACAGTTCTGTTTGAAGCTTACAAATTTTGTAAAGTTCATCAGGCGTCCTCCTTGTTTGAATTAATTACAAATTAAAGAAGATTGTGTGACTATAATATTAATGGGCTTAGGACAGGACGGAATATTAGATAAGTGGGGGTATTAGTTCTGAAGATGCTGCTGTACTTCAGCAATGGCTGCACCCTTCACATTGTGTGCGAGGCCCAGCTTACTTAGTGACTGTGATTATCTCAAAGAAGATCAGTCTCAATCATATGAATAGTAACAAAAATGAGAGAGTTGCACTCTGTAGTGCCAAGATATGTGGAACCAAGCATATGGGAATATAGACATGCATTACTGATATGAAAAACATGTAAAAATTGAAATACTGAACACACAAAAATGGCCAATTTTATGTGAGCCCAATAGCCAACGGCAAGGTGACCTCTTTTTATTAGGTTCCTATCAAACTCAATCATATGAATAGGCCTGAGCTGCAATACCAAGCAAGACACTCCTGAAAGTGCACAGCTATGGCTTGAAGAACAGCATGACAATACATAACCTGAAGATGCAGGCCCCAATCCAAAAACTTCAGCATGGCCCCCAACTATCACTGTCCTTAATAGAATTGATCTTATATGGACCAAAAAGTCATTTTGCCCTGTCCTTCCACTGGATTCCAAGGCCTCTTGAGCTAGCGGAGATGGCGGGACTCAGAGTGTCACCCGTCAAATATTGGTGGCCTATTCTCACTATAGTCTAACAGTATTTTACCCCGAGAGAGCTCTTTTATATTTATGTTGCTAAAAAAGTTTTAAAATTATTAGGTCCCACAGAGCAGATCAGCTTCTTGACACAGTTTGCGAAGAGGGATTTCTGATATGGCATAAAAACCTGGTTAGCAACTCAAAGTGCAAATTTTGTGTATGCTCCTGGAAGTGCTCATAGCAAATGAGTATACGGAGAAGGCGTGTGTTACAGGAGCGGGTACAGACAGAAGAAGGCTCCTCTACAAGAACAGTATATGGGCCCTTTCAGTTTAATAGCTCCTCATAAGGCTACTTTCACACATTAGTCGTTTCAAGTTCGTCAGGTCAGTTGTTGTTAGGCTAGTTTCACACTTGCGTTGAACGGTATCCGTTGCATTGCGTTGTGTAACAGATGCAACGGATGTGTTGCATATAGTGGCACAACGGATGCAACGGATGCTGCAAAACAACGCAATTCGTTTTGGTTTTTTTGTTTTTTTTTTTTACAGTTTTACCAGCGGCAGACTATTGTGAACGATCAGCTCATCGCTCCCAGTAGCCGGCCGCCAGGTGATCAGCTGATCGCTCCCAGTAGCCGGCCGCCGGGTGATCAGCTGATCGTTCCCTGCAGCCGGCCGCCGGGTGATCAGCTGATCGCTCCCTGCAGCCGGCCGCCGAGTGATCAGCTGATCGCTCCCTGCAGCCGGCCGCCGGGTAATCAGCTGATCGCTCCCAGTAGCCGGCCGCCGGGTGATCAGCTGAGCGCTGTGACTTGCCGGCGGCCGGGCATGCTGGCGGCCGGTCGCTCAGCTGAGCGCTGTCGCTTGCCGACGGCCGGGAGCTCAGCTGAACGTTCGGCCAGCGCAAGCCAAAATAAAGTTTGATTTAAAAAAAAAAAGAGCATGCGCAGTGAAATCCAGAGGATTCCGCTGCTCAAAATAACGTTACATGCTGCGTTCCTCCCGCTGGGCGGAAACAACGGAGCGTCGCCCAGCGGAAGCAACGCAGGTCCTTTTGGTACAATCCGTCACCCATGCAAGTCTATGGGAAACAGCGGAATCCGTTAACGGATTCCGCTGTTTTCCAAAAGGTGGTTGGCCACTGCACCAAAAGTATCCTGCATGGTCTGCGTCATGGACGATGCATGCAATCTTATGGTATACAGTTGCATATGTCTGGGTTTAGGTTCACTGGTTATGTTGGGACAGTTTCCCATGACGTGCCAAAAAAAGTATGACAACTGAAGAAAACTCTTGTAGTCACCGTGTATTAAAAACCATGTCATAACGAGAAGTCCATTCATTCTTGTATACCCTTTTTACGAATATTCTATATGTTCTAGCAATGTTGACCACACATCCTTTCTAAAATGAATGACTTGGTCTCTGCAGAAAAGCACACAGTAAAACACTCACAGCGCCACTCTACTAAAGATTCTGGATGTATTTACCTCCCTGCGTGCGTTACACCTTAAGGTACAGCGCTTGAAGCAGGAAAGGAACATATTGATTGGAGTAGCGCTTGCAGCTGCTGACCTGTTGATTTACAGGTGGGTGAGGGGTCTCATGGGCACAAGCTGCCAACAAACAGCGCAGAGCTCCGAGACACAATCCAATACAATAGAATCAGCACAGGACCTGAGAGCAAGTGCCCAAATGAAAATGGATTGTGCATGAGAAAGGAGAAAAGTTTTAGCAGTTTTTGTTACATTCTCTTTTTTTATTTTTTCATTCTGTTGTAGTTACTTATTTATTGATATTTCAGCTCACATTTTCTCGCTCCTTGGAGGATTTGTTTATATTCTTCAGAGCATAAAAGCCAAAATAAAAATTTTGTAAAATGAAAATGAAGATTTTTTTGGGTTGTATAAACTGTATCTTTATTAAATACAATTAAATACTTCTATTAAATTGTATCTACACTTTATTTCCCAGCTGATCTGACATTAGGTTTGGAAAGATGCTTCAGATCACAAAGCTATGCCATTTTTTGGCAACTGTGCCATATACCAGAGAATATTGTGCATGGGTTGATCTGCACAATATTATTTGTGGAATGGTACCACGGGGCAACTGTACCACCTAACGTGTAATATTGATCTCCTGTCTTACCTCACATTAGGTGGAGAGATAGTGTCGGCACATTTTATTGCTGTACTATTCATGTATACATGAGTGGTATAATCTGGTTAATCGGATAATTTTTGCATTGCAAATACAGTGTGGTTTATGTGAAATGGTCTGCACACAGACATCACACTGACCACTTGTAGTCTATTTACTAGTAAACACTGCCTATTGTCTACTATGTGTGAGTGGAATTCACTCTTTTTATGCCATTTGAACTCCAAATTAATAAGATTTGTTTTACGAGCGCTCGGGAAATCAATACAGTGCAGCCTCTCATGGTGTACTTAGAGACTCCTACTTTATTACCACATTTGACCAGTTAAAATAGGGTCACAGACAAAGAACAAGGTCCCTCTGAGCTTTGTAGCTGTAGGAACAGAAGAGGTTTGAATAGGAAAGGGAAACGTCCCTGCCCATCAGTGATACTTGACCACTATGACATATTAAAGTTGGATACCACAAGAACAAAATGGATTGTATTCTCTCACAATCCTCCTTTTGTGACCAATTATGGGTATATCAGGAGGCATATAGGAGCATGGTACCCACACCCTCTGGACTTTCATCTCCATTCCCTACTAATACCCATAATTATATCACAACACTAATGGATGTCTTCTTGTCTCAGGTCAATAGTCTACAATCAGGAGTCCTTTGACAGGAGTTCCCTTAAGGCCCCTTTACACACTGAGAATTTCTAGTGATCCCACCAGCGATCTCGACCTGGCCGGGATCTCTGGAAAGTCTCTAACAGTCGCTGGTGAGCTGTCAAACAGGCAGATCTGGCCAACGACGCAGCAGTGATACGTACCTGCAGAAAGACCTCGCTGGAAAGGGAACGTTAGCACGCCTATGGGCTGGGACGCTAACGATGTTGTTGTAATGGTGTCAAACACCCTGATACATGCTGCGCCGCGGGAAACAAAGGACCAAAGAATGGTCCTGAATGACTTGTAGCGATTAGCGACCTCACAGCGGAGGCCAGGTCGCTGATGCGTGTCACACACTGCAATGTCGCTGGGGAGGTCGCTATTACGTCACAAAACCGGTGACGTTACAGCAATATCACTAGCGATGTTGCTGTGTGTAAAGGGGCCTTTACATATGGACCTGATTACCTTTTGTATAACAAAGATTAACACTTTTATAGCTACATATATCAACAAACAAAACTGTACCATTGCATACAGGTTTGTCTTATCCCTGAAAGTCAACCACGTAAACCCTTGAACTAATTGTCTGGTTCAAGAAGGAGAGTGTTTCTCCCACTATGAGGCTATGTGCGCACGTGTGCGCTCTGCACTGCACCTAAAAGCTGCGCTTCAGAGCGCAGCTGAAAAGCTCCATTCTGAAGCGCATGGTGCCGGCGAGAACGTGTGCTCTGCCTGCAGCTCCTGCCATAGACAGAGCAGGGGCTGCCGGCAAAGCGCACGGAAGAAGTCACTTCTTAGAACGCAGCGATTCGGGCAGCAGCCGAATCGCTGTGTTCTAATATGCCACGTGCGCACGGCCCCTGCACAATCTCCATAGACTGTGCAGGGGACGCAGGACGCATGCAGTTACGCTGCGCTACAAAGCTCAGCGTAACTGCATGAATTAGGCACACGTGCGCACATAGCCTGAGTCCTCATTTGCATTGTGTTCCTTGGCTATTTTCTGTATATCAGCCCCATCCTGGAGGTTTCCCATCAGGTTACATGTAAGATAGCCTAGTACTATGATGTGTTGACACAATGATTCTGCTGGCAGTGTGAAGGTCCAGTCACACTAAGCAACTTACCAGCGATCCCAACAACGATAGGGATCGCTGGTAAGTTGCTAGGAGGTTGCTGGTGAGATGTCACACTGCGACGCTCCAGCGATCCCACCAGCAACCTGACCTGGCAGGGATCGCTGGAGCGTCGCTACACGAGTTGCTGGTGAGCTCACCAGCAACCAGTGACCAGCCCCCAGCGCCGCGTGGAAGATGCTGCGCTTGGTAACTAAGGTAAATATCGGGTAACCAACCCGATATTTACCTTGGTTACCAGTGCACGGAGCTACACGTGCAGAGAGCAGGGAGCAGCGCACACTGAGCGCTGGCTCCCTGCTCTCCTAGTTACAGCACACATCGGGTTAATTACCCGATGTGTGCTGCAGCTAAATGTGCACAGAGCAGGGAGCAGCGCACAATGCTTAGCGCTGGCTCCCTGCTCTCCTAGCTACAGCACACATCGGGTTAATTAACCCGATGTGTCCTGCAGCTACATGTGCACAGAGCAGGAGCCGGCACTGACAGTGAGAGCGGCGGAGGCTGGTAACAAAGGTAAATATCGGGTAACCAAGGACAGGGCTTCTTGGTTACCCGATGTTTACATTGGTTACCAGCCTCCGCAGAAGCCGGCTCCTGCTGCCTGCACATTTAGTTGTTGCTGTCTCGCTGTCACACACAGCGATCTGTGCTTCACAGCAGGACAGCAACAACTAAAAAATGGCCCAGGACATTCAGCAACAACCAACGACCTCACAGCAGGGGCCAGGTTGTTGCTGGATGTCACACACAGCAACATCGCTAGCAACGTCACAAAAGTCGTTCGTTAGCAGCGATGTTGCTAGCGATGTTGCTAGCGATGTTGCTTAGTGTGACGGGGCCTTGACTCTTTCCAGCGGCTGCTGTGTATCCAGATGGGTTTTCCCTCTAGCTTCATCGAAGTTGCTGTGGAAGTTGCTGGATTGGCCCGTCTAATCTTGGCTCATGGCTCTATGTCTTTTTAGAATCACCCAGTCTTGCTAGTAAACATGGTCTACTTTCTACTATGAAATTGTGTATAAAAATCAGAGCATAATCTGCATTAATTTACAGACCAGTCTAGTGCACGTAAATGTAGTCAGATCGTCCATTTATCTGGACGAGCACATGGAGCCAGTAACATACTCATTTTGCATTCAATTCATCCTTATTTAGCCAAAATCCTATAAATTCTAAGATGACTTTAAAGGGAGCCAGTTATCCGCCAAAATGCATTTTAATTGAACTGTACAGTGATATAGGCTATAGTGCCTGAAAAAATAAATTTTCACCAAAATGCAAATTAGGGGCTTCAGTGCACCCTTGGCATCATCAAGAGTTATTCCCCGTCATTTTGCATGTTGATGCTTTCCACACTTCTGACTCAGAGCGCTAAAAACTCCTCTCATCCGAGCAGGTATACAGGCTACTCATTACGTTTTTTTCCTTGTAATCAGACTCTGCTTTCCAATGCTTAAGAGAGGTCAAATAACCTGGCCGAAATGTCACTTTTTAGGAATGCTGAACAATTAATAGAGCAACTATACCATGCATTTTTAAAGTGTGACGAGCTCTTTTAACTATGCACATGAGCACTAACACTGCTTATGCCCAGCCATGCGCACTGACGCTGCCTGTGCCCAACCATGCGCACTGATATACACGGAGGTGTACTTAGTGGTGTCAGCAGAAATGAGTCAGGGAGGAATACATGTCGGTGTGCACATAGGCCACCTGACTTTAGACAGCACTTGAACTAGGAAGCATGTGCTGTCCATAAGAAGCGGGAAAAGGTCCCAACATACAAAATGAGTGGATGTAACAGTACATCAAACTCTTGGCAAAGCCAAAGGTGCACTAAAGCCCCCTCATTTGGATACAAATTAAAGGTAATTTTCCTGGGCACCGTATCAATAACAGTCCCTAAAAGAAAAACATAGTATCAGTGAACCCGAGTCCCTTTATCACTGTACAGCTAGTTTAAAATGCATTTTGGGGGTAACAGACTCCCTTTAACATTACTAAGACAATTACAGTCATCCAGTAGACTCCACACTGATCAATATAATTTGATGTACTTGGGCACATGAGTTGAGTGATATTTCACACAGGCCAGTGCACCTAAAAATGCAGCATGTATTAGTCTTGTCTGTTTTGTAGAGAAGAGTGATAGTTTTAATAGCACATAACTCATAAATCCATCCATGAGCAGGATGAGTGCGCTGATCTACAAGGGTATGCTTTCATATTTTTAATTTCTGATAATCCCTTTGACAAACCAAAGCAAAACGTGCGTTGGTGCTTCTACCTGGTCCTGACTGTCTGCACTTTATAAATATGGGTAACTGAAGTAAATTGGGTATTTAATTTACAGTTTAGGTTTTGCCACATTTGGCTTAAATGGGAACATCCTCCACCTTGCTAGAAATAACTTATTACTCTTTTTATCTAATCCCTAGTGCAACTTTTTGCTAAAACCTTGTCACTCTCCTTATATACAGTTAGGTCCAGAAATATTTGGACAGTGACACAATTTTCGCGAGTTGGGCTCTGCATGCCACCACATTGGATTTGAAATGAAACCTCTACAACAGAATTCAAGTGCAGATTGTAACATTTAATTTGAAGGTTTGAACAAAAATATCTGATAGAAATTGTAGGAATTGTACACATTTCTTTACAAACACTCCACATTTTAGGAGGTCAAATGTAATTGGACAAATAAACCAAACCCAAACAAAATATTTTTATTTTCAATATTTTCTTGCGAATCCTTTGGAGGCAATCACTGCCTTAAGTCTGGAACCCATGGACATCACCAAACGCTGGGTTTCCTCCTTCTTAATGCTTTGACAGGCCTTTACAGCCGCAGCCTTCAGGTCTTGCTTGTTTGTGGGTCTTTCTGTCTTAAGTCTGAATTTGAGCAAGTGAAATGCATGCTCAATTGGGTTAAGATCTGGTGATTGACTTGGCCATTGCAGAATGTTCCACTTTTTTGCACTCATGAACTCCTGGGTAGCTTTGGCTGTATGCTTGGGGTCATTGTCCATCTGTACTATGAAGCGCCGTCCGATCAACTTTGCGGCATTTGGCTGAATCTGGGCTGAAAGTATATCCCGGTACACTTCAGAATTCATCCGGCTACTCTTGTCTGCTGTTATGTCATCAATAAACACAAGTGACCCAGTGCCATTGAAAGCCATGCATGCCCATGCCATCACGTTGCCTCCACCATGTTTTACAGAGGATGTGGTGTGCCTTGGATCATGTGCCGTTCCCTTTCTTCTCCAAACTTTTTTCTTCCCATCATTCTGGTACAGGTTGATCTTTGTCTCATCTGTCCATAGAATACTTTTCCAGAACTGAGCTGGCTTCATGAGGTGTTTTTCAGCAAATTTAACTCTGGCCTGTCTATTTTTGGAATTGATGAATGGTTTGCATCTAGATGTGAACCCTTTGTATTTACTTTCATGGAGTCTTCTCTTTACTGTTGACTTAGAGACAGATACACCTACTTCACTGAGAGTGTTCTGGACTTCAGTTGATGTTGTGAACGGGTTCTTCTTCACCAAAGAAAGTATGCGGCGATCATCCACCACTGTTGTCATCCGTGGACGCCCAGGCCTTTTTGAGTTCCCAAGCTCACCAGTCAATTCCTTTTTTCTCAGAATGTACCCGACTGTTGATTTTGCTACTCCAAGCATGTCTGCTATCTCTCTGATGGATTTTTTTCTTTTTTTTCAGCCTCAGGATGTTCTGCTTCACCTCAATTGAGAGTTCCTTAGACCGCATGTTGTCTGGTCACAGCAACAGCTTCCAAATGCAAAACCACACACCTGTAATCAACCCCAGACCTTTTAACTACTTCATTGATTACAGGTTAACGAGGGAGACGCCTTCAGAGTTAATTGCAGCCCTTAGAGTCCCTTGTCCAATTACTTTTGGTCCCTTGAAAAAGAGGAGGCTATGCATTACAGAGCTATGATTCCTAAACCCTTTCTCCGATTTGGATGTGAAAACTCTCATATTGCAGCTGGGAGTGTGCACTTTCAGCCCATATTATATATATAATTGTATTTCTGAACATGTTTTTGTAAACAGCTAAAATAACAAAACTTGTGTCACTGTCCAAATATTTCTGGCCCTGACTGTATCTCCTGTTGCATTGAGACTGGTATATATTTAGGGCATTAGGTCTGTGTACCTTGGTCTTTGTACTTCTACAAGTGCTTCATAAGTGCTCAGAAATATACCAGAAATGTCCCAGAAGTGACCAGAAGGTGAATTCTACTTCTTTAACTGTGTGTCTTTCACTTGCATTTAGTTCCTTCCCCTTATTCCCACTTGAAAACCTAATTCGCACCATGTTCACTTATGCCCTCACAGTTTTTGCTCCACTCCTCCTCACTCTCCTTCGCTATCCCCAAACCCCAGCACTCTCCAAACAAATATTCATCTCCCCTTCCCTCTTACCTCCCCACCTGTTCTCATCTGCTGACCTGCTCCTAAACCTCAGATCGCTTCTAGTATCGCGCAGACCAGGCCGTCCACTCTCCTTCTCCCACCTGCTCTCCCTTTCTCTACTTCTCCTCACTGCTGGCGACATATCTCCCAATCCTGGACCCCCACAGATGGGACACTCCTCTTTATCACCCCCCTATCGCTCCCCATCTAGTAGTAACTACCGCAACCTCTCCAACATAAAATCCATTCCCCTCTCTGCCACTCCGCAGCCCCCTCTCTCTGGAGCGCTCTGGAATGCCCGTTCCGTCTGTAATAAACTGCACTTCATTCACGACCTCTTTACCTCTAGCAGTCTATCCTTTCTGGCCCTCACCGAAACATGGCTGACACCATCCAACACTGCCTCCCCTGCTGCGCTGTGCTACGGTGGCCTCCACTTCACCCACACTCCTCGCCCTGGCAATAGACAGGGTGGAGGAGTGGGCCTCCTTCTTTCTAACAACTGCAGCTTTAATCCAATCCCACCTTTACCCTCCCTTGTCCTGCCTTCCTTTGAAGTGCACTCTGTCCGCATCTATTCTCCCTCCAACCTCCAAGTGGCCGTCATATACAGACCCCCGGGCCCAACCACTGCCTTTATTGACCAGTTCTCTGCCTGGCTTCTACACTTTCTCTCTGCCGACATCCCCACTATCATCATGGGTGACTTCAACATCCCTACTGACACCCGCCAGTCAGCAGCCTCCAAACTCCTCTCCCTCGCCTCATCTTTTGGTCTAACTCAGTTGTCCGCCTCTGCCACCCACAAAGATGGCCACACACTAGACCTTATCTTCACCCGTCTCTGCTCTCTATCTAACCTCACTACCTCCCCTCTCCCCTTATCTGACCACCATCTGCTGACCTTTTCAGCCCTGTCCTCCTCACCTGCCCCCCTGTCCAGCACGTATCACACCCCCGCAGAAACCTTGCACACATCAACATACACACCCTTTCTGACTCTATCCTACCGCTGTCCTCCATATCTTCACTCCACGACACAAACAGTGCCACCATTTTCTACAACGCCACTCTCACATCAGCTATTGATTCAGTCGCTCCTCTTGTGAACGGCAGAGCAAGACGAATCAATAGACAACCCTGGCACAACAGCCTCACTAAAAAACTACGGCAAGTGTCTAGAGCCGCAGAGCGGCGCTGGAAGAAAACGCACTCCTAGGAAGACTTCACCACATTCAAAAATACAATTCACACATTTCGCTTGGCCCTTACCTCTGCTAAACAGAATTACTTCAAAAACCTCATATCCTCTTTAACACACAACCCCAAACAGCTATTTAACACTTTTACCTCCCTCCTTCGCCCACCGCTGCCCCCTCCAACCTCCCTCATCTCCGCAGAAGAGTTTGCCACATATTTCAAAGAAAAGATCGACCAAACCAGACAAGTCTTTTCTGCTGAACCACCACAACCCCTTCATATAACAGACCACTGCTCCTCCCCCATAAACTTCCTCCCCACCATCACCGAAGGAGAGCTTGCACATCTTCTCTCAAAAGCACACCTCACCACATGCGCACTTGACCCCATCCCATCCCACCTGCTCCCCAACCTCACCACTATCCTTATTCCAGCCTTATCCCATCTCTTCAACCTATCTCTAACAACTGGTACCTTCCCTTCTGCCTTTAAGCATGCAACAGTCACACCTATCCTAAAGAAACCTTCCCTCGACCCAACCTCTACTACCAGCTATCGACCCATATCGCTACTCCCACTTGCCTCAAAACTCCTGGAACAGCACGTCCATGCTGAACTTTCCTCCCACCTCTCCTCTAACTCTCTCTTTGACAACCTACAGTCCGGCTTCCGTCCACATCATTCCACTGAAACTGCCCTGACTAAAATCACAAATGACTTACTTACCGCCAAAGCTAACAACCACTTCTCTGTACTCCTACTTCTAGACCTATCCTCAGCCTTTGACACTGTTGACCACTCCCTGCTACTACAGATCCTCTCTTCCCTTGGTGTCAGAGATCTCGCCCTCTCTTGGATCTCTTCATACCTCTCCAACCGCACTTTTAGTGTCTCCCATTCCCACACAACCTCTTCATCCCGTTCTCTCTCTGTTGGTGTCCCTCAAGGCTCTGTCCTGGGACCCTTACTTTTTTCTATCTATACATTTGGCCTGGGACAACTCATAAAGTCCCATGGCTTTCAGTACCACCTATATGCCGATGACACTCAGATCTACCTCTCTGGTCCAGATGTCACATCTCTGCTGTCCAGAATCCCAGAGTGCCTATCTGCTATATCTTCCTTCTTTTCCTCTCGCTTTCTAAAGCTTAACGTGGCCAAAACTGAACTGATCATCTTTCCTCCATCTCCCCTACACTCTCCACCTGACCTATCCATTACAATTAATAACATCACGCTCTCCCCAGCACCCAAAGTTCGGTGCCTCGGAGTGACCTTTGACTCTGCCCTGTCCTTCATACCGCACATCCAATCCCTCACCACCTCCTGCCGTTTTCAACTCAAAAATATCTCCAGAATCCGCCCTTTCCTCAATCCCCAATCTACAAAAATGCTAGTGCATGCCCTCATAATCTCCCGCATCGACTACTGCAACATCCTCCTCTGTGGTCTCCCTGCTAACACACTCGCCCCTCTCCAGTCCATCCTTAACTCTGCTGCCCGAATGATCCACCTCTCTCCTCAATACCACCCCGCTTCTCCTCTCTGCAAGACCCTCCACTGGCTCCCAATCGTCTATCGTATCCAATTCAAACTACTAACCCTGACCTACAAAGCTATCCATAATCTGTCTCCTCCATATATCTCTGAACTAATCTCTCGCTACACTCCAAAACGTAACCTCCGGTCCTCCCAAGATCTCCTTCTCTCCTCCTCTCTCATCCGCTCCTCATGCAACCGACTCCAAGACTTCTCCCGAGCATCCCCAGTCTCCTGGAACTCACTGCCTCAACACATCAGACTATCTACTACACTTGCAAACTTCAAACGGACTCTGAAAACTCATCTGTTCAGAAATGCCTATAATCTACAATGACGCCACCGCCCCACCACCGTGCGGAGCTGCCGCCCCACCACCGTGCGGAGCTGCCGCCCCACCACCGTGCGGAGCTGCCGCCCCACCACCGTGCGGAGCTGCCGCCCCACCACCGTGCGGAGCTGCCGCCCCACCACCGTGTGGAGCTGCCGCCCCACCACCGTGCGGAGCTGCCGCCCCACCTACACCCCACCTACTGTCTCCTCCCCAAAATCCTTTAGGATGTAAGCCCGCAAGGGCAGGGCCCTCTTCCCTCTGTACCAGTCTGTCTATTGTAACTTGTATATGTATTCTGTATGTAACCCCCTCATGTACAGCACCATGGAATCAATGGTGCTCTATAAATAAACAATAATAATAATAATAATAATAATAATATATAGCCTATTGGTACATTCTATTCAATATGATCTGTTATGAGTTATGTTTATCAATCATTTTTCTCAAAGTGATGACATGCATAACTGTGCAAATTGACAAATCAGAGCCTTGGAGTATTGATCTTCTTTCTTTTAAGTATTTTGTATTTAATTGTTATTAATTAAATAAATATTTCACAATTTTTACATAAAAATATTGTACTCCATTGTGTGATTTTTCACCTAAGTATTCTATCTATTCAGTTTTCTATCATCCTATTCAGTGACCCACTTGTCCATTTTCTTCACAGTAAGGGGACCATGCTGCCCTATTGACAATATGTTCCTAGCCGGATTACATTGTTTCTGTCCTGTAAATTTATTTATATTAATTTGTGAAAATGAATGACATGTAAACTCGACAATACAGAAAGTACATCGGCCCCTAAAGCACTGATAAAAATGAGGTTGCATTTGGTGACTACTTAACATCATCAACTCTCTAGTGACTGGAGGTCCTGGTGCCCCCATTACAATTTTCATGACTTAGGTATGTTTATCCCCTCTTTCTTTTTGGCATTATTACTTGACCTGTGCAGACTACGTCTCTCACCTATTATAATGGGATTGAGACGCTAACCTTAAAAAGAACCTGTCACCAGATTTGTCCCCTATAAGCTGTGGCCACCACCAGTGGGCTTTTATATACAGCATTCTAGAATACTGTATATACGAGCCCAGTCCGCTCTGTATAACGTAAAAATCACTTTCATAATACTCAACTAGGGGGCGGTCCGGTCCGATGCATGTCTTTGCTGTCCTGTCCGGTGCCTCCTCTCTGCTGCGATCTCTGTCCTCCGTCATCCACACAGGCCGATACTGCAGTCCTGCGCAGGTGCACTTTAATCTACGCTGCTGAGGGCAGATCAAAGTACTGTAAAGTGCAGGCGTGAGAAACGGTTAAAGACCGCCGCGCATACGCACTACAATTGTTTGATCGGTCCTGAGGAGGGCAGATTAAAGTGCATCTGTGCAAGACTGCCATGCTGGCCTATGTGGATGACGTAGGACGCGTCATGCACATGGGCCTCGGAAAAAGAAGTACTGCAGAGAAGAGGCGCCGGACTGGAGATCAGTGACACCCATTGGGCTGGACTGCCCCTCAAGTGAGTATTATAAAATAGTTTTTACGTTCTACACAGTGGCCTGGGCTCTTATATACAGTATTCTGGAATGCTGTATATAAGAGCTGGCTGGTGGTGGCCGCAGCTTATAGTCGCCAAATCTGGTGACAGGTTCCCCTTAAAGACCCCAACTCCCCAATGGCACCATAGCAGCGGCATTCTCTGCCTTTGTGATGTGAATTGCCTTGGAACATGTGACTCGCCCACCCCAGGGCTATGGGACACCCGGTGCCAGGCCGGACTAGTCCGGGGGTTGTCAGTGGTGGCGGGGCCCGACTCCGTGGCCCTGGTGGGTGTCAGTTAAATATGGCTGGTGAATAAAGTTTATGGTTGTCGTGACGCCACCTGTGGTTTGCGGCTATTAAGCCGCCACTGCTGTATGGGGCCTCCGGGGTTGATGGAATGGCAGCTTGGATGGTCCTGCTCCCCACAGGTGGAGCGGTACCCCTGGGCAACAGTTGGTGCTCGTGAGAGTCTATGGTGTGATGTTGTGTGAATAATACGGTGCAGGGCCGACAGGCAGTGAAAGAAACAGGCACAAACAGTAGTCTCTTTACCTTCTCCTCTTTTTCTTGGCAACAGTTTAGTCCAGGGAGACCGTCACAGGTGGTAAAGATGATCTGGCCGGCCTGGAAGTGCCTGGGGGTGATATCCTTGGCCAGTTGAGTATGAGGCCTACTCCCTGATCTTTCTTTTCTTCTACAGGACCCTGCACTCTGAATTTAGCAATGGCCCTCTTGCTGCTGGGACCGGTGGTTCGTCCCTTTTTCTGTGTGGTAGGCTCCGCAGGCCCTCTCTGGTGCTTCTCTGCTGGAGTCCACACCGGGCCCTTGGAATGCGGCTGTACCTTCAGATTGCTGATGGGCCTGGGGGCTTGCAGCTCTCCTGCCCTTCGGATTCGACCACCAGGGAAGGATTTTATACCCTGGCAACCACAGACTCCGATGTCTGAGTCTCTTCTGTGCCTCTCTGCAAATCTTGCTTCACTGGGCCAAGCTATTCCAGTTCCAGGCCCCAGTTTCACAAGACAGCACACTCTGCGTCTGCTTTCTCTGCTTTCTTTCAACAGACTGAACCCTAACTCCTCCCTCAGGTCAGACTTAAGGAATGCTCCCTGGAACTCCAGGTTCAGAGCTCCCCCTGCTGGCCTGAGGGAGAAACTGCGTTGGATGTTGAACTTACTGGCCAATGATTCCCCTAATTACCTCCAGGCTCAGCATAACCCTTTGGAGGGGCAATGCTGTTGTGGCGACCAGGTCCTGGGGCGCCACACATGCAAGGATCAGATTGTAAAGAAAGAAATAAATGAATGAATCTCTGCAGTTCTCATCTCCTGTGGAAGTTAGTAGTAGTATTGCTACTTTTGCTTTTTTGCTGTATATTTCTTGCCTTAAATAATCCCTATGAACCTCCTGCTTCTCATCAAGCCTTCTAAACATATCCCATGCAGGTTAGCAGTTATTTTCAGCAGTATCTGTATAACCATATAAATGTCTGACATCCTGGTATATGTATTATCCACAGTAATCCGCTGATTATAATTACATGCTAAGGCTACAAAAGTGACTGGTGTAGAAGGCAGTGACGTGCTAAGCAATTTTGCAAATATTTTTTTTTAGCATACGGACGCAGTCTCCAAATTGTGTATGGACTATAAGACCAAGCAAACACGGCTGTGTATATGTCTGGTGGGTAGCTCGGTAACAGGTGGCATATCCTTCCTACATAACATAACTGTGCCAGTCAGCTCTCAATACACTTCAGCTAATGTATTACATTTTTAAAGTAATAATATATGATTGCATTTCTGTGTTATGATCCCCTCATGCCTCCGGGTACAGTGATTCATATTGATTCCGCACTACCAGCGGTAAAAGCCATCACTGTGGCTATGCAACTTGATATTGCTCTGCATTTACAAGGGAGCTACGTATCAATAATGTATTTCAAGTGGAATGTGGTTATTGTGGCGTTAGATGATTGCTCTATTATACATAAAATATAATTATGTTAAAATGAAGGAACACCGGAGGAAGATTGCCCCCCTGCTTCTAAACCGAGCCGCTCACGATTCTGCTTAGCCAAGTGTCTTGCTGTTCCCATTTTTCCTCAGCAGCCAGATCAAACAAAATGTAGTGACACGTAAGAAAGTCTCTGCAAGCATGTATGAGGCTATGTAGCCACCGCACTCATAAATTACTCAACTCACGGCTCCCCAGCTCTGATGTTTTATTGATGAACTAAAATCTGTCCATAGTATTGGCAAATGTCTCTTCCTTTATTTTACTGCTGTGACATTGATTAGTGCCTCTTATGAATCATTTCCCCCCATTAAAATGTTTTTTAGCTGTGCTTTCTGACAAGTATATGGCGTAAGGAGGTTAACCAGAAACGTATCATGTGCAAAGTAATTTACATGATGGATTCTCGAACAGACACAATCCAGAATATGGGCTGCTAAGTCTATTGTTTTAAAGATAATGCCACATATTAAAGGGACTCTGTCACACAGAATAACTCTTCAAACCAAGGACAGACACTCGGTGCATCATGGCGGGGCCATATATTAATAGGACTCTGTCACACAGAATGACTGTTCAAACCAAGGACAGTTTGAACAGTCATTCTGTGTTGACAGGGTCCCTTTAAATAGTAAATTAAAAATTAAGTTGTACAATGGAAAAGTTTAGATATCTTAATGCCATTTAGACAGGCCAGCTTCTCTAAGGTCCTTTTCACATTGTAATTTTCTCCCCGTTTAGTGCTTCCATCATTACTTAAGTCCATACTCCCCACAAAACGGGATACGGATGTGTGCGCCAACAGGATAATTAAGTACAATGGTGCAGATGGAGTCACCATGTGCTCTGTCATGCCCCATTTTCAGGTGTATACACCTACAGAAGGCGGACACCCGGAAGCTCTGGGTGTCCATCACCCGTAGGCATATACACCTAAAAATGGTGCACGGCCGAGCTCACAGTGACTCTGCCTGCACCATTATCGTCAGTGGCCCCATGGCGCACATGTTCGAATCCTGTTTTGCGGGAGGTATGGGCGTAAGCTCCAATGGGGCCACCAAACATGGGGAAAAACTCAATGTAAAAGGGCCCTTACAGGTCACTGGTTTCAATTGCTTGGAAATGATTGAGTACTTTAAATTAAGTAAAAGATAAAGTTGATTGCCCGTGGCGCACAAACTCGTTAACCCCCCATCACACGTACTTACCTCCCGTGCGACGTCGCTGAGGGTGGAAAACATCCACTTCCTGAAGGGGGAGGGAGGTTCGACGTCACAGCGACGTCACGCGGCGGCCGGCCAATAGAAGCGAAGGGGCGGAGATGAGCGGGATGTAAACATCCCGCCCACCTCCTTCCTTCCGCATAGCCGGCGGGAGCCGTGGGACGCAGGTAAGTGATGTTCATCGTTCCCGTAGTGTCACACGGAGCGACGTGTGCTACCACGGGAACGATTTACAAGCGGCGCCATGTTTCATAAATTATTTTATGAAACCTAGTGACGAGTACACGACTCACGATTTGTGAGCGTTACTGCGTCACTAGGAGGTGTCACACAGGCCAACGTCGCAAGCGACGCCGGATGTGCGTCACAAAAACCGTGACCCCGACGATCTATCACACAATAGATTATCTCGTGTAAATCACCCTTTAAGCTCTAGCCTAGCTATTACTAAAATGACATATGCATTGTATTGCACCACCTGGTTGTTTTCCCAGTTACTGTAATTATGGACTAGTTTTTACATTAGTTCTCAGTTATATTTTGTGTCTAATACCTATGTATGTTAAGGCGTAGTCATATGGCTCCGCCAACAATCTAATGTGTATGACCTCACGACTCTCCCCCAATAGATTATGAATGGGAAAATGAGAATCCAGTATGTCCAATTTTAAACCTGGGATATAATCTTCTGGCAGCAGCTCTCTCTATAAGAACCACAGAGCCAAGCAACCCTATGTATGAAGAAGTCAGGAGAGATGGCTTTCGGCTATCTATTATGTATGGGGGTTTTAAAATGCATTTTTACACTGGCCAACCCTGTGGCCATAAATGATCGCCAATTGGCTATACAGAAGCCGATCAGTGGTCTTTTAATATCCTGTTTAGAATGGCTGACTGCGTACAGTAGCTCAATTTGTAATAGCTGATGGTGTTAATGACATAAATTGTCATTATTCTTAACAGGACATGTCCTGTTTACACAGGATGATGTACTGCAGAGACCAATGATTTATTAAGAGAATTGGTCAGCAGATTTTTGCTACCTCACCTGAGAGCAGCATAATGTAGACAAAGAGATCCTGAATACAATGATGTATCACTAAGGCCCGTTTCACACATCTGGCATTTCGCTGGATTGCGGATTCCGGCACACTCCAGTACAGTGTAAATACTGTACAATGGCATCGCGGCAAGCTCCTTTCACATGCTCCGGTCACATGACAGCATGTGACCGGAGGTTGCCACAATGCTATTGTACTTTATTACACTGTACTGGAGTGTGCCTAATCCAGCAATCCATCAAAATGCCGGATGTGTGAAATGGGCCTTAGATTACTGGATTACAATCAGAATTGTTACATTTAGTAGTGTAGCAAAGCTGAGAAAGCTTCCCCTGCTCACCCAAGGCTCTCAATATAGAGACCCGTTGAAGCACTATGATAGAGTGCGAAACGGCCGTTGTCTGACGGTCGTCTGACATGCTGTCCCGTTTTACCCCCTCCCTGCTTGCCACAGCATGTAACCTCCACGTGTGATTAAACACTTTTCTACTGCACAGCAAAGGTCGGTGAGTGCTTTTCTTTTCTTATATACATATGCCAGAGATTGACCATTGACAGTGAGGTGTTCATCAGTGGAGGGGGCATGCTGGACTGCTGCGCACATGACAATGTAGTCCGTGCAATGATAAGTCCGACTGCTTAAACAAATATTCCAGGAAAACAACATATCAGATCTTGACAAGACAGGCATCGCTGAATTTTATGTTTTAACCCTTGCAAAATGCTGTCTTCAGATTACAAAGCAAAAACCTGCTGACAGAGTCCCTTTAAGCAAGTTGAAAAATCATTTCACCTAACACATGTGCAGTCAATGCACTTTCACAATATTCGGCTAGTATAAATACATCTTTTTTATTTTGATAAGTCTTTCAACTTGTTTCATCATATTGTAGACTCAAGTCTTTTGTTTGGAGGTGTGGAGGTGTTAGCACTATATCGCCTCTGAGTAGGGTAACATTTTTCTTTTTGGGATTAATCAATTGAGAGTGATACCTTTACTTTCTTACTAACCCTCCTAATTAACCCATGGGAAAAATATATGAAGATACTTGGTTTTAATGTAGATTTGTGTTGTTGATTATTTATTATGCTTGCTTATATACACAAATATATTTCTCTTCACTATACGTAATCCCGGAGGAAGTCCACATATAGGGAGAACATACAAATACATACAATTGTTCTCCTTGATGGGATTTCAAAGGAGGACCCCAGCAAAGCAGCAGTGCTAACCACTGAGCCACTGTGCAGCCCACAATTACTACTAGTTAATTTGTAGTATTGACATACGATAATTTTCTGTGATATCGTCTTTGCTCCCCAGGGACTTTATTCGAGTTTCCAAAGACTTATTGATAGGGAATTTAGATTATGAGCCCCAATAGGGACAGTGGCGATGATGTCTGTAAAGTGCTGCAAAATAAATGACGCTAGTAAAATAAATAAAATAAATGTTGCATTTGTTATGATATATAGCCCTTATTAAGCAAGAAAAGCACTCTTCTTCACCCTGCACGAACTTATTTTCTTGATGCTGGCAATGAGGAATGATCTATTGAGAACGGAGCAGATATGGGGAAAGGATGTCTGAGAAACTTGATTTCATTGCATCAACAATTGGGTCATAACAAGATCTGAAGGCTCTTACAAGGAACCGTTAAGGGACCCATCCACCTACCATAGCTGCTGGCTTTCAGCTGCCTCTTCCGATGCTCCAATACACATGAACATCCGCGTCAACCAAGCATTCATGTGTTTTCAATGAAGAGGGTGGATAAGCCACTGCCAGACCTCCAAAAATTAAATGTTCTAGTGTTTGATCTTACACTGGATTACCTTAATTTCCCCTGACAGCATTCAGCTGAATATATGGATAACCATATGTTGGTCGGCAGGAATAATTTGTATATTTGTATCTCTAAAATGATTGGATGACCAGCTTCTACATATCTGACATATCATAGTAGTGAAAAACCTATCCACATGATAGGTCATCCTTATCAGATTGGTGGGGGTCCCATACCTAGCACTCCCAACGATCAACAGCAGGATGTAAACGGTGAACCTCAAAGCTCTGTCAGTTGTTTAGTGGCTGCTTCCGTGTGCTGCGTAAGAACGCCTATTCAATCAAATGTGGAGCTGATCTACAGTACCCGCCATGGCCACTTAATTAACAGAGCTTTGCTGATCGAGAGCTAAGAACAAGTGATCGGTGGGTGTGTTGTGTGTCAGACAACCACCAATCTGATATTAATGACCTATGCTAAGGATCGGCCATAAATATCATAACAGGGAAACACCCCTTTACTCATCAGTAATCATTTATTGAGTTATAATGACCAGTTATTGGTAATGTAATGGATTCATAATTTACAGTTTTTCATTTTATGAGATCGACTTTTGATCCTGTTGAACCTTTTATGAAGAAAATCATTAGCTCTGTTACATCTGATAGTAATTAATCAGACTGTGCTTATCATAAAAATATCTGATTATCAGTTTCACTCCAGATTGATTAGGTAGAATAGTAGGAACATATTATTTTTATTTGAGGTGATAACACATACCACACACATTGAGAAAGGAGTCAGTTCCGAAACATTTCTGTGTTTGGACGCAAATGAGATGGCGTCAGTAAATTGTCTCCGGTTTTATGTTTTCTAATTTTGTTTCCCTGTGGAATGTTTTTTAATAAGAAAAAATAAAGTCTTGGATGTTTTAGAATCTACATGGCTGGATTTTTTCTGCCTTTACAAATATTATTTGTATAGTAGAAAGATAAGGAGCTAATATACAAGGACCACATGTTGGGTAGAAGGTTATCAGCCTGCATTGTACAGTTAGGGGTGCTTCACACACAGCGAGCTCGCTGCCGAGATCGCTGCTGAGTCACGCTTTTTGTGACGCAGCAGTGACCTCATTAGCGATCTCGCTGTGTGTGACACTGAGCAGCGATCTGGCCCCTGCTGCGAGATCGCTGCTCGTTACACACAGCCCTGGTTCGTTTTCTTCAAAGCCGCTCTCCTGCTGTGACACACAGATCGCTGTGTGTGACAGCAAGAGAGCGACAAATGAAGCGAGCAGGGAGCAGGAGCCGGCGTCTGACAGCTGAGGTAAGCTGTATCCAAGATAAACATCGGGTAACCAAGGTGGTTACCCGATATTTACCTTAGTTACCAGCATCTGCAGCTCTCACGCTGCCTGTGCTGCCGGCTCCGGCTCTCTGCACATGTAGCTGCTGTACACATCGGGTTAATTAACCCAATGTGTACAGCAGCTAGGAGAGCAAGGAGCCAGCGCTAAGCAGTGTGCGCGGCTCCCTGCTCTCTGCACATGTAGCTGCATTACACATCGGGTTAATTAACCCGATGTGTACTGTAGCTATGGTAGGAGAGCAAGGAGCCAGCGCTCAGTGTGCGCGGCTCCCTGCTCCCTGCACACACAGCTGTGCGCTGGTAACTAATGTAAACATCGGGTAACCATACCCGATGTTTACCTTAGTTACCAGTCTCCGCAGCTTCCAGACGGCAGCTCCGTGCAAGCGCAGCGTCGCTTGCACGTCGCTGCTGGCTGGGGGCTGTTCACTGGTCGCTGGTGAGATCTGCCTGTTTGACAGCTCACCAGCGACCATGTAGCGATGCAGCAGCGATCCTGACCAGGTCAGATCGCTGGTCGGATTGCTGCTGCATCGCTAAGTGTGAAGGTACCCTTAGTCATTACATGTTTACTTATGGTGTGTTCACACCTATTGTGGTCGAAACATCTCTACTAATATCCATTGTGTGTAAATGATGTGACTGTATGGAATGGAATGATCATCTTTTGGAATAACCAGAGATAATAAAAATGATAGCGATCCCGTTAGCGATCTTGTTATGTGACACCTACCAGCGATCAGGCCCATGCTGTGAGACCTCTGGTTGTTGCCGAATGGTCCAGGCCATTTTCTTTAAAGGCGATGTCCTGCTGGGCAGGACACATCACTGTGTTTGACACTGTGTGTCAGGGTCACAGTGACTGCTGAGATCGCTATACAGGTCGCAACTGCGACCTGTATTGTTCTGCATCGCTGGTAAGGTCTGACTTCTCACCTGCGACCTCCCAGCGACTTACCAGCAATCCCTATCAGGTCGCATCATTTTTGGGATCGCTAGTAAGTCGTTGTGTGTGACTGGGCCTTTAGGCTAGGTTCACACACTGGGTTTTTTTGCCGCTGCATTTTTGTGCGTTTTTTGCCGCAAAAACCGCACAAAAACGCACCCGCGTCAAAAAAACGCGGCAAAAAACGCACGCGTTTTTGCCGCGATTTGGTGTGTGTTTTGCTGCGTTTTGCTGCATTTTTGCTCACTGCGTCTTTATGCGTTTTTTATCAGTGAACAATGCCATTAAAGATTGTTGGAGAAAAAAAAAAGTCTGATGTCATTTCCTTCTTCAATATGTTCTTCATTCTCCACTAGTGTATGCAGGAGAGCAGACAGCTGCAGAACTACAAGGCTCAGCATACTCCATCCAATAGTGTATGCAGGAGAGAAGACAGCATCTGCAGAACTACAAGGCTCAGCATCCTCCATCTAGGACTGTATGCAGGAGGGAGAGGCAGGGGGAGCAGAACTAGAAGGCTCAGCATACTACATCCAAGAGTGTATGCAGGAGAGCAGACAGCAGCTGCAGAACTAAAAGGCTCAGCATCTTCCATCCAGGACTGTATGCAGGGGTTTTTTGCCCCCCAAAAAAATGACGTGGGCTTCGCCATATTTTTGTATGCTAGCCAGGTACAGCAGGCAGGTACAGTCTGCCCCCAACCCACAGCTGCCTATTTGTACCCGGCTGGGAACCAAAAATATAAGGAAGCACTTTTTTTTATTTCATGAATTTCATGAAATAATTAAAAAAAAATGACGTTGGCTTCGCACAATTTTTGAATCCAGCCAGGTACAACTAGGCAGCTGGGGATTGGAATCCACAGTGCAGAGTGCCCATGCTTTCTGGGCACCCCGCTGCGAATTGCAGTCCGCAGCCACCCCAGAAAATGGCGCTTTCATAGAAGCGCCATCTTCTGGCGCTGTATCCAACTCTTCCAGCTGCCCTGGTGATGGGTGGCTCGCTGGGTAATAATGGGGTTAGGGCTAGCTGTGTATTATCAGCTGGCCCTAAGCCCGAAATTCATGGTGTCACGCCAATATTAGGCATGGCCACCATGAATTTCTAGTAAAGATAAAAAAAAACACACAGAAAAATATTTTTATTAGAAATAAAACACAACACAATTAGTGACTCCATCTTTATTAAAATAAAGAACCCCCCTCCGCAGTAATCCTGGGTCAAGGGTCCCGCGCCGTCCAATCCGGATCCAATATCATCTGATCGGTTTGCTGGAAGGCAAAGCGATCAAATGATGTGTCAGATTCCAGGATGTGAATCACATCACACATCAGCTGATTGTATAAAGCCTTCTATACAATCAGATGATGCATCAGTGCAAAAACAAAATACTCACTTATGTGCTGATTACCCGCAGCTCCTGGAGCGGAGTCTGATCCCGTCCGATCGCTGCAGGAGCTGCCGGTAATCAGGGATAAAGTCTCCTAATGGCATCCGCTGACAGGTTAAGCCGGCCGAGCGCCAGCGTCACCGCGAGACTTAAGATCAGCTGATGCGTCAGGTGACCGCATCAGGTGATCAGCGCCAGGTCCTGCAGATATCAGACGTGCCCGAGGATATTGCACAGAGCCGGAGCGGCGGTACCGGGAGAGGAGCTGGGAGTGGGCATGGCACCGGGAGTCTGCAGACACGTGAGTATGACATTTTTTTTTCTACTGTTCAATTTTGTTTTCGCAGCTGCCTCCACCTCCCGCCCAGACATGGCGCCGCACGGCAGCAGACATGCACAGGATTTGAGGTGGACGCAGCGGTGACGGTACCGGGAGGATTCACGCTTCTGTATTTACTGACAGACGGAATCCTCTTCCTGTACATGTCACTTTAGTACCCACCCCTTGTATTTATAGCTACGTTTTTAGTCATAGAAACGCACTAAAACGCAGCTATATTTGCAATTTGCTGTTTTCATTGCATTTTTGAACATCTCATTGAACTCAATGGGTGGAAAATGCAGTGAAAAACGCAAAAATAATTGATATGCTGCGTTTTTGTGGGCACCTCAAAAACGCAGCTAAAAAAAACGCTGTGTGCAGACAGCAAAAATGAAAACTCATAGACTTTGCTGGGGAAGCAAAGTCATGCAGTTTTCTGAGCAAAAACGTACCTGAAAAACGCGCAAAAACGCCGCGAAAAACGCACGGTGTGAACTTACCCTAAGGCTGCTTTCACATTATGTTATTTTAACATGCGTCATGAACGTTTTTTTGCTGTAAAAGTGGATCCTGCTTTTAGAGCAAAAAAACGCATGCAAACGCATGTGTTATTTTGCAGGATCCTGTCACTCTAAGTTTATGGGCGGGCATTGGAGTCATGTGATCGGCAGTCAGTGGAACTGAACGTGATAGACTGGGAGCCGACTCCTAGCACCTGCGGAGGCTCGTAACCAAGGTAAACATCAGGTAACTTGCTTGGATGCCCGATATTTACGTTGGTTATGAGCATCCGCAGGTGCTAGGAGCCGGGCTGCCCAACGGGTAACTAAGAGAAGCGCTTTGCTTGGTTACCTGATATTTATCTTGGTTCCGAGTGTCCACAGTTCTCAGGCGGGGGAGAGAGAGGAGAGGGAGAGAGACAGAGAGGGAGAGAGGGAGGGCGAGAGAGACAGAGAGGGAGGGGGAGAGAGGGACTGATCACCCGAGGCTGGTTTCTGGGCATAATCAGTAGAGCAAGCAGGATCCTGTCTATCAGCATGCCAGCGTTCACATGCGTTTGCATGCAGTATAGTCAGGATCCAGCAATTTGCAGCATTTGGACGCAGCTCAAAAACGCTACAAGTAGCGTTTTTGAAAAATGTTAAAAAACTGCAAGTCGCTGGATCCTTACTATAACGCACGCAAACGCATGTGAACGCATGTTGACGCGAGTCCATTGCAAATGCATTGAAATGAAAACGCATTTGCACTGGATCCGTTTTTGCGGTAAAAAAAGTTCATGACGGATGTTAAAAAAACGTAGTGTGAAAGCAGCCTAAGGGGTACTTCTCACATAGCGAGATCGCTAGCGAGATCGCCCCTGAGTCACGGTTTTTGTGACGCACCAGTGACCTCATTAGCGATCTCGCTGTGTGTGACACTGAGCAGCGATGTGGCCCCTGCTGCGAGATCGCTGCTCGTTACACACAGCCCTGGTTCATTTTTTTGACGTTGCTCTCCCGCTGTGAAGCACACATCGCTGTGTTTGACAGCGTGAGAGCAATGATCTGAATGTGCAGGGAGCCGGCTTCTGGCAGCCTGCGGTTAGCTGTAACTAAGGTAAATATCGGGTAACGAAGCGAAGCGCTTTGCTTGGTTACCCGATATTTACCTTGGTTACTAGCGTCCGCCGCTCTCAGCCAGTGCCGGCTCCCTGCTCCCTGCACACGTAGCCAGAGTACACTAAGGGTAAATAAACAAAGCGGTTTGCTTATTAACCTGATGTGTACTCTGGCTATGAGTGCAGGGAGCCAGCACTAAGTGGTGTGCGCTGGTAACCAAGGTAAATATCGGGTAACCAAGCGCTTGGTTACCCGATATTTACCTTAGTTACCAAGCGCAGCATCGCTTCCACGCGTCGCTGGGGGCTGGTCACTGGTGAGATCTGCCTGATTGACAGCTCACCAGCGACCATGTAGCGACACACGAGCTATCCTGACCAGGTCAGATCACTGGTGGGATCGCTGGAGCATCGCTAAAGTGTGACAGTACCCTTAGCTGTAAAAGACTCAATTCCCATACAAATGAATGCTCAGCTTGGCTAAAGTTTGTTCATAAGGCTGTGAGAAAAATCTGCTGTGGAAATTGATATATTCCATAGCAAATCAATATTGCAAAAAGTATAAATCACAATGAAAATATGGAGATAACATTATTGACAAAATCAATTCCGCAGGTAATACAACAACGGAGTGTTAGTATTTTGACGTGTTTCTGGATGCATCTTTATTTGCATTGTTGTCCAATTAAGTTAAATTTGTGAAAAACACGGCAAAAACACTGAAAGAATTGACATGCTGCAGATTTTAAAAAATGCTTTGATGATTCAAATCTGCAATAAAGAATAAGCACGATGAGATTTCAGAAATCTCATTCATTTGATGGGACGGTAAAACATTGCTTTTTTTTCCTGTGGCAAAATGCAGCATGTGAACCAGCCTTTAAACTCTATAATCCCGGTCTTGGCTACTGCACCAAACTACCCTGTGAGATCCTGGCTGTGATTACTCAGACTAGCCTCCCAACGTCAGGCTGACATTAATGTTAAAATGAGAATATTTTTCACCCTATAAAAAAATACATCACTTTGTGCAATAGCAAATTGGTAGCAAAATATGAAATAATCTCTTTTTACTCCTATAACTATTAGCGGTACTGTCAGCTGTCATAAACCTGCTCTGTAATACGGTTCCAGAGTATTCATGTCCCATCATGGTCAATAATATCAAGGTAAGATCTTGTAGTGAGGAAGATCATTTAATTTGTCCCTTTTCTCTTTTGCCTTTGACACGTAAATCGAGGCAAGATGGATGTTCCACATAGAGAGCAATGATCTCATGGGAGAGATGTCAGTGAAATGCTTCATGCAAACAGTTGAGCCAGGGACCAGTAAAGAAATAGATTATTTTCTTCTTTGTCTGTCCTTGCTCTCGACAGGTGTCTGTCCATCCAGTAATAGGCAAAGACTTTGGATAAGTGATTGTTGAGCCATACAGCCACTTGTTTGGGGTCTATAACTTTCTCACCACTTTTTCTCACAACAATAAACTCTTGTTTTTTTTTAGGACCAACAAAGCAAAGGAGACGGTGTTGTTTCAATATTTATAAATTTAATCAATTACCAAATTTAAAGAGGACCAACCACCAGGATTTTGTAATATAAACTAAAGGCAGTCCCATACAGGCAGTGAGATACTGAATCCAGGCATACCTGTTATAGAATATCCGATGCTTGGTTGATTAAATATCTTTAATCAAAGTTACAGAAATGCCCTGCACTTTCATTGATGTGTGCAATGGGGGCAGACCTTTGTGGGTTGGGTCATCACGTTTATCCCTTCTTCTCCGCATCCTCCATTGCTGTTGTTGGTGGCACATGCACATTGCCACAGTAATTCTGGCTTGATTAAAATGGCGCCGGAGCCCGCGCATGCACGTACCAAGATCTCCAGCGCCATTTTATTGAAGACAATGTGGTGAAGACTATGAGCAGAAGGAGCACATGCGGAGATGTAAAAAAACAAAACAAAACTGCACATGCGCTGATGCTTCTCATAGGGGATCTGCTGTCCTTTATTTCTAGGAAATGGTTTTCTTTACTTTGGAGTAGACAGGAAGGAGAGTCACGGTCTGCTTACATGACGTGTCAGGAGAGCAGAGGGGTTCACATTAGGTATTCTCCGTGGAATAACAATTCTGGAGTATTTTTTCGCACATTGCTCAGTTGGGCCATTGCTCTGTAGTTTTTTTGTAAAAATACATGAATACATCAAGAGCTGTATTTTACAGTTGTCAAAAGGGCGTGTCCCTATTCTAACACACATACTGGTTCTATTAGTGTTGAGAATAAGGTCACGCCCCCCAACTGGTAACACCCAGTTGGCAATTTATTTATACATTTCTGGTAAGAATCACAGAGGAATAAACAGCACAATGCAATATTTCCTAAACTATGTTAGAAAAGCTGAAAGATCGTCATACATGGGTCACAGGAGCCCTGCTACCATGAGCCACAAACATAAAGCCTATCAGGAATAAAACCGCTACCAAACATAGTGTATGGATTACAATTCTGAAACTCACATGTTATGGATACTTTCATCTTATCCATCTCTATTTGGATAAGATTAATGATATTCAGTTCAATATTTAATGAAGCAAACCTTGTAAAATGCTTTGGTAACCCAAAAAAGTAAGTTGATAAAGGCAACAGTTGTGAATTCTTATTGTAAGGCATACTACTTTATACATTGTAATTGTGGGACATATGAAGTCTGCCCATTTTCTGTTAAAAAACTGAATCGAATGTAACTAGTGGCAAGTAGCCTAAAGGGGGCTTTACACGCTGCGACATCGCTAATGCGGAGTCGTTGGGGTCACGGAATTTATGATGCACATCCGGCCGCATTAGCGATGTTGCTGCGTGTGACACCGATGAGCGATTTTGCATTGTTGCAAAAACGTGCAAAATCGCTCATCGGTGACATGGGGGTCCATTCTCGATTATCGTTACTGCAGCAGTAACGATGTAGTTCGTCGTTCCTGTGGCAGCACACATTGCTATGTGTGACGCCGCAGGAACGAGGAACCTCTCCTTACCTGCCTCCCGGCCGCTATGCGGAAGGAAGGAGGTGGGCGGGATGTTCCAGCTCTCATCTCCGCCCCTCCGCTTCTATTGGGCGGCCGCTCAGTGACGTCGCTGTGACGCCGCACGGACCGCCCCCTTAGAAAGGAGGCGGTTTGCCGGTCACAGCGACGTCGCCGGGCAGGTATGTGTGACAGGTCTGCGCGATGTTGTGCAGCACGGCAAGCGATTTTCCCGTGTCGCACAACAGATGGGGGCGGGTAGCCACGCTAGCGATATCGGGACCGATATCGCAGCATGTAAAGTAGCCTTTAGAGAGATGTAAATCACAAAATATCTGTGTATATATATATATATATATATATATATATAAATATATATGTGCGTGTGTCTGTATATCTTTTTTTTTGGGGGGGGGATTTGTTACACCTCGTGGCTCTCCTGTGGCAAGGAATGAGACAGTCTCCTTGCCTGCCACGAGCGCTCCTGCTCCGCAGCGCCGAAGGTCTTCCAGACTGCGCAGAGTGCAGGAGAAACCTCCTCAGAGAGGCAGCACAAGGGTGACACCTAGTGGTACTCCTGTTGCAAGAAATGAGGCGGTCTCCCATTCCTTGCCTGCCACAGCTCCTCCTGCTCAGCAGCCTCGAAGGTCTGTGAGGTTGCGCAATGTGCAGAGATTTGCTGCTCAGGGAAGCAGTGAGACTCCTGTTATCTCTACACATTGTGAGACCGAGGATCCCGCCTCTATTTCCCAGAGGCAGGAGGGTGAGCATGTGCTATGCTTGGTGGATCCTGATTCGCCCACTGACGTCACACGGCTTGATGACAAGGCTGGTGACGTGGTGAATCCTGACTGGCCAGGCTGGGATGTCGTGGATCCTGATTGGGTCAAGTCCGTCATCTCCGCCTCGCGCCCGCCCTTGGCTGGAGCTACACCTCCTTAAAAGCTCCTCCTGCCATCATGGCGGCGTGCGACCGTCCTTCTATGTTTGGATGTCTGGCAGCGTGCTGCCACGCCACTGCTCAGGCATTATCTTCTTCTGTGGGCTTGGCCCTTGCTGCTTAGGCAGCACCTGGTTTGCAGGCCGTGTCCCTGCCTTGCTGCTCCGGCAGTAGCTCCTTCTACAGGCCGTGTTCCTGTCCCAGGTGAACTCCTCGAGTCTCCACTGGACTCACCTGGTTATTGAAAGCACACGTGCGTGGGCACCTCTGTGCTACCCTCGTGCCATATTCTCGTGACTTCCACTGGCACACGTGCGTGGGCACCTCTGTGCTTCCCCGTGCAACAGGTACACCGAGCCGTGTGATCCCTGCCATACAACCCACACGGGTTAGGGAAGACCGGTGTACATAGATCGTCTGTTACATTCCAGACGATCGCTAGCAGCAACCCGCTCACTCTTCACCCACCATAGCAGCGGTCCCTTACACCGCACAGTGGACCTTGACCGGCGGAAGCTGTCCATTCCCCATCTTGGCACGCTTCCCCGGGTCCCCCTCGTAACAGGGATTTATGTTTAAATGGAGTGTCCAGAATAATTGTTGTTTTTTTAGAGCTAGTGGTATGCTTGTTCATAGTCTTTATATAGTATTGCAACTTACCCCTATTCATAAATATTCTGCCGTTAAATTAACAGTAACACAGCTTTTTTAGTATGAGATCTTTTTTGTGGGGGCTCAGTTAATCTACTAGAAACAGATACTTGTGGCAATCAGATGATGCCCACTTTTATTTAGACTGGCCCTTGGGCAGCATGGTGGCTCAGTGGTTGGCACTGTTGTCTTGCAGCACTGGAGTCCAACATCTGCAAGAAGTTTGTATGTTCTCCTCGTGTTTGTGTGGGTTTCGACCAGGACCTCCGGTTTCCTCCCACACTCCAAAGATATACTGAATTTAGATTGTGAACCCCAATGGGGACAGTGCCGATCCCGTCTGTTAAGCGCTGTGGAATTAATGGCATTACACAAGTGAGTAAAATAAATAATGCTAGCAACCACAATTTTCCATAGCCATGTCATATATATATATATATATATATATATATATATATCTGCCATTGTTGCATTTCTCTCCATTCTCCTCCCCCTATGAAGTCTACCGCTATACCATACTTTTTGCCCATCACTCCTTAAAATTGTATGTGTGTGACCCCAAACGGTCTGAATGCAATCTGTTGGGTTTTTCAACAATAAAACCCAACATCTGCTCCTTCTTGCCTGTATTACACCATTATAGAACATGAATTTGCTGACACCTTTGCACAGGCTTGGGGCTAAGTACTCCTCATGCCTTTAATGAAAGGTTCTTCTTCGACCATTAAATTACTATGCACTACTGGCATTTTAGCGATGTGCAGACACTAGATATACTGAATGTAAAGTCAAGTCACGATTTGTGACTACTTTTGTAGATTGTTGCTGACGTTAAACTACTTGTTATGATTGCTCACCTCTTGTTGACATTCAATGCTGTCAATCATTTTACCTTCCTGAAACATATGACACTCCTCTTCTGGATTTAATCCTAACGCTCATAGTTTAGTGTCTGCGAATAAACTTAACAAAAGAACGTTTCCAGGCGATTCATATATTGGTTTGAAAGAAGGTTACTTTGCCTTTGCCAGCCAGAGGCGCTCTAATGAAGGAATTAAGCTGGCCATACCCATTAGATGGCTGTCGGTCAAACGATGCCTTGACCAATTGTTCGTCCCACCGCCATGTCTCTCGTTTCTCCCATACATAGGAGTGCTCGCTCCGTTCTTGTGTTCACTTTGAGAAAGTAACTTTTGATTAACTTTTTAAAAAAGGAAAAACCTTGCTGGAAACTACATCAAAGACTGTGTGGGGTGAACTTGATTTTTCGGAACTACAGTACTTGTCAACATCATCCACCTGGTTATATAGTTTTTACTTTTCTGGTCTTGGTTTAAAAAGATCAGAGGAGTCTGAAATCAGAGACACAAAAACATCTTGTCCACAGCATTATATTACAAAACATGGTTTAGACACGATGAACACGTGCAGGAGGCTGAACGGTGGCACACATACTGTATCTGTAGAGATAGACACTATAACACAAAAGACAGACAAACGGAAGAAAATCCTTCAAATTCATATTAAAGCCCACTTTTCCGTGTATTGGCTACACTTAAATACAGCTTTTGGAGTAATACAGTAATTTAAAAAATAGACTAAAATCTATATTAATTCAAGGTCAATGACCACTAGTGATGAGCGAACACTACCATGCTTGACGGCTCGGTACTCATAACGAGCAGTTGGATTCTCGGATGGACGTGACTCAAGCAACCGAGTATAAGTCAATGGGGGACTTGAGCATTTTTCCAGAAGATTTTCCGGAAAAATGCTGTAGTTTCCTATTGATGTTAATTATACTCAGTACACGAGTTGCACCCATCCAAGCATCCAACTGCTTGTTACGAGACCCAAACATGGTAGTACTCGCTTATCACTAGTGGCCACCTTATTGAAATCCTCCCGTGGAGGCCCCATGGAGACTGCAGGTTTATTATTATTTGTCATAATACTGAATCCATGTTTTTAATGTTTTGATTCTAATGACAAATTCTGTGTTTGCTCGAGCAACCACGGGACTGACCACATCACTGATGACACACTGTTTTTTGGCTAAAATGAGAGATGATGTATGTATTGGTTTCATAAATTCCAATGGATTCATCTAAAGGGGGCTTTACACGCAGTGACATCACTAGCGATGTCACTCGTGAAAGCACCCGCCCCCGTTGTTTGTACGTCACAGGCAAATTGCTGCCCGTGGCGCACAATATCGCTAGTACCTGCACACATACTTACCTTCCTCTGTCACACAGCAGGTGTCCAATAGAAGCGGAGGGGCGGAGAGCAGCCGCATGAAAGTCACGCCCACCTCGTTGCCGCAGGACGCAGGTACGGTGTTGTTCGTCATTCCTGGGATGTCACACGTAGCAATGTGTGCTGCCTCAGGTACGACGAACAACCTGCGTCCTAAATTAGCAACGACATTTGGGAAATGGACGACGTGTCAACAATCAACAATTTGGAAAGTATTTTGCATCGTTAGCGGTCGCTCGTACGTGTCACACGCAACGACGTCGCTAACAAGGCCGGATGTGCGTCACGAATTACGTGACCCCAATGATATCTCGTTAGCGATGTCGGTGCGTGTAACGGGGCCTTTAGTTGGGTTTAAGTGCTGTAGTTCATTGTACTGTGAGGTTTTCCGCTATAATCAAAACTACTATGTCAACTTCAAATAAGTAAAACAAAGCTATGAGATAATTTATCCCTTAACTCCTAACCCCATACCACCCAAGAGATGCATAATATGAAAAGGCAAAAAATTAAATTGTAAAAGCAATCTGAAAAAATAACATCAACATCCTTTGCCTTGAACTCAAATGTTCTAAATTGTTAAAGTGATTAGTGAACTGCTTTGCTTTACTAAAGGTATGAATATTTTACATAAGATTATAGTTTCATTTGAAAAACTGTACAAAAAATGATTTCTCATTGCAATCTTATCGTCTATCTTAAACAGTTATTGTATAAAAAAAAGTGTAAGCATCATGCAAACATGGTGAACTGTCTTTTGTCTAATATAAAAGAAGTATTGCCTTTAAATCTCTAATCCTAAATGTCATTACACTCTTTTTTGAGTATTTAAAGGGTTGTCCAGACTTTACAGCCAGTCATAAAGCCAGCTTGTGTTTGTTGAATGCCCTGTTTTTATTAATCGGCCACAGTGACTACAATGCTTGTTTTTCTCAGCACTTCTGCTGATGTCGCTTTCAGATGTAATTGCATGCAATGTCAGCAATGATGTGTCCTGTCTGAGCGTTGCCTTTCTCCAACTGAGCATGCTCCGAATGGCTTACTCAAGGCATTCTCAGTTGGAGGGGACAGCGCAGAAAGCAGACTTCATTGCTGACATAGCGTTCGCATGCTGCAGAGACTCGTGGGGCATCTGAGTGTGACGGCAACAGAAGTCCATAGGATAGGCGCTAAATATATAATCTCTGGGACCCCACCCAATACATGAATAAGAGTCATAAAGTCTTTTGTATGACTGGAGTAGTAGTGCATAATGCACAACACTGCTTCATTCACTTCTATTGAGCTGATGGGTTGGCTATCTTCATCAGAAATAGTGTCCCAACTGTGATTCTTGGATCATCTATCTATCTGAGCAGAGGTTTTCCTGCCATAAAAGATTAAGGGTCCATACACACAGACTGACCTGCGGCACTGAAGGACCATTGTTCCGTAAAAATTTATAGATTGGTGGACATTTAATAGCTTGATTACACAAGCAGGCTTTGGTAAACGATGGTCACTGAACGATCTGTAGTAGATCTCTCAGTGCACGTAGGCTGCCATTGTGAACTGCACGGTCAAGATCGAGGATCTTTTGAGCTGCACAAAATATTTAATCTAAAGCTGGGTTTACACACTGCAACATCTCAAACGACATCGCTGTAACGTCAACGGTTTTGTGACGCAATAGCGATGTTGTTTGCGATGTTGCAGTGTGTGAATCACATCAGCGACCTGGCCCCTGCTGTGAAGTTGCTGATCGCTACAAATCGTTCAGGACCATTCCTAGGTCCTTTGTTTCCCGCTGTGCAGCATGCATCGCTACAAAGTTTCAGTGTGTGAAAGACTTTGCAGCGACTTTGTTAGCAACTTCCCTTTCAAAAAGCTGCTTATCAACGTCCCCAACAACCAGCTAGGTCGCTCTGCAGGTCCGGATCGCTGTTGCGTTGTTGGTCAGGTTTGCCTGTTTGACAGCTCACCAGCGACTCAACAGAGACTTAGGGAGGTCGCTGTTACGTCACAAAACCGGTGACGTTACAGCGATGTCCTTTGCGATGTTGCAGTGTGTAAACCCAGCTTAATGAACCAGTGTTTTTATCATTTATAGGCTGATCAGCCTGTTTACACTGAGAAATTATCATGAAAGTGCATTTTCAGGAATGTTCTTTAATGATAATCTTTAAGTATATATGCAGCTCAGTTTTCACTCACTCTTCTTTAAAACCTGCCAAGAAGAATTGAAAGAGAAGTTGTCCACTACTTTAACATTGATGGCCTAACCTTTGCATAGGTCATCAATGTCTGATCAGCCTGGGTTCGACATCCGCACCCCCGACGATCAGCTGGTGGTGCAGCATGCAGCCGGAAATGCTTCATTCTGGAGCTGACCTGTCTTGTGATAGCGGCTGGGTGCTGCACATTCAAATCAATAAAAGGTGGATGGGCAGTACCTGGCCGCAGCCACTATCAGTTGATGGGACAGCTCTGGAGCTGAGCACCTCTCCGGTCTCCGCTACAACGGGGGTGCCGGGTGTCAGAACCCAGCCGATCATACATTGATGACCTATCCTAAGGATAAACCATCAATCTTAAAATAGTGGCCAACTTCTTTACATACAATGCACAATAGGGGTAATAAGAATAGCAGAAAAAAATCTAAAATATTAATCATTGTAAAGAATTTGATACAATTTTATAAAATATAATTACTTATATTAATAGAAACTCCTTCTTAAAGGGAACCTGTCATGTAGGTTTTTTTATATTAAAGCACTCCCAATGTGTGTTTAATGTTGAATGTGCATCTTCACTACAAGGTTTAAAAACAAAAAAAATCCATGTATTTATCTTAAAAAAGGACTTTATATGCTTAGGTGAATGTAGTAAATACCTTAGGTTTCAGTCATAGGGGCGGCGCTTTTTCTGGGATCAGTCACTGTCACTCAATTTCAAGCATGATTATTTTTTTAACTTAGTAACACCCCCGTCATTGTAATTGATTACACCACAGGTCCATTAACATCAGTTCTCTGCTGACCTCCATCCTTTACGGTGACATGATCGTGACATCGCCTCATGTCCTTCACCACCACTTCTCCAATATGGAGCTCCAGAACTCAACATTGGAGAAATGGTGGTGAAGGACCTGTGGTGATATGACGATCACGTGACTGTAATCGGTGGAGCTCAGCAGAGAAGATATGGTGAAGGACCTTTGGTAATCAGCAGAAGAGAAGTTCTTCTGCAGGACGTGTACTGATGTTATGATCATTTGACTGAAATAAGCAGAGCTCAGCAGAGACTTATGTTGAAGGACCTGGGATGTAATCAATTACACGTCGTCGGGCGTCACTAAGTTAAAAAAAAGAATCATGCTTGAACTTGAGTGACAGTGACTGATCCCAGCAAAAGCTCCACCCCTGTGACTGAAGACTAAAGTATTTACTGCATTCATCTAAGCATAAAGTCATTTTTTAAGATAAAAAGTTGAATTTTTGTATTTATTTTTAAACCATGTTAGTGATGCACATTGTATCGTTTAAAACAAATTAGGGCAACTGCTTATTTTGCTCAGATATCAATCCCAGTTGTGACTGGGAACCAATTTTTCAGAACTTGTGCTACTTGTGTTGTAGAGTCGTATTACAACGTTCCATTTGTATGGCATATCGGGGACGCAATGTTTAGAAATGTCCTATTTGAGCAGAAAACGTTTCATGTGAGTTAAACTGAATGTGTTGACCTAGAAGTGCAATTTCTATGAATCTCTTTCCAATATCTATGTCAATGAGCAGCAACGTACCTCTTGTGGTTGAAAAAGTCAGCTCGGCATCGGTGCTTTTTTTTCTCGCACAGATCTTAAATTGAAAGTGTTTCTCCATTCTTTGTCATAGTTAATTAATCCTGTTTTCTACCTTCTACTATCCGGCCTTCCAATCTCATTCCAAACGAAATGTCTTCAAAGAAGACGTAGGGATGGTATTTAGATAATGTGAGATTTTTTTTCAGGAGACATTGTGCTGAGTAAATGTTATATCTTGACAGTATTTTAATTAAATACTTTAGGATTCATCATCTGAAGTGTACTATGAAACTGTAGATGCAAAGGCTGTGAAAATAATTTAGGTTCTGTTAAAAAAGAAAATCTCTGGTGGGAACGTGAAGGAGTGAGTTAAAGGTCTATTTGCATGAACTCACCCAAAGTGCATTGTCCTGCCATGATCATGATGATTTGTAGTATACCTGCAATTTTTAATTTGTTAAGAAATTGATTGTAATTAAATAAATTATTTAGTATGTTTTTTTTCTTTTTCAGCAAACTCCAGTCTTCTTGGCGGTGGGGGAGGTGAGTCTGTTATCCATTTTTATCTTGTAAATCTGCGCCTATATTGATGTCAATACAATTATTATTTTTTTTTTTTATAATAAAACTCTGTTTTAACCTAAGTTCCCACGACAGTATAAATAATTGGTCCAATTTTCATCCTAAAAAGTGTTACAATTTTTTTCTCATTTGTCATCCATGTGTTGTCTGTATGCAATCAGTTTTTTTTACAGCAGCAATTAATCATTTACAAGATCGTGTACCATTTTTTATTATAGGAATGTATCTGTAAAAATCGGATACCATACAGAGGCATCCAATTCCTGCTCGCCTAAAAACTTTGAAAGTGGATGAGACCCATTGAAGCAAAATATCAGCATGCTGACATTTTTTTACACTGCCAATTAGATGTGGAAAAAATACATTAATCCACACTGCCTCATTGAATAACGTGGGCGAGTGTGTAATCTGAAGAAAAAATAAAAATTGGATAGCACGCGTCAGATTTATACACTCATTTGCACGAGCCCTTAAAATGATTACAATTCTACGGCAATGAGCTCAATAGCAGACCCACAATTTTGGAAAGGGGGAACTCGAGCATTTTTCTAGGAAATCTTTAGGCAGTTACCTGGCATTTCTATAAACATTAGACCGTTGGCTGAACCGGTCGATATCAGCAAGTTAAGCCGACTTTAGTCTAATGTCTATCAGGGCGATAAATTGAAATGTTTTTAGGCACTTGTCAAGTTGTCAATTTCATGTACTTTGTCTTTTCTTGCAAGCCAGGTGACCCATCTTCAAACCTCTCCTTACATTGGTCCATTACAATAATATTTCAACCTGCAAAAATGTATTTGAACCTACACCCTCCCTACAAGATTTCATTAAAATGAAGCCTCGTGTTGGGTCTTTAACTGAAGGTTATGTTTGTTTTTCTTAGCTTTAGCACTATATTCATGTATTGAGTTAGTCATGGAGGATAGGCTTGCATAGAAATAAGTTCTCTCTCTGTATATACAGTGTGTACTGTCCACCCATATCCTGTCTACCACCATTAACTTGAGAACGGCAGCTATAGGCATAGAAGTGGTGTCTAGGTATAGTAAAGTAGCCATGCGCTACGCAATGAAACCACCTATAGCACTACCTGGTGGAAAACAATGAAGTTGCCATTTTTATCTCAAAAACGGAACGTGCGAGAGAAAAAAAGTGAATTAAAAGATTGTAGGGCATCATCAATTCAATACGAATCGACACCTTGGATACGGAAATGCTATGATATGAAACCCATCACCCCCACAAAACACTGAATGCTGGTCACGCATATGGCACTCATTTAACTTTGATGCTCAAAGTGGCCACCGTCAGCTGCAATGCACATCTGGACTCTGGACAGCATACGGTATCTTGCTGCACGTTGTGCAATATGGTAGGTGACACGTTTGCACAAGCATCTGTGATACGTCGTCGTAGGTCCTTCAATGTTGGTGGAGGGGTCGCATACACCTGCTGTTTGATGTGACCTCACAGAAAGAAGTCAAATGGGGTCAGATCAGGTGAGCGTGGAGGCCACTCCATGCAGCCACCATACTCAATGACTTGTTGGAAGGTCTCCATGAGGTATCGCTTCACGTCTCCAGGCTTGTGAGTTTTACATGTTCTAATCATAGCATTTCTGTATGCACGGTGTTGATTCGCATTGAATTGATGATGCCCTACAACTTTGTAATTCACTTTTTTTCTCTATCTCGTTTCGTTTTCGAGATAAAAATGCTAACTCCGTTGTTTTCCACCAGGTGGCGCTATAGGTGGTTTCATTGCATAGCGCATTGCTACTTTACTACTATACCTAGACACCACTTCTATGCCTATAGCTGCCGCCGTTCTCAAGTTAATGGCGGTGGACAGGATATGGGTGGACACACTGTATATGTGTACGTGAAAAATGTAGCTTTTCATTGACCACTGAGAGCTTTGGCCAGGACTTCTGAGATGTTGCATCTGGAACTTCTCACCACAGATGGTCCAAAGACATCAACCCTTTGATATTATATTTCCCACCAGGACAAGGCAAGGCCTTTTGCCAACCAGATGTTTCTTAACTTCTTATTACCAGACATATTTTAGACCGAACCCCATTTCATCAGTCATTGTTGGCTGTTTTTACAGAGTGGGTCTCTCCTCCAGAAATTTTACCCATGCATTGGTTCCCTATTGGCAGTCAATCTTTCGCATGGCCACTACATGTGCTTCAAAGCTTTTCAGTGTGTGGAAAAGCCTTCAAGATTTCCAAAAAATCAACAGTGTATATATATTTACAAATTTTTTTTTTTTTTTTTTGCAGTTATGTTTTTAGATAACGTTAGGCAAATGGAAGAACAACTGCTGAGACATAGGAGCAATGAATGGAAGCACTCTGAGCTCCTGTTTCTACTAAAACCGCAATTATATTTGTTCGCTTTGACCTGAATAGAACCAGACATTTTATAACAGTTTCCGATGCCAATTATTGAGGCTGCACATCTGTTTGTTGGTTTGGCGTCTGCCGTCCAAAGTGTTATTGTGGAACTGAGAGGAGGTTGCTCGCTGATGGTGCGTTTTAAATAATAGAGACTGTTTGTTGTCCAACTGTTCATAATTACTGTGTTGACGCTGCTGGGCTATGTGGGTTTATACTGGCTTGTTCTAATTCAACTAATTAGTATGTTTAGGAGATCAAAACTGCTGCAACATATTTGCGAAATATTCTCCTCCATGAAGTGAGCGTGTACAGGAAACAGACCTGACCTATTTAACTTTTCCTGTGCGCAACTAGCGCCACAAGTTTGATTTGAAAGTACCAATGTGGTGCCCATGGGACTGCCAGCTCAATCCCAAAGGAAAGTGACATTAGCTTTTTAATGAGGAGTAAACATAGTAAATGTATGTGTGTGTTCTTGAAGAAGATTAAATCAAATTAAATATATAAAAGGAATTCTAAAGTAACCCAAAAATATATTCTGATAGAGAAGCAACAAGATCTATGCAAGGTCAGAACATATACTCAAAAGTTTGGAAAAGCTATATTTCTGCCATTTATCCCCTGTAGGTGACTGTCCACTTGATTTATTTTCTATTACCTATATTGCACCATCATATTCTGTAGCCATGTACAGAGATTACCACCATTTACATCAGTCAGTGGCGTAGCTAGAGTCCGATGGGCCCCAATGCAAAGTTTGATTCTGGGCCCTCCCTCCCCACATTTTGGTCAAATGTAAGAGCAGTTGTAGCATTCTAAATACTATAAAAACATTTTGGAGTTGCCCCTCCCCTTCATTGTGTAGTACTGACCCCTATCTCATACTAATGTCCTCCTGGGCCACTTCCTGGTGAATATGTCCCCCATTCTGGTGTATGACCCCATCATGGCTATATATTGATATATATGTCACCATCATGGCCCATCCTGGTATATATGTCCCCATAATGGCCCCATCCTGGTATATATGTCCTCATCCTGGTATAGATGTCCCCATAATGGCCCTTTCCTGGTATACATAACCCCATAATGACCCCATCCTGGTATATAGTCCCCATAGTTGCCCCAACCTGGTATATATACCACCATAATGGCCTCATCCTGGCATACATGTTGCCATAATGGACCCATACTGGTTTATATGTCCCCATAATAGCCCCATCCTGGTATTCATGTCCCCATCCTGGTATATGTGTCCCCATTATGGCCCCATCCTAGTATTTATGTCCCCATGACAACCTCATTGATTGTTACACTGCTTACATCAGTCCATGTGCCTGATGGGACCCGCAAACTAACTTCCCTATCTCAGGCACACTTATACTGAAGTCAAGCCAATTAAATTACCACTATGTTTTTGTAGTTCTGGAGAAAATTGATGAATATGACGAAAACTTCAAACAAAAAAAAAGGGAAAATATACAGGCTTAGACCCCAGTGATCTGAGTATACAGTGGTAAATACTGAGTAACCATGCTAGCGAGAGTTGTGTCAGGAACTGCAGCGTAGTTACTTTGATATTGCAGCTCAGCAATTAATTTTCAAACAGTCAATAGACAATAGCGAAACCATTTCTGGAAGAAAATTAGCCAATTTTTCTTTTTATGTTTCAACTCTTATAAATATGATCACACAGAGGGTACAACCACAATTGGCCCATGCAGGTGGTGGGCTCACCGACCCCAGTGCCTACTGCAACTGGATGTGTGTCCGAGGATGCACTGAACTGTATTGTAGAGTCCAGGCAGTGCTCTCTCTACATTGTAGTGAAGTGTATGTTGAGACCCATTAGGTCCCTACACTGCAGTACATGCTGTTGGCCAATCAGAGCCTGGCAACTGACATCAAAGTGCCTAGCATTTCCGTTGCATTGTAGTGAGGTCAGGTATTGCCATAGCAGGCACGTCAATGTAAGCTGCTGGTCTTCTCTGGCTACTGAAGAGGATGCTGCAAGTCATTGGAGCAGAGGGAGGTAAGTAGATTATTTGTTTTCTTTTATGCATTTTAGGCAGGCTGGGAACATATAGTACTGGGACGGGGTACTTATATACCAGGAAAAATCCCCGGTTGGGGAGATAAATACCAAGATGGGGGACATATATACCGGGATGGGGACAATTATACCTGGATGAGGGACATACAGTGCCTACAAGTAGTATTCAACCCCCCTGAGGATTTAGCAGGTTTGATAAGATGCAAATAAGTTAGAGCCTGCAAACTTCAAACAAGAGCAGGATTTATTAACAGATGCATAAATCTTACAAACCAACAAGTTATGTTGCTCAGTTAAATTTTAATAAATTTTCAACATAAAAGTGTGGGTCAATTATTATTCAACCCCTAGGTTTAATATTTTGTGGAATAACCCTTGTTTGCAATTACAGCTAATAATCGTCTTTTATAAGACCTGATCAGGCCGGCACAGGTCTCTGGAGTTATCTTGGCCCACTCCTCCATGCAGATCTTCTCCAAGTTATCTAGGTTCTTTGGGTGTCTCATGTGGACTTTAATCTTGAGCTCCTTCCACAAGTTTTCAATTGGGTTAAGGTCAGGAGACTGACTAGGCCACTGCAACACCTTGATTTTTTCCCTCTTGAACCAGGCCTTGGTTTTCTTGGCTGTGTGCTTTGGCTCGTTGTCTTGTTGGAAGATGAAATGACGACCCATCTTAAGATCCTTGATGGAGGAGCGGAGGTTCTTGGCCAAAATCTCCAGGTAGGCCGTGCTATCCATCTTCCCATGGATGCGGACCAGATGGCCAGGCCCCTTGGCTGAGAAACAGCCCCACAGCATGATGCTGCCACCACCATGCTTGACTGTAGGGATGGTATTCTTGGGGTCGTATGCAGTGCCATCCAGTCTCCAAACGTCACATGTGTGGTTGGCCCCAAAGATCTCGATCTTGGTCTCATCAGACCAGAGAACCTTGAACCAGTCTGTCTCAGAGTCCTCCAAGTGATCATGAGCAAACTGTAGACGAGCCTTGACATGATGCTTTGAAAGTAAAGGTACCTTACGGGCTCGTCTGGAACGGAGACCATTGCGGTGGAGTACATTACTTATGGTTTTGACTGAAACCAATGTCCCCACTGCCATGGGATCTTCCCGGAGCTCCTTCCTTGTTGTCCTTGGGTTAGCCTTGACTCTTCGGACAAGCCTGGCCTCGGCACGGGTGGAAACTTTCAAAGGCTGTCCAGGCCGTGGAAGGCTAACAGTAGTTCCATAAGCCTTGCACTTCCGGATGATGCTCCCAACAGTGGAGACAGGTAGGCCCAACTCCTTGGAAAGGGTTTTGTACCCCTTGCCAGCCTTGTGACCCTCCACGATCTTGTCTCTGATGGCCTTGGAATGCACCTTTGTCTTTCCCATGTTGACCAAGTATGAGTGCTGTTCACAAGTTTGGGGAGGGTCTTAATTAGTCAGAAAAGGCTGGAAAAAGAGATTATTAATCCAAACATGTGAAGCTCATTGTTCTTTGTGCCTGAAATACTTCTTAATACTTTAGGTACAAGTAAAATATATCTTTGTACCGTGTTAGCCAGTAGAGATAAAAAAATTGTTTAAAAGAACAGAGAGTCCTCAGTGGTTGATACCTTTTAATGGCTAACTGAAAAGATGGTAATAATTGCAAGCTTTCGAGACTACTCAGGTCTCTTCATCAGGCATGGTATAACACAAAATCTGAAGAGTCACGTATTTATACACAACAGGACTTAGAATAGTGCAGTAAAAAAAAAAAAAAAAAAAAAAAAAAATGTTGTGTATAAATACGTGACTCTTGTCCTGTTGTGTATAAATACGTGACTCTTCAGATTTTGTGTTATACCATGCCTGATGAAGAGACCTGAGTAGTCTCGAAAGCTTGCAATTATTACCATCTTTTCAGTTAGCCATTAAAAGGTATCAACCACTGAGGACTCTCTGTTCTTTTACATATAACTTGTTCTTTTTTTTTTTTTTTTTTTTTTTTTTTTACTGCACTATTCTAAGTCCTGTTGTGTATAAATACGTGACTCTTCAGATTTTGTGTTATACCATGCCTGATGAAGAGACCTGAGTAGTCTCGAAAGCTTGCAATTATTACCATCTTTTCAGTTAGCCATTAAAAGGTATCAACCACTGAGGACTCTCTGTTCTTTTAAACAATTTTTTTAATACTTTAGGGGAACCAAACAGAATTCTTGTGGTTTGAGGGGTTGAATAATAAATGACCCTCTGAATAAACTTTTCACAATTTAAAAAAAAATAAAATAAAAAAAGAAATAACATTCTTTCTTCCTGCAGTGCATTTCACACTTCCAGGCTGATCTACAGTCCAAATGTCACAATGCCAAGTTAATTCCGAATGTGTAAACCTGCTAAATCTGCAGGGGGTTGAATACTACTTGTAGGCACTGTATATACCAGGAAGGAGTGCATTATGGGTGACATATATACCAGAATGTTCTCAGGATAAAAGGGACATATAAACCAGGATGTGGGACGTTTATACCAGTAAGAGTCCCAGGACTGGGACATATATAAGTGCTTCTCTATAAATTAGAATATCATCAAAAATTTAATTTATTTCAGTTATTCAATACAAAACGTGAAACGCATATATTATATAGAGTCATTACACACAGAGTGATCTATTTCAAGTATTTATTTCTGTTAATGTTGATGATTGTGGCTTACAGCCAATGAAAACCCAAAAGTCTTTATTTCAGAAAATTGTAATAATTACCACAAAACACCAGAAAAGGCTTTCTTTAAAATGGTCCCTTAGTCTGGTTCAGTAGGCTACACAATCATGGGTAAGACTGCTGACTTTATCTGTGTGCCTTTGAAGTGGACCAAAACATTTGTGAGTAATAATTGTTCTGATGACAGGTCTCTGTAAAGTTAGTCAGTTAGGGATAGTTAGTCAGGATTAAGGACACTTTAAACAAAGCTATTCACTAAAAGCTAACGTAGAAAAAGAACTGTACTTATTGTTTTATCCCGGGACGTCCTCTCCAAAAAAAAGCCTATCAAAGTTCAAGCTGTATGATTCTGAAAGTAATAGACTAAAGGCTGCTTTACACCTTACAATTTCCTATGCGATCTCGTATGCGATCGCACACGCCTCCATCGTTTGTGCGGCTCGTGTAATTTCTTGCCCGTGTCGCACAATGCTGTAACCCCCCATCACACGTTCTTACCCTCTATACGACCTCGCTGTGGACGGCGAACATCCACTTCCTGGAGTGGGAGGGACAATCGGCATCACAGCAACGTATCACGGCACCGGCCAATAGAAGCGGAGGGGCAGAGATGAGCGGGACGTAAGCATCCCGCCCACCTCCTTCCTTCCGCATAGCCGGCGGGAGCCGCGGGATGCAGGTAAGCTGAGTTCATCGTTCCCGGGATGTCACACACAGCGATGTGTGCTGCCCCGGGAACATTGAACAACTGGCCGTTCAATTTTTAGAAATCATCTGGACTCCTGTGGTTTGGCGCGGTATTTAAACCTGCTTTTCTCCTGCCTTCTGAATAGGCAGCATAAATTTTATTTGTATATTCTGGGCTGTTGTGGCTTATAGGCTGTGGGTCTTGTCATTGTCAACCTTTGAAACATATAAAGAAAACAGTTGGTTTATCATCTTTGTGTGATTGGGTTCTTCCACCGTATCGTTATATCCATCACGACCGTTGTCCGGTCGTAACACCAACATCACTGGAACGCCACCAGCACTGGAGGGAAGTATAGCTGCTATTATTTTCCATGGGCGGTGATTCAGAAGGGGTTGTCCAAATAGCCGACAACCCCTTTAAATAACCCCTTCCCTTTCTCCAAATCTTCTTTTCTTCTGCATCTGTCTTGATTTAACCATGCTTATTATACGTGTCACATTTTACAAAGCCTTTTTATAGCGTCTGTGTGCTGCATTTTCATTATTAGCTTAGTGTTATTTTTTCGGGTGGAGTTTAAGAAAAAAAATTGTCTTTTGTGTGTTTTGGGAATCTTTGAAGAACCTGGAGACTGTACCACTCTCTCTTTCTTCTTCATCCCATCTTAGTTCGCGAGCCATTTTGTTTGATCGTTGATATGAAAAGTTGTCATTCCTTTCATAACCTGCATCTCCGGATTGTGAGATGCTTGATGTGTTTGGTAGTGGCTCTGTCGCTGCACATCTTTGGCACATTCTCAATTAATGACTGCTTATTTTAATCTACTCCTTCAGAATTCTGATAAAATGTGAACTGATTGGATGACACACTGAAGGACTTTCACAAAGTAAACATTCCCAAACACCATCTGATCAGCATATGCCTCAAAAGCTATTTGAGATAATTAAAACAAGTGAGATATCATATCACATATAAGATAGAACTTCCTTTTTTTAACTTCTCATTGTGTAATTGAATTCATTTGACCGTCATAATGATTAATTGCTGTAATGAGTTGTGCAATTAAAACATTCCCGTAAACAATTAGTCTTCGTTTTTGCAATTTGTAAAGGGTGGAAAAAGTGTTCATTACCACCCATCTTGGCACTGATACATTGTACAACTTTACAGGTTCTCCATTAAAGGCTTATAATATTTATAGGCATAATGACTGTACCGACAGCACCGATCTGCCCTGAAATATTTGCAATGCTATTTAGTGCTGGTAGGGAGCCTCTAGTCACCCCCACGCTTGGACTTCAGTGACACTATAGTCCTTGTGTAGAGTTGTCCTGCCTGGTGCCCACAGTTTGCCTTACCTGCTCATATTACCGTTAATTTCCTCCAGCTTCAAAGCAGTCTAGTATAGGGGTGTGGGGAGTGTAATGGTGTGAGAGAATACAATCCATTTTGTTCTTATAGAAACCATCTTGTCTTATAACTGAATGATGTCATAGGGCTCAACTAACACTGATGAGTGGGGAAGTTTCACATTTCTACACACACTCCTGCGGCTCTTATTGGTGCATAGTTCTGAGGAGTTACTTCTTTGTTTGGGATACTATATAAACTGGTCACATAATGTAATAAAGCAGAAACTTTCAGTACACCACAAAGCGTGGGTGCTGGAATGATTTCCCGAGCACTCGTAAAACATATCTTACTAGTATTCTAAACCACTCCATCCTTCCTTTCCTGCACTCCAAGGCAGCAAACATTGGGGGAAATGGTTTTGACTTATTTGTGCATTCTCATAACCACTACAGTGGCTACTTGAGCAGAGGAGAGTGTGGGAGGAAAATAAATGGTACCAGGTATCGACTGTAAATGAGAAATATATAGTCACTTTTCAGTCTCCGGTTGGAGGGACTTCCTGCTGAGCTTCCTTTTATGCTGGTTAAATGACTAAAACCTAAAAAGTTAAAAAAAAAAAAGCAATTTTCTCTAGTTTTTGGCCTTAATTCATCATTGTTTTTTTAAGTCTGCTTTCTTTTTATTTTTTTATGGTGTTTATTTGGGTTTTTTTCGACAAATTCTTCAAAATGGCATATGCCATCAAAGTCAAAAATCATATATTTTTTTGTCTTTTAATCTTTAATTTCAATTTTTAGTTAAAAAAGTCACACACTTTCTTTAATTTTTTTTGCACCATTATTGCAACATCTTACAAGCTATGGTGTATGTAATATTACTGTGTGTTGATGTTGTGTTTGGTGAAATAGATTAAAAAAAACAAAAAACCGTAACAAATCCAAAAATAAACATCAGACAAAAAACTGTTGGGGGACATATTTTGTTCCTTTTATAACCTGGTTTATCAAAAGAATAAGATTATGTCCTTACTACTTTATGTTATACAGTAATAAACATAGTAGAGCTTATCTGGGTCCGGTAAGACCCAGCAGTTCTGTTTCTATGGGTCCGATAGAGACTTCAGCATTACTGATGCTTTCATTTACTTCTTAGAGATCAGTGAACGTTTTGAGCATTATGTCAGAGTTTTTGATTAAAAAAGTTAGCATTTTCTTCATTGTTTAATTTATTTTGAATAGTCTGGAAAACCGCAATGAAAAAAAACACTGTACAAATATATAAAAAAAATCAAATAAAATGCTAGTGGAAAAATAAACTGAAAAAGCGCTCAGAGAACAACCAAAGTAAAGTTTGTTTAAAAAAAAAAGAAAATCAAAATACTTCAGGTTTACAAAACTCCAGAAAATAATGAGCAATTTCTGATGCCGCTATCGATTGAATTATGTCCAGTGCAAACATACCCATATTCCGTCTCCTCTTCAGGCGCCCCAATTTTTTCGGACAACAAAGCTATTTCTGCTAAATTGCAGGATTAGTAACGTTAAAAGAATTATGACCCGCACCCACCACCATTGGGAAAACAATTGGCTGCCATGAAAAAGTTTAAAGGGGGTCTGGTCCGTTGCATTATTTCCTCTCTAGTGGCACATCAACGATGTACTTGATTATTGTCTCCAATTCGCCGAAAAAGGACCATTATCATAACGGAGTCTAGTTTGGGAATAATGCAGGGCATTGATGCACCTGGCGGGAAGCCCTCGGTGCAGTTACAGCCTCATTTACGTAAATTCACAGCTGATTTGCTCTTGAAGGAAATCCATTTGCGACCATGGAGGTAAGCTTGGATTTGTTTTTTACTACCCCACCCAGGAATGTAATTAGTTTGATGATCTTCCAGTTCCTGACAAGTTCCCATCAATGCCTTACTTCTGGACTGTTTACTCTGGAATATCTGTTGTACAATAGCGGCATTTGTATTGTTTTCATTGCATCGAAGAGTCTGATTTGTAACTAAATCAATCACCTTTGTTCTGCTCCTCCGACATATTTTCCCACACAGCGGCCACTACTGCTGGATTAGCAGCGTAAATCCCGTTTATCTATGGTTAGTGGGGCACTCCGGTAGCTCACAGTCACAGACTTAAAGTGATTATAGAAAACCGTATTTTCACCGTGACTGACGTTTATGGAACATATTAAAACAAATTCTATTTATATTACGTTATCTAAAGTAATTCCATAAGTTTGTTCCTAGTAAGCCGAGAAACAGAAAATATTAGTTTTAGTTTTATAGAATTTTTGTTGATTTTGCCTTTTATGTCTTCTCCACCTAAAATAACCTGCAATTTATTGTCTTCCCGTTTAGAAGCAAGATACCCTTCCTACTAAATAATGTATAAAAACACAATTGATTCTCCGTTAAGGCATGTCAGCAGTTTCTCTGCTTTGCATTCATCTTAATCCTGGGGTGTAGATGAAGGATGTGCACAACCACTTGTCACTTATGTGCAGAACGTTTATAGTCTGAACTTCACTTAGGAAAATTCCAAGTTCCTATTCTGTATCAACAGGATATCTGCATTATTCCATCTGTATCTTGGGTACCGGACTGTTGGACATTATCATTAGATAGCTCCTGGTTATTATGTAGAAATATACCAAGTGCGGAAAAAAGGGATGTTGATTTGTCAGTTTTTAATTATTTTTGATCGTTCTCAAACTTTGAACTGACGGTTAGTCATAAGGATGTTTAGGGCTTGTAGAAACATTGCAAAGAACACTGCCTGTTTCTGTTTCAGTAATTTTTATTAATAAAATATCTCATACAACATACATTTCTACATAGACTGGCACAGCTTTCCGCCCATTGCTGTAATGTTTCCACTCTCCCTCCAATATTAGAGATTAAAGAGTCCAAGAGAGAAAAAACGCACCAAGATGTTCATGTTGCCCACCCGCATATATGAACCACCTGAAAGACCGTTGGTCACAAGCATTCAAGTACATTGAAAAAGGAAATATTTTTTAGTGGTTCCATGGAATAAAAAGATCTTTTTATTGAATATCAATCCATAAAATAAACCGTCAGTATGGGGACAAACCCTGTTAGGCCTGTTTCACATGTCAGTGGAAAACACAGACGTTTTTCACTGACGTGTAAAAAATGCATGTCCCTCTGTGTGCTGTGATTCATGGCAAACGTGGGTTATCCATGAGCATTTCGTGATCCGTGATCTGTTATCCATGATTGCACATGGACATATACTCACCTGTCCCGGCTACTGCTGTCCGTGGTGCTGAACTCTCCGGGTCGGCTGTTTCTTCCACCGCTGCAGCTACTTCCGGGTTGGCTGTTCTTGCATTCATGAATATGCATGCAGTAATGAGCCAGCTCTGAAGCAGAGGCAGCAGAGGCCGGAGACAAGCAGCGATGGAGAAGGTGAGTTAAAAATGTTTTTTATTTTCAATGTCCGTGTTTTTTTGGTATGTGTTTCACAGACCGCACCATAGTGTGGTCCGTGAGACATCAGTGATGCCAGAAAAAAATGGACATGTCTCCGTGTGGCAATCATGAACATGCATGTACGGCGCACGTAGACAAGGTAAGTGAAAAATCACTGATATGTGTGCAGACCGATTGATTATAAATAATGGGTCTGCATATGTCCGTGATTCTGGTACATATAAAAACTAGCACATACGTAACAGAATCACTGACGTGTGAAACAGGCCTTAACCGGTTTCGACCGTGAAGTCTTATGTGGGCGTCACACGAGACGATCTATCGTGCGATATGTCGTCGGGGTCACGGTTTTCGTGACGCACATCCAGCATCGTTTGCGACGTCGTTTCGTGTGACACCTACGAGCGTCTCAGAATGATCGCAAATTGGTTACAAATCGTGTATCGTTTACACTTCGTTTATTTTTAAAAAATCGTTTATTCTTCTTTGCGCCGGTTTTTCATCGTACCCGGGGCAGCACACATCGCTCCGTGTGACACCCCAGGAACAATGAATTGCAGCTTACCTGCGGCCGCCGGCAATGCTGAAGGAAGAAGGTGGGTGGGATGTTTACGTCCCGCTCATCTCCGCTCCTCCGCTTCTATTGGTCGGCGGCTGTGACGTCGCTGTGACGCTGAACGTCCCACCCCCTTCAGGAAGTGGATGTTCACCGCCCACAGCGACGTCGCTCAGCAGGTAAGTACGTGTGACGGGGGTTTAACGACTTTGTGCGCCACAGGCAACTAATTGCCTGTGACGCACAAACTACGGGGGAGGTATGATCGCACGATAGATCGTATCGTGTGACGCCCGCATAAGTCATTACTCAATATGAGAGATTAAAGCCATCGAGAGCTGAAATGTTCAAAACTTGTATTCTTATACATTCCATCAAATCTTTAAAGAGGAACTAAACCTTTAATAAAAGGTTTTCTTTTGTCTATCTAATCACTAGTAGATCGGTGGGGGACAAATTCTTAAAGGCCCCGTCACACTAAGCAACATCGCTAGCAACATCGCTGCTAACGAACAACTTTTGTGACGTAGCAGCGATGTTGCTAGTGATGTCGCTGTGTGTGACATTCAGCAACAACCTGGCCCCTGCTGTGAGGTCGTTGGTTGTTGCTGAATGTCCTGGGCCATTTTTTAGTTGTTGCTGTCCTGCTGTGAAGCACAGATCGCTGTGTGTGACAGCGAGACAGCAACAACTAAATGTGCAGGCAGCAGGAGCCGGCTTCTGCGGAGGCTGGTAACCACAGTAAACATTGGGTAACCAAGAAGCCCTGTCCTTGGTTACCCGATATTTACCTTTGCTACCAGCCTCCGCCGCTCTCACTGTCAGTGCCGGCTCCTGCTCTGTGCACATGTAGCTGCAGGACACATCGGGTTAATTAACCCGATGTGTGCTGTAGCTAGGAGAGCAGGGAGCCAGCGCTAAGCATTGTGCGCTGCTCCCTGCTCTGTGCACATTTAGCTGCAGTACACATGGGGTAATTAACCCGATGTGTGCTGTAACTAGGAGAGCAGGGAGCCAGCGCTCATTGTGCGCTGCTCCCTGCTCTCTGCACGTGTAGCTGCGTGCGCTGGTAACCAAGGTAAATATCGGGTTGGTTACCCGATATTTACCTTAGTTACCAAGCGCAGCATCTTCCACGCGGCGCTGGGGGCTGGTCACTGGTTGCTGGTGAGCTCACCAGCAACTCGTGTAGCGACGCTCCAGCGATCCCTGCCAGGTCAGGTTGCTGGTGGGATCGCTGGAGCGTCGCAGTGTGACATCTCACCAGCAACCTCCTAGCAACTTACCAGCGATCCCTATCGTTGTTGGGATCGCTGGTAAGTTGTTTAGTGCGACTGGACCTTAAGACTCCCACCAATCAATCACTAAAAAAGCCCCTGAGAAGTGCACAGCTCAGGGGACATTTTTATATGAGAAAAATAAAGAGGGCACAACCCAACAAATGTGATCAACCTAAAACATAACCCCAAAAATGCCCTATAGAAAATAAAGAAGTATGTCCATGTGAAGAGATCACCTAAATTTAAACACTGATTATTAATGTACAGACAAAAACATTCCACATGACAAAAAAAAAGGAAAATGACCCATAGGCTACATTGACAGACAAAGACGTGCCCATAATGAAGCAAGTGCCTTATAGGTAATAGTGGTACACTATTCACTATCCACTATCAATAGTGGTAAACAGGAAAGCTGACAGAATATGTAAAATATGCACATGAACAAGGTAACTATATAATACAAGGGTATAAAGGTGGTGACAAGTAATGAAAGAGCTCTACCATGCTCGGGTGCTCGGTACTCATAATGAGTGGTTGAATGCGTGAATGGGTGCGACCTGTGTACTGAGTATAATGAAAGTCAATGGGGAACTCTAGAATTTCATAAAAATGCTAGATTTCCTCATTGATTTCCATTATACTCGAGTTGCGCGCGTTACGAGTACCGAGCACCTGAGAATGGTAGTGGTGACAAGTACAATTTACATACAAATGGGGTAATAGTATGCTGAAAACATAGCCCAACCTTTACTCAAATGTGAAAAAATTGTATACAGGCAATAATATACTGAGGGAGAAAAGCAACAAACTGAGACATGCTCATAATAAAGAACATGCCTAGACCTCAGATTCCTATTTAATTAATGTTACACAGGAGAGCAGACAAAATGTTTAAAATATGCACATGAACAAGATGGCTATGATACACACAGAAGGAATGGTGCACCCTATATGAAAATAATGTATTGCCAGCATAGCCTAATTTTTAGTTTAGAAAATGGTATTCAGTGAAATGGATGGTGTAAACGCAAATTCGGGCCTGTATACACAGGCAGCAGTAAGCTGAAGGAGAGACGCCTCACGTATCACCACTAAAATGTGGCTTCCTCAGGGGTGAAGTGCTCTTTGTGTCTTGTGGTATCTATGCACATGAATACAATTAGGAAATTAGGAAATTATTACCAGCTCTAGGAGATAACGAGATGTAGTGAAGGGAGACATCAGCTTCCCTTGTGGCTGTGCTGTGCATGCGCAAGTAGGGTGTTATTTATAAATAAATAGATACAATTGGTTGAATTCATGTATTAGACGCTGATGAGCAGTCAAAACACACAATAAGCAAGAAGAGATGTGCTATACAAAAATATGCTGAAACAGTAAAGTTAGTTGAAATGTCAAATACGCATGCGCAGATGTGCAGTTGTAGTAAATAAGATTGGCCTAACATATACAGTGCCTGTGCAAGTGGGCAAAAGCAGAGAGTCAATAGTGAAGATTGTGCATGCGTTATCCAATAGATGATTATGACTAAATAAGCTTACTTATGGCTAATAAGATTGGTTTAAGCTATGCAATGCCAGCGCAAATAAGCAATGGAAGGAATTGTGCATGCGTCATTCCATAAGCGGAGGATGGCACAAAAGGCAGCGCAAACACAGGTGACATGAGGAATATCAGCTCCGTATGTGCAAAAAAACAGACTAGGATGTAATATAGATAAAGGATGAATAAACCTAGATGCAAAATAGAGAAAGCCCATCAAATATAAAAGATGCATAAAAATCACTAATAACATAAAAGCATGCAGAGTTACTCATTGTCCGATTATTCATGTGCATATTTTATACATGTCTGCTTTCCTGTGAACCATAATTTAAATAGGCATCTCAGATTAAGGGGGCTTTACACGCAACAACATCGCTAACGAGATGTTGTTGGGGTCACGGAATTTGTGACGCACATCCGGCCTCGTTAGCGACGTCGTTGCGTGTGAAACATACGAACGACCGCTAGGCGCTAACGATCAAAATTACTCACCTAATTGTTGATCGTTGACACATCGTTCTAATCCCAAATATCGTTGCTCTTGCAGGACGCAGGTTGTTCGGCGTTCCTGAGGCAGCACACATCGCTATGTGTGACACTCCAGGAACGAGGACCAACACCGTACCTGCGTCCTCTGACAACGAGGTGGGCATCACTTTCTTTCGGCTGCTCTCCGCCCCTCCGCTTCTATTGGATGGCTGCCGTGTGACGTGGCTGTGACGCCGCACGAACTGCCCCCTTAGAAAGGAGGCAGTTCGCCAGCCACAGCAACGTCGCTAGGCAGGTAAGTACGTGTGATGGGTCCTAGCAATATTGTGCGCCACGGGCAGCGATTTGCCCGTGACGCACAACTGACGGTGGCGGGTGCTTTCACCAGCGACATCGCTAGCGATGTCGCTGCGTGTAAAGCGGCCTTAAGGCACATGCTTTATTATGGGCATTTCTTTGTTTTTAAATATCCATTGTGCAGTGATTCCTCTTATTGCTACTCCAGTTTTTGTTGAAGGGATGCAGTGATGACGTCACAACTACAGTACACCTGATCGCTGCAGCCAATCACTGGGCTCAACAGAGATACAAATATACACTGCATGAGCCACTGAGTCTATTGATTGCCTGCAGCGGTCTGGAGTCTGGAATCATGATGCCACTGTTGCCTCCTGGCAACAAATGCTGGAACTGAGGCAGAGAGAAATTACAGGACTTGGGGAGGGTGAGTAATTGCTGTTTATATCGGTGCGCAAGTCAGTGACTTCTGGGATTTTTTTTTATTTTATTATTTTGATATCTGTGGATACTTTGGGAGTAATGTATTTGGTTTGCGTCAGTTTCATGAAGTTAACAAAAAAAGCTATTTATCATACATTCTACACTTGTGCATGTCTTTGTAGCTTTTCATTAACTCCTCCTAAGATGAGAAATATGGTGCAAAAAGCAGCTCAAGTCTCCACCTACAGCATACAGTTTTTATTTTATGGTTTAAAGAAACTCCAAGAAATATTAAATTAAAATTGGTTTACAAAAACCTTAAATAAAAATCTGCCCCCAAGATTTTACGTCACTGTATTCAATAGCAGTGGTCTTCAGATCTTCTACTCTTTGCTTAAGGCCCCATCACACTAAGCAACATCGCTAGCAACATCGCTGCTAACGAACAACTTTTGTGACGTTGCTAGCGATGTTGCTGTGTATGACATCCAGCAACAACCTGGCCCCTGCTGTGAGGTCGTTGGTTGTTGCTGAATGTCCTGGGCCATTTTTTAGTTGTTGCTGTCCCGCTGTGAAGCACAGATCGCTGTGTGTGACAGCGAGACAGCAACAACTAATGTGCAGTGAGCAGGGAGCCGGCTTCTGCGGAGGCTGGTAACCAATGTAAACATCGGGTAACCAAGAAGCCCTGTCCTTGGTTACCCGGTATTTACCTTTGTTACCAGCCTCCTCCGCTCTCACTGCCAGTGCCGGCTCCTGCTCTGTGCACATGTAGCTGCAGCACACATTGGGTTAATTAACCCGATGTGTGCTGTAACTAGGAGAGCAAGGAGCCAGCGCTAAGCATTGTGCGCTGCTCCCTGCTCTGTGCACATGTAGCTGCAGCACACATCGGGTAATTAACCCGATGTGTGCTGTAACTAGGAGAGCAAGGAGCCAGCGCTAAGCATTGTGCGCTGCTCCCTGCTCTGTGCACATGTAGCTGCAGCACACATCGGGTAATTAACCCGATGTGTGCTGTAACTAGGAGAGCAGGGAGCCAGCGCTAAGCGGTGTGCGCTGCTCCCTGCTCTGTGCACATGTAGCTGCAGCACACATCGGGTAATTAACCCCATGTGTGCTGTAGCTAGGAGAGCAAGGAGCCAGCGCTAAGCAGTGTGCGCTGCTCCCTGCTCTGTGCACATTTAGCTGCAGCACACATCAGGTAATTAACCCGATGTGTGCTGTAACTAGGAGAGCAGGGAGCCAGCGCTCAGTGTGCGCTGCTCCCTGCTCTCTGCACGTGTAGCTCCGTGCGGTGGTAACCAAGGTAAATATCGGGTTGGTTACCCGATATTTACCTTAGTTACCAAGCGCAGCATCTTCCACGCGGCGCTGGGGACTGGTCACTGGTTGCTGGTGAGCTCACCAGCAACTTGTGTAGCGACGCTCCAGCGATCCCTGCCAGGTCAGGTTGCTGGTGGGATCGCTGGAGCGTCGCAGTGTGACATCGCACCAGCAACCTCCTAGCAACTTACCAGCGATCCCTATCGTTGTTGGGATCGCTGGTAAGTTGCTTAGTGTGACTGGACCTTTAGTTATTACACAAACTGTAGGAAAATCCTGTGTCTGCATCATAGGGCGTGCACAATCATATCTTATTTGCTATCTGAAGTCAATAGTTTTCCTCTCCTGGGCCAATTAAGATACAATTGTCTTTTCTGTAACAATAGTATTTATATGTAAAGTGACTTGATGGTAATTACTTTATTATGGAAAACAAACACTGACAAGGCCAATGATCTAAGACCCTATTTGGCAACAGGTGAACTTTGATATATAGCCCAAATATTTGTAAATCACTGTTCAGACATGTACTAAATTATATTAAAACAGGATAAGGCTCCCTAAGGCCAACTTCAACTACCAGCAATTTCTGGACTGGCCACAGGTCTCTAGACACAAACCTATAGCTTCACAGGCATTTGTAAGGCTTAGTTGAGGTGTAGAGGCTCTCCGTTGGCCAAAGTGCCTAGATTACATAGTATGGGCACATGAAACCAGCCTAACATTGCTGTCATGGCGACTCCAGACTCTGTTCACATTGCAGAGTTTGGCAGGCAACCTCATGCTTCTTAGTTGCTCAGCCAGAGTCAGGCATCTACTGTTTAGTGCTCTTTAGTCTTCGGTTTAGCAGGAGTTAATTTATTCTGGCTGGTGAATTGCTGTTGGGGTCATAGATTGCTGATGTCCTACCACTGTGTCGCCCTGGACAAGCCAGGGGCCACAGAGCACAACACCTACACACCCCACACTCCCTGCAGGCACATCAAGGTCAGACACAAAACTCTTGTTGCCTTCCTCCAGGGGCTGATGTCCACACCAGGGGGCGGAGCTAGGCGGTTGGTCTCCGCTCACCGAGGAGTTCACAGTCCTGAAGGCAGGAAAAGGAAGTTGAGTTAAGCTAGGGAAGTGAAGGAGAGAGGAGTTCAGTTTTGACAGTGAAAGTGGAAGAAGAAAAAGTGAGCAGTAGTGAAGTGGCAAGAGAGCAGACTGAAGTGAGTCCGGGTGTGTGGCCCGGACGGAGCAGCAAGGTTGGCAGACGGTGGTGACCGTCTGCAGGAGTGGCCTATCGGAGTTTGCCGTAAGGACCGTGGACAGGCGGTGGCCCGACGGTACCGGACCGTTACACAAGGAGAAGCCAGCACCATTGGCAGGGGCTTTTCGGACCCCGGAAAGGCTAGGAGTCGCCGTGAAGTTGCCGAATCCGTTAGTGAAGGGGACCTCTGGGTTTCCAAACAGTCAAGTCCCAACAGAAGGCAACCGTCCAACCGTGAAGGGAGACACCGCCACCGCCAAGGGCAACCGGTTCCCAGGGCCAGCGCCTGCGGGCAAAAAGGGCTCCTCCGGCCCACATCTAGGTCGGGGAGCGGGTTACTGGTGGGAACCCATCGGAATCAACATAGAACATAGGTGCAGGGAGAGACAGTCATCACTAACCTGCAGGGAACAACAACACCGCAGCCGTCCGAGGGACCCGTCCATCCAGCCGCTTGTTTTATCGTGAACTGTGTCATCATCATTGGGCTGAGTGAGTACCTCCGTGACGTGCGGCACAGCACTGCCCCTGTGACCCTGCACCTCACCAGGCCCCGCAACCCGCCTGCCATCCACTCCTACCCCATCACCGGGCCCCGGGACAACCAACCCCCTACCCACGGAGGGGAGAAATAACAACAAAGCTGCTCCCTGTTACTGCTCCCGGGATCCCCGTCCAGAGCAGCGGTGGTGTCCACCAAAATCACCACAACCGTGGGTGGCATCACGGACAATATCCCCAAAACCAAACCACCCCTTTTCACTCACGGGCGAGGAGCACCGCTCGAGTCCCAGGGATCCGGCTCATCGCTCGAGCCACCGAGCAGCAGCAGCCGCAGAGCAGCGGCAGCCGGACCCGAGCAGTGGGAGAGCGCAGCGTCCCCTCCTCCGCCCGCGACACTACAACCGCCTCTACCATATGAAAAAATTGTGAAACTAGCCTCGCATGCCGAAAATAGCTCTAGCTTTGCTCCAGCATTGTCGGTTTTTGTTCGTGGTGATCCAGTTGTTTTGTGAAAGGTTGTATGCAATTTGGTGTGCTGTGGAAATATCCTTGTTGTTTGTTTATTTCCTCCCTGTACTTTATTTCTACCTGAGCACGTATTGTCTTTTCCCCTGTTTTTGCCTGCAGTGAGCTTGAGCCTTGGTTTTCCCCTTTCTGTCAGTATCTATGGGATTCATTACTCCTTTAACAGCCTTCCCCTGGGCAGGGAAGAGGGGGTGGTAGTCCAGGGCTGCTCAGTAGTTAGGGCTATGATGGAAGTCCAGACCTAGCTACCATCAAGCCTACCTCTGGAATAAGGGAAAGTTTGGGGCCCCTAGTTCGAGGGCTAATCAAGGTGTCCTTACTCCTGGTTACTGTGTCATACTCATGACAATTGTCTTTTCACTAGAGATTAATTTTTAAATGGTCACTAAAAAATCTTTTACTACTTATCCACAATGTAAAGCTCGTCATGCACATTAGATTGTTGTTGGATGAACGGTGCTTCGGCCAAATGTTCAGCCAACTCTTCCATACACAGAAGTGCTTGTTCAGACCAGTGCTCCCATGGTATCTGTGAGAAAGCCACCAGCTAAGATGTCACCTGCAGGTTTATCTTGGGAGAATAGTTTGTTTGGCAGTTTGATAATTGGTAGAAATGGGGATTATGCACGTCAGATTTCAGTCGGCTAGTTAGAATGTGTATGGGGGCCTTATTAGGGTAAATATATAATTACCTGAGGTCCTACCACTGGGACTTCTACTGATCATTTGAAATAGGATGCAATGCCCCATTTTGAGGAGTTGAAATGGAGCATTGGTCACTTATGAGAATGTCCACTCCACTCCAATATGGGATTGATGGCAAATACTACAGAAGAACTCAGATTCGTATTTAAAAAAGATGCTAAAAATTTGGAACATGCGATTAAAATTCATTTTAGGCCTGAAGTTACAAATTTCTCCAGAAATAACCAATATTGTTAGAAGTAAGTCCTTCAATATACACCATGTGCAGAATTAACAGAATTATTATATTTTTGTATTATTAATCAACAACTATGTTCTCAATCAACCCAAAAGACTCATAAATATCAAAGCTTAATATTTTTGGAAGTTGGAGTGTTTTTTTTTTATCTGGCTATCTTAGGAGGATATCTGTTTGTGCAGGTAACAATTACTGTGCAGAATTATTAGGCAACTTAATAAAAAACAAATATATTCCCATCTCACTTGTTTGTTTTCACCAGGTAAACCAATATAATTGCACAAAATTTAGAAATAAACATTTCTGACATGCAAAAACAAAACCCCAAAAAATTAGTGACCAATATAGCCACCTTTCTTTATGATGACACTCAACAGCCTACCATCCATAGATTCTGCAGTTGCTTGATCTGTTTATGATCAACATTGCGTGCAGCAGCCATCACAGCCTCCCAGACACTGTTCCGAGAAGTGTACTGTTTTTCCTCCTTGTAGATCTCACGTTTTATGAGGGACCACAGGTTCTCTATGGGGTTCAGATCAGGTGAAAAAGGGAGCCATGTCATTATTTTTTCATCTTTTTGACCTTTACTGGCCAGCCACACTGTGGAGTAGTTGGATGCATGTGATGGAGCATTGTCCTGCATGAAAATTATGTTTTTCTTGAACTATACCGACTTCTTCCTGTACCACTGCTTGAAGAAGTTGTCTTCCAGAAACTGGCAGTAGGTCTGGGAGTTGAGCTTCACTCCATCCTCAACCCAAAAAGATCCCAAAAGTTCATCTTTGATGATACCAGCCCATACCAGTACCCCACCTCCACCTTGCTGGCGTCTGAGTCGTACTGGAGCTCTCTGCCCTTTACTGCTCCAGTCTCTGGCCCATCCATCTGGCCCATCAAGAGTCACTCTCATTTCATCAGTCCATAAAACCTTTGAAAAATCAGTCTTAAGATATTTCTTGGCCCAGTTGTATCTTATGTTTCTTGTTCAAAGGTGGTCGTTTTTTAGCCTTTCTTACCTTGGCCATGTCCCTGAGTATGGCACATTTTATGTTGATACTCCAGTAACGTTGCAGCTTTGAAATATGGCCAAACTGGTGGCAAATGGCATCTTGGCAGCTTCATGCTTGATTTTCCTCAATTCGTGGACAGTTATTTTGTGCCTTTTTTGCCCAACACGCTTCTTGCGACACTGTTGGATATTTGCCATGAAAAGCTTGATTGTTTGGTGATCACGCTTCAAAAGTTTGACAATTTCAAGACTGCTGCATCCCTCTGCAAGACATCTCAGAATTTTGGACTTTTCAGAGCCCGTCAAATCTCTCTTCTGACCCATTTTGCCAAAGGAAAGGAAGTTGCCTAATAATTAAGCACACCTTATATAGGGTGTTGATGTCATTACACCGCACCCCTCCTCATTACATAGAGGCACATCACCTGATTTACTTCATTGGTAGTTGGCTCTCAGGCCTATACAGCTTGGAGTAGGACAACATGTATAAAAATTATCATGTGATCAAAATACTCAGTTGCCTAATAATTCTGCACACAGTGTATATGTAGTTTCAACTATTGGGAGCTTCTTCCCTTTTCTAGGAGGCTGCTCAGAAGATTCCCTGTGATGCCTTGACTATAGTGGGATCTTATACCCATTTATAGAAAAGTTTCTAACACTAATTGTTTTCGAGACATAACTTGAGTTTTCCCAATCAGTTTCTAATACACAAAATTTGTGTTTATTCCCTAAAACGTTTTGTGACAGCAGAAAAAAAACCTCCTGATAAACAGTTGATAATTCTATTATTCAGATGATAGAATCCTCTGGTAACAACACTTTTCACACGACATTAATAAATGTAACCAGAAGACGTAAAAATTCTACAAATGGACATCTTCAGCTCAGGTGTGAAGAAAGCTGTCTTGTTAACAAATGTAAAACCAAATTTCATCATTTTTATTTTTCACACCATGATAAAAAAAAAAAACAAAAATGAAGTTACGAGCAAAGCCCTCATTATCTCCAAGTGTTATTCCCAAAATAAGCGCAAGCCTTTACTTATTAACACTACAATACAATGTACATATCGAAATAATCTACATTAAGATTATTGGAAGTTTGCAAAAAACCTTGTTACTTATCTTGTAGCTCGTAGTATATTAACCTGGATTTTTGCTTTTGTGAAAAATGCAACTTTTATAGTACTGGAAGACGCTATTTTGAAATCTATTGTGCATTATACTATTGCTAGAAGTGTGTTTTGCTTGATGGCTTTTTTGTGTGTGGAGGGGGATGGTAGGAAGTGGAGTGCCCATCCTCTGAGTATGGCATTTTTTCTTTAGCATTTTTCAATAGCCTTTTTATAGGACTTGAAAAAAATGGCAGAAGAAACATGAATGCATATATAAAATAACATTATATAAACCAAAAAAAACACAAAAAGTGCTAAAAATGGCCTAGATATGCAAGATACATGCTGGAATTTTAAAATTCGTTTATTGCATAAAGTTTACAAAAATAGAAAATATCAGACCAGTGTAGATTATATATATATAAAGTTTAAAATGGTGTTTGAAACAATAAAGGAAACCTGTAAAATATTTTTTTCAAATTTATATTAAAGAATACTAAAAAAAAAAAAATGGATAAATAATTGCATCATAAAATACTACCGAAAAAACATTAATGATTCCTACTGTGGTTCAATATATTGTAAAAAAAACATATATTAAAGGGGTGTTTCACTACTTTGCATTAGTGGCCACATTGCTGTAAACCTCATGAAGAAAGCTTTTCTCAAATACCTTGTATAGTACATTCTGCCTCTGAGTTATTGTGGTCCGCTTATCCCTGCGCTTCGTGACCTCTGAGAATCGGTGATGTCAGGTCAACTTCCAGTTGTCCTGACATCACCGAGGCCAGCCCCATTTTCCCTGAGTGACTGGATTGTGGGAGGAGTTTCACCTCTCGTCACAGCCCAACATCTCTCTTGCTTCCGGTGCTCTGCAGCGAAGTAGAGAGCGTGCAACATGCTACGCTGGGATGAGCGATGAAACTGCACCCACAGCCCCGTCACACAGGGAAACTGGGTCCAGGCTTGGTAATATCGGATCAACTGGAAGTTGACGTGACATTACCAGATCTCAGAGGTCAGGGATCCCAGGGGTCACTTGGGAATGAGCAGACCACAATAGCAACGCTCAGATGCAGAATGTGCTATTTGGAAAAGCCTTCCCTATGAGTTTTACTGCAATGTGGCCACTAATGCTGAATAGTGAACCACCCCTTTAATGGGTACAGTTTTGTTTCTATTTCTTTTATTATTTTTTTTAGCTACTGTGTTGTGTGAAAAAATTGTTATGCTACCCGGTGCCTGTGAAAATCTATTTTTGCTCAATCTGTTATTCTGTAGCATTTATAAGTATATATACGAGGCTGTTGAGTTTGAGTCAGGAGATCTGCTGCCAGTCCGGACTTTATGGTTTCTTCTCAGACATTAAATGTAGTGTGAAACCAGCCTTAGGTCTGAGTCACAGAAGCGTATAGAAACAGATGTGACATAGTAGTGACACTCTGCTCAAGCCCTGCTGCTAACATGAGCCAAGGGTCATTCACCGTGACCCAATTCCCTTTACATGTGAGTATCGGAGCACAGGTGCTGAGAAGATGGAGGGATTAATTTTTCCATCTTCTCCATTACCTCGGCATATATCAGATTGTACTGGGATGTCATCCAAGTGCAGTCCGATGTTTCATTACGCACCTATAGACTTGTATGGGTGTGTGTGATCCGATTTTCAGAGACACCCACAGCCTGCTGCGCTTTGTTTTATTATGCCAAATCGGCATGAGATAAAAATCACGGATCTACACTGCCCGGTTGTATAACACTGGTCCGAGTGCTAGAAAACATCGGCCATGTTATATGAACGTGTGAGCGAGCCCATATGTCTCCACATTTATTATTTTTTCAGTTATTAAGAAGTTGTGGGTCTAATGACTTATTAACACTCGAATATCCATTGCTGCTTTATTCATTAGCACAAGTTACTCTTACAAGTAGAGTTCAGCAAAAGGTTTTGCAGTACCCTGGTCTAGAAGCCAAGTTGATCATCTGTAACTGTCGGACCAGAGCCCTGTAACCTCCTACCTGTCAGCATACTCCGATGGCTCTTCTGATTTGTATAGTCAAATTCTCTGCACAGTCCAGTAGTATTGCACATAAATTATATTTTATTGTTGTAGATAAGACTTCACATGATTCAAAGGAAGGCCATGTAGTGTTTCAATGCTTTTTGGCGACTATACAGCAGAACGTCTTGACTTTCCCAAGTCTTTGTCATGATGCCGCAGCATCAGTACAAGTAGAAGCTTTGGAAAAGTGCTGAATGATGGCGCTACAGCTCCTCAGCCTTTTGTAAAGTGGTCACTAATACAGCAACAGGTGAGGTGATGTGACACCGTGACTTAAGGTGGTGTCACACACAGCGACAACGACAACGACGTCGCTGCTATGTCACCATTTTCTGTGATGTTGCAGCGACGTCCCGTCACTGTCGCTGTGTGTGACATCCAGCAACGAGCTGGCCCCTGCTGTGAGGTCGTCGGTCGTTGCTGAATGTCCAGCTTCATTTTTTGGTCGTCGCTCTCCCGCTGTGACGCACAGATCGCTGTGTGTGACAGCGAGAGAGCGACGAAATGAAGCGAGCAAGGAGCAGGAGCCGGCAGCTGGCAGCTGCGGTAAGCTGTAACCAAGGTAAACATCGGGTAACCAAGGTGGTTACCCGATATTTACCTTCGTTACCAGCCTCCGCCGCTCTCATGCTGCCAGCGCCGGCTCCTGCTCTCTGCACATGTAGCTGCAGTACACATCGTGTAATTAACCCGATGTGTACTGTAGCTAGGAGAGCAGGGAGCCAGCGCTCAGTGTGCGCGGCTCCCTGCTCTCTGCACATGTTGCAGCACAGCGACGCGTGTCATTATGATCACTGCTTCGGCTGCTGTGTTTGACAGCTAAGCAGCGATCATAACAGCGACTTACAAGGTCGCTGTTATGTCACAGAAAATGGTGACGTAACAGCGACGTCGTTGTCACTGTCGTTTAGTGTGACCCCAGCTTTACTCTGCAGTTGAATGTTCTGCTGTAGCTACAATAATAAAATATATTTTATGTGCAATACCACTGGAGTGTGCAGTGAATTTGACTATATGTATTATCAGGACTCCATCTTTTTCTACCGATGCCTACATTCGAAATATAACAGAATGCACTTCCAAACATCTCTGTTCTTCTGATTTGCCTTGCATGCTGCCATTGTTGCAGACACATGACTTTGCGCTGGGCGCACTAATCAGATAAAGTGCTGGGGATGCCAGCCTGATGAAAGGGGATTACAGGGCTTTGTTCTCGTCACAAATTACTGGTGCATCTGCTAGACCAGGGACATGCTAATTACTTTGCTCATCTCTACTTAGGCTATGTGCCCACGGGAGAAAATACCTGCGGATATATCCTCAGGTATGTCCACAGGTTTCCCGCAGCAGCTCCCCAAAATCCGCAGCTATACATTGCTGCGGGATTCCAGCGAAATATCTGCGGTAAACCTGCGGACATTCGTGCGACTTACCTGCGGAAGTCCCACCTTGTATCTCCATAGTGGAGAGGCGGGACTTCTGCAGGTATTTCCGCAGGCATAATTGACATGCAGTTATGTGCGGCTGCAGGACATCCGCACCATGTTCCAGAGCCATAAATATCCGCAGCATGGACACAGCACTCCCCATGTCCCATCGGATAACATGGGGAGTTTCTGTACTTGCATAAATCTGGGAATTTATCTGGAAAATCCAGAAAATCCGTGGATTTTCTGCAGATAAATCCGCAGGTATTTTCTCCCGTGGGCACATAGCCTCAAATTAGCCACATTATGCAATAGTGGCTGTGGAGCAGAGTAAAGTGTTTTTTTTTCTTTTTTCTTCTCCGTTGCCGAAATATTAGTTTGTGAAGTATAGGTTATATTTTATGTAACGTTTAACTGGGAAGAACTAGAAATTTGTTTCTGGGGATGTGTACTCCTACTGCATAAGGTTTCCAATCATAAGCAGGCTGTCTCATGCAATGGAGAAAAGAACAAACCCCCCTCTCCTCACTGATCTCTGCAGCTACAGTGTATAGATACAGTAGAACTGAGTTATGTAATTACTAAGCCTTCCATGCCTTATCTGACAATGCTCTCAGCCTCTCCACACACTGACTCCCATTTACTTTTACCTCACACTGACTGCCATGAGATGAGATCTGGAAGTGTTTATAATGATACATAACTCAGCTTTGCTTTACCTCTATACAGTAGCTGCCAAGATTAGTGAGGAACAAAAGACATGATGTTTTTTCCGTTGCATGACACTGCCTCCTTAGGATTGGTGATCGTCACACAGGGAAAGAAGTACATGGAAATCTCTAGCAACATCCAGTTTATCTTTACATAATTTGTAACCTTCACTTTATAAACTAATATCTTCACATCAGAAAGCAGAAATTAAATGTGCTAACGAGCCAAACTATCCAAACAATTCCCATAAGGTATGAGTAAAATAAAACTTAATTCATAAATGCAAGCTGAACAGTAAAGGGTGCTTTACACGCTGCAACATCGCTAGCGATTGCTAGCGATGTCGAACGCGATAGCACCCTCCCCCGTTGTTCGTGCGACATTTGGTGCTCGCTCCCGTAGCGAACATTATCGCTACGGCAGCGTCACACGCACATACCTTGTCAGCGACGTCGCTGTGACCACCGAACAATCCCTCCTTCAAGGGGGAGGTGCGTTCGGAGTCATAGCGACGTCACTGCGGTGTCACTATGCGGCCGGCCAATAGAAGCGGAGAGGCGGAGATGAGCGGGACGTAACATCCCGCCCACCTCCTTCCTTCCACATTGCCGGTGAACGCAGGTAAGGAGATGTTCGTCGTTCCTGCGGTGTCACACATAGCGATGTGTGATGCCACAGGAACGATGAACAACATCGTACCTGTGGCAGCAGCGATATTAAGGAAAGGAGCTACGTGTCAACGATCACCGTTTTTGAACGATTTTGCGATCGTTGATCATCGCTCCTTGGTATCACACGCTGTGTACCAGTGCCGGATGTGCGTCACTAACGATGCGACCCGACGATATATCGGTAGCGATGTCGCAGTGTGTAAAGCACCCTTTAGGGTAAGTTCTTACATTGTGGATTTGCTGCAGATTTCTGTAGGGAAAGTGTGCAGAATCGGATCCTATTAGTTATTATAGTGAATGCTTTAATGCCAATTTGTCCCAATTTTCTGACATTTTGTTACAAGGTAACCAAATTTTTTTTTATAAATTATTTTTATAATATTTAGCCTCTAATTTCTGCAGTTTTTTTTCTTTGTTCCTTCTTTTTTTAAGCTTTCAGTCATTACTCTGCATACTTGCAAAAGTCATCTTATCAACTGGAGATGTTGATCTTTCAGCATAATATTTTTTTCATTACTGTGGATTAAGCTTCCAAATTGTCTAAGACAAACTTGTTACATGATTTTAAGACCTGAAATATGCAAATAATTTTCTCATATATTTCAAGAATTAAATGAGCTTTTCAATGTTTTGTCTATTTCACATATTCATTTTCTTTTGGGCAGATTAGGAACTCCGACTGAGTCTGTTTTTTATCCAATTATATAAGCATATTTCTCTCTGTGAATGAGATTTTAACAACTCACGGAAACTTTATAAGTTGAGACATAAATAATTCCAAGGTGGGTGTTGGGCTTTATTAATTCTTTGGCTCTAAATGATGACACATTATTTAGATGATGGAGGGCACACCCAGGAATCTCGCTTTGGGGGATGGAGGGACAGCCCCTGAGCTGCCTGCTGGTGCTGCCATCTTCTACCAACATCCAGCCGATTTCTTTCAGCAGTAGCCCTAGTAAGCCTGATCTATATGTTTTATCTTATTTAATATGTGAAGGCTGAGGAAAAGATCGGGTCCCCTAGTTGAACTATCTACTGTATATGTATATATGGTGTAGAGTTCTGCAGAAAATTACTACTTCTCTCGTCAAATGAAAATATAAATTCATATACTATGTATTACATTTTTTACATTTTTGATATTTACCACCTATCTATGACCTCTATAAGTGTTCTACCAGTGGGACATGCATCCATCTCAATAATGGGGCCCTGCTGTCTCAGTCACCGAAGAATATGGTTGTCCTTTTCATGTATTTCCATATGACCACCTCTCCACTGTTAGTAACACATGATTGCACCTTGTTGAGATAGCTACAGGTCTCAATAATGGCCCTGTCCTCTACTATCCATTTTTAATGCTTGGATTTTCTAATAATTTATGTGCTGGAAATATGCAAATTGTCTCTTCAGGGAGGAAGAAGCAATCCTAAAAGTCAAAATTGACCCTTTAACGAGCCTTGTCATATGACTTAGGATTTATGCCAAATCAGAATCTCAATTTGCAGACACGGTGTTTCGGGGTGATTGCCCCTCATCAGTGCAAAAGTATGAGATCTGATATGGCTGTATGAGAGGCTAAGACGGGGTCTAAGGGGAAAGCTTTTCCAACAGTTATGTTCATATTTTGTAAAATAGTTCCCAACTTAGAAATTACATAGTTACGTAGGTTGAGAAAAGCCCCGGTCCATCTAGTTCAACCTTCCTCCACCAATTATATATTTTGTCATTAAGTCATTTATAACCAACAATGTTGTGTGTGCTGAGGAAATCATCCAGCCCTTTTTTAAAAGCTGTTATAGTATCTGCCATTACTACCTCTTGTGGTAGGGCATTCCACAGTCTGACTGCTCTAACTGTAAAGAACCCTTTCCTATTTAGCTGCCGGAATCGCCTTTCTTCCATTCGCAGTGTATGTCCCCTGGTCCTTAGCATTATGTTTGGAAGGAATAAGTCATGTGCCAGTCCTTTATATTGACCACACATGTATTTATATATATAAATGAGATCTCCTCTGAGACGTCTTTTTTTCTAAGCTTAACAAATCCAACTTTTCCAACCTCTCATCATATGGGAGGCCTTCATTCCTTGTAGTAGTCTAGTTGCCCATCTTTGAACTGACTCTGTCTTCTTAATATCCTTTTTAAAATGTGAAGCCCAAAACTGGATCCCATGTTCCAGATGTGGCCTTATAAGTGACTTATAGAGGGGTAACAATACGTTGGGATCAAGGGATCTAATCTCTCTTTTTACACACCCAAAAATCTTGTTTGCTTTAGCAGCTGCTGCTTGACATTGAGTGCTGCTGCTCAGCTTATTTGTAATGAGAATACCCAAGTCCTTCTCCTGTTCTGTAGTCCCGAGTTTACTTCAATTTAATGTATAAGCAGCTATAGGATTACTCCATCCTAGGTGCATTACTTTACATTTATCATCATTAATTCTCATTTGCCAAGTATTTTATTATTATTATTATTATTTATTATTATAGCGCCATTTATTCCATGGCGCTTTACAAGTGAAAGAGGGTATACGTATAACAATCATTAACAGTATAAAACAGACTGGTATAGGAGGAGAGAGGACCCTGCCCGCGAGGGCTCACAGTCTACAGGGGATGGGTGAGGGTACAATAGGTGAGGATAGAGCTGGTTGTGCAGTGGTCTACTGGACTGAGGGCTATTGTAGGTTGTAGGCTTGGTGGAAGAGGTGGGTCTTGAGGTTCCTCTTGAAGCTTTCCACGGTAGTTGAGAGTCTGATGTGCTGAGGTAGAGCATTCCAGAGTATGGGGGATGCACGGGAGAAATCTTGTACGCGATTGTGGGAAGATGAGATAAGAGAGGACAGAGAAGGAAATCTTGTGGGGATCTGAGGTTGCGTGCAGGTAGATACCGGGAGACTAAGTCACAGATGTAAGGGGGAGACTGGTTGTGCATGGCTTTGTATGTCATTGTTAATGTTTTGAACTGGAGTCGTTGGGTGATTGGAAGCCAGTGAAGGGATTGGCAGAGTGGCGAGGCTGGGGAGTAGCGAGGGGAGAGGTGGATTAGGTGGGCCGCAGAGTTTAGGATAGATTGGAGGGGTGCAAGAGTATCTGCCCATTCTGACATCTTATCCAGATCATTTTATAATATTGTACTATCAAGTTCAGTTTTAATATTCTACATAGTTTGGTGTCGTCAGCAAAGACTAAAGGCCCCGTCACACACAGAGATAAATCTTTGGCATATTTGTGGTTGTAGTGAAATCATGGACATATTGTTCCATTTGTACACAGCCACAAACTTGGCACTAATTGTCCACAATTTCACTGCAACCACAGACCTGCCGCAGATTTATCTCTGTGTGTGACAGGGCCTTAACACTTTACTATCAATCCCATCCACAAGGTCATTAATGTTCACGTTGTTAGTTGTTGCTTTAAAATAAAGATTTTAAGTGACACTTGCGCAAGCACATATGAAAGTCATAATTAAATTGAACCAGTCATTCTGTTTTTTTACATACGGATGTACAGATGTGGCTGTATATCTGCTTGTCTGCTAATGAAACTTATCCTTTTGTTTAGAGATCTAATGTGCCAGACAGCCATGAGAAATCTGGCCGAGAAGTGCCAGTGGGTGTGTCAGTGCACGTGAACTGCTTCATACAAGTGCATTGACACGCCCCATTGCATTTCCAGCCTAATTTGCTTGTAGCTTCTAGCCTAGATTTCTCATGACTGGGACATCGGGTCTCTACACAGATGGTATATTATATATTGGGGAACAAGTGCCTATACTGGCACATTGTACTTGTGTAGGTAAAAGTGTGCTGACAGGTTACCTTTAAATAAACACTCTCTAAAACTCTCCCTCTTAATAAATGTAACTTATCATTGCCTGTATAAGTGCTATAAATATAGGACAGCACCTCCTTAAGGCTAGAGAGATGATTCATAAGATATTTGCAAAATGTTCTTCAGCATCAGATAATCATTTGCCTCGCTGACTGTGTGCTTAACTCTCCAACACCATTTTATGTATAGAGAACCGGTCTGTTTTATTAGTGTGAATTCTTCATATCATAAAAGTCTCTCCCTCTTTGCAGTGGAAGATAATTGTGTTTATACGGACAATGACTATAACACATTTTAATTTATTGGCCTTCTTCTCTATTGTCTGTTGTAATGTAAATATAAATTCTTCTTATTTTTAGCAATGACCATAAAACAATATCTGGGCCTTGTTAACGGTCTAGCTCTAACCATCTAACCATCTTATGATCTTTACAGTATCTGAATGAACTTCGGATCTGTAAAACTGGACGAAGGAGGTACTTTGAGGACAATCAACTCAATAGTGAAATCAATAAGGTGATAACCTTCTCATGAAGGTTCATGTCACAACAGAGGACAATGCATGGAGAGGTCTCTAGAGAACACACAGATTAGAATTGAGAAACAACTGAGAGACAAAACTCATATAGCTGACTAGGTCTCAAAAAATGGAGGGGATCAGTAGCTGGTAACTCTGGAGCCATGTAAGAGTATTAAAGTATATTAAAGTGATCCAACAGGACAAAGCTGACAATGTGGCACTTTAACCAGATGGGGGGTATCTACCCAATTTCTTAAAAAGCACTCCCACTTTACAGTCTTCATCATCACTGTCCCACTTGGGGCTCACAATCTAAATTCCCTATCAGTATGTCTTTGGAGTCTGGGAGGAAACTCACACAAACACGAGGAGAACATAGAGATCTCTTACAAATGTTGTCCTTCATGAGATTTGAATCCAGATCCCCAGCTCTGCAATGCAACAGTGCTAACCACTGAGCCACCATGCTGCTCTTTTATACTCTCCTTTTAGCGTCTTTCCTATTTTCCAGTGCTGCTCTGGTCCTTTTCTCGTTTGTGACCTCTTTTTTGACTTGCTCACTCTGGGGTCTACAGTTACACTGGCTTACACTTATAAACTCTGGTGTGAGCCAGTAAGTTGGAATTGCATGCACCTGATTAAGAAGAGGATGGAGCAGCCCTGGAAACTAGAAAAATGGTGATAGGTGTCCAGTACAGACCCAAAACTTTACAGTTTTGGTTTGCCCATCACTGTTTACGAGGAAATAGGGGTGGTGGCTTGATTAGGACTACACAGACCCTTCATGTGCTCTTGAGTTCAGCGTGCAGGTTCAGTAAAGGCGCAGGATCTGAAGATCCTGATGGATTTTCAAAAAGGTGGACGCTAAGTCAGTTTATTGTTGGGAGTGGATGTCTTCTCTCTTGCGTCCATTAAATAATCGCCATCAGCTCCATACAAACCGATTGTCAGACATTTAATAGCCTGTTCAGAGAGACTGAACGTATTTCCATGGTCATTGAGCAATCATTAATACGATAATTCTGTAGAAATAAAATGTCACTCTTTTTGCGAACACATGTACGGTGTTAATAGTTGTTGGCTTTGATGGCAGCTTGTCTTTTTTGTACAAGGGACAATGTGGTACTAAGAGTGGCGATTTTTAAGCAAGCTTGAAAAATCATTTCACTGTATAGCCAAGCGGTTTTCTTGTTCATTGGGTAATTGGCATCCTTTTTAGACAGGCCAAGAATCGGGACCACTCAGCCAATGTATATGCATGTTAAGTAGCCACATGGCTGAGATTACTAATGTATATCATCAGATCATCCTCAAGTATTGTGGCGTCATCTGTAAGGACTCAGGAGACCCTGATACACATTAGATATTGGTGGGTCTACTATGTATAGGCGCCGTTCATAACCTGTGTTTTTACTATACAGTGAACTACTCTATAGTATATCAAGCATAGCTGCATTATTTAAAAGAAAACAATGTTGAGAAAGGCGGCTAACTGGTCTCAGTTGTAAGAAGCGGCTTATCTTCCAATGTTTAATACCATTTTCACGCCTACTACTTCTTCCAAAGCCAATAAATTTGGATTTCAGACTCCTCCTGGCTGCTACTTTTCACATAATCGTTACATTGAAACTCTTGCACACAACAGTGAATTGCTCAGTGTTCCCTGGTAGGACGACTTGTAAAGAGCATCAAAGAGAATGGCCCCTATTGAAGTAACTTTAAAACCTACAAATAAAATATAGATCAAACGCTCAAAGCGAAATATGCTAACACACCATATCTTTAAAAGAAGGTCTTTAGGGGCACACGTCTCCCTTTGTATTGAATTTGGGAAGACCGAATCTTTTCAGTGAGTTTGCTGTCGACTACTGGTTAATGATTATGTTACAGAACAAGGGCCCATGGTCCCGAGCTGTTTATTAACACAGAATTTCTTTGTGTTTTTAAATGAATTAAACATATGTTTCTTTGTCTTTTTATGTCCTGTACATGGCAGGCTGTGCTTGTGAAAGAATAAGTAGGAGACAGCAAAAATGCAAATGAAGGCTTACTTGTTGTGTGATGGTTTCCTCTCCAACACAGCTTAAATAACCATGTTCGGGCTCTCCAGGGAAAATTGCTTGGGTCTGCTGAATATTTTTTTCTTCTTTTTTAATGTCACACTGCATATTTCCACATAATACACAATGAGTTGTTCCGCCGAAAGAAAGATCTGCCACCAGCAACAAATTTAGATTTCAACCTAAAACTACTCAACCACCCAACATGAAACTCGGAGCTAGCTAATAGTATATATATAAAAAAATCACATCTTATTTGCTTGTTATTTATTGAATAAATTACGTTTTTTGGCTTCTTTTTTATTATATCTCAGTATATTGAACTAGGTCAGCAAAGCCCCTACAATGATTGGCAAAAAGTACAAAAATTGTGTTAGTGGAAGGAGAATTGATCTGTAAGGGCTTGTGATTGTTTGGACCTCTCCAAACAGCGTCTATGAGTATCTGAATCACTAAAACTGTGGACACATTTCTCCAGCAGGTTACGATGTAGGTATAGGATGAAGGTTCACTCTTGTCTTGCAAATTTAGAAAATGATCTGTAAAAAGTAATTTTTCTGTTTTAGATGATCATTGACTGATCTGTAATATTTCCAGGCACCCTCGTCTTACACAAATCATGGGTAATACCTGATACAATTAGAGGATGATACCGGCTGCTTCTGCTTTCCACTTCTGACCTGAAAATGATCTAATACATTCTCAGTTTAGGTTTGTTATGTCCATTAGATCTCAGATTTAGCTTTTAAGGGAAATCCTAGTTTGTAATATGATTATAACTGTTAGGCTATATATATTGTGTTTGGGCAACATGTCAGTGGCTATGTTGGAGCGTCCGTCTGACGCCCTGAAAAACTTGGTTCAGGTGGAACACCCAACTGTCCTATTGACTTTCATGAGGCAGATGGAGTTACTTTGTGCTTTGTCTGGCCTATGTTTCAGGAGTGTCTGCTTTCTCGAGACAGGCACATAATCATGGTAGACACATGGTGTCTCCATCTGCCTCGTTAAAGGCAATGGGCCCATCAGGGTTTCAGTTGCAAATCCTGTGTTTCAGTGCATCAGATGAAAGTCCTGGGGCCACTGACATGTGACTCATATGCAATAGGAAAAGAAGAATGAGTATAAATGCTGTGCTGCCCTTAAAAGGTATCACAACTACAAAATTTTAATTTTGTTTCTCTCACTGAGAGCAATCAATCATTTTTCAACTGGCTAACACGGTACCAAAACCTTTTTCTATTAGCTGTAGTCAAAGAAACATCCAGGAGTAGGTCACTGGTAATTTAGTTCTCTTCCCAATTCAGAGAGAATCCTCTTCTTCTTCAGGAAAATCTTTGAAACGCGTAGAAATAAATCATCATTGACTTAGTCCTGGATGTTTCTCTGACTACGGCAGCGCAGCATTTATACCCATTTTTCTTTTCCTGGTGTTTGCTGGTATATATACGAGGCTGTTGCAGCCATTTTTGTGGTTTCCTTCAGTTGGTTGTGGACTCGCAGAACTTACCAAGGTGAGCCTTTCCAACATTTCTCCATAATTATTGGGCAAGACCCCAGATTGCGATTTTTTTCCTTCAGCTTACTGCATTTCAGATTCAATACAAACAGTCTTAGTAGATTTAGTGTATTATTCTAACAAGTATTTTTGCAGTATATGCCTTTTTGTCACTTTGCAGGTGATACAGGTATATTACTTTGGTTGCACACCATAAGGTATTACGATGATACATCATATAGTTTGCTAGGTAGCTGATGGAGGACACTAGTACTGTTGTCCTCTTTAGAAACAAATCATCATTTGTGTTTATGGAAGAACAAAACCATTTTATGATTAAAATGTGAGTTTTAGATTTTTTTTCAATGTCTTAATGTTCCTTCTGATTGTTCAACCTTCTTTTCTGTAAAGCTTCATTTACTCTAGGCAGTTTTGTATCCAATACCACGATGAATCGACTTATTTGAGCGAGCAAAGTGATCATTCATGGCAGATAAAATGTTGACTTTGGTTAGGGTAGTGCTCATGTTGTGCATGCATAAAATGATCAGTAAGTGCTGGTTATTGTGTAATTGTGTTATGTAATGGGCCGTCTTCTGAATTGTGAGTAGTCAGGCAAACTGTAATTCTCCAGGCGTAGGAGTCTTGGTGTATAAGAAATTGCAGTGGCTCATTACATTGCCAAACTATGTGCATACGGATGTAATATAACAATATTACTACACCAGTGATCGCTTATCATTTTCATGTGCGGCTTGAAACTCAACACATACGGTCAATTTTTCGGTCGGAGTAGTAACATTTTTACAAGTCCGTCACTTTTATGTGTGGTTGTAGCTTTACTCAGTTTTTTGTTTTTTTTCTTCTTTTTTTTTTGTTTGGTTTTGTTTTATTTTGTTTTTCTACTGTCACCACAGCTGCTAAAAATCTCAGCTCCTGCCATTAATGTCTTCTGCATGCCTTTGTGTTTCCCCTTGTCATCCCTATCGGACCCCCTGTAGAGAGTGAGAACTTGCATTCTAGGAATCTCCCAGCGAATGTCAAGACAGACTGGAAGGCTTACTCGGCTTTATTAGGACATCTGCAGAAAAGCAATGTCTTGTTGTGCTGCATCATTATCTTTTTTAGATCTAAAAATATTTTTTAAGCAGTCGCGAAAAAATTAAAATAATGCTAATCATTTCCAGTATCATCCTGATAGACTTGACTTGCCTGTGTTTTTACTCCCCAATTTATTTATTAAGGCTGCTTTCACACTACGTATTTTTAACATGCGTCATGAACGTTTTTTTGCTGGAAAAGCGGATCCTGTTTTTATAAAGAAAAACGCATGCAAACGCATGTGTTATTTTGCAGGATACTGTCACTTGAAGTTTATGGGCGGGCATTGAAGTCATGTGATCGGGAGTGAGGGGAACTGAACGTGATAGACTGGGAGCCGGCGTCTGGAAGCTGCGGACGCTGGTAACCAAGGTAAACATCGGGTAACTAAGCGAAGTGCTTTGCTTGGATACCCGATATTTACCTTGGTTACGAGCGTCCGCAGCTGCTAGAAGCCGGGCTGCCTGCTCCCTGCACACGTAACCAAGGTAAACATCAGGTAACTAAGCGAAGCGCTTTGCTTGGTTACCCGAAATTTACCTTGGTTACGAGCGTCCACTGCTCTCGGGTGGGGGAGAGAGAGAGGGAGGGGGAGAGAGGGAGGGAGAGAGAGAGACTGATCATAAATGTTCATCAGTCTATGCCTGTAAATTTCTTTGTGTTACATGGCAGCTAAAAGATGCGCCATATTCATTAAGAGGTGTACTCATAAATTTGGCGCATCTTACCAAGTGCACACTTCATCAAGATTAGCATACAAAATGCCACTCTTAATGAATTAGGTTTCAGAAAGGAGCAGCAATTAAAATGGACTACTAGTATTTCTCATGAATAGCTGTCTAATTTTATGTAGCCAGCTCAAATTAATAGGATTGGTAGCCAATTTGGCTTATAGAAGGGTCCAGAGTGGTGGCTTTCGCTACAATAAGGGCTTGTGACCACGATCAAGACATGCTGCGCCCTGGATGCTGCGGGTCCTGACCTGCTGTGCCAGAAGTCTCCTCCGCAGGAGACCACAGTTGCTTGTGCCCACGATCAGGGTTTAAGGCGCTGCAGTCTCTCTATTCTGTTCTCCCTGCGGAAAATGCTTGCAACTCCGCAGCAAAAAGTTGACATGCTGCGGCTCAGGAAGCCGAACCGCAGGTCAGTTTACGCTGCAGGCAGTAGACACACAGTGGACATGGGATTTCTAGAAATCCATCCACTGTGCTTGTACTGTACATCACAGTGTTTTAGACGCAGCTGAAACATGCTGCGTCCAAAACGCTGTGAACACTGATAGTGGGTACACAGCCTAATAGTCATGGAAACCCATGGATATATTCATGAGAATACATTTTGAAAATGGGAATGTTCTTCTGTATTCATTGTCTGGTTTGATGATTCTTGGTGGTGTGTGGCAGACAGAGAGGTGGTCAATACATGAGAGAAATAAGAGGAAAAATTATGTTGACCGAATAGTTAGTAGAAGGGGCAATCCCAATATGTAAGTAACAGAACACCGCTCAGATACATGGGGACCAAAAAGGAAAGAGGATCACAAATACAATGTAGGGTTATTTTTATATTTTTAATATTATTTGTAGTGGTTTCTTTATTTTACAACTACTATTATATAGCATACAATTTTATGATTTGTTTGTTTTATTAACTTGCGTGTATTGTAGTACCAAACTGGTATGGTGAAGTGTGGGGGATCTGTCTCCCCTCATTGTCGAATCACAATCCTGTACGCTGAGACATGTAAGGAATAGAGTCTCACTCACAAAAATATTGTTAGTAATGTTAGCAGTAGAGAGGGATGATTAGTGATTAGTGCCGGTCAATTATGATGCTGTGTGTTATTCAAAGAAGGTGGCTTATTGATTCAACGCGTTTCGAAGCTTCCTTGCTTCTTCAAGAAAAAGAAAAACCACCAAGTGTTGTTTCTTTTTCTTGCTGAAGATGCTTCGAAACGTGTTAAATTAATTCACCATCTTCTCTGAATAACACACAGCATCATTATTGACCTGCTGGGCAGAATAACCATCAATACAATCCCTCTCCTACTTATCAGCTGATTGAGCCTGTGGATCTGAACCAGCGGTCATTTATATGCTTTATTTCTTACACTGAGTTGATCACATATGATTTATATTCCTTTTTTCTCAGATAAAACCCATTGCGCTATTTCTTCCTCCCAGTATAGGAGTCACTTTACCTGTTTAGATGCACTTGTCTTACATCTTTATATTGTCACACAGCTCCAAGGTGAGTCTTCAAGGAGTTTCATCATGATATTTCTTCAGAAGCGCACCACTCCTCTGCCTCTATGCTTTCCAGTTGCTGCAGGTGGTTCGCTTTTGAAGATTGACAGCTTGTCCCAGCAGCATGGTTATACCACTGATCCAAGTAGCGTGCTCTTCCAGTCGACTGATTGACACAGCTTTACCTTTACAGCAGTGAAGCACAGGGGGACTGAAGCTGGTTAGATCCAGCGAGCAGGCCAGCTGCAAGCAACGTTCTCTCCTTACCTAGGTACCCGGCCACTCTGAGACTGCAGGGTTCTCTCCTTACCTAGGTACCTGGCCATTTTGATACTGCAGGGTTCTCTCCTTACCTAGGAACACTGCCACTCTGAGGCTGAAGGGTTCTCTCCTTACTTACGTACCTTGCCACTCTGAGGCTCCAGGGTTCTCTCTTTACCTAGGAACCCTGCCACTCTGAGGCTGCAGCATTATCTCCTTTTCTAGGTATCCAGCCACTCTGATAATGCAGTGTGCTCTCCTTACCTAGGTACCTGGCCACTTTGAGGCTACAGGGTTCCATCTTACCTAGATACCCGGCCACTCTGAGACTGCAGGGTTCTTTCCTTACCTAGGTACCTGGACACCACCAGGTGTTTTTTCTTTTTTTCATGAAGATGTGAGGCAGCTTCGAAACACGTTGAATTAATTTACCGTCTTTTCTGAATAACGCACAGCATCATTATTGACCTGCAGAGCGGAATGACCATTAATCATCCCTCTCTCTCCTACTTATGGGCTGTTTGAACCTGTGAATCTGTAGCAGCGGTCATTAATATGCCTTTTCTCTTCCACTGAGGTGATAAAACCCATTGCGCGTTACAGGGTTCTCTTCCTACCTAGATACCCGGCCACTCTGAGACTGCAGCATTCTCTCCTTACCTAGGAATCCTGCCACTCTGAGGCTGCAGGGTTCTCTCCTTACTTAGGTACCTTGCCAGTCTGAGGCTGCAGGGTTCTCTCTTTACCTTGGTAGCCGGCCACTCTGAGGCTGCAGCATTATCTCCTTTTCTAGGTATCCAGCCACTCTGATACTGCAGTGTGCTCTCCTTACCTAGGTACCTGGCCACTCCGAGGCTACAGGGTTCTCTCCTAACCTAGGTACCCGGCCACTCTGAGATTGCTGGGTGGCCAATAATCCAGGCAATGAACTATACAATATAAAATTAAAAATGGTTTTGTTCTTATAAAGTGAATTGTACAGTTACTTGTTCTTACAAGCACTTTGCAATTTTACTCATTTAAGAACTTAAGAATTGCCTTATACAATGGGGGCATTACCTCATATAGATAATAGTCAATTACTAGATTTTTTTTAGTTTAATCTTTTAATGGGGCTCTAAATGTGAACGTAATATGTTTACTTACTGGTAATATTTTCCCGCCATAATAAACCTGAATGTGTGATGACTCGACGTTGCATGAAAATGCTGCTGTATTCCTTTATTCTTGTATCCATTCTAAAGCCTGATGATCTCATCATATCCCTGTGTATAAGCCCCTGAGCTTAATCTGCAGAATAATGCAAACACGATCCTTTACTATTCACCTCAATTACCTAGCACGTTGTAAGACAAGAGTTTCCATCATCAGGGGATACGACCATCAGCGATGGGATATAATATTACCACCCAGGAATAAATCTAAATATCTAACAAAGCTTTGCTTCATGTAAGCAATGTATGCAAGCGTAAGAGGCGACACGGTACGTGCTGGTTGTCTGAACACGTCAACCTGATTACTTTTTTCTTATCCCAAATCACATTGCATTACATTCCAAAACCTTTGTGTTTCGCGCTCTGAGCTTCCTGTAGTCTGAGACATACAGGAGATGTTTTTAGTCTTTAGGTTTCCCTCTATGAATTTGTCTGTATACTCGGCTGGTGGTCCCAAATAATTTAAGGTGTTGATTAATGAAGCAGGTAATGGCAGTGCTTCATATGTGCATTAGTTCCATTGATAAATCTACATTTAGATGCAATTCCATCTGTATTTAACTCATGTTCTCTCGGGGAAAATAATTATTTTGCTAAATGATTTTGAGTTCTTTCTAAATGTTGAGAGAACATCTGCTCATTGTGATTCTTCCCTGCAAGCAGCTGCACGTTTTATCCTACGTGAGCTAAAGGACATGAAGCCAAGAATTTCGGCACCTTTTTGTCTTCTCAAACTGGCCTGACATATTAATCCTCATACACACTGCCATATTAGTTAATAATAGGGCTGTTGTTTAGGTGCACGCCTTGTGTATTCATGTATCCAAAGGAGGGATTTCCGATCAAATTTCCTGCCGGAAAATGTATGACATTCTCCATCAAATGACAAATACACAGAGGTACAGTAGAATCGATATATGTCTGTATATACAGTAGATATTTGAAGAAAGTACAGCATCGCCGGATATGTTTGCTAAAAAAGTGACTATCATACGTGCAAAAGATAAAAGATAATATTCACTTATATTACAAATTAATATCTTGTTTTTCTTCTTACACATATGAAATAAAGTGCCCCTTTTTTTTGCAAGCACATCCGGTAATGCTGGACTTTCTTCAAATCTGTATATCTAAGCTTTCACGAGTTTTGGTAAAGCCCGGAAAATTATACCATCAAGGCAAAGCTGTTTTTTTTTTTTTTTTTTATTCTGTATGCTCAGCAAATGTCAGTAACTCGATAGCGCTCTGTTCTGTAGATGGAGACACCTTTCCCGATCTGTGTCCTTTTGTCAAGAGATAAGTGGACACGTGAAAGTTCAGTTCGGCGAATTCAGCCGGACTTTAGATAAACTTCAGTTTGGGACCTGGACTTGACCTGAACCCTAATGTAAGTCACCTATTGGGTAGTTTGGTTCTCCAGCCACATTCAGCCAGCCATAAAAAAACACTTCCATGAGAGGATTGGTAGGTTTATTCCTTTTTTTTGTGCACCCTACATCTGATCACGCTGTTGTTACCCAAGTGCGAGCCATTCAAACACTGCAAGCAGCTCGTACTGGGCTGAGCACTGAGCATACTCGAGAACAGCGCTGATCACGTGAGTTGTCAGCATATGTGGAGCGCCCAAACTTCGAACCCAAATTGGTTTGCTCATCTCTACTTGCATCTGCAATGAACATAAAACACCATTGATGAGTAGCGATGGAATTCATTAACTGTACAGAATACACCTAGCATCAACTAATCAGATTTCCCTCCCAATCACGCAAACATGCACATTGGGTTTCGCTTGGGCCGTGAATGTATTCAGAATTGAAGGGGATGAGGGGGGAATTGGAGCCCATACACATTGCTCCATCCTAGTCATTAAGTAACCACTAATTAGCTTCATACAAGATGATTGGTGGCTGTTAAAGTGCCTTTTAGACAGGGTGACTGAATTGTGTGCACACAGGACTTCTGTTAATATGATCATTCTGTGCACATAGGATATCAGATGGCATAAGAAGCTTCCAAGCACCATAGACATGACGTCTCGTCATCTAGAACAAAATGATCAATGAAAGTTAGAAACCTTCAAACACATTAGGCTACGTGCACTCATTAAATATTTTGTCAGAGGTTTTTTTACCTCAGTATTTGTAGCTAAAGCCAGGAGTGGAACAGTCAGAAGAAAGTATAATAGAAACACAAGCACCACTGCTGCATTTTTTGATCCACTCCTGTTCTGGCTACAAATACTGAGGTAAAAAACTCACCAAATATTCAACGTGTGCACCAGCCTTAGATGGTAGGCTGAGCCACCAAAATCTGTACATTCCTGTTGGAGGAAATGTAAGATTTCAGCATGTTTGATCTTTTATTCTTCCAGAAGATAAGAACTGTTAAAGCAAACTCAGTCAAATATATTTCACAGACTGTATATGGACCACAAAGTTCAGACAGACCATGGGTTTCCTGTCCTAAATATATAGCCTCAAATATGCCTATGATGCTATAAGCCAGGGTCAGGAGAGCTTGTGCCGTAACTTCAGACAAGTCAGAAGGTATGGGCATAAGATGGAGCCTCAGGACCGGATCTGCGCAGAAAATGGATGAAAACACTGGAGGGTGAGTATAAAGGCCCTGTCACACACAGAGATAAATCTTTGGCAGATCTGTGGTTGCAGTGAAATCATGGACATATTGTTCCATTTGTACACAGCCATAAACCTGGCACTGATTGTCCACAATTTCACTGCAACCACAGATCTGCCGCAGATTTATCTCTGTGTGTAAAGTGGCCTTAAGATCAGCGCAGGGGACATAGGTTTTAAGCACAAATCCAGAGGTAAAAAAAACCCCAGTGGCTTCGTGCTTTAAGCAGAAAGAAACTGGTTTGTAGAAAATAAAGCTCAAACAATAGGAAAAAAGTCCAGCTCACCTGTCCAGAGAGAGTGCATCGGATGAAAAGTTCCACAATATTGATCCATAGAAAAAAATCCAGTACTTCTAAAAAATGAACTTTTATTACTTCAGATTAAAAATGAGTCAAACAAGCGGTTTACATGATTTGAGGCTAAATGCCTTTTAATCATAATTGGTTGTAATTAAGAACCATTTGGCCTCAAAATGCGTAAGCTGTTTTATTATTTATTATTTATTTGTCTTTTTAATTTGAAGTAATAAAAGTTCATTTTTTGAAGTGCAGGATTTTTTCTGTGCATCCTTATAGAAAATAGAGGTTGCACTTTTATTACATTTTTATCTTTGGCACTGTAGGGGGATTATATACTGTCAGGACTACATGGGTGTCCAGTTGTCAGCTTGGTGCCAGCACTTCACACTCAAGGACCTGGTATTAGCTATCGAGTCTTTCTTCCTATTACTTAGGTCCAGATATGCAAAATAGATCAGAATTTTGGCATCTCGGGTTTATCAACGGATAGAGACCATGTAATGATGTTGTTAACACTAGTGGGATTGATGTGTACATATATAAGATGAGTAGTGGGATTGATGTGTACGTATGTGTGATGAGTATCTATTTGGCTTAGAAGTATTGTTTTGTTTGTTCTTCTTGCATAGAGATAATTTGATGATTACTATGTTTGTGCATTTTTCTTCTACTTTTGGTGTTATTTTACATTTTGTGAATGGTATGTGTTGTTTTCAGTCTGTAGCTCGGCTTTCCTAACCTGGGCAAAGACTCGGCTATTTTACCACTTTATCAATATGTGGCACTCTGGGGCACATGCTGTGCCAGCTCACCCTCCCTGGCTGCTTCCCTGAATGTACAATCAAGAGAAAAACTAATGCCAAATCAGAGAAAGTGCTCAGCACTCTAAAACATTTTTTTTTCAATCATCTTGTACAATATATAACAGTACACATTAAGGATATTCTGAAGACAGTTTGTGATCTGTACGGTTTCTGGGTGGTAGGTGCGTCAGATCACCGATTACATCTGAAGGTGACATGAGCTTGACTTTGACCTGTGCTTCAATACAGCTTTCATTACAGGGAATATCATCAGAATATTACCTTTTGTAAAGATCCAATTGTTATTTTTACATTTATTTTTTTAGTTTTTATTGTTGCTTGATTTAAAAATGATCTTGACATCTCACAGTTGTTATATTACTGCTGAGCTTAATGAAAGCTCGGTTCATCAAAAACACTCTGATAAGTCATAAAATATTTGCACAATGCCAAATTGCACAAATTTTGCAATTTTTGTATTTTCACGTTAATTTGGCAGAGCTGGTCTGGACCAGCTGCCATTAAATTAACCAGAAGTTATACCATTATTTACTCCAGAGATCTTACTCCATCCCCTTACTTGAGTAGCATATTGTACATCTCTATGCTGGAGTACAGTCCAATATCCAAGAATTTACACTGGAGGAACCTGAGAGGGAGTGTGAGTTATCTCTAAACCATGATGATACTGTTCTCCCATTATTAAACAAAGGCTGCTCTCTTTTATTTTTCTCCTCTGTTTGTATTCCATAGTGCATAGTATCCATAGTACTTTATTGGAGGTGCATCAATCGCATCATTAATGGCAAGAATTGTGTAATGCCCATACCGGCATCCCCGCACTGTCTTGCCTCCCTCCCCTGACGGGGATGTCAGTTTCCTCACTTGTCTGGGTGTTCTACCACGGCGGTCCCTTCTCCGTCCCATTCTGCTGTCTCCCGGAGTGTCTGTGCACCTTGCAGGCTTCTGACCTCTGGCCGTGGGGCGCGCCCGCTGCCACGCCAGTTTTCTTAAAGGGCCAGCATCCTCCTAACCCGGAAGTGCCTCCCAGGTCAGCTGGGAGGTTGCAGGTACTTAAGGCACCTCTGTCTCCTACTATACAAGTTGATGCAAGTATCCATATTGGTCACTTCGGCCAACGTCCATCCTTCCATCCCAGACAGATCCACTCCTCTGCCTACCACTGCTCCGTTTCCACCAGAGACTTTAGTGTGCCTGTGGTGCCAGCTGACAGGGTACCGTAGATCCCCTTGGGCTGCCTTCTGCTGGCTGCTTACCAGCGTGTGTACCTGCTGCCACCTTTGGAGGCAGTAGTGAAAAATCGGCGGACGGTTGAGTTTGCTCCCCTAGGCAAGAAAACGGTACGTTCGGTCCAGTGGACACACTAAACAGTGCTCACCCTGCAAGCATAACAAATTGAATGAAGTCTTGTCCTAGAAGGTCTGTAAGTGGCTGCCAGCACAATGGATTACTGTTGGCCACACAATGATTTGGTAGTAGAGATGAACGAACCCGTGGTTTGGTGTTCGTACCAAACACAGACTTTACACAAAAAACAGAGTTCATGTTCAGAGTTTGTGTGCTTTATGTATGCAAACCACTCCTGCAAGCATTGCTGTGCTTAGGTACTCTTGGTGCTCAGCTCAGTACTAGCTGCTTGCACTGTTTGAATGGCTCGCACTGGTGGTAAAAACAGCAAGATTGCATGTAGAGTGCACCAAACAAAACAAAAATGGAAAAATTGTGCCCAATCGCCCCACAAGAGATCTGTTCATGGCTGGCTGCATGTGGGCGGAGACCCGAACTGCCCAATTAGTGACTTCCATTGGGGTTCAGGTTAATAACTAGCTAAAGTCCAGCTGAAGCCACCAAACCAAATGTCCATTGGTCGGCTCATCTCTATTCGATTGATATTTTTGATGGAAGCTTTCTTTTCTGAGAGAGCTACCAAACTCCAAGGTTGTGGCTTATCTAGCCAAGAACAAAAGGAACCTTCATCTGAAATTAAGGCCCCGTCACACACAACGAGACTGTTTCTGTGACGCAGCAGCGATCTCGTTATGTGTGACACTTACCAGCGATCAAGCCCCTGCTGTGAGATCGCTAGTCATTGCTGAATGGTTGGGACCATTTTCTTCAAAGGCGATGTACTGCTGGGCAGGATGCATCGCTGTGTTTGACGCCCACCAACGACCTCCTAACACAGTCCCAACGCCTGCCGAGATCGTTATACAGGTCGCTGATCGTTACTGTGTCGTTGGTAAGATCTGACTGTGTGACATCTCACCAGCGACCTCCCAGCGACTTACCAGCAATCCTTATCAGGTCGCATCATTTTCGGGATCGCTGGTAAGTCGTTAAATGTGACGGGGGGGGGAGCTTTAGATATGCTGGATTTTATTTCTCTTTTCATTGACCTAACAAGATTTGCTACTTAAATAAATATGGTCTGAAATTCATGTTCAATGCACCTGAACAAACTGGTTCTCAAGTATTTTTAGACTAATCTGAACAAGTGACATGAATAAAATAACTCCTTAAGATAGAATCTTCACTCTTAAGTCAATGTGACTGGTGGCAGATGTGCTCAGTGATTAAGAAGGTGACATTTTTATTACGGTGATCCCCCCTGTCCAAACCCAGCACATTAGGTTAGGATGGGAAGGAGGCCTTTTGACAAGGTAATCACCAGCTGCTGTGCAAACTCTCAGGGGTGTCTAATATTTTGCTGCTTTACCTCTTGGTGAAATGTTACAATTACTACATTACAGATTTTGAGTTCTCTACAATTATGGAATTTACATGTCTGTGTTTTCATTAGTCAGAGCTGAGGGGGATATTATACAGTGGGTGCGTGACTGGAGTTACTCAAAACTATAAAAAAAAAGTGATCTCCATCTAATCACTAGTCCTGATGCTACCCAAAATATAATTTATTTATTCTTTTTATTCCCTCTATAATTTTGATTTAGTGTGCAAATTTTATGGCATTTACCAAGGGGGGCACGTCTTTTTAGGCTGCTCCTTAAAATTAACCCAAGAGAACCGCTTCCTTCATAAGGACCATGAAAATCAGCACTAAATAAAAAGGCCCATATCTCTGAAATCATATGGCAAAATTAAAATAAAGAAAGAAAGAAAGAAAGAATAAACTGGAATACTCAGGCAGCAGTGGGAAATAAATATAAGCAAAAATTGTCCACTTCTGACTCAGTGGATATGTCCTCTTTAAACAGAATATTTTTTAACCTGTTTAAAAATCTTCTTGAATTATACATTTTTGCCACAGCATGATGTCTTAAAGGAACCTGTCATGTCTCCAAACACTATTAACCTGCAGATGTAGGGTTAATCTGCAGGTTAATAGCATTCTAAAGCCGTGCAGCCGCCGCACTGAGGACCCAGCTACTGGGAGGAAATTAACTTTATTCTTCCCAGCAGCCTCTGACTCTTGGTAATGCAGGCACAGCTTTAGTCACCGCTCAGTATACAGTGAGTGGTGGCTGTAACCACGCTCTAGTACTGACTGAGAGCTGACTCCGTAGTGATGCACTGAAGAGCCATCTGCCAGTCAGTGCTGGGGTGCAGTTACAGCAGCTGCTCACTATTAACAGGGTGGTGACTGAAACTGTACTGCCTATGACTGAAAGTCCTAGGCTGCCGGGAGGAATAAAGTTAATTTCCTCCGGACATCAGGGTTCTCTGTGCCGACACCAGGCCTCTTCATAACACAATTTTTCTGCAGGTGAACCTCATATCTGCAGCTTAATAGACATTTTTTTTTACTACAGGTTTGCTTTAACATGTATGATCAGTTATTTTACATAAAGTCTATACAGTAGCAACAAAAGATTTCCTCTTTTTTACCAAAATACGCAACTTTAAAACCCTCCAAAACTAACTTCCTAAAAGTTTAGTTGAGCCTGGTGGTATTCTACCTCAATGCCACTGTCAGGCACATTAAATTGCATCAGTACTCTCTCGTAAATGCGTTTTCATCACATCCGAAGAGTTTGGGGGTTAGTGGATTGGACATATGAGACAGACAATATTCCGGCTACACAGCCATTACCTTATTGTATTTAGAAGTTTGTGGCCCTTGGGGAAATTAGTGAGCCGATAGTTACTGGCTGAATCTTTTCATGATGAGCAGGGACCATCTGGTGACAGCACGCTTTTTCAAATGTCATTTTGCGAAATACTTAGAGATAAATAGTGATCAAAGTGATTCTCAAATTAAAAATAACATAATTGCCTTTTTAACAGAGGTTTCTTGGTACCTTCTGCTTTGTTAAGAAGACTGAGGGATAGAATCAAGTGGAGTCTTCATAATAGCTTTTCAGCCAAACCTTTTTTTTTGCCTTTATACATTTTGTCCTCTTGCTTTTTGAGTGTAGTCTCACTGCTAATGCGCCAACTTCTTTATATACCTTAGCGCTGTAAGTAAACTTTAAAAATCTTATTAATAAACCCTAAAATGATAGAGATGGAATATGGCACAGATTAACTTATATTTGTTCAAACATGGAGGAATGAAACAAAAACTGTTGCTTATATCATTGATTATATCTGATGAGGTCCAGAATACTCAGTCAGCAATGAATTTCTATCTTGTATTTTGAGGATTATTGTTTCTTCATTAAATTTTTCAAACTCTGTTATTACGGTCATTCCACCAGTTTGCTGTATCTGTTAATCCAGAATCCAAAGTTACCCTCTTTGGGTTACCAGTTGAGTAGCTTATATGATCATTTTTTCTTTTCCAGTAAAGAAAGTAAAAATTCACATTCACAATATCTGTTTAATATGGCCAGAATTGTCGTTAAAGGAGTTGTCTTCTTCTGAACAGCCACTTCTGGTCACCCCAAAGGCTTTACCAAAATAAAAAAAAAGAAAAATGCTATACATTAAGGATAAGTCGATCGATCTGCAATGGATTGAACAAAAGTAAAATTTGAACATATTGAGATTCGGTTCACAGTTTGCTAAAAAGACTTGTTCAGCACCATTTCCCACACTGCTAAAGCATTAGAGAGCCGGCTAATTTCTTTTTGTGTATCCATGTGAACCTCCCCATAAGACTCTGCAGCTATGACCTCTATCGGATTGTCATATTATGTACAGTGGTGGTCAGAACTAGGGCCATCACAGATTAGCGATTCCCAATTGAGCAGAGTTTGTACAGCAGAGTCATTCTGCATCTCCAGAGCCACTGGGTATGACTGGATTTGTGGCACCCCTGACGGGTCAGGTGCCACAAGGTATTGCATCTAGTCACAGATGCGGTGCTAACCTCGGGTTCTTGGAAGATCAATGCCGGTAGAAACCAAACAAACACACATAGTCATGTCCTTTCTTCCAGACTGGGTGACAGGCTAGAGACTGGATAGCCACATATGGTGGAGACTGATCCAAACCCGCTAGTCAGAAACCAGGAAACGGGGAGGGGCTAGTCAGTGTTGGGCAGTTGACAGTAGTCAGACATGGAGTAAGGAGGTCTGAAGTTAACGTGCATACAGACGACAAGTGTGGAGTGACTGACTGCGTTAAAAGGAGTACAGTCGATGGGAGAGTATGGAGAGTACTCACAGGACTGGGCACCAGCGGGTGCAGAACCCTAGGTCAGACAGACACTCCAAGCTCATCTGATAACTCTGGTAAGGGGATCTTCACGGTTCCTCACCAACTTGAGAGCCCGGAGCACAGCAGCAAAGGGAGAACCCAGGGAGCTGAGACAGAGCTCCAACCCAGATAAGGTTCAAGCTGCCTGCATACGGGCCAAGACTGAAAGACCAGGAGGGGACCCTAAATGCTTCAGGCTACAGGGACCCACCCACCAGAGAAGGGTGCAAGGAAGAAAAGCTCACCAGGTCACAGAACCGACACTGGGACAAAAGTAACACCGAGGCCCCGTTTGGGACAGAGCAGTACCAGTCGGGCTGCTGCTCACCAAACCTATGAGTAAAAGACAAGTTAAACCACAGCTCTGGTGTTGCCTGAGTTCTTCTCGTACCTGTTCCACCTGTTATCCCCTGGGGCTCAGCCCTACTTACGGAGGGCCACAACACCTAAGCTGGCGAAATCCCACCAGCTTCAGTAGTGGGATACTCTGCAGCGGCGGCTTCCCTCACCTAGCTGCAAACTGCAAGTGGCGTCACGACAAACTCTTTATTTTTATTCTTTCCTTGTACAAAACCCCTTTTTAAGCGACCCCTAGGGTCATGGAACCAGACAACGGCCACCCATGATATTTTCCCTGAAACACTGGGCATGGGACCGAGTACCCGATAGCCCTGAGGTGGGACAGATTCACACTTGCATGAGGATCGCATCGCACTGCCCGGACCAGCCTGCTGCTTTCCTGACAGGAGCGTGTCAGCTTCTTGTATTTGTATGCAGCTAACACACTCCTGGCAGGAGAGCCGCTGACCGGTCCGAGCAGTGCGTTGTGATCCTCGCACAAGTCACACACAGGTGTGACTCCAGCTTGTCTTTTACTCGCTTCTAGAGTGTAAACTCTAATGGTCATCGAGGTCTTCTCTCTAGCTCCTTAATAAATATGAGTGAACCTTTGGAGGTTCGGTTCGCTAACCGCAATCAAACCGAATCTCCACTGGTCCAAACTTGCCCGAGTCCAGTTCGAAAACACTTGTTGGCAGTTTAAGTCTCATAAGCAGATTGATTCCGGGGGAGGATGCATGGGCTTTTTCAATTTTTTATTTGCTGCACACTACATATGATCATGCTGTTGTTACCCCCAGTGTGCGAAGTTCAAACACTGCAAGAGGCTCGCACAGGGCTGAGCACAGCGTTGCTCACACAAGTTAAGTTCGCACGTATAGCATCTGAACTCCAAACCCAAGCTCTGTTTTTTTAAGTTGGTGTTTTTTCGAAAACCGAACCTCGGGTTCACTCATCTTTACTCCTTAAGAGTGTAAGGTCTTATGAACAGCATGATTCTCCCTCTCCTGTCCCCCATGTCTATTTTTCCAAGAAATTACAAGATTTCCAGTATTGAAATTTGTACAAATTTATTGACAGTGAAATACATTTTCTGGGAAAATTTGCTGAAGCCGGCGAATTTGAATTTCAAAAAATCAGTTTCTCTCTAGTATACGCAAATCTAGGACCATCACCACTCTTCACTAACAGCACTTTGTTCCCCATCACGTACATAACATGGTCACATGAGAGTCGCAGGCACTGCCCATGTGATAGAATAGTGAAAGCTGCAGTGGTATGGGCCAAAATTGTGGTGCAATTTTGGTGCACAAGATCAATTTTTAAACAATGTCTTTTGTCCACTTAAGGCTACTTTACACGCTGCGATATCGGTCCCGATATCGCTAGCGTGGGTACCCGCCCCCATCTGTTGTGCGACACGGGCAAATCGCTGCCCGTGCCGCACAACATCGCGCAGACCCGTCACACATACTTACCTGCCCGGCGACGTCGCTGTGACCGGCGAACCATCTCCTTTCTAAGGGGGCGGTCCGTGCGGCGTCACAGCGGCATCACTGAGCGGTCGCCCAATAGAAGTGGAGGGGCGGAGATGAGTGGCCGGAACATCCCGCCCACCTCCTTCCTTCCTCATAGCGGCCGGGAGGCAGGTAAGGAGAGGTTCCTCGTTCCTGCGGCGTCACACATAGCGATGTGTGCTGCCGCAGGAGCGACGAACTACATCGTTACTGCTGCAGTAACGATAATCGAGAATAGTTCTCTCTCTGTTGGTGTCCCTCAAGGCTCTGTTCTGGGACCATTACTTTTTTCTATCTATACATTTGGCCTGGGACAACTCATAAAGTCCCATGGCTTCCAGTACCACTTATATGCCGATGACACTCAGATCTACCTCTCTGGTCCAGATGCCACATCTCTGCTGTCCAGAATCCCAGAGTGCCTATCTGCTATATCTTCCTTCTTCTCCTCTCACTTCCTAAAGCTCAATGTGGCCAAAACTGAGCTGATCATCTTTCCTCCGTCTCACCTACACTCACTACCTGATCTATCTATTACAATAAATAACATCACGCTCTCCCCAGCACCCAAAGTTCGGTGCCTCGGAGTGACCTTTGACTCTGCCTTGTCCTTCATATCACACATTCAATCCCTCACCACCTCCTGTCGTCTTCAACTCAAAAATATTTCCAGAATCCGCCCCTTCATCAATTCTCAATCTACAAAAATGCTAGTGCATGCTCTCATAATCTCCCGCCTCGACTACTGCAACACCATCCTATGCGGTCTCCCTGCTAACACGCTCGCCCCTCTCCAGTCCATCCTTAATTCTGCTGCCCGACTGATCCACCTCTCGCCTCACTACCACCCCGCTTCTCCTCTCTGCATGTCCCTTCACTGGCTCCCAATCTTCCATCGTATCCAATTCAAACTACTAATACTGACCTACAAAGCCATCCACAAATTGTCTCCTCCATATATCTCTGAACTAATATCTCGCTACACTCCAAAACGTAATCTCCGGTCCTCCCAAGATCTCCTTCTCTCCTCCTCTCTCATTCGCTCCTCATGCAATCGCCTCCAAGACTTCACCCGAACATCCCCAGTCTTCTGGAACTCACTGCCTCAACACGTCAGACTATCTACTACACTTGCAAACTTCAAACGGAACCTAAAGACTCATCTGTTCAGAAATGCCTATAACCTTCAATGACCTCACTGCCTCACCACCGTGCGGAGCTGCCGCCCCACCACCGTGCGGAGCTGCCGCCCCACCACCGTGCGGAGCTGCCGCCCCACCACCGTGCGGAGCTGCCGCCCCATCTACACCCCACCTACTGTCTCCTCCCTATAATCCTATAGAATGTAAGCCCGCAAGGGCAGGGCCCTCTTCCCTCTGTACTAGTCTGTCTACTGTAACTTGTACATGTATTTTGTATGTAACCCCCTTCTCATGTACAGCACCATGGAACTAATGGTGCTCTATAAATAAATAATAATAATAATAATAGACCCCCATGTCACCGATCAGCGATTTTGCACGTTTTTGCAACGATGCAAAATCGCTCATCGGTGTCACACGCAGCAACATCGCTAATGCGGCCGGATGTGCGTCACAAATTCTGTGACCCCAACGACTCCGCATTAGCGATGTCGCAGCGTGTAAAGCCCCCTTAAGTCTCACATCCTTTTAAGCAAAGATTCACAAAGTGTCTAAAATATATAAAAAGTATGATACAAGGCTACTTTTTGGCCATCATAATCCTATAACATTACAAAGGTACAATTTTTTTTTAAACTTGTTTCTTATGTTGGTTGGTTTCCAAACCTTTCAAGCTGAGTAAATTGTTAGTAAGCAAGAAAATGTATTATTATTATTTTTTTCATGGTAGAAAATACCCCGAGGTCTATAAATGATTAGCAATCAACTTTTTTTTTTCTCTAGCAATCTGCCTGCAAGGTGTCTGTCTGTGCAAGCAGTTGTTCTCACTCACTGTGTGATACTGTTATATCAAAGGATGCAAAAAAAAGGATAAAAACAGCCATTATTGGGATGGAAATGCATTTTAGCTCTCATGTACAGTAGAAATTTGATGAGACGTATCTGATGCTGAGTAAGAACACTATATATTCTAATAAAATTATATTATATAATTTTTTTCAGAAAAAAATGCTTTAGGATCTGGCTAAAAAAATGAATTGGAGCAAAATGAATATTTCAGCAACTGTTTTATTTACCGTTTCTAGATGTTTAATACAAAATCATGGAATACATACAGTTTGATCAGAAATATTTGGACAGGCCCTGTTCTGTCCCTTACCATTGGGTAGACTTGGTGGTAGTCAGGGTTGAGCCACCGTCTCCTGTCGGGCCTTACCTAATGCCCCCAACCCAGGGCTGGGCAGGACACGAAGAATAAAACCACCCACAAGACAAAGACAAGGGGATGAACTGAAACTCACTCACACCACAAATATCCACAGAGGAGAGACAAAAAGACACCAGAGGGGATAAACCAAAGGGGAAGGAGTAAGTCACACCACGGAGCTATCGTGCAGCGCAGACAACAAATCGCTGATCACCAAATGAAGGATCATCATGGACACCGAGATATCGTAACTGCAAGCAGAAACAATCTTCGGCGGTCTTCTACTACACACCCTATCCTTAAATAGGAGGAGACCAGCTGTGGAAGGAAATCAACAACCTTACTCTCAAGACATTGCTTCAACAAGGATAAACCCCTTCATGGCTGGGAGCAGTGCAACAACTGAGCGAACGCCCAGCCGAGCTGAGTACTTAAGAAAAAGCAGGTTTCCTGTCGGACTCTGTGACCAGAGTCCATCGCAGTAAAAGTACTCTGCGTGTGCGGATACGGACAGTGCATGACAGTGTGCCACCCCCGCGACAGCCGACGGGCTGCTCGGAGCCGGATCCACAGTGGCTAGAGGGGTCTCCGGATCCGAGTGGTGTCCCGGGACTCAGTGATGGATGGAGTGGGAAACCCGTCGGGGGTGAAGGGATATCGGGTACTCACACAGTCCAAAGTCACTGACGCTGACACCAGGTAAACCAGACTCTTGAATGCTCCGTCTCCGTTGGTCGAGCACGCTGGGTCCGTGCCCCTTTGGTGTTGCTGGTTGGTCTGAAGCCTTGTCCCTTGGCACTGTGTGTTCTTTGTATGGATCCCTTTCGCTTAAAACTACTCAGGTACTGCTCACCTGCGTGACTAGCAGGGTGAGCTTGCTCTCAGGGTTCACGCTTGGGATTTTCTGGACGGTTGTGGGAAGTCCTATCCCCCTCATTGCGTTAGTACCCCAATTCTGGAGCGGGTGGGGATTCGGTTCCTGAAGACTCCATTTCCGTCGGGTGAATTACTGGGCTGCGTGAAGCTTCTCCCAGCCTAGGGTACGCGTACCCCATTGTGCCCTGGCCCCTGCCCGGTTGTAGCACAAGGCAGCCAGCCTGCTCTCTGTAGCAGCACCGTGCCCCCTGTGAACTGATCCAAAATGTTGTGTACCCAAAATGCCACCAATAAAACCTGTAACTCAACCCACAAGAAACAAGTCGCCACTCAGATTCATCATCTGTTAACAGATATATAGGGGGTTTTCACATTACTGATAACACAAGGGCTCTGGAAAAGCACTATGGCTCCTCGCCCCCCCAAAAGAAAATCAGTGAAAATCAGTGAAATCTGTGTTCTCAAACACAAATCCGCCCTTCCCCTATGAGACCCACAGTGTGCCTAAACAGCAGTTAGCATCCACATGCTTGGCATTTCTGTAGTGAGGAATGCCTCCTTAATTTACAGGGAGCAGGTCTCCAGAAGCATGAGCTGGGCACAATATGCGGGCATTACATTGTGCTGGATAATACAAAGGTAGATTTCAATTTTCTCCTGTTACCCTTTTAAATATTAAAAATGTGTGCCTTCAGCATAAGTTTAGTTGAAAAAAATGTAATTTCATTTTCACGACCCAATATTATAAAATTCTATGAAGCACCAATGGGTTCAAGATGCTCGCCACATGCTTAGCTAAAGTCCTTGAGGGTTGAGGGGTGTCGTTTCCTAAAGGGTGTCACTTTTGGGGGGTTTCTGCTTTTTTGGAACCTAATATTATAAAATAATGATATCACTTTATATTGAGCAGAATTAAGTATGCTGACATCCTCCAATATACCATATGAGCCCACATATAGCCTCTCTATATACCGTATAAGCCACACACTGCTCCCCTATATACCCCCTATATACCAAATAAGTCTCCGCACATGCCCTATATACAGCATGAGCCCCCTACATACAGTATGAGCTCCCACATATACCCTCTATATACAGTGTGAGCCCCCACAAAGCCTCCCTATATATAGTATGAGCCCTCACGTAGCCTCCTATATACAGAATGAACTCCCAAATTGCCCCCTCCTAAATACAGCATGAGCCACTGGATAGCCTCTCTATATACAGTAGGGGCCACTATATAGCCTCCTAAATACAATGTGAGCCCCAACATAGCCTCCTATATATAGTATAAGCCCCCAAATAACCCTTCCATAGAGTGTGAGCCCCCACAGTGCCCCTAAATACAGTATGAGTCACTACTTAGCCCCTATATTCAGTGTGAGCCACCACCTGGCCCCGTATATACAGTATGACATCCCACATAGCCATTCTATAGGGCCATACGTAGACAAGTACAATAATCATGAACAATGCAAGGCACAGACTAGCACAGGGGGAGAGAGGACCCTGACCTCAAGGGCTCACAGTCTACAATGGATGGGTGAGGATATGTGACGCCCCTGGACTAGTCCAGGGTGTCACAGGGAACTGCACTATTCTCTATCCTTGGTGCAGGGCCCACCCTCCTTGGTTCCGGGGTCCGCAACAGTGATTCTGTACTAACAGCACAAATCCTAGTCACCCAAACACTACACTTGTCAGGCACACCAGGGGCGTGGTTCCAGCTGGGAAAGGAACCGCCCACCTATGAGTCAGACAGGCTGGTGGGAGGAGTCAGTTAGACAGTTGGTAGTAACTGAAAAAGAGAGAGGACCTGGGGATTAAGAGCTCCCTGAGGAGAGCCTGGCTGGGTCGCAGACAGTGGCCTGTACTTGACGGCTCAGAGATTAGCGGCGTCAACACAGCGGAGGGATAGGACTTCCCACACAGAGCAGTCACAGAAAATCCCACGTGCCAGCTGCTAAGAGCAGGTCCCAATTAAAAAGAGGGACGGGACCCGAAGGTTTCAAGCCAACGGGGCCAGGGACACACACAGTATACAGTGTATGGAGGAAGGCTCCAGTCCACCACAGAATCACTGAAAGGGACCACCGCACGTGCAGTCACCGAGTGCAGCAGTACCAAGAGACTTTGTTTACCTCAGAGTCTGTGTCCACTGAATGCGTCATCACACCTGAGTGAGTACCCTGGCTCCCCAGCGCCCTGCCGGCCCTATATCAATATAGGCTGTTCCTACCTATTCCCTACCCTGAGTCCCGGGGCCCCTACCTGCGGAGGGAATCACCACCAGGCTGCCCCAACACCATCAGCCCCGGCACTCCCATACAGCAGCGGCGGTATTCCTTATTACCGCACACCGCAGGTGGCGTCACAAATATTCTCCCCCGTAAAAAACCTTTTTGTTTTTCATCAAAGTGTCTGCCGAGCAGTCCGACTGCTGCTAGGGCGTCACACATTGATTTTTGGCGTCACGAACAGGATTGGACTGGACCCACTAACCTGGGTGACGTGCGCCTTCTCCAAAACTGTTGAGCCCAAAGTGAATAAAAAAAAAAAAAATTCAGTTGCCGCCATCTTGCTGCTGAAAACCAAGGGGGCATAGAAAGATGTCGGCGCCGGGTGAAGCGAGCGCAGCGGCAGTTCCCCCTCAAGATCAAGGTGACATGGACGCACGAGCGACCGCGCAGATAATGCCAATGACTTTACCGTATGTGCCAGGCGCTACCTGGCTACCACAATATGATGGTTCCCCTGACACTCTGCAAGGATTCAAAAGAAAAATCCGCACACTCCTGGATATGTTTGGGATGAATGACCGGCAGCAAGCGTCTGTACTACTCGGCCAGTTATCAGGCGCCGCAGAGCTGGAGGCGGAGACCTGGACAGATCAGGACCGGGCCTCAGTAACTGCCATTTTTGAACGTCTGCGACTTTCCTTTGAAAACCGCACTGAGGCAGAACTCCGGATAAAGTTTTACAACTGCAAGCAGCGCCCACAAGAAAGCATTAGAGACTATGCTCTGAGGCTGCAATCAGCGCTACGGACTCTCAAACTAACCATTCCCATCAGTGAAGCTGAAGGAAACAAGGTGCTTGTTGAACAGTTTCTGCAAGGCCTGGGGTCAGTGGAGGACCGCAAGCAGCTACGGCTGTGGACTCTGGAATATCCTGCAATGGACTTTGCTGTTTTAAAAGACCGAGCCATCAAGGCTTTGCAAACCCTAGAGCCAACTGATTCTCCTGCTACGTCCTGGCAAGCCGGCACTTCTCCTCTACATGTGCCACCTCCTGTTAGAGCACTGCCAGAGCCAAAGACCCCAGCAGTGCCTGCAGGCGATACCAGTGATTTGTCTTTACAGGTGCAGCAGCTGAGCAGTGATGTTGCAAGGATCCTAGAGGCAATGCAGCTCAAGCCCAAGACCAAGCCGGCGGAGAAGATCCAGCTTGCTAACTGCCCAGATGACGTCCCTTGGATGAGAGGGAGGACCTCGACATACAGAGGAAGGAACCGTGACCGGTATGAAAACCTTGTTTGTTATAGGTGCAACAAGACTGGTCACTACGCCCGTTATTGTCCTTTAAACGGGCCACCCCTGGGGCCAAGGGCCACTCCCCAGGACTAAATCAACAAGGCCCAGCAGACTGGCGGGAGCGGTATGTTGGAGGAAGGACCATCGTTTCCATCACCTTGGATGGGATTCCGACTTCAGCACTTCTTGATACCGGCTCCCAGGTAACAACTATACCCCAAGTACTGTATACCAAATTCTGGTCAACTGAGGAACTCGCCCCACCGGACAATGACCTCACCATTTATGCTGTAAATGGTTTACCAGTAACACAACTCGGGTTCAAGGAGGTAACCATCAAGGTGGGCAGGGTGGAGTTAGCACGCCAAGGACTCATAGTAGTGCAGAATGACCCTAGTGACCGGAACCCTAAGATGATTTTGGGGACTAATGTTATTGAGAATTGTATGGGGGAAGTATTGTTTCTTCTCCAACAGCTCTCTGAAACTGCAGGAACGGGACGCCAGAGGGTCCTGCAAAGAGAGATTCGAGACCTCCAGCAGAGGCAACAGGTAAATTTGTCTGGTGGGGAAATTGGCGGTGTACGGGTAATGGATGCAGCTCCTGTGGTAGTGCCCCCACGGAGTGAGATGATGATATGGTGCAGGGCAGCTGTAGGCTCCCGTGGACAGAATTACCAGGCAGTGGTAGAGGCCCTGCCTTCAGAGCACTGGTCTACAGTACTGACAGCCAGAGGGGTAGTCGATGTCCGTAAGGGGAGAGTGCCCGTGCGAGTGTTGAATTGCGGGGAGGAAGAGGTTAGACTGCCCAGGTATGCTACCATAGCCAAATTGTACACTGTGAGTGAGAATTTCATCCAGACAGTAAAGTCCTCAGCCACACCAGATCAGTCAGCCACAGACAGTTCCCAGATTCAGCAAGAACAGTGGTGTCAAGAGTTACATGTAGGTACTGACTCCACTCCACTACATCAAAAACAAGGGGTCTACAGGGTGGTTCAGGAGTATGAGCAAGTGTTTAGTAAACACCCATTAGACTTTGGGAGGGTGAAAGGGGTTCAGCATCATATACCCACAGGCATTCATCCACCTATAAAGGAAAGGTATAGGCCCATACCACCTGCTCACTACCAGTGTGCCAAAGACATGCTGAGAAGTATGAAGGAGGCTGGGGTCATCCGTGATAGTTGCAGCCCCTGGGCAGCCCCGCTAGTCCTAGTGAAGAAGAAAGACGGCACTATGAGGATGTGCGTGGACTATAGGAGAATTAACAACATCACACATAAGGATGCCTATCCACTGCCCAGAATTGAAGAGTCCTTGACTGCATTAAGATCTGCAAATTACTTCTCTACCCTTGACCTCACTAGTGGTTATTGGCAAGTGTCCGTTGCTGAGGAGGATCGCGAGAAGACCGCCTTTGCCACCCCGATGGGATTATGTGAATTTAACAGCATGCCATTCGGGCTGTGCAATGCACCTGGTACGTTTCAACGACTCATGGAGAGCTGTTTAGGCCATTGCAACTTCGAGACTGTCCTGCTGTACCTGGACGACGTAATTGTATATTCCAAGACCTATAAGGAGCATCTGGGACATCTGGCAGAAGTATTTGAAGCCCTTTCCAGGTACGGGATGAAACTAAAACCCTCCAAATGTCACCTGCTGAAGCCCAAAGTCCAATACCTGGGGCATGTGGTAAGTGCCGAAGGTGTGGCTCCGGACCCTGAGAAAATCACAGCTATCCAGAACTGGCCCAGGCCTCAGAACATCAAAGAGGTGCGCCAATTCCTGGGATTGATGGGGTACTACCGGAGGTTCGTGAAAGGCTATACCAAGATGGCATCCCCCTTACAAGATCTCCTAGTCGGACAAAGAAAGCACGGCAAGACTTCTGGCTCTCCATTCACATGGGGTGAGGAGCAGGAGAAGTCCTTCAAGTGGATGAAGTCAGCTTTGACAGGAGATGAGATTCTGGCATATCCTGACTATAACCTCCCATTTGTGCTGTACACTGATGCCAGCAACGTGGGGCTGGGAGCTGTTCTATCCCAGGTACAGGATGGCAAGGAAAAGGTGATTGCATACGCCAGCAGGAAACTCCGTCCAACAGAAAGAAATCCTGAGAACTATAGTTCTTTCAAGCTGGAGTTCTTAGCACTTGTTTGGGCAGTGACAGAGAAGTTTAAGCATTACCTGGCTTCTGCAAAATTCACCGTATATACAGACAATAACCCGTTGACACACCTGGACACGGCGAAGCTTGGAGCTTTGGAGCAGCGGTGGGTAGCACGACCGGCAAATTACGATTTCACTATAAAGTACAGGGCTGGTCGCAAGAACGCTAACGCTGATGCGTTGTCCAGGATGCCCCAGTTGTGTGATGATGGGAGGCATGAAGATGACCTGGAGGAGATTGAGATACCTGCTTTCCATCGCCCTACTGATAGAGTGAAACCCCGATATTATAGTGATCAGCAAGAGGCGACCTTCAACCCATTGCCCCACCATGGTTGGCAAGAAGCCCAAGATAATGACCCTGCAATCAGATTGATAAAGGCATTGATATCCGAGGCTGATTCACACCTTGAACCAGATGCTCCAGAAGAAGCTAAGAAATTGTGGAAAGAAAGAAGTCGTCTGTGTTTCCATGGAGGCAAGTTGTGCAGAAGTCTCATTAATCCAAAAACGCATGAGAGAATATGCCAGATAGTAATACCCACAGCATATGCACCAGTGGTGTTGGAGGCCTATCATGATAGAGCTGGGCACTTTGGTTGGAAGAAGTTGGAAATGTTGCTGAGAAGTCGCTTTTATTGGACTGGGATGAGAGATACCATAGAAGCTTGGTGCAGGAACTGTGGTCCATGTACATTAAGGAGAAAAGATAGCACCAGTCAGCGAGCGCCATTGCAACCAATAGTAACTACCCAGCCTCTAGAACTCGTTGCCTTAGACCACGTCAAGCTCACACCAAGCAGGAATGGGTACACCTATGCACTCACCATAGTAGATCACTATTCAAGATTCCTGGTGGTGGTACCTGTCAAAGATCTAACTGCCAGCACTGCGGCGAAGGCTTTCCAGGCACATTTCTGCAGACCCCACGGTTACCCAGATCACGTCCTAACAGATCAAGGTCCCGCTTTTGAAGCAGAAATCTTCCAGGAATTTTGTAAATTGTATGGGTGTAAGAAGATACGCACTGCCCCCTACCACGCACAAACAAATGGGATGTGTGAGAAGATGAACTATGTAGTCATCAACCTGCTGAAAAATCTACCCCTTGAGGAGCGGAACGAGTGGCCTGAAAAATTGCCAGATCTTGTGGACATGTACAATAGTATTCCTGTGAGTTCCACTAAATGCACACCCGCTTATCTCATGAGGGCTAGACCTGGGAGACTGCCAGTGGATCTGGAGATGGAAGTTGAGATGCCTGAAGTTTATTCCCCAAATGCAGATTGGGATACCAAGCGTAGAGCTCAATACAGGCAAATTCAAGAGTATGTCGAGGAGAATCTGGACCAAAGTAGGGAAAAGCAAGAAAGAAGCTTTAACAAGCAAGCCCAAGCCCCTCCATTTTCACCAGGAGAAGTGGTCTTAAAAAGAAAAAGAAAGATGCATAAACTGGACGACCAGTGGGAAAGAGAGCCATATGTGGTCCAGCCTTCCAATTTCAACAACCAGAAGACCTGTCTTGTCAGCAAGGACCAAGGAAGAACCACAGCTGTAATTTCCCGTGACCACTTGAAAAAGTGCCCTGAACCCCTGAACATCCAGAAGGAAGAACAGCCCCAACCTCAAGTGACTGAGAAAAAGAAGAGAGTGATCCACACCATCCTAGGTGACTTCCCGGAAGATTGGCCTATGTACAATGGAGCAGTGATTGTGCCTGTACTCACATTCCCGCAACCCGCGGAAGAACCAGAACCAAGGAGGCCTGAAATCATTGCACCTAGAGAAGTACCCATACCAGCACCACGAACACGTAGATTACCACCTACAACACCTAGCACCAGTAGTGGGGAACAGGTAGTAGCAAACACCACAGTACAAGGGTTAGAGGGAAGCCAGGAGCTGAGAAGGTCCACCCGTGTGAACTTTGGTCAGCCCCCACATAGGTTCAGAGATGAGGAATGGTAGCGGAACCCGGCTACTCTACCCTAATGTAAATAGTCTAAATATAGAGTAAATTTAAAAATGTTTAGTATTTTCCATGCTTTTAATTCTACTATTTTCCATGCTAAAGATAGTCATGTAAGACATGTTGATATAGAGTGTTGATAAGAAGAATGTTGATTTTATTTTAATTACCTGGATTCATGACCTGATTGACGACCAATGATAAGTTTTATTGAAAATGGACCTTTGGCTACAGGACTGGTGGTAGCCAGCACGAACTGGTGCTATTGTAAATGGTTATTTCCCATTCATAGCCACGGACTGCATCCCCACCTACAGGAGAAGACACAGGTGGAGGAGAGACCTGGGAGACATATGGCCCAGGTCTGGCCACCAACAGGAGCGGTGGCTTGCCTCCTTTTGGAACTTTGGGGGTGGGATGAAGGATTGGGAAAGTGAAACGTTGGGTTCAAGTGCCTCCCCTGCGTGGGATGGATAGATATGTTTTTCTTATTAAAATGTTCACTTTTTGCAGATAAAAATAAACACTCTGGGTGCACTGTAGCTCGGGGACGAGCTACGTTTAACCAAGGGGGAATGTGACGCCCCTGGACTAGTCCAGGGTGTCACAGGGAACTGCACTATTCTCTATCCTTGGTGCAGGGCCCACCCTCCTTGGTTCCGGGGTCCGCAACAGTGATTCTGTACTAACAGCACAAATCCTAGTCACCCAAACACTACACTTGTCAGGCACACCAGGGGCGTGGTTCCAGCTGGGAAAGGAACCGCCCACCTATGAGTCAGACAGGCTGGTGGGAGGAGTCAGTTAGACAGTTGGTAGTAACTGAAAAAGAGAGAGGACCTGGGGATTAAGAGCTCCCTGAGGAGAGCCTGGCTGGGTTGCAGACAGTGGCCTGTACTTGACGGCTCAGAGATTAGCGGCGTCAGCACAGCGGAGGGATAGGACTTCCCACACAGAGCAGTCACAGAAAATCCCACGTGCCAGCTGCTAAGAGCAGGTCCCAATTAAAAAGAGGGACGGGACCCGAAGGTTTCAAGCCAACGGGGCCAGGGACACACACAGTATACAGTGTATGGAGGAAGGCTCCAGTCCACCACAGAATCACTGAAAGGGACCACCGCACGTGCAGTCACCGAGTGCAGCAGTACCAAGAGACTTTGTTTACCTCAGAGTCTGTGTCCACTGAATGCGTCATCACACCTGAGTGAGTACCCTGGCTCCCCAGCGCCCTGCCGGCCCTATATCAATATAGGCTGTTCCTACCTATTCCCTACCCTGAGTCCCGAGGCCCCTACCTGCGGAGGGAATCACCACCAGGCTGCCCCAACACCATCAGCCCCGGCACTCCCATACAGCAGCGGCGGTATTCCTTATTACCGCACACCGCAGGTGGCGTCACAAATATTCTCCCCCGTAAAAAACCTTTTTGTTTTTCATCAAAGTGTCTGCCGAGCAGTCCGACTGCTGCTAGGGCGTCACAGATACAGTAGGTGAGGGTAGAGCTGGTCATTCGGTGGTACAGTGGACTGAGGGTTACTGCAGGTTGTAGGCTTATCAGAAGAGGTAGGTCTTCATGTTCCTTTTGAAGGTTTCCTCAGTAGTTTAGAGTCTGATATGTTGTTCCAGAGTATGGGTGAAGTGAAGGAGAAATTTTGTATGCGGTCGCAGGAAGAGGAAGTAAGAGGAGAGGAGAGAAGGAGGTAAGAGGAGAGATGAGAGAAGGAGATCTTGTGAGGATCGGAGGTTGCAGGTAGGTATCGGGAGACAAGGTCACAGATGTATGTAGGAAACAGGTTGCAGATGGTCTTGTGTGTCATGGTTAGTGTTTTGAAACGTAGTCTTTGGGCAGTGGGAAGCCAATGAAAAAATTGGCAGAGAAGAGAGGTGGGGAATAGCAGGGGGACATGTGGATTAGTATGAGTCACCACATAGCCCCCTATATACAGCATGAACACCCACATAGTCGCCTAAATATAGTATGAGCCCCATATATCCTCCTAAATACAATATGAGCCCCCCTATAGCCTCCTATATATTTTATGAGCCCCGACATAGCTCTCTTAAATAAAGTATTAGTGGACGGGCGGCATGGGTGAGCATGGTGCTGCCCATGGGCCTCTATTTTCAGCCCTTTTCCTTCTGCTGTCTTGGTCCACAAGCTGGAGTGGAACAGCCAGAGCAGAGGGCTGGGAGTGGCCCACGGTCACAGTTTGCTAAGCTCTATATTAGACCAATCTTGTTTGCTCCTATTACAGACTTCAACTATTAAAGTAAAACACATGATCCATGTACATGTAAATTATTTCCATAATTTCAGATATATTTGTATTTTTTACCATTTTAAGGATTGCCAACCCAATAGTAAAGTACTAAATCCCAGAATGCATGAAAGATCTCCCTATATAAGGCCAATTTTTGTAACATAATATAATTCAAGAAACTGCAATAAATTAAAACTTGGGAAATAGATTCAATATTGGTTGTAACATAAATCAAACTTCCATTTTATCAATGAATTGTTGTCCTGTTCCATAATTTCTTTATCGATAAAGCACATGACAAGTATTGACTGATCCGCCTCCACTTTGTATTGATATCCAGCAGACGTTTCATTAAACTATTATTTGTCTACAATATAAATTGCTGCCTTATTGAGTAATACGTATTTCCCATTACCCTCAGCCTTAGGTCAGTCGGTGGGTTTGGGGCTGTATATCATATATAGTTACTGCTTACACAAAACATAAGGATGTGTCTTAATTTACAGCCCTAAGGAGGTGATTTCCTCTTAAAACAAAGTAAATACTTAAGTGCTACTAGTGTGGGATTTCACACCCTCTGCTTCTCACAGTGTAAAAAGTCATTAATCTTGATCACTATCTTTAGCATGAAAAAGGGACTAAGGGCTTTCAATTACCTGGGCATCATTAGTCACTTATAGAGACAATTGAAATGGGGCAGTAGATGGGCGCCAGCACTTGTACTGTTTTTATGACATATATACTTTTTTTGTGTAATGCAGTAAAGCAAGCTTGATTATTAGATACCTATATCAGTCTAATGGTGGTGTCACACACAGCGACGACGACAACGACATCGCTGCTAAGTCGCCATTTTCTGTGACGTAGCAACGACCTCAACAGTGACGTCGCTGTGTGTGACACATAACAGCGATCAGATCCCTGCTGCAAGATCGCTGCTCGCTCTTGAATATTCCAGGTCATTTTTTAATCGCTGCTATCCCGCTGCGCCACATGCATCCTTGTGTTTGACACTGCAGCAGCGACGGTCGCGACGACTTTGAAGGCAGTGACGTAGGACTGAAGGCAGGACAAGGGCGTGTTTTTGTGGTGTAATTTACAACGCTCCCACGACTCCGATTGGTGGTCATAACAGCATTGGGTAACTTGCCGAAGGCGTTACAGTGATTTCATTCTTTAAGTTCCATTCTTTGTTCCACGTAGTAGAGTCTCTGTCTGGTGTCGCTAGTGTGTCGTTCTTTTTTGTGTCTTCCTTTGTTTGGCACGGTCACCCAATCAGGCGCCGCTGTAGTTATCACCAATCGGAACAGAGGGGCGTGAAAAAGGCAACGCAAAGGCGCTGTAGCGATCACCAATCGGAACAGAGGGGCGTGAAAAGAGGCAATGCAAAACATGTCTATGGTCAAACATCACGCCTCTATCAAGGTCTGATAGTGACGCGTGTGACACGTCCCAACGACCGTCGAGGTCGCTATGATCACTGCTCCTTCGCTGCTTAAAATTACATGTTTGACAGCTAACATGTAAGGTCGCTGTTACATCACAGGAAATGGTGACGTAACAGCGACGTCGTTGTGTGTGAACTCAGCTTAAAAGGACAATGTTAGAAACACCTTTATAGAGAAAAATGGGGGTGCATTAAGGAATCTAAGGTTTAACACATAATCTAGTTTGTTTCACTTATATTTCTGTAGTCTTTGTTTCCATGTGTGTCCTTTCATGGTTTTGCTGCCTTCAGTCTGAATCTGCATGTTCACATTCCAATAAGAACAAGGAAAACCACAGCTTGAACATGTTTTTACAAACTTTTGACTTGTACTTTTTGGTATGTGCGGTTGGTGTGCTTTTTGGTTCCTAATAACCTCTTCATGTGAAAAAAACAGACCAATTGAAAACTGATATTAACAGATACCAAAAATATTTGTTTTTAAAACTTTGGATTATTATAAAAATGGATCCAATTTTAAAAGGTGTCCATTTTCTTAGATTTAAAAAGGTTTCAGGTTTTTTTTTCTTTTTTTATGCGGTCAGTATCAAACATATGATTACTGGACATGTGAACTCAGCCTTAGGCCCTGTGCGCACACTTGCGTTTTTCCCCACTTTTTTTTTGCGATATTGTTGCAGAAATGTCTTGAGAAATTGGTTGTAACCTTTCTGCAGACATTCCCCAGCAAAACCTATGGAAAAAAAATAGATGTGCGCACACTGCGTTTTTTCTCAAGAACATTCTTTCTGCAGAATTTCTTGAGAAAAAGAATGAGCATGTCACTTCTTTTCTGCATCGATAATGGTAAAAAACCGCAGGGACCAACCTGTGGAAAAACCGCACCAAAAATGCTTAAAAAACGCATTATAAACGCACAAAAAAGTGGTAAAAACCCATGCGTTTTTCGGTGTGTTATTGGTGCATTTTTTGAACTCAAGTGCACTAATCTTTCAAACTGAAGAAATTTCTTAAGAAAAATCCTTTTTCTAGTGCGCACAAGGCCTTAAGCTGGCGTATGACTCGCACAAGTGGAAGGCGAGAAAATCTTGCATTGCACTCGGCTCCATTTAAGACAATGCTGCAGCTCAGATCTGCAAGTTTTTCCTCAGCCCTAATCAGATGAGGAAAAAAATTGCAGCTTGCTGCGATTGTCTGCGAATCTCTGATCACTCTCACCCATACAAGTCTATGGGTGCAAGTGAAACATCGTACTGCACTCGGATGACATCCAAGTGCAGTGCAATATATGCACAGGCTGACAATGGAGGCGATAGAGAGAGTAATGCCTCCCTCTCCTTCGCAGCTGTGATCCAATCACAAGATCGGATCACACTGCATGACACTTGGCTCACGCTCGCAACAGAGTGGGAGCCGAAGTGCATCAGCATATCACATCCAATGCTCTCACATCAGATGTCATACGTTAGTGTGACTTCAACCTAAGCGGGATTTACACGCTGCGACATCGTTAGCAGTTAGGGAGTCAATAAATGGGTTGTCCACTACTAGGACAGCTCCTTCTGATTCCACGTGTTTACCCCAGCTAAAATAATAAAGCATATACAGTTCTCCCCTTTCGTACCGGTGCTCTTCCAGCGGTGTCCGGGCTCGCGATGATGGGGTTCACGTGGGGTTGTGACATCTTGCAAGCCACGTGTCCAATTAGTGCCGGCTTCTGTGTCCCCGCCTTTGGACCAAACGAGTTAATCAACAGGATGTGAGGGCTGTGGCTCAACCCCACATGAGCCCCAGCCATGAGAGCCCCAATACCACTGAAAGGGCGCTGGTACAGTAGGTAAGTATAGGCTTTATTATTTTACCTGGGGGAAACATATGGAATCAGAAGGGTTTGTACTAGTAGTAGACGGCTTATAAAATATGTACAAGTCTATCTTTTGAACAAGCTTAGCAGTTACGTCAGACATTATGATTGGTGTAACAAGTGTTCAGACTTTTCAAAAACAAAGAGGAAAAAATTATTGCTGTACCTCTTCACATCTTTTGGTTTTCTCAACTTCTGCTGAATCTATACCCTGCTTGTTCCGTTCTCCAACAAGAGCCAATCAGTAGAACCCCTACATTTTAGCTGTCAGTGAAGGTTTTAGCACCTGGAGATAAAAACTTATACCCCATAGATAAAAACTTCTCACTGTGACAAATCAAATGTTTGTTAAAATGAGAGAGGTACCCTTTAAGTCTGCGTTAATGTCTATGACTTTCATGTCTATCGGAAAAACAAAGCTCTGACTTCAATAAATATGTATAAAAAAATGAAACATGACTCGATGAGAAAAAAAACATAAAGTATGAAATAGGACATTGCAATAATAAAAATAGCAATAATCAGTATGAGACAATATTTTAATTTTATGGGATATCATTGAGTTACATCATTCTAAACATCACAAATAAAGACAAATGTTGACTGTCGTGCAATAATGAGAACTAATTATCTGCATATCTCTGGTCAGCGCGACATTGCGGTAACTTATGAAACAAATCACGGATTGTAGTGACAATATTCTCATGTGTTTTCTCTCTGGCCCAGTGTCAGCTGTCTCCACTGTTCTTGATGAAGTATATCATCTTGGAAATTTGTAAATTCAGCTCCTTTTTTTTCTCTCCAGCCATCATCTCTCTTGTGAAGATTAATGACATTTGTGAGAATTATCTGGCCTTTACCATGATGTCAGATAATTATAAATGATTTCCTATAGACGGATCTTTTTAGACCTTTAGATATGTGGTTAGCAGAAGACTCCCCAGTCAGCATCAGCTAATATGTAACTGAACATTTTACCTAGTATATGAATTCTGAATACTTATAAACTATGAGCTTAAGTGTAAAGAACGGACATTAATATTAACATTCTCTGGTTTCTGGCATCAATTAATCCATTTTTTAAGTCCATGAAGGCTTTGATCCGATGAGTGAAAGTATTACAGTTGGATATCTTACAAATATCATCATCAATTGAGTGACGTGAAGCCCCAATGTAAGATCTACAACAGGGGCCCCCAACTCTCACCAGTCTTTAATAGAGGAGGTCTCTTCTTGTGGGATAATGGACCTTTTGGCCCCTTCCTAATCTCTAGGGCTTTGGTGCTACTGCAATCCCTGCAACCTCTGACCATCAAGATTCATGTATTATATATGGATCTCAAATATGTTGCTCATTTTATGGACTTTATCTCATCTGATCCTTTTTGTGTTCCCGGTTGTATAATATGGGCTTCCAACTTTTAAATCAACATTGGTCTGCGTATGTTCCATGTACTTTCACTACTTTTATCCTTTTTAGGGTATGGAAACCCTAAAGCAATTAAAAGAAGTGACATGTGCCCTCTTTGCACAGCTTCCTGGTGGAACTCATTCGTTCTCGAGACTTGAAAGTATAGTGATAAAAAGCTGATGGTGAAACTGCAGCAAGAGCGATGGCAAGACTGCCGCTGAAGCTACTCAAGTGCCAGCGTTTTCCTGAAGTGGCTTCACTTGAGAAAGCTCGGTGGCTATGCCGACGTCTATAAGATGTCATGTGCTCATAGCCTTAGATTATTTGCTCCTATTTATTGTACATGCACATGTAACGTCACCCAAGGTTATAACTATCACGTTCTGGTATGTATACAGATTCCGTCAGTTGTTTTTAGAGCATTCCCTGGGTTTGATTTTTCGTACCAGGGCTGGGGTGTGATCATGGCAGGACCAGGTCGTAGAATAACATAAGTGAAGTAAGACGTACAACATATTCAGGCCGTGCTTCCACACCTGATGATGTTCTTACTCTGCTCAGGAAATGTGAAGGAATAAGGTTGCTGTGACATGTTGTGACTTCCTTTCCCATAATATATGTATGTTTTATTGCTCTTCATGTTTGCCATATCTTCTCATCCATCTTGTTCGTTTGGGATCACCAGGGCATGTTTCTTTCCTGAGCAGAGAAATTATATGACTGCAAAGTGCTTGAGAAAGAAGCGTGCTGCTTCCTGAAGATGCTGGCATACGCCGGTGGTGTACCATTCTACAGCTACGCTAGGAGGGCAGGATAAATTGGATACTGGGAGCAGAACTATGATTGAATAAAGCACAAGTCATTACATGCATATCCTACATGTCCTCAAGGTGAAATAAACCCTTTAATAATCTGGTTAACTCTTTGTTAGCTGACAGTATCTTGTCATAGTGCAATAAGTTGGCAATCTATGCTATCCGAAAGTACAAATCTTTATATTAAGGTGAAATAACATTGTCAACCAGGTATTATCCTTGCGTACATTTAATAGTAGCATTACTAATATGATCTGTGTTTTTTTTGAACTTTGATGAATTCAGAATATTTGCACTTGGGCATAAAAATTGAAGAAAGCTTTACTTGGATTATGTGAATGCTCACATGTCTGTGTTTTTCAGCAAACAAAAAAAAACACCCAAAATTGGAGACATCTTTGTTTTTGATCTGAGTCACAGATCAGTCAACAATGTAAATGTATGGGTTCATGAAAAGCGTAGATGGCACACTGATGGCATCCTACTGCTATTCATTTTTCACAATCTGTTTGCTAGGAGAAGCATGAGAAATCTCCATCATTTGCAAATGATAAAAAAACCCAGGCATGGTAAAGACTGACATATTGACTGAAAAGCTCAAGAAAATGTGATCTAGCACACGGATGAAAAATCAAGCCATTTTTTCACATTTGAGAAAAAAATTGGACAACTGAGTGAAACCTTAAAGACAGGGGCATAACAATTCCAGTTGCAGGGATCGTGATCGGACCTGGGGGTGCAGGGGGCCCGCCGACCCCAGCACCTGTTTCAGCTGGATGTGTGTCCAAGGGCACGCATCCAGCTGAAATACATCGCAGCACAATGCGCTGAGATGTGGCAGCCGGCAATTAAGCCAATGGTATTCACTGCTCCTCACACCCATAATCCTGGGACATGGGGATGCAATGCGCCGCTTACACGCTGGTCAGTTGCCAGCATGCCAGCGCCGGAGGATGACACTGGGAGAGCAGCAAGGAGTGTGTGTAAAATCGTTTAGTTTTTTTTTTTTTTTACTGTGTGTGGCACGCTGGGGGATCATAGTTACCAGGATGCAGAGATATACCAGGATGGGGCTATATACCAGGATGGGGACATGATTGGGACATACAGTTAGGTCCAGAAATATTTGGACAGTGACACAAGTTTTGTTATTTTAGCTGTTTACAAAAACATGTTCAGAAATACAATTATATATATAATATGGGCTGAAAGTGCACACTCCCAGCTGCAATATGAGAGTTTTCACATCCAAATCGGAAAAAGGGTTTAGGAATCATAGCTCTGTAATGCATAGCCTCCTCTTTTTCAAGGGACCAAAAGTAATTGGACAAGGGACTCTAAGGGCTGCAATTAACTCTGAAGGTGTCTCCCTCATTAACCTGTAATCAATGAAGTAGTTAAAAGGTCTGGGGTTGATTACAGGTGTGTGGTTTTGCATTTGGAAGCTGTTGCTGTGACCAGACAACATGCGGTCTAAGGAACTCTCAATTGAGGTGAAGGAGAACATCCTGAGGCTGAAAAAAAAGAAAAAATCCATCAGAGAGATAGCAGACATGCTTGGAGTAGCAAAATCAACAGTCGGTTACATTCTGAGAAAAAAGGAATTGACTGGTGAGCTTGGGAACTCAAAAAGGCCTGGGCGTCCACGGATGACAACAGTGGTGGATGATCGCAGCATACCTTCTTTGGTGAAGAAGAACCCGTTCACAACATCAACTGAAGTCCAGAACACTCTCAGTGAAGTAGGTGTATCTGTCTCTAAGTCAACAGTAAAGAGAAGACTCCATGAAAGGAAATACAAAGGGTTCACATCTAGATGCAAACCATTCATCAATTCCAAAATTAGACAGGCCAGAGTTAAATTTGCTGAAAAACACCTCATGAAGCCAGCTCAGTTCTGGAAAAGTATTCTATGGACAGATGAGACAAAGATCAACCTGTACCAGAATGATGGGAAGAAAAAAGTTTGGAGAAGAAAGGGAACGGCACATGATCCAAGGCACACCACATCCTCTGTAAAACATGGTGGAGGCAACGTGATGGCATGGGCATGCATGGCTTTCAATGGCACTGGGTCACTTGTGTTTATTGATGACATAACAGCAGACAAGAGTAGCCGGATGAATTCTGAAGTGTACCGGGATATACTTTCAGCCCAGATTCAGCCAAATGCCGCAAAGTTGATCGGACAGCGCTTCATAGTACAGATGGACAATGACCCCAAGCATACAGCCAAAGCTACCCAGGAGTTCATGAGTGCAAAAAAGTGGAACATTCTGCAATGGCCAAGTCAATCACCAGATCTTAACCCAATTGAGCATGCATTTCACTTGCTCAAATCCAGACTTAAGACGGAAAGACCCACAAACAAGCAAGACCTGAAGGCTGCGGCTGTAAAGGCCTGACAAAGCATTAAGAAGGAGGAAACCCAGCGTTTGGTGATGTCCATGGGTTCCAGACTTAAGGAAGTGATTGCCTCCAAAGGATTCGCAACAAAATATTGAAAATAAAAATATTTTGTTTGGGTTTGGTTTATTTGTCCAATTACTTTTGACCTCCTAAAATGTGGAGTGTTTGTAAAGAAATGTGTACAATTCCTACAATTTCTATCAGATATTTTTGTTCAAACCTTCAAATTAAACGTTACAATCTGCACTTGAATTCTGTTGTAGAGATTTCATTTCAAATCCAATGTGGTGGCATGCAGAGCCCAACTCGCGAAAATTGTGTCACTGTCCAAATATTTCTGGACCTAACTGTACATTGGGTACAGAAAGTATTCAGACCCCTTTAAATTTTTCACTCTTTCTTTCATTGCAGCCATTTGGTAAATTAAAAAAAGTTATTTTTTTTCTCATTAATGTACGCTCTACACCTCATCTTGACAGAAAAAAAACCAGAAATGTAGAAAGTTTTGCAAATTTATTAAACAAGAAAAACTGAAGTATCACATGATCATAAGTGTTCAGGCCCTTTGCTCAGACAGTCATATTTAAGTCACATGATGTCCATTTCCTTGGGATCCTCCTTGATATGATTCTACTCCTTCATTGGAGTCCAGCTGTGTTTAATTAAATTGATAGGACTTGAATTGGAAAGGTGCACACCTGTCTATATAAGACCTCACAGCTCACAGTGCATGTTACACCAAATGAGAATCATGAGGTCAAAGGAACTGCCCACGGAGCTAAGAGACAGAATTTTGGCAAGGCACAGATCTGGCCAAGGTTACAAAAGAATTTATGCAGTACTCAAGGTTAGTAAAAGCACAGTGGCCTCCATAATACTTAAATGGAAGAAGTTTCGGACCACCAAAACTCTTCCTAGACCAAGATTAATAGCAGGAGTTGGGGCAAAGAAGGTATCAAGTATAAATCCAAAGAAGGGAAGCATTATATTGATGGTTAAGATTAACATTCACTTTCAAATCCAGAAGCCTTGATTATGGTCAGAGAATCTACTGACTTTCCATCAGTTCTATTGAATTGATTTGCTTGATAATTCAGACTACTTCACAAAATGGTAATGTGTTGCACTCACCATCACCCCCTCTCCGCTATCCCATCTGATCTTTTCTGTCCTTTCTTTTCCTCTTTTTCTTCTTGTCTCTATTCTTTTTCTTCCATCATTCATAATTTTTTCGTAATCCATGGTGGGGGGATTTCGAATCTTGGAAATAAGAGATCGTACAGTTTGCTTACATTTTTGAAGTGTATTACATGTGATTATATTTTACATTGTACACCATACACAACTCTTTTTTTTTCTTTCTTTTTTTTTACTGTGTACAAGTCACTCAATAAACTAGTTTATGAAAAAGATGAAGATTCAAACCAGGAAAAAGATGATTTCTTTGAACATTCGATTTCTCTATCCCCTATTATGTGCACAAAGTGCACTGGATAAAAGTAATAAAAAGAAAATCTGTGATTGAGGGTACGGTCACACTGGCGCATAAAAAATCTGTCCCATTCTCATCCAGAAAAGTGGGACAAGTGAAATCCATTTGGTATTCCACATGTAATCTGAGTGTGTCCAATTTTTTCTCACTTAGCATCCGTATGACATCCATATGCAATAAGTTTTTTTTCTCTGGAGCTATTACTCAACAACCATTTACAGGACCATTTGTGTTCTATGCTACAGAATGGTAATGTATCCGTAAAAAAACAAACAATTACCACTAGTATGGCCCATCTAGCATCCATTTTTTTTTTCTTGCACCCATAGATTTGAATAGGTAAGTCTATTCTGAATTACACTTTCATTCACAGTTTGCTGCAATTTTTTTTTTCAGGTCAAATACAGCTGAGAAAAAAAGTAACAAAAATGAGACAGTTGCACTCTGTAGTGCTAGGATACGTGTAACAATGAATATGGCAGTATAGACATGCATTACTGCTATGAAAAACGTAAAAATTGAGCTAGTTAGCACACAAAAATGGCCAGTTTTATGTGAGCCCAATGGCAAGGTGACCTCTTTTTGTTGGGTCCAATCTAATGCCTCTTTTTGGGTTAGAAACCTACAATTTATAGGTGGACAGGAACCTTAGGCTATTTTAATTTTTCAGTTGCAGGTTCCTGTCCGCCCATAAATTGTAGGGTTTTTTTTAACCCAAAGAGAGGCATTAGTTTGATAGAGTCCCAACAAAAAGAGGTTTCTTTGCCGTTGGCTGTTGGGCTCACATAAAACTAGCCATTTTTGTGTACTAAGTATCTCAGTTTTTACATGTTTTTCATAATAGTAATGCATGTCTATATTCCCATATTCTTTGTTACACATATCTTAGCAATACAGAGTGTAACTGTCTCCTTTATGTTACAGCTGAGAAATATCATAGATCTGGACTGCCTCATTGAATAACATTACCTTACAATACCTGCACCTGTTTGTTTGGAGGACTTTTTATGTATGGGTATAAAGAGGACTCAGTTCACATAGTAAAGCCACTTGACAAAGGCTACACTCCAGTAGCCGAAACGCGTCGCTGTTGTGTCAATATCCACGGAGGACTATGTCTTAACTGTTCATATGTTTATATGATCGTTTTATTGGAAACCAAGTAAAATAAAGCACCTGGAAATTTACTGACGTATCTCTCCTCCTTGCGCTGGGCAGAACTCTTTCCTCTTCATTGAATAACATTGGTCCGAGTGCAATCCCTTTTTTTCATGCATTGGACTTGTCCGAGTAATACGCCAAGACTGGTTTAGAGAACCTAGAGGGTTTTCAATAATCCTCTTACAGTATACATGGGACATATGATATGGAACCATAGCTAGCATATGACGAAATCTAGTAGATGAATCATGAATTAGGATGTGTCAATAACCATCTTTCCAGATAGTTGTATTCATCTATAATTACTTGTCTAATGATTCGTGCACCCTCTGAACCAGTCATTAGACAACAAAACCGGTGACTGGACAATTAGAATTGATATAACGTGTGGAGGGTTTTGTATCAAGCCAGGATTCCCATGACGGGTGTCCTTGTTTAACCTATTTTTCTGTCATGCCTAATTGCTTTAAAACCCCATACATGTTACAATAGTTAGTAAAATATACCAAATCATGCTGTGTGTACTCTAATTCATTACGACAGGGACATGGGAGTTCTGTGAAAAGAGATGTCTACCCTGATTACACAAAAAAAAGCAAAATCTGCAAGTTAGTAAAGGATTCAGTCAACAAAATAGTGAAATATGTAGGATATTTAGGAGAAATATATTGGGGATCATCAGTCGCTGCTACTGATTACCAGCAAGATTGGGGCAATAATATAATCAAGTGCTAAAATACCATTACCATCAGGCACCAAAATAATACTGCCGGACAGGAGTTTAAGGATGGGGACAGAAAGGTTCGCAAGTTCCTGTCCGCCCAGAAATTGTAGGTTTTTTTAACCAAAAGAGAGACATTAGTTTAATAGGGACCCAACAAAATGAGGTTGCCTTGCTGTTGGCTGTTGGGCTCACATAAAACTGGTCATTTTTGTGTGCTAAGTATCTCAATTTTTCCATGTTTTTCATAGCAGTAATGCATGTCTATATATTCTGTGAGACTGTGACCGGGGTTATCTATGACGGCCGGTATGTCTCACCCCGGTTGTGCTCACTCCATGATAGAAAGTAAATCCACTCTAGGGTTAATGCTGTTTCCCTACAGGCTGAAGGAAGGGTTAAATAGAATCAGGAACAAGGGCAGGTGTGCCGGGTATGAGGGAGTGAACAGAACTTCCTGAGCTTTCTGCTGGAGAGGCACATGTATTTTGTTATGGACTTTTGTTTGGACATTAAAACCGTGTGCTGTGAACCTTAATGCCTGGATCCCGTGTCTTCTGCTGCGCAGCCGACCGTGCTACCTCACATATGGTGGAGAATCGGCGGGCATGACAGCCGGTGAGGTGTAGCATCCATCCCTGGTGACCCAGCTGCGCATGTCCTGGATTCGAGCGGCTATACTACAGCCCAAACCCGGCGACGCCATGGAAGACATACTAAAGCATTTGGCTCAGGCTAATGCACAGCAGCAGCAGACCAATGCACACCTGCTCCAATCCTTGCAAGTGCAGGAAAAAAAACTCCAAGAACAGATGGATCAGGCCAATGCACGTCAGCAGCAAGCCTTGCAATTGCAGGAAAAAAGGCACCAAGAACAGATGGTTCTCCTGGCCAAGTCGATCCGTGCCGGACCGGCAGCAACAACCCCGGGACCGGGTGACGACGGCAGCGTCCGGAAAGCGGTGAGACAAGCGTTGCAAAAGATGACCCCGGGTGATGATGTGGAAGCGTTCCTGGCGGTGTTTGAGCGGGTGGCCGAGCGGGAAAAGCTGCCGACCCCCCAGTGGGCTGAGGTATTGCCGCCCTATCTGACGGGGGAACCCCAAAAAGCGTACCTGGACCTCTGTACCGAGGACGCCATTGACTATGTGACCCTGAAAGCCGAAATACTGGCTCGGTTGGGGGTGAATACCTATGTACGGGCTCAGCGGGTAAATCAGTGGTTCTATGAGGAAGCCAAACCCGTACGCTCCCAGGCCTATGACTTGTTGCATCTTGTAAAAAAGTGGTTGCAGCCTGACACTCTGAGCCTGGTGCAAATGGTGGAAAGGGTAGTAGTGGATCGTTTTGTGCGCACTTTACCCGTCACCGTTCAACGGTGGGTCGGACAGGGTGACCCGAGTACCCTGGACCAATTAGTGTCCCTGGTAGAGCGGCATGTGGCTACGCAGGACTTGATACGGGACACTGAGACTTTGCGTACCGCCCGTCGGTCCGGCCCCTCCAAGCCTAGGGCCAAGGACCCACCGCTGACAACGGTGCAGGAGTCCCCTACCGTCCCGTCTGAGGCCGCGGCCGCCATTCCTGAGGTCCGGAAGGTTCTGTACCCTAAACGACAACCCGTCAAGGGGGTTTCCGTCCCCATTAGATGTTGGCGGTGCCAGCGGGTGGGACATATGGAAGCCCAGTGTCCACTCACCACGGAGCCCATGGATTGTGGGGTTACCCGGCGGGGTTCAATGTATGCTCAGGTGGTGTGTACCGCTGACCTGGTCTTCCCAGAGACGGAGCCCCACTTGTACCAAATACAGGTGAATGGATGTCCGGTTACAGGATTGTTGGATTCCGGAAGCTTAGTGACCCTTGTGCGATCCACCTTGAGGGCTAAAGTAAAGGCCACAGGACGCACCGTGGGGGTGGTTTGCATACATGGGGACCGCCGCGACTATCCCACGGGGATTGTCACCATCACAGCACCTTGCGGTCAGGTGCAACATGAGGTGGGACTTCTTAACACTCTTCCTTATGACGTGATCCTAGGAAGGGATCTGCCCTATTTTTGGACTTTATGGAGGGGACCCCCTAAGACCCCTCAGTTATTGGTCGGTCCGGGACCTGAGCCCTACAATCCTGAATCCGGGACACCTGCCGTAGGGGTCACCATGATAGGGACAGAGTGTGAACCCGATAGGTCGCCCCTTGAGGTATTGGCAGGAGAGGCTGAGACGGTCGAGCCCATCCCGGAGTTGGAGGCGTCCCCGGATACGTTTGGGACAGCCCAACTGCAGGACCCTACATTAATACATGCTCGGAGTCGGGTGACAGTAGTTGACGGGGTGGCACAGCTGCCCGGTGCCCAGGTAAGGTACCCCCATTTCGCTCTTAAACAGGATTTACTCTACCGGGTAGATGAAATACGGGGCGTGGGGGTAGAACAGTTGGTGGTGCCCCAGCCGCATCGCCGGCGGGTCCTCGACTTGGCTCATAAACACCTGATGAGTGGCCACCTAGGGGTCAAGAAAACGCAGGAGCGAATATTGCAAAGGTTCTATTGGCCCGGGGTCTTTGGGGAGGTAAAACGGTTCTGCGAAACCTGCCCGGAGTGTCAGCTTACCGCACCCCTGACCCATTTTCGCAGTCCGTTGGTACCGTTACCCATTATAGAAGTCCCTTTTGAACGGATAGGGATGGATCTGGTGGGGCCCCTCGTAAAGTCCGCTCGAGGGCACCAACACATCCTAGTGATCGTTGACTATGCCACCCGGTATCCCGAGGCGATACCTCTCAGACATACTGCAGCAAAGCTTATAGCTCGGGAGTTGTTTGCTGTGTTCTGCCAGGTGGGATTGCCCAAGGAGATCCTTACAGATCAGGGGACCCCATTCATGTCTAAAGTGACCAAAGAGCTATGCCGGCTACTCCAGATCAAGCAGTTGCGTACGTCTGTGTATCATCCTCAAACGGACGGTTTAGTCGAGCGTTTCAATAAAACCCTGAAAACCATGCTAAAAAGGGTGATTTCAAAAGACGGGAAAGACTGGGATATGATGCTTCCCTATTTGATGTTTGCCATACGAGAGGTGCCACAGGCATCCACGGGGTTTTCGCCTTTTGAATTGTTATACGGGCGACATCCCCGGGGATTGTTGGACCTGGCAAAGGAAACATGGGAGCAAGAGCCCACCCCCCATAAAAGTGTGATCGAACACATTTTGGGTATGCAGAACCGCATAAGCGCGGTCATGCCAATTGTGAAGGAGCATTTACAGGAGGCTCAGGCCGCGCAAAGCGGCCGCTACAATAGACAAGCCACCGTGCGGACCTTTAAACCCGGGGATCGGGTGTTGGTATTAATCCCCACGGTGGAGAGTAAATTCCTGGCTCAGTGGCAAGGCCCCTACGAGATAAAGGAAAGAGTAGGGGTGGTTAACTATAAAGTATTGCAGCCCGGTAGGCGGAAACCTGAACAAATATACCATGTCAACCTATTAAAACCTTGGCAGGAACGGGAAAGCCTGATGGCTGTTTTTTCCCCACCTCCCTCCTCTTCGGGTCGTTCACATCCGGCTCCAGCGACCTCCGGAGAGGACGAACCGGAAGTAAGGATTGGAGAAGCCCTCACCAAGCAACAGAGGCGAGAGGCCAGACGGTTGGTTCAGCAGAACCCCGATGTCTTCTCCGAGCTGCCCGGTAGGACCAGTCTGATACGACATGATATTGTCACCGAGCCCCACCTGAAGGTACGCCTGAAGTCATACCGGGTACCGGAGGCGCGACGACAAGCCATATCGGAGGAAGTAAAGACAATGTTACGCCTGGGTGTCATCGAAAAATCCCGGAGTGAATGGGCTAGTCCGATTGTCCTAATACCAAAACCCGATGGCTCCTTAAGGTTCTGCAATGACTTTAGGAGATTGAACGAAATATCCAAGTTCGATCTCTACCCCATGCCCCGGGTGGATGAGCTGATTGATAGGCTGGGACAGGCGCGATATTTTACCACGCTCGACCTGACCAAGGGGTACTGGCAGGTGCCACTGACGGAGTCCGCCAAGGAGAAAACCGCTTTTGTTACGCCGGAGGGTCTCTTCCACTATGTTGTCTTGCCTTTTGGGTTACATGGCGCTCCGGCCACGTTCCAGAGGTTGATGGACTTAGTGCTGGAACCCCACCAGGCGTATGCATCAGCGTACCTGGATGACATCATTATTTACAGCTCCGATTGGCAGACCCACTTGGAACAGGTACAAGCGGTGGTGGACGCGCTTCGAACAGCCGGATTAACAGCCAATCCCAAGAAATGTGCATTGGGACTCACGGAAGCCCGCTACTTGGGCTACGTGATAGGCCAAGGAGTGATTAAGCCCCAAATTAACAAGGTTGAGGCGATCCAGAAGTGGCCTAGACCCCTGACCACGAAGCAGGTTAGGGCCTTCCTGGGTATCGTGGGGTACTACAGGAGGTTTGTAAAGGATTTTGCGGGACTATCAGCCCCCTTGACGGACCTTCTCAAAGGCAAGAAGTCCGTCATGGTGCGCTGGACTCCGCAGGCCGAGGACTCCTTCCGGGCCCTGAAGGAGGTCCTGTGCGGACAGCCCGTTCTTGTACACCCTGATTTCCGGAAGGAGTTCATAGTACAGACTGACGCCTCTGAGATCGGCCTGGGGGCAGTGCTGTCTCAGGTGGTTCAGGGGGAGGAACACCCCGTCACCTTCTTAAGTAGGAAGCTCACCCCTCCCGAGCGGAATTATAGCATAGTGGAGAAGGAGTGCCTGGCGATCAAGTGGGCCTTGGAGTCCCTACGCTATTACCTGCTGGGACGGCAGTTTCGCTTGGTGACGGATCACTCTCCACTGGTCTGGATGAGGTCCGCCAAGGAACGGAATGCCCGGGTTACCCGGTGGTTCCTTTCTCTGCAGAACTTCCGGTTTACGGTTGAACACCGGGCCGGTAGGTTGCAGGGCAACGCCGATGCCTTGTCCCGCGGCCCGTGCTTGATGGCGGGAGTTCAACCCCGCACGCTTGAACTGAGGGGGGGGTATGTGAGACTGTGACCGGGGTTATCTATGACGGCCGGTATGTCTCACCCCGGTTGTGCTCACTCCATGATAGAAAGTAAATCCACTCTAGGGTTAATGCTGTTTCCCTACAGGCTGAAGGAAGGGTTAAATAGAATCAGGAACAAGGGCAGGTGTGCCGGGTATGAGGGAGTGAACAGAACTTCCTGAGCTTTGTGCTGGAGAGGCACATGTATTTTGTTATGGACTTTTGTTTGGACATTAAAACCGTGTGCTGTGAACCTTAATGCCTGGATCCCGTGTCTTCTGCTGCGCAGCCGACCGTGCTACCTCACAATTCCCATATTCATTGTTGCACATATCTTAGCACTACAGAGTGCAGCTGTCTCCTTTTTGTTACTTTGTTTCATATTCAGTTTGCACCTATTCACATTAGAAAGGTAGGATGTGCCATCAGTCTTTTTATAAGGATTGGCACAGACTTGACATTTGGGTCACGATGAACCATAGAAGCTGAGTGTCTCTTAGATTTTCTAAATGACAATTACCCAGGTAGGTATTTGTGCAGCGAGCACAGTGGACGCATCCACAAAACCAGGCAGCCATAACCACCCTTTGCGACTACACACATCACACAACCCTATGGAGTGTCGTGACTTGCATCTTTCTTTTTACCCCCTTCTATACAATGGTATCAAACATATTCTTCTCACGCATCATTCAGTGATTCAGTTCTCTATTATCCCCCTATCTAGATACCCTGGCTGTAACTTATTAGTGCCCCACCGCGTCCCATCACTTGGCTCATGTTAAATCCCTCCTGACAACCCTACAGTAAAAAAAAAAATTACAGTTTTGTAAGCTGTAGGATATAAGTTTATTACTCCCTGAAGGTAAATTCCTTTACATTTTTCCTTAAAAAGTCTTGAAGGAAAGTTATTTCTATAAGTCTGTAGAGATCCTGCTGGGTTACCCATGGTGCCAGCATTTTTACCTCAGAAATGTTCCACTTTTCAGCCCCTTCTCCTAGACTGGCGTATGAAAGCAGGAGATTATTTTCCACCTGTGCTGTTACTACAGTGCCACATGAATATTTCAGCACAGCTTCCCTAGACTCAGTGTGATGTAACCACTTCCTTTAGTCGCAGTCACATAGCCAACTTTTCTGATGTGCGAAATACCTTGTAGCTGGGTCAGCCCAAGGGCATTCATTGGGCTGACAGAACGTGTTTTTCCTAGAAAATCTAGAATTTTAGTGACAGGATGTATCACGGTGTAAAATAGTTTACGTAAGTATAAGTCATTCTGTACACAGTTTGAAGCATACTTGTCCCCCGTGTGCAAAACCCAGAGAAAATATAAACTGGCTATATTCTAAGTATATAAGCTGGTCTCAAATGATTATTACTAGTGTATAGTTAAAGTGGTTGTCCACAACTCGAACCACCAATTCTTAATCCCCGTGTTTGCTCATGTTCAAATAATAACACATACTCGCCTCTGGTGTCGTCACAGTTTCAGTTGGCACTTCTTCTCCCAGGGCTCACGTAACGTTCTAACATCACATGAGCCCTGCGCCCATTCAGCGGTGGCTTCACCCTTCTAGTCTTGGACGTATGAAACATCAAGAGGAAGTGAGAGGCCAGCCACAGCTCTTGCTTTCTCTTGATGTTCGTTTCATCTTAAGGCGTGGAGAGGGAAGCCAGCTCTGATTGTGCACAGGGCTCACCTGACATAACAACGTAACGCAAGCTTCAGGAGAGCGAGTGACGACACCACAGGACCAGCACAGGCACCAATGGTGACCATAATCGTTATTTTAAGGGGAAAAAACCTTTATTGAGAAGGGGTTGTCTGAGAAGTGGACAATCCCTTGAAAGACAAAGACATAAAAAGAAACTCTTCTGACCCCATGCAAAATCTGAACAAACTATTGCAGCGGACCCTGCATAATTCATCATAATTTTGCTTTTTTGGTTTGGTTTTTGCTAATGTGCCACAACTAATTCCTGCACCCTAATTAAAAGTATTTTCTATAAAGCTTGTAAGGGTAAATTCTAATTCTAATCGACAATAGTTAAGAGTAAAGGCCCCGTTACACACTACGATATATCGGGCGATATGTCGCTGGGGTTACGGATTCCATGATGCACATCCGGCATCATTTGACATATCGTAGCGTGTGACAGCTACGAGCGACTGTTAACGAGCAAAAATACTCACCTTATTGTTGCTCGTTGACACGTCGTTCATTTTCAAAATATCGGTAAAATTCCTGGATGCAGGTTGTTCGTCGTTCCTGAGACAGCACACATCACTCCGTGTGACACCTCGGGAACGACGAACACAGCTTACCTGCATCCCGCCGGAAATGAGGAAGGAAGGAGGTGGGCGGGATGTTACGTCCTGCTTATCTCCGCCCCTCCGCTTCTGTTGGGCGGCCGGTGTGTGATGTCGCTGTGACGCCGAACGTCCCTCCCCCTTCAGGAACAGGATGTTCGCTGGCCACAGCGAGGTCGTTCGGGAGGTAAGTACGTGTGATAGGGGTGACCGACTTTGTGCGACACGGGCAACAAATTGCCCGTGACGCACAAATGATGGGGGTGGGTGCGATCGTACATGCGATCGCACGATAAATCGACGCGTGTAAAGCGGCCTTTACAATTTCTATGGTTAGTGGATTTTTGCCTCTCGTGACTTGAATAAGTCATGTCTATCCCACAAACAAATATGGTGAATTTACAAGTGGGAAATCTATTGTAGAAATTTATACAACTATCCTGCACAACTAATGAAAACTTGCAGAAATCCATGTGCTCGCTGCCAAAGAACCATGCTCAAAAATGGAACTGATTTTGAGTTACAGCTGCATCCAGAGGAATGTCGTGAACTACATGTAGGTATGTACATAGTTAGCACAGGAGCTGATGCCTGTATTGTTCTCCAGAACTGGATTCACAATTGTCATCAGTCAGCAGATTATAACCACACACCTCCATTACTATTAAGAGAGTGTTCACATTTGTGCTAAAAAAACAAAACTAACAGAAAATAGTGAAGCATGGCACAAGATGCACTACTTTGTCTAGTAAAGTGACAGTCGCCATGATGGGAACCCCATGGACTTTATTGTGATAAATATTTGTGTGGCGCCCCGGACTATATCAGTGTGCCACAGGGTACTGCAATCCTTATCAAGGATGCAGGGCCTACCCCCCATGGTTCCAGCTTCTTAAGAAGCTGGTGTCACTAACATCAGCACAAACCCCAATCACACCTCACATTACAACCTGTCAGACACACCACTGGGTTGGATAAGGCCACCCACCTAGGGGTCAGGCAAACTGGTGGGAGGGAAGTTCTAGTGAGTCGAGTAGACAGTTTAGTGAGAGCCCTCAAAGAGTGAGCAGCTAGAGAGTAGTAGCTCCTGGGGAGCTAGACTAAGCTTGGGTCGCAGACGGTGGCCCGGGACCAGAGGAGTCAGGGACCGGTGGCAGTGACATTGGAAGAGTGCAACGGACATAGTCTAGGAGGACTGTCAGCAACAGAAATACAAAAGAACTGACCGGTACCGAGCATGACGGGATACAGGACCCTAGGTCAGGAGCAGGTGAGCAGGTTCATCCGTCCTGATTATTAACCTGGGAGGGAGAGTCTCTTTATGAACTTCCCTAGGAGCTCAGAGATTGAAGGCGATAGCACACCGCAGGGAATAGAGCTTTCCAGTAACGCAACCCACTAAAATCCCAAGTGCCAGCCATAAAGAGCACAGCTACACTAAAAATATAGTGAGCGGTGCCACAACAGCTTCACACCAAGGGGCCACACACAAAATTGACTTGTGCAAGGAGGCAGCTCCGGATTACCCACTGACACCGGTGGGAGTGGACACCTGGTTGGGCTCCCCTGTAGAGACTGTGATGCACAGAGTCTTTCTTTTATCTTCAGTGTGAGTGTCTGCTCTATAATCCTCATCCTGCACCATGACTACCCACAGTGAGTAAACTGGTTCCCCTGCACCCTGCACTCCCAAACATCTCACCAAAAACCCCAGAGGCCGGTGCCTTCCCTACCTGCGGAAAGACTGACACCTTGCTGCCCCACACCATCTGCCCCGGTACTCCTTCCAGCAGCGGCAGTACTCCTTTTACCGCAACCCCCAGGTGGGATCACAAACTTCTCCCCTGTAAATAATCTCCTTTCAAGGATCAGAGTGAGTGCCAAACCCGGGACCGGACCCCTCGAGCCACGACCATCCCGGATCCGAGCAACCCAGTCTGCGCCAGGGCGGCACATTTGTTTGCTGGGTGGTTCTAGAGATGAACACATTGATTAGTGGCACTCTGGTGCCAACAAAATGCAGGTGATCCTGGATGGTTACAGACTTGGGAGCTCCCATTCAGCAGCCAAAGATGACTAACCTGGCTGACAGACCAGAGTCATGCAAATTGATCTTCCTAACTACATTGGGTGTCATTGGTTTTCATTATGCCTGTGTTTTGACCCGACCATTATTTTTGCATTTTTCTTCCAATAACAGTATATAAATGAGTAAAGAACTACAGTAGTGAAGGTGTGAACAAGATGTTAGAAGCTCCTATAATGCAGTAAGATAATTGGCTCAGATTGCTATACAGTAAAATGCAAATGCAGAGAGTAATCACAAGTAAGGTCTAATAGATTTATGCCATATTAACCCATCAAAACCTCTAGCGGGAAGCGGTAGGCTCCAAAACAGGTTGCCTTTTACTGGCTCTGTGGGCTCCTTTCATACTCTGGTTTGTAAGTTAAAAAAAACAAAAAAGATTTGAGCTCACCCTAATGCTCCATTTCCACTGGATTCAATCAAAACCGGGTGGTGCACGGATGTGGGACATTGGGGATCCACGGTGTAGTAACAAGTGCAAACAAGGATTATCCAGCAACTCATCCGGTATTTTTCTTTAAAATTCGTAGAAATTTATTGAAACATTAAAAACAACAAGGGGTGTAAGATTAAGCAGTCCATGGTTCGCTCGCTTACGCGTTTCAGACTGGAAAGTCCTATGAGTAAGGACTTTCCAGTCTGAAACGCGTAAGCGAGGAAACCATGAAATGCTTGATTTTATACCCCTTGTTGTTTTTAATGAGGTTTCAATAAATTTCTATGAATTTTAAAGAAAAATACCAGATGAGTTGCTGGATAATTTGTTTGCTCTGTTTTGTCTGTTGTATTCTGCCTATGGACAGGGTTGCCAAATTAAGTTGTTTAAATAAAGAAAAAAATATATCTAAAGACTTGTTCACACATTGCATACATTGATAGGAACTTATTGCCTGTAGTTACTAGGTTATGTAAAATTCAGATATTTATAGTCCCGATGATCAGGTCAAGTACCACCAGCCTCAAAAGGAAAAGAAATCAAGGACAAAACATTTTTCCCCCAAAGACAATGGAAAAAAGTTCTGACTTTATACACTGTTCTGGAATTTCTGGCCGGTCAGTATTGAATTCTGGCCAATCGGTTTATGGATTTCCAAATTTACTTACATATTTGTAAATGTTTTTCTAGTTTTCCTTTTGGATTTCCAAAGGTTTTTTAACATTGTGCTAAACGTTAACTAATTGTGTAAGATTTAAAACAGATTTTCTGATTACTCAGCAGTAAGCGATGACGAGACGTCTTCTCTTGACCCTTAGTTACACGATGTGTCCCTTGCCAATAGAAAAGCTCTGGTGTCATGAAAAGGCAATTTGCTCCCTTAAGCTGTATGGCGGAAGACAATACCTGAATGCGTTTCTTGAGTGGACCTGACAGTAGCCTTTAACGTGTCCTTTATTGTCCAGTCTTTGGGTCACTGCTGGGCTGTAGAAAGAGATTTGGGGAGCAGAGAGCAAACTAAACAGTTTTCTAATTTGTCTTAATGAGTCGACAGAACAAAGTGCTAAGTTCACCTTGCTATGAATGCATTTGTTTAAAGGAAAATCTTTTTGTTTGGACACAGAGGATTAATAAGTGCCAGAAAACATTAACCGGCTTTGTGATTGATTACAATGTTCAGTTTAGCACCGGGATCTTCACTAGGATAAGGCTTAATCATCATTATGAAGGATGCCTGCTTCAGAGAGGGCACGAGTTTAATGACCAATTGCCCTGTTGTGAATGAAGATTTTGTTTTTAGCTTTGAGGGTTGTTTGTTACTCCAAATTTCATATGAAATGCACTAAGGTTTGAGAGATTTGTCAATATTTTAAAATGTTAAAACATTTCACAACTTAAAAAATTACTGCGTATTTCCATACTTTATTCTCTAACAATCCTGACATATGTTAATATGTGATTTCTCTGTCCTGATGAAGGAGACTCTATCTGTGAAACGCGTTAACTGTATAACATCACCTTGCTATACGGCGATCTGGATTAAATATGGCAGCGTGCTGTTAACCCCTCCTTTCCACATCTACATTACAAGCCTGACATATGGTAGAATATTTCTTAAAAAGTAAAAAAAAAATGTACCGTATATTCCAGATTATAAAATGCACTTTTCGCGCCCAAAACTTGGGGAAAAATGGGGTACGTCTTATAATACGGATATGGCTTACCGGGGCGGCGGTGGTGGAGCGGGGTCACAGGAGGCAGGGTCGGTTATACTGAGGGATCAGAGGAGGGGGTGTTACTGCAGTGGAGCGGCTCAGGAGGGTCACAGGACAGAAGGTCAGTGATAACCTCTGGCTTAGGGGTATCTAGGCAGTGGGCTCCATTGAACTGATGGCACTTGATGCAATGGACTTCAAGAAAATGGGAGCAGAGGCCAATTTGCACACGCGCCAGCTCCGCGCCCATTTTCTTGAAGTCCATCACGTCAACCGCTGGCAGTTCAATGGAGCCCGCAGCGCGCCGGCAGATCAATGGCGCCCGTTGCCGTGATATCCTCAAGCCTGCAGCATCACTGACCCTCCTAAACCGTGACACCCCCTCCTCTGAGCCCGCAGCACCACCGACCCTGCCTCCTCTGACCCTCCTGAGCAGCTCACCCCCCCACTAGGGTTATAAAATAGACACTACTATTTTAACATTAAAAATTATTTTTTCTTATTTTCCTCCTCTAAATTTGAGGTGCGTCTTATAATCCAGTGCGTCTTATAAAACAAAAAATACATTAATTGTCTTTGAATCATATTGCAATGTTTTTTAATGTGAATGTTAGAGATACTCATGTTGTAGAAGAGAATTGTTATACAACTTACCTGCTTCAGCGCCTTCTCCTTGTGGACAGCCATGGCTCACCTCTCCGGCATTGCCTGCATGGCAGTGGCAGTTTCCTATGTGAGCTGTTTGAAGGTGATCCTAGTACCTGTTCTGTTCATGGCCTATGACATAAGACCTGACAGCACTCCCATCTTTTCTTCTGGCATGTAGATCTTGACTGACCTCCTGGTGGAGACTCATGCATCTGTTCCTGACTTTGGTACTACTACGCGGTGTAGTCTACACCAGTACTTCTAAGCAAGTCCTTTGTAAACAAATGATCACCTACCGCAGCTGATCCTCTGTGTTGCTGCTGTGTCCAATGTGGTCTCCTCTTTTCCTCTTCTGGTAGGGAGCATCCGGTCAGAGTGTCTGCCAATGTTTTGTCTGAGCTGGAACAGTATTCTAGCTGTTTCTTACAGCTTAGATTGAATATGACTGCTACAGTCACTCAAAGATAGGCTGCAGTGGTCAGCTGATGATCCTTGCTGGATGAGGAAGGCAGGAGTCAGGTAGGTGAGTATGTGATTATTGTTTTTCCAAGATCACCATGGAAAGTATGGACAACCCTTTTAAATTGATAGTTTATCTTAAGGATAGATCATCTGATCATCAGATCATCTGGAGTTTGACTTTTGCAACCACCATTGATATGTTTGTACGCCATAGGTCTCATGCATGCAACATATCTTCTATATATTTACTAAAACCAAAATCCCCCTTTAAGTATGGCCACAATACTCACAATAGATGAATTAAATGCCCCTATTTGTAGTTCTATATTAACCTTTAGATAACAAGTATATTCTAGTCAAGTGGTGGATTAACCTTTGTGTGAATTCATGCAGCGGGACAGTAATAACGAAGACTTAACAGTTCTGGTAGGTTTACAAGTACTGAGAGTATTAAATAGCATTTGTATTTAGAGTATTTGGGGTCTTTGGCTTTATTCTATTCTTTTCTATAATCCGTCTATAAGAGAATTGGAGATCTAACACTTTTTGTAGATAATGACAGCAAACTGCTTGTACTTTGTGATTCCTCGGTATTCTTCTATAAATTACAGAGATGACAGAAAGATCTGTAAAAAGAGTGATTATAAAGATTATCCGAACAGGCACTTACTGAACCTAGAGTTTCTTGGCAATATCATGTCCGAGTCTTATGTGTTCTAGATTGGTTTATTTGTTAATCAAATTTATATCATACGCAATTGTTTATTTTCAACTTAATATATGATTAGAATAATCTGCAAATTATTCATATAAAAAAGTGGATGGGACTATTTGGGAAATGGTAAAAAAGTGGTGCAGATTTCAGCATTAATCTGCATAATGGATTTCCTTTCTTTCTTTTATTTTTGGGAGGGTGCGGGGTTTGTCACTCCATGGTGCCCCAAATTTATAAAAAGGAGGCTGCCCTGTAATAAATTTAATACACTTTACTTCTAGCATATGAAACAGCAGTCTTAGTAATAATGACTCCCAAAAACGCTAAATGATAAAATTTGGGATGCCAGCGGTCTCCACTGTAGAGAACTAAGTAGCTTGCTGTGTACTAATTTAATATTCAGTTCTTAGGGTGGTGTCATACACAGCGACGACGACAACGACGTCGCTGCTACGTCACCATTTTCTGTGACGTTGCAGCGACGTCCTGTCGCTGTCGCTGTGTGTGACATCCAGCAACGACCTGGCCTCTGCTGTGAGGTTGCCGGTCGTTGCTGAATGTCTAGCTTCATTTTTTGGTCGTCGCTCTCCTGCTGTGACGCACACATCGCTGTGTGTGACAGCGAGAGAGCGACGAAATGATGCGAGCAGGGAGCAGGAGCCGGCATCTGGCAGCTGCGGTAAGCTGTAACCAGGGTAAACATCGGGTAACCAAGGGAAGACCTTTCCCTGGTTACCCGATATTTACCTTCGTTACCAGCGTCCGCCGCTCTCATGCTGCCAGTGCCAGCTCCCTGCTCTCTGCACATTTAGCTGCAGTACACATCGGGTAATTAAATTGCTGATTGTTACACACTTTTCTGGTTCATTTTTTGGTCATCGGGCTCCCGCAGGGCAGCACGCATCGGTGTGTTTGACACCTTACCCAACGACCTCGTTCGCGACTCACGTAGGCATGCATCTTCGTTGTTTTCCGCGCCCTCTCTGTTACGATTGGTGATCGCTACTGCGTTCGTATTGGCCGCTTCCATCCTCTGTTCTGGCTTGTAGATTACAGTACATTTCAGACGGCTGAATTCACTTTTCCCGGACCGTGTGTAGCAGCAGATCATAATATAGTCCATTCTGCATCGGGACTGTAGGATGGACAAGGATGGAGAAGGATGGAAGCACTATTATGTTGCCTTCTCTAAAGGCAAGGCCGCCCAGTCACAACACAGTTACAACTACCAATCGCAGCAGAGGGGGCACGGAAAAGGCAATGTAAATGCACGCCTATGTTACTAATTAAGATTTGAATCGTGCTATGTGACAGTGTCCCAGCAAACGCCATATCGTTGCTGCATCGTTGGGAAGATCTGACTGTTTGATAGCTCACTAGCGATCCTGTAGCGACGTACCAGCGATCCTGACCAGGTCGTATCGTGGTTGGAGTCGCTGGTACGTCGTTTAGTGTGACGGTACCCTAGGTTTTATTGCTCTACCTTATCTACTGTTATCTTGTTGTAAGTTCCATAGAATTCAGTGTGAGGTAGTATTCAGTCAAGCATATGTAAATGCTAACTGCATATGCCTTGCCCCCCCCTCCCACTTCTCAGTGCTGGCATCAGTGAAAGTAAGGGGTACTTCTCACATAGCAAGATCGCTAGCGAGATCGCTGCTGAGTCACGGTTTTTGTGATGCACCAGTGACCTCATTAGCGATCTTGCTGTGTGTGACACTGAGCAGCGATCTGGCCCCTGCTGTGAAATCGCTGCTCGTTACACACAGCGCTGGTTCATTTTTTTGACGTTGCTCTCCCACTGTGAAGCACACATCGCTGTGTTTGACAGCGAGAGAGCAACGATCTGAATGTGAAGGGAGCAGGTAGCCGGCGTCTGGCAGCCTGCGGTAAGCTGTAACCAAGGTAAATATCGGGTAACCAAGCGAAGTGCTTTGATTGGTTACCCGATATTTACCTTGGTTACTAGCGTCCACCGCTCTCAGGCTGCCAGTGTCGGCTCCCTGCTCCCTGCACACGTAGCCAGAGTACACATCGGGTAAATAAGCAAAGCGGTTTGATTATTAACCCGATGTGTACTCTGGCTAGGAGTGCAGGGAGCTAGCGCTAAGTGGTGTGCGCTGGTAACCAAGGTAAATATCGGGTAACCAAGCACTTGGTTACCTGATATTTACCTTAGTTACCAAGCGCAGCATCGCTTCCACGCGTCGCTGGTGGCTGGGGGATGGTCACTGGTCGCTGGTGAGATCTGCCTGATTGACAGCTCACCAGCGACCATGTAGCGATGCACCAGCGATCCTGACCAGGTCAGATCGCTGGTGGGATCGCTGGAGCGTCGCTAAAATGTGACGGTACCCTAAATCTGAATTAAATGTGCATTGCTACCCCACCCATACTCCCTTCCACATCTCAGCAATTAGGCTATGTGCGCACAGTGCGTTTTTCGCGGCGTTTTTGCGCGTTTTTCTGGTGCGTTTTTGGCCTTAAAACTGCAGGACTTTGCTTCCCCAGCAAAGTCTATGAGTTTTCATTTTTGCTGTTCGCACACATCTGTTTTTTTTACCTGCGTTTTTGAGTTAAAAAAAAAAAATGGACATGTCAGTTCTTTCCTGCGTTTTTCTGCATTTTCCCCCCATGCAATGCATTTGAAAAACGCAGCAAAACGCAGAGATCAAAAACGCAGCAAAACGCAGCCAAAAACGCACCAAATCGCGGCAAAAACGCATGCGTTTTTTGATGCGTTTTTTCGACGCAGGTGCGTTTTTGTGCGTTTTTAGCGGCCAAAAACGCACAAAAACGCAGCATCAAAAAGACACAGTGTGCGAACCTAGCCTTATAGTGAGTGCACTGAGAGGTGGGTGGAAGGAGCAGTGAATATGCAAATTGTATTTACATATACTTGACTAGTGTGCAGGACACACAGAATGTAAAGGTCCAGTCACACATAACGAGATCGTGAACGAGATCGCTACTACGTCACACTTTCTGGATCGTTTATGAGTCGTTGTTAAAATCGCATGTTGGGTGTCACACATAACGAGTTTATGAACGAGCATGCGTCCCGTATAATGATCTTTCAAATCGCTGGGACCCTGTCACACAGCAACTATGTTAACGATTCTAATCCCATTAGGGGCGTAGTAAAATGCAGTGAGTCACGTAGGCGTGCATTTGCATCGCCTTTTCCATACCCCCCCTCCGCTTTCATTGGCGGCCAATACTGCGTTCTGATTGGGGGTGTATCTAGCGGTTAAATTTTGGATCGCGTCACCCTTTGTCACTTCTTTTGCGCTTTGCTTTGAGATAGAACCTGCGTCTCCACCCTGATTCCTTCGTCCATTGTACCCGGTCGCTTTGTTGGTGTGTTTTTCGGATCGAAGCCGCACCTGCACCTGGAGCTAACCAATCGGTGCAGAGAGGGGCGCGGAAACGGGGACGCAACAACACGCCTTCGTGCATCTCATCTAGGTCGTCAACGAAATCGTTAATAGGGTGTCAAACATACAGATTCATGCAGCCCAGCAGGACTCCAACGAGCCAGAAATGGCCCAAGCTGTTCGGCATCGATCAGCGATTTCGCAGCAGGGGGTGAATCGTTGGTACGTGTCAAACGTGACGAGATCGCAATTGAAGTCGTTCTTGCGTCACAGAAACTGTGACGTAGTAACGATCTCGTTTACGATCTCGTTATGTGTGAAGTGGCCTTTATAGAGCTTACAACAAGATAACAGGATAAGGTAGATCAATAAAACTTACTGATTGTGAAAGGTCTCCTTACGCCCTATTTAAAGATAACATTAGTATTGTACTGTAAAATCACCTGACAGGTTTAAAAGGAATCTATCACCAGGATTTTCTACATAGTCTGAGAGCAACATAATTTAGGGGCAGAGACCCTGATTCTAGTGTTGTGTTACTTACAAGACAGCTTACTGTAGTTTTTATAAAATAATTCTTTAATTAGTATGATATAAGTGAACTTGCCAGGAGGCTTATTCTGGCCAAGAGACAGGCAGAATTACAATTTTTCCTTGTTACAGATATGTTGCCTTGAACAATATTCATACCCGTGAACTTTTTCACATTTTTTACGTTACATCTTATTGAGTTTTTCTTTATTATATCACAGAAAAAGAAATAGCCCTACAAACAGCAGGTCAGATTGCCAATGCAGGATGCAGGAGACCCCCATGATAAATAAAAGCTCGATTTTTCTAACATACGGCTAATAGTTCTCCTGTGTACAGATTCTCTAACTTGAGCTTTGGATCTCTGCAACTCTTAAAGAGAGACCATGGGTCTCTCAGCTGCTTCTCTAATCAGTGCTCTCCTTCCTTGGGATGTCTAGATGGATGTATATGTCTTCGTAGGTTTGCAGTTGTGCCATATTCCATTTTTGGATGATCGATTGAGCAATGCTCCGTGAGATATTAAGAGCTTGTACTATTTTTTTTTTATATATAAAGTAACCCTGCTTTACTCTTCTCCACAAATTTATCCCTGACCTGTCTGGTGTGTTACTTAATTTTCATGGTGCTGTTTGATTTCTAATGTTCTGGAACTAACCTCTGAGGCTTTCACAGAACATCTGTAGTTATGCTGAGAATAAACTGCAGATAGGTGCACTCAATTTACTAATGAGATGACTTCTGGGGGCAATTGGTCTCTTAGAATTTTATTTAGGGGTATCAACTACAGGGGTCTGCATACAAATGCATGTCACAGTTTACAGATTTATATTTTTTAAATATTTAGAAAACCATTACAATTGAGCAGACTCGAACTTCACAAAAAAAAAAATCAGTGTTCGAATTCAGTGTTTGGATGCTTTACGTATGCAAACCACTTGAACGAGCATCGGTTTGCCCAGGTACACTCGGTGCTCAGCCCAGTGCACATTGCTTGCAGTGTTTGAACAGCTCACATTGTGGGTAATATCAGAGTTATTGGATGCAGTATGTACAAAAAAAATAAAAATGAAAAAAACCCTCCCCGGAAGTGGTCTGTTTATGGTTGGTTGTATGTTGGTGGAGAGACAAACTGTCCAATTGGTGACTTCCAATGGGGTTCGGGCCCAGAACAGAATTTCATATGAGGTCTGGCTGAAGAAACAGAACCCGAACTTCCACGGATCCGCTCATCTCTAAAAAACATGTATCAATTCCTTTATACTTTACAACTACTTGCTACTTTGCATTGTTATAAAAAATTAAAATAAAATACATTATAGGTTTGCAGATACAAATTGAAAATATGGTGGGAAAGTTCATAGAATATGACTACTTTTTCAAGGCAATGTATGCTGTGCTTTAGGGAAAACATCAGTTATAATCAGCTGGGAATGTGGAGCAGTCAGTAGAGAGACTCTAACGCAGCTTGCCTTGATGAAACAATATCTCGCCCTTTTTGTGTATAGGGAAAGACTAGTGATGGACTGTAAAAGTTCGGATCAGCGCGGCTTCAAACGTATCTAAGTGCCGGACCCGGGTTCGGAATTCTCAGAGAATTCCGGGTATTGATCTGAATCCAGCAACTCAGGAAATTAAACAAAATAAGGAAAAAATAAAGAAAATAAGAAAGAAGACAGTGGGCTGTATTTACTGAGGCTCTGGCATGGCTGTAACTGCTTCCTGGCAGCTCATTCATTTCTGGGGCTGCTCATTATCTGCATTGCATATGCACTGCTTTCCCCGCCCATCGATGTCTGTGATTGGTTGTAGTCAGATAATCTGGTTAGATCCGCCGGTCCTGGTTATCTGGAAGTCTGCCTATCACTAGGAAAGACCTGATAATGATCCAGGCTTGCGAGCCCTGTTATTTATTTCCCCATTACTTGGACCGGAGCTGCATTCTCTATGACCAAGAATCATGAGAATCGTGAGAATTTGGCCTATGCTAGCTACAGTAAGTGTTCTGCGGCCCAGGCTTGCTGTCATCTCCCAGGCACAGTCTTACATTTTCCAGATTTTCAGCAGAATTGCCTCATGCTTTTATGTGGCTCAGTTATTAACAATGAACCCTGACTGCTCTGTAAAATATTGATTCTCTCTGAAGTGTATTGACTGCATTTGCTTCAAGAATATACATTTGATTTGGGCGCACATTTCAAGAGGAAGTGGGGGTCATACCATTACTTCACTGTTCTTAACACCAGGGAAATTATGCATAGGGTGCTTAGTTCCATGGAGCCAACCTGTCTGGAATGAATGTGTGCAGGTTATTAGGCTGTGTAGTGCACTGCATCAGCCAATGTTCAGTAAATGCAAATACCTTCTTCTATCATCGTGTTGTGATCTGCAAAATTGTACCTTATACATCCAATCCCATGCCAAATCCACGTTCATCCCAGTGTCAGTATGAAAAAGGAAGGAAAAAACGGCACATCTAAAGTCCTTAAAAATTTCTTGATTGAAGATTCATCATTAGGTCAAGTCTTAATGTATCAATCAAGAAGATAGAATGAAGATTTTTTTTTAAGGACTGTGGATGTGCCATTTTTCCCTTCCTTTTCCCGTTGACAGGTTGTGACTCAGAAGTCTGTAAGGGGATCTGACACCCATTTCCAATGGGAAATGACATGGAATATTTGGAAAATAGCAAATATGGTGAGTGCATTCACTTTCAAATATTTGTCCTAATGGTGTCATAACTTAATTTTAATATTTACACATCCATGTGTTATGGTCCAAGTACAGATCATGATTCACTGACTGGCCATAGGACTCCTGACCCAAACTTGACAGCCTCATCCACACGTACAAGACTGTCAAGTTCAGGTAGGGAGACCCACGGCCAGGCAGTTCTTGGGCAGTGATGCGTGGATGTCTGAATATAGCATAAAACATCAAAACTTTTTATTTCTGTTTCGGACATGAACTGAGAAGACTCTGTGGATAGAAATACAGTGTTAGGCCGTGCTCACAGGGATATGTGTGAATTCTCAGCTCAGTCATATTTTTTGCCACTCCCGTGACTTCCCTGGTGCAATAAGGTTGCTTTCACACATCCGGTTTTTGCTGAGCGGCACAATATGGCTCTCTGCAGAAAAAACGCAACCGTTTTTTTTTTTTGCCGCCGGTTGCGTTTTTTCCTGCATAGACTTGCATTAGCGCTGTATTGTGCCGCATGGCCTTGCGTTGCATCCGTTTTTTGCCGGATGCGGCATATTTAGCCCATGCGGTGGCCGGATGGAACATTGCCTGGCACGTTTTTTTGTGCGGCGAAAAAAACTCATTGCGCCGGATATGGTGCGATGCGGCGCGATTCACAATGCAAGCCTATGGACGCCGGATGCGGCGTCCTGCGGCAAAAAACCGCATCCGGCCTCCGGATGTGGTTTTTTGAACTGCGAATGCTCAGTATCAAGCCACATCCGTCAAAAAACGGACGGGCCGCATGGCTTATGCAACTTATACAACGGATGCTTTTTTTTTCACCGCATCCATTGCATAGGTTTTTGAGCCGGATTGAGTCGCACTGCAAAAACCGGATGTGTGAAAGCAGCCTAACACAGACAATAGAATGTGCTCATGAGTAGATATGTTGAACAATCGTAGAATAGTTTAGTGAATTATCACTCACCTATTCCTGTTGTGCTGACAGACACAACCCTGATTAGGGCATGAAAAATCAGTCCAAGGGTATCCACATCACCACATGGAGGGACTGGATCCACCAGATAGAGGCCCCACTCATGATTGCTTATGCTTTTCACCGCCAATCACCGTCACCCTGTTGTGTCATGGAGGGATGGCATGACGTCACCGATCAATATGAGGGATCGCAGCTCCCAACCAAGTGGGCGCATGATTCAAACGATACTCCTGAGGTAAAAAGGCGGATACCTAGTTGCTGCAGAATCACATGGAATCGCAGACGCCATAGACACCCCATATACAGCTAAAATATATCTTATAAGTAATATCAAACAATCATGTTTTGGTGAATAAAGGCCGCGGTGCTTATTAATGGGTTACATACTAATTTAATCATTAAATAGTTAAAACCAATAAATAACATCTTGTATAAATAATTAATATTACAATATCTGAGAAAAAGCACTGTCCACCCAGGCTTAGCTGGGCGACCACCCAACTAATAAACCCGAGACCTAAGCATAAGGGGAGGGTGGGCCGGGAGCTGCTGGAATTTGCTGTCCATGAGCAATGAACCCCTGACAACCAGACATCAGTCTATGTATACCTTTTTCTTCCCACCAAAAAGTATCTGCCAATCCTGGATCTATTCCACAAATCTGCCCAGTCTGCTGACTAGCTAAAGAAGAATCTAGAAAATAATTATCATAAGTCATAACAAAAGGAGGAGGGAGGGAGAGCAGACCATACCAACAACAATTAATGTACAAGGTAAAGATATAAAAATAATTAAAAGTAAGAAATAGGGTGTCAGGCGACACAAACCCATGAGTCCCCCCACTTCAGGTCCCAACACCGGATGAGCTTGTTAACCCTTTATTGCACAATGCGTTTTTGGGTTTGTCCATCCCCTTCATCAGGTACTCCTGAGTACCTGATGAAGGGGATGGACTGTATCCGAAACGCGTTATGCAATAAAGGGTTAACAAGCTCACCCGGTGTAATTTTGCAGTTCCCAGGTATCCGCATTTGTTCCTTGAAAGTATTGTTCTCTGGTGCAATGGCTGATCTTGTAGGTAGTGATGAAGTGTCGACATGACTGCCAAAGCCCAAGATTCATTGCAACAGTCCCGTTTTGAGTTGACAAGATATGTCATTGGGAGGGGCTGGTGAAGTGAGACCTACCAGGGGACCGAAGCCTCACTATAGGAACTATAAGAGACTGGGAAAGGAAATAGAGTTTTTTTTAATTTTATCTTAAAGAAATTTTCTACACTTGGGAATTTTATTGGGAATCTGTAGGTAATCCTCATTAAAATCTGCAATACAAGGATTAATAGCTGACTTCTGTTTACCCATTTTCAATTGTGAAAATTCACATTAAATCCTAGTTCTTTCTGCCACAGAAAACTCCCTACAGCAGATCTTTTTTTTTTTTGTAAATTTTTTGTAGCTTGTTAATGAGATTTATTCTAACCTCATTTACTTTGCTTCTGCTGTCTTCCATGGCACATGTGTTTCCTAACTGACATGATACCAGCTTTTACTACCATTAATAATTTCTTTCTCACAGTTAGTCAATGGAAAAAAAAGAGAAACGTCGAAATCTATTGATTAATGTGATTCCTATGGGATAAATAGCGGAGCGCTATATTTCTACATGTGTATATTTGTAAATGTTTTGTTCTGTACATAACATAAAGCATCCATCTATCTGGTTTATGTAGCTTATTGTGGAACCTGCATGGTGAGCAGAGGTGGACTAACCATGTGGCAAGTGCCTGAGCGCCTATGGCTAAAAAGGGACTATATCCCCTTAGTCAAAAGGGATCATAGTCCCTTAGTCAAAAGTAGCACTTATTTATGCTTAAAAGAAACCTGACAGCTGATGCAAGCTGCCCAAACTGTCAGCACCATGTATCAGCCACTGGCTGTATTATCCCAGCTGCAGCGTTTCAGAGAATTATGTACTTTAATAGCCGGCTGGGGAGTGGGCCGCAAGAAAGACTAGCCAGACAGCTGGGTCCTCGGTGCTTTCTCCCCTCCCAAAGCCCCGGACTGACAAGCCTCAGTCTATATACGCAGGTAGGCAGAGACCCATAAGTCATTTTCAGCGGGCAGGGAGACGCCTCCGGGGACCCGTCCGTTCAACTAGTCGCCCAGTGACTTGCCGGCTATTAATTTATATTTTTCTCTGGAACACCGCAGCGTTTCATAGTCAAACATACCTGCCTGGGATAATACAGCCATTGGCTGATACACGCTGGCCACAGTTTAGGCAGCATATATCAGCTGTCAGGATCACATTAATAGCATAGACTGCAACATAGGTGTAAATAAAATTCCTGGGTTCCAATGCAGAATCTACAACAGTGTCCCCCACCTGCTATGTGCCATTCATAATACTTGTGTCTTCCTTTGTGGCAGGCAACATTATCCTGATGTGTGTCATGCGTCTGGATTCAAATCCTTGAGTCTGGGCTCTGTGGTCGGCTTCTCTGTCCGCTGGACCACAGCAGATACACCTTTTATTAAGGTGTTTAGTTTTTGTTATCCATGGTTTAGTTCTGTTAGGGTCACAGGTGTATTCATTTACTCAATTGTCTGTCCAATCACCTTTCGGGTGCAGCTTTAAATACCTTCCTTGTGCTGGTACACCCTGCTGGTGATATTCTCATTTTGAAGTCCAGCCATATTGTTGTTAGTTTATGCCAGTCAGTGGAAGACCAGCTAGGATGCCTCTCTCTGCTGTTTATGTTCTGTACTCTGCACCTATCTTCTGTTTGTTGTCAGTAAGTAGGCTGCATATTCTTTAGTGATATTCACCCTCTCTGATAGTTTGTTGTTTGTCTTATTCACTCTGTGATCACTTTTTTATTCAGCACACCCTGCTTTCTGTGGGTAATTTGCATTCTCCTCTGCCCTCCGGTTCCTTTGTAGGAACGAGAAACCACTCGATGGCCGATCAGGCACCATAAGGCCTAGTGGCCATTGTGTACTATGTGGTCAGGGCTATTCCAACTCCCGCAGGAACCACTTGGGACTACAGGGTTAGGATTAATATCTGTACAGGAACCGGCAGGGATCAGTTGCAGTTTTTTAGTGTGTTACCTTTATCCGTTGTGAGTGACTATACAAACATAATATGCGATTGCTACTTCTGCACTCTGTATAACTATTCAACTGGCCTGGAAACGAGGGAAATAAAATCTATAAATGTTATCTCAACTTATTTTGCCTGGAGAAGGGCAGTGCCCTCCGGTATAATTAACAGTTCAGACCAGTGGTATTGTGGTGCCTCTGTTTGCTGCTCAATGCTGCAAACTAAGGCAGTTTTTCCTATGCAGCATTGGAGGAGCTGGCAGTGGCCAGCTTCAGAGCAGTTCTTACAAGTTTCAGTAGCAAAGAGCTTGTAAGAGCTGTGCTCCTTGCCACCTCTGATAGACTACAAAGGTGGCTGTTAAAAAAAAATAAATCCCTCCATTCTTGAGAATGCAGAGTTTTTTTTAATAAGTAAATTGCAAAGTTGCTTTTTTTTAACTAGTTATAACCCTTTAACCTGGGTCAAAAATATTAGACTTAGGCCAAGGTCAAGAATTGGAGTACTGGTGCAGAGAAGATGAAGAGCTTAATTTCTTCATCCGCTCCAAAGCCAGTGTCATTGTATATAGGAGTTCACTCTGATAACATCCAAGTGCATGCCGTCCAAAATATGCTGCTCTGCTAATTGCAGTATGTGTGTTATACGGGGGTGTGATCAAGCCCTAAGGCTGTGTGTGCACGTTGCGTTTTTTCATGCGTTTCTGCAGCATTTTGAGCTGCAGCGTTTTAATGCAAAATTGCATGCGTTTTGATTTCCAGACAAAGTCTATGGAAAATAGTGATTTCTTGTGCGCACAATGCTTTTAAAAACGAGGCGTTTTAGTTGCGTAAAATTTGTCAAAATCTCTGCGTTTGAAGAAGCAACATGTCAATTGTTTTTGCCATTTTGGCAGCGTTTTGGTATCATTGAAGTCAATGATAATGATCAAAACGCATCCTAAATCAAATTTCTTGCGTTTTCCATGCTTTTTTGATGCAAAATGCATGCATTTTTGACAAAAACAAAGCATGTGTTTTTAACATTATAGTGAGGTCATGATTAGAGTTGAGCGCGGTTCGTGGTTCGAGGTTCTCCAGTTCTAGGCTCGAGTGATTTTGGGGCATGTTCTAGATCGAACTAGAACTCGAGCTTTTTGCAAAAGCTCGATAGTTATAGAAACGTTCGAGAACGGTTCTAGCAGCAAAAAAACAGCTAATTCCTAGCTTGGTTTCCGCTGTAATAGTGTAAGTCACTCTGTGAATCACACTATTATGACATTTCAGTGTATAGTGTGCGTGAACAGCGCCTTCAGATCACTGCTGTTTCTATAATGGCGATCGCCATTTTTTTTTTTTTTCTTGTCTTCCTTCCCTAAGCGCGCGCGTCTTGTGGGGCGGGCCAGCATGTCAGCCAATCCCAGACACACACACAGCTAAGTGGACTTTTAGCCAGAGAAGCAACGGCATGTGTGATAGGATGTCCATGTCACATGTCCCTGCAGTATAAAACCGGACATTTTCCTCCAGGACGCCATTATCTCTTCTGCGTCTTTGGTGTCAGACATCACTGTCGCAGCTCCGTCCTCCTGAGTCCTATCGCCGATACAGCTGTATGCGCTCCATACACAGCGCTGGACAGCTTAGGGATAGCACTTTCTAGCAGTCCTTTTAAGGGCTCAAACCGTTAGGGTCAGAGAGCCATAGGTGACAGGTCCTGAAAACAGAGACAGCGTCTGTGCAGCAAAGGTCAGGGATTTCCACCCTGCATTTCCCTATTAGGAGGGAATAGAAAGGCAGGCTTCCATTCCTCTACCCAGAGCCCCACAATCCTGCCACTGTATCCTCCTGTCCTCTGCACACTCCAACTCATTATAACTAAGCCATTATACTAGCAAACACTCAGTGTACCTAGTGGCATCCTAAACGTGGCTATTGGACTTTGCTATAGTCACACTAGTGCAAAGACATTTGCAGAGCACGTCTGCCTGCATTGCACACTCCAACTCATTATAACTAAGCCATTATACTAGCAAACACTCAGTGTACCTAGTGGCATCCTAAACGTGGCTATTGGACTTTGCTATAGTCCCACTAGTGCAAAGACATTTGCAGAGCACGTCTGCCTGCATTGCACACTCCAACTCATTATAACTAAGCCATTATACTAGCAAACACTCAGTGTACCTAGTGGCATCCTAAACGTGGCTATTGGACTTTGCTATAGTCCCACTAGTGCAAAGACATTTGCAGAGCACGTCTGCCTGCATTGCACACTCCAACTCATTATAACTAAGCCATTATACTAGCAAACACTCAGTGTACCTAGTGGCATCCTAAACGTGGCTATTGGACTTTGCTATAGTCACACTAGTGCAAAGACATTTGCAGAGCACCTCTGCCTGCATTGCACACTCCAACTCATTATAACTAAGCCATTATACTAGCAAACACTCAGTGTACCTAGTGGCATCCTAAACGTGGCTATTGGACTTTGCTATAGTCCCACTAGTGCAAAGACATTTGCAGAGCGCGTCTGCCTGCATTGCACACTCCAACTCATTATAACTAAGCCATTATACTAGCAAACACTCAGTGTACCTAGTGGCATCCTAAACGTGGCTATTGCACTTTGCTATAGTCCCACTAGTGCAAAGACATTTGCAGCACCTCTGCCTGCATTGCACACTCCAACTCATTATAACTAAGCCATTATACTAGCAATTTTTGCTGCCAGTTTAAGGGCCGTAGTTGCATTGTCAGGGATATTTATTCTTTATTATTCTGCTGTTAATAAAGCTAGACCACCACTGCAATCTACACCACCTCTCAATTTTTACTACCACATTTTCAGTCCACAATCTTGTCGCAATCAACATGAGTGGCAAAATGACAGATGCTGGTGGAAAGGGGAAGAGGCGTGGTGGAAAAGGCAAAAAAGGTTTTGTCCGTGGGGAAGGTGGCAAAGCTCCATTATCATCTGCTGAAGATAGACCATCTACCAGCAAAAGTAAGATGTCTACTACTTACCGTGGACAATCCGATGTGCTCCCTTTTTTACGGACACGAACAACAGGAACAAAGGTAGATGATGGGCAAAAAAGGAAAATGCTTGAATGGATCTCAAGTGGTCCAACAAGTGCCCTCTCAGCCACTTCAAGTACCGCATCCAAAAAACACCAGTCCTCTGAGTTGTCATCCCAATCAAACTTGATTTCTCCCAGCTCTGAAGTCTCCATCAGCCCTGCACAGTATGGTGGAACTGAGATGGCTGAGTCTGCAGAGCTGTTCAGTCACACTATAGCCTGGGAATCAGAGGTCTGCTCCCAAGCTACAGTGAGTACAGAACAGGAAATGGTCTGCAGTGATGCCCAGAACCTTTGTGACTCTGATTCAGGCCGTGAGGACCAAGTTTCGGAGCATAATGTTGACCCTTTGTCACAAACTGTAACACCTGTGGTTATAGACAATGAGGAACATACTGATGAAGATGAGACTCAGATACCCGATTGGGATGACAACTTAAATATTCGGTCAGGGCAAGAAGAGGCTCGGTCAGAGGGGGAGGGGAGTGCAAACACAACAATTGATGATGAAGTTCTAGATCCCACCTACTGTCAACCCACAGTCAGGCACTCGAGGAGGTCAACAGAGGTGGTGGAGGAGGATGCAACTGATGACGAAGTTACCTTGCGCCTTCCTGGACAGAGTCGGAGTACTGGTAGCACGTCTACAACTGCATCCTCAGCCACCACTCTGCCTCTGAGCATTATTCGGGGTGGATCATCAGGTCGCATGGCCTCTAAGCCTTGCCTAGCCTGGTCCTTTTTTGACATAGAAAAAGATCGCCCAAATTATGTGATCTGTAAAATTTGTCATGGTTCTCTTAGTAGAGGTCAAAACCTCAGCAGTTTGACAACTTCTTCCATGAATCGTCACATGAATAAATATCATATGGCTCGGTGGGAAGCTCACCGTGCTGCAATGCGGCCTAGCGGAGCGAACCATCCACCGCCTGCCCCTTCCAGTGCATCCGCGCGCTCGTCATCTTCTAGGACTGTGGGGACAGCTGTCACACCTGTTTTTCCACCCACAACTTCCACCACTGTAACCGCAACAGGCAGTTTGCTTGGTAGGTCGTCAGTTGTTTTGGAAGGGGAAACAAGTGAGTGTGTACAGCTGTCTCAGACATCGATAGCACCAACTTTGGATGAAGGCAACATCATGTCTCCGCCTGCACTTTCCTCACAAACCTGCATTTTTCCAGGGACACCCTACTCAACACCGTCTACACACAGCAGCCAGATCTCTGTCCCTCAGATGTGGACAAATAAAAGGCCATTTCCTGCGACCCATGACAAAGCTAAGAGGTTGACTCTATCCCTCTGTAAGCTGTTGGCTACAGAAATGCTGCCTTTCCGCCTAGTGGACACACAGGATTTTAGAGACCTTATGTCTGTCGCTGTGCCCCAGTACCAGATGCCTAGTCGCCACTACTTCTCTAAGAAAGGTGTGCCCGCGCTACACCAGCATGTCGCACACAACATCACCGCTTCCTTGAGAAACTCTGTGTGTGAACGGGTGCATTTCACCACCGATACTTGGACCAGTAAGCATGGACAGGGACGTTACATGTCGCTGACTGGGCACTGGGTAACTATGGTGATAGATGGTGAAGGGTCTGCTGCACAAGTCTTGCCGTCCCCACGACTTGTGTGTCAATCCTCTGTCTGTCCAAGTTCCGCCACTGCGTCTGCATCCTCCACCTCATCTGGGTCCTCCACCTCCGCCCCAAGCCTGCCTGGTCAGGCCACCTGCGTTCTCACTGCGCAGAAGGAATCACGCACCCCTCATTACTATGCTGGCAGCAGAGCGCAACGGCATCAGGCGGTCTTTAGCTTGACATGTCTTGGGAATAAGAGTCACACAGCTGAGGAGTTGTGGTCAGCTCTGCGGTCCGAGTTTAATAAATGGTTGTCTCCACTCAACCTGCAGCCTGGTAAGGCCGTGTGCGACAATGCTGCAAACCTGGGTGCGGCCCTTCGCCTGGGCAAGGTGACACACGTACCTTGTATGGCTCACGTGTTGAACCTTGTCGTGCAGCAATTTTTAACACAGTATCCCGGCCTAGATGGCCTTCTGAACAGGGCACGAAAAATGTCTGCTCACTTCCGCCGTTCAAGCGCCGCAGCTGAGCGACTTGCATCGCTCCAGAAGTCTTTCGGCCTGCCGGTTCATCGCCTGAAATGCGATGTGGCGACACGCTGGAATTCAACTCTCCACATGTTACAGCGACTGTGGCAGCACCGCCGTGCCCTGGTGCAATACGTCATGACGTATAGCCTGGGCCAACGAGATGCAGAGGTGGGGCAGATCACCCTGATGGAGTGGTCTCAGATCAAGGACCTATGCACCCTTCTGCACAGTTTCGACATGGCGACGAATATGTTTAGCGCTGACAATGCCATTATCAGCATGACGATTCCAGTCATTTACATGCTGGAACACACGCTAAACACTATTCGGAGTCAGGGGGTGGGACAACAGGAAGGGGATGAACTACAGGAGGATTCATATGCGCAAGACACAACAACATCACCAAGGTCCAGACGTTCATCATCACCAAGGCGCCAGGCATGGGAGCATGGGGGACAGGGATCAACAAGGGCGCATGGTAGCAGGCGAGATGTTGAGGAAGGTGCAGGAGGACATGAAGAAATGGAGGACGAACTGTCCATGGACATGGAAGACTCAGCAGATGAGGGAGACCTTGGTCAAATTTCAGTTGAAAGAGGTTGGGGGGAGATGTCAGAGGAAGAAAGAACGGTTAGCACCTCTATGCCACAAACACAGCGTGGACTTGGTCCTCATGGCTGCGCAAGACACATGAGTGCCTTCTTGTTGCACTACCTCCAACATGACCCTCGTATTGTCAAAATTAGAAGTGATGATGACTACTGGCTTGCCACACTATTAGATCCCCGGTACAAGTCCAAATTTTGTGACATAATTCCAGCCATAGAAAGGGACGCACGTATGCAGGAGTATCAGCAGAAGCTGTTACTCGATCTTAGATCCGCTTTTCCACCAAACAACCGTGCAGGTGCAGGGAGTGAATCTCCCAGTTGTAACTTGACAAACATGGGACGGTCTCGTCATCTTCAACAGTCTACACGTACCAGTAGGACCGTATCTGGTGCTGGTAACAGCAATTTTATGGAATCTTTTCATAATTTTTTTAGACCCTCCTTTGCAAGGCCACCAGAGACAACAAGTCTGACACATAGTCAACGGCTGGAGAGGATGATACAGGAGTATCTCCAAATGAACATCGATGCCATGACTGTGCAACTGGAGCCTTGCTCCTTTTGGGCTTCAAACCTAGAAAAATGGCCAGAGCTCTCAACTTACGCCTTGGAGATTTTGTCGTGTCCAGCTGCCAGCGTTGTCTTTGAACGTGTCTTCAGTGCTGCTGGGTGTGTGCTGACAGATAAGCGCATGCGTCTGTCCAGTGACAATGTGGACAGACTGACGTTCATCAAAATGAACAAGTCATGGATCCAGAAGGAATTTACAACCCCTGTGTCATTCTGGGGAGAGTAAATGCTTGTGGATTTGGAATGTGCTTGATGCAAATCTAGCTGTGAAGTGTACAACTAGGGCACAACTGCTGCCACTGAATGGGTGGGTGTGTGTGGGGCACAATTTTTGGAAAAAAAGGGAGACTCCGCTTGGAGTAACCCTTGCTTACATTGTTTTTAAAAGAAGCCAAGATGAACAAGTCATGGTTCAGCAAAGACTTTATCTACTTACCCCGGTGTCATGCTGGGGACGGTTAATTATGGCGTATTTTTGAATGTGCTTGATGCAAATCTAGCTGTGAAGTGTACAACTAGGGCACAAGTGCTGCCACTGAATGGGTGGGTGTGTGTGGGGCACAATTTTTGGAAAGAAAGGGAGACTCCGCTTGGAGTAACCCTTGCTTACATTGTTTTTAAAAGAAGCCAAGATGAACAGAGCTGGGATCAGGAAAGACTTTGCTACCTACCCTGGTGTCATCCTGGGGACGGTTAATTATGGCGTATTTTGGAATGTGCTTGATGCAAATCTAGCTGTGAAGTGTACAACTAGGGCACAAGTGCTGCCACTGAATGGGTGGGTGTGTGTGGGGCGCAATTTTTGGAAAAAAGGGAGACTTCGCTTGGAGTAACCCTTGCTTGCTTTGTTTTTAAAAGAAGCCAAGATGAACAGAGCTGGGATCAGGAAAGACTTTGCTACCTACCCCGGTGTCATCCTGGGGACGGATAAGAATGGCGTATTTTTGAATGTGCTTGATGCAAATCTAGCTGTGAAGTGTACAACTAGGGCACAAGTGCTGCCACTGAATGGGTGGGTGTGTGTGGGGCACAATTTTTTTAAAAAAGGGAGACTCCGCTTGGAGTAACCCTTGCTTGCTGTGTTTTTAAAAGAAGCCAAGATGAACAAGTCATGGTTCAGCAAAGACTTTATCTACCTACCCCGGTGTCATGCTGGGGACGGTTAATTATGGCGTATGTTTGAATGTGCTTGATGCAAATCTAGCTGTGAAGTGTACAACTAGGGCACAACTGCTGCCACTGAAGGGATGGGTGTGTGTGGGGCAAAATTTTTGGAAAAAAAGGGAGACTCCGCTTGGAGTAACCCTTGCTTGCATTGTTTTTAAAAGAAGCCAAGATGAACAAGTCATGGTTCAGCAAAGACTTTATCTACCTACCCCGGTGTCATGCTGGGGACGGTTAATTATGGCGTATTTTTGAATGTGCTTGATGCAAATCTAGCTGTGAAGTGTACAACTAGGGCACAAGTGCTGCCACTGAATGGGTGGGTGTGTGTGTGGCCCAATTTTTGGAAAAAAGGGAGACTCCGCTTGGAGTAACCCTTGCTTGCTGTGTTTTTAAAAGAAGCCAAGATGAACAGAGCTGGGATCAGGAAAGACTTTGCTACCTACCCCGGTGTCATCCTGGGGACGGATAAGAATGGCGTATTTTTGAATGTGCTTGATGCAAATCAAAACATCCTGTTTGCAACTAGGGCCCAAGTGCTGCCACTGATGGGGTGGGTGTCTGTGTGGCCCAATTTTTGGAAAAAAAGGGAGACTCCGCTTGGAGTAACCCTTGCTTACATTGTTTTTAAAAGAAGCCAAGATGAACAAGTCATGGTTCAGCAAAGACTTTATCTACCTACCCCGGTGTCATGCTGGGGACGGTTAATTATGGCGTATTTTTGAATGTGCTTGATGCAAATCTAGCTGTGAAGTGTACAACTAGGGCACAAGTGCTGCCACTGAATGGGTGGGTGTGTGTGGGGCCCAATTTTTGGAAAAAAGGGAGACTCCGCTTGGAGTAACCCTTGCTTGCTGTGTTTTTAAAAGAAGCCAAGATGAACAGAGCTGGGATCAGGAAAGACTTTGCTACCTACCCCGGTGTCATCCTGGGGACGGATAAGAATGGCGTATTTTTGAATGTGCTTGATGCAAATCTAGCTGTGAAGTGTACAACTAGGGCACAAGTGCTGCCACTGAATGGGTGGGTGTGTGTGGGGCACAATTTTTTGAAAAAAGGGAGACTCCGCTTGGAGTAACCCTTGCTTGCTGTGTTTTTAAAAGAAGCCAAGATGAACAGAGCTGGGGTCAGGAAAGACTTTGCTACCTACCCCGGTGTCATCCTGGGGACGGATAAGAATGGCGTATTTTTGAATGTGCTTGATGCAAATCTAGCTGTGAAGTGTACAACTGGGGCACAACTGCTGCCACTGAATGGGTGGGTGTGTGTGGGGCCCAATTTTTGGAAAAAAAGGGAGACTACGCTTGGAGTCACCTTGCGGTGTTTTACATGATTTTAGAAGGGCGTGCCATGCCTATATCTGTGTGTCCTCCTCTTTTTCCTTGTCCAGCTGTTTTGTTTTCGCATGAGTATATGTCCTTGTCACTTTCCCATGTGTTTGTGTTGTGTTGTGAGTCATTTGTCACCTTTTGGACACCTTTGAGGGTGTTTTCTAGGTGTTTTTCTGTGTTTGTGATTGCCTGCCATTGTTTCCTATGCAGTTCGAGTTCGGTTCGTCGAACGTTCGACGAGCCGAACTCGAACGGGACCTCCGTTCGGCGAACCGACCTCGAGCCGAACCGGGACCGGTTCGCTCATCTCTAGTCATGATGTGTCCTTTCACACACATATCTAGCCCTACCATAAAAAAAGAGATAAACAATAATTTTACGTTATTTTATACATAAATATTAAATCACAATAATCTTTTTTTCAAAATTATCTATTTTGTGTATGATTTAAAGCATGAAATTTCTTTTTATTTTTTCCTTTTTTTCATAGTGTTTGAATGTTTAAACTTTATTTAGTAGTGTATTTGTATTGAAAACGTATCTGACTTTAAGCACAGAAAATGCGGTCAAAACGCTGTAAAAACGCGTGCGTATTTCCTGCGTTTTTGTGATCAAAACCAAATTTGACATTGACAAATTCTGCCAGAGGATGCGTTCATTTCTGCAAGGTCCTGGACGCAATGTGCGCACATGGCCTTTTAGTGAGTGACCATCTCCGGCCCACATTCACATTCTTTTTGCCTTTCTCTTTAAAATCCACAAAACAAAATATAATGATATTGTACACCATGCAATTTCACATCGTAGTAAAAGTTTTTCCAGGCCAATGAAACACATTTATTATTGATGCACCGCTCATTTTTTCACTCTCGTAGTTGCATTACATCTTCAGTGTTAACAAAGAATATTGGGTAAGTGTTACTAATAATTACTTTATAAATAGCGAGGATGCATTGATGATTATCAGTTGTCTTGATCCTCTGCCATCAGGCAGTGACAAATCACCGGCAGAGTAAGTCATTATATGTGGTGTGATGGTGAGCAGATGCTTCATTTTATTTCAATGGAGATGGCCGCTTTGTAAAATTCCAGAGCGGATGTAGTTTTACCGAATAGGAGTTTATAAAGTAGAATGTATTTCTATCGCTGGTTGTCGGATGTTTGAAAAGTAATCAAAGTCTCAATTTTAATCCTCCACAGGACGTTTACCATTCCCAAAATCCCATATAAGTTAGTATTATCCTTCGTACTTATTGTTCTTTTGGGGAAACAATTTGTCTTTGAAAATGGCATCCTAATTGTCCAAACTAAATTGAGAATAATGCACTATAATTGGGGAAGTTACAGAATACATTACGTACGTACAGTATGTACATTATCCATGACTCGTACTAAAGGGGTATCCCTGTCTAGGACATGTATTGCATATTTATAGGATACACCATCAATGACTTTTAGAAGTGGGTCCCACCGCTGGGACCATCAACGTTCTCAAGAACGGGACTCTGCTGAGAATAAAAGAGTGGGCCTGCATTTGAGGCATTTCTATGGGAATTCCAAAAATTATCCAGAACACTTGACATAAAATTTGGTGTGTATCTGGATAAAAGTCTTAAAAGTTGTGTCCTATGTTTAATTTCCACAGTTGTGTTGTAGATGTGGAAGACGGAAATCGGGATATGCCGCGCTGACATCAAACATCCAGAAGTTGATTAATTTCTCTTTTATTTAATCAGGTCAACGCGAAAATCAACCTTGGTTTTTCTATAATAATTGTCCTGAAGAAGGAGACTGCGTCGAAACGCGTAGACCTGATTAAATTAAGAGAAATTAATCAAATTCTGGATGTTTGATGTCAGCGCGGCATATCCCGGTTTCTTTCTTCCACATCTCAAACACGTCTCTCCGGGGCTGTAGCAGATGCCATTTTATGCCTATGTAGGAGTTGTGACTGGCACAACTTCTACAGGTGAGTACCTTACCTGTTTGTCTTGTCAAATCCCACCAGATAAGACCCTATCTGTGCTTCTTATCCACAGCATACTTCTATAATTTCCAGAGTTGCACAGTTGTCCTGCCTCCTGGCCTCCTTCCTGCTTCCTTAATTGACATTTTGGACCAGCAGGATTGTTACGCCATTGTCCCAAGCTGTGCTCTCTTTGATGTTTCTATGTGTGGCAGCTTTGCTACTTCTGCATCCAAGGACCTCAACAGCACTGAAGCCAGTTAGATTGAGGACTAACCATGCTCTCCAACAGTCCTGGACAACTCCAGTGCAGCACTTCCAAGCTCGATAGAAAAGAGCTTGTAAGCACTGTGCATATTCAGCTACCGCTACTAGATCATAGCTGTAGCTAGTGCCTTAAGTAATTAGCCGGAAAAAAAAGAGATTGAATAAAAGTGGAATTTGAAACTTTCCAATTATACCAATCTTTGAAGATGGGAGTAACTCTTTCAGAATACTGTTATTTGCAAAATGGTTTTAAATAACAATGCAGCCACCTTATGTATGGGGGGATTAATTGTACATGTATCCAGAGTTCCTGTAGACGTCCATACACATTAATGTCAGGCATAAACCAAATAATGTGTTGGATGTGTTGAACACTAATGAATATTAAAATGATTTTGGCTGGAGGTGGACCAGGCTGTTAATCGAAACTGTTAAGAGATGAATAGACCATGAACAGGAGGGGAAAATCTATTATCAGCCAGGCATTTGCAACTGATGCTCCATTAAGTACAAATACTTAATGAAAACCTGTATCATTTATCCCCAGCACTGGGAGGAAATAATACACATTTAGTTTTCGTACCTGGGAAATACTGAGAAACCGTGCTTAAAAGTGAAAATGAGCAGAATAATGAATTCTATGGAAATGGCTCTTAAAGTTAATGGTCACCTTTACCTTCCATTCTCTAAATAGGTCCACCATTCTGTGCCATTTATATAGGCATAAACTGAAAAATAAGGAGCGCTGATAGTGTAATACCAACAGATCAGTGAGGTAGATCAGGAAAAATACACTCACCTGAAAAGGTTGTGATAGTCACAACCACTGATAGAGCATAGGATGATGGCGTCTGCTGCAGCCCCACGTGGATGTGCATACAAATCCATTTATATAGGCGTCAGTTTTTTATTTATTTATTTATTTATTCGGGTTTCTAGACCTTCAATATAATCATTAACTAAATTGATAAAATCTAGTTACCTGCAGCCACCAGTAGAGGGAGCTAATCAGTTTATTAAATTGAATTCTATATATTAACCTTAAATTATTAAGCTCCTCCTACTAATAATAGTAGTCAGAACATTTCAGAGCTCTACATTAAAAGGATTTTCCAGGTTTATCATGACAGACTGCAGTCAATCTGTGTGACTGCAGATCTGTGAATCCTCCCATTGTGTGCAGGATTCTCCAGTGCCAGCAGCCAGCCTAAGGCTTGAAACACACATCCGTGAAACACGTGCGTGTTTGGTCCGTTTCCGTGTATACTGGAGACACGGCCAAACGTGCACCAATGTTACTATATCTCTGCGGTTACAATTGCGTTTTTGGTTATGTCCGTGAGTCCGTCTCCGTGATGCGTTTTTTGGTCCGTGTCTCACGCCAGCATGTCCGTTTTATTCACGCAACACGCAGCACGGACCCAATGAAAGTCAATGGGTCTGTGCGCACGTCCGAGTGACACGGACGCATCTCTGTTTGTTCCCTGTATGTTTTGTGCTTTTTTCATGTGATGTCAGTCTTTTTTCTTTTTATGTTTCGTTCTCTCCCTCAGTCCGTCGGTCGGTCTCTATGTCTGTCGGTCGGTCTCTGTGTCTTATCTGTCCCTCTAGCTGTCTGTCGGTCAGTTCCCCCCTCTCTTATACTTACCATTCCCCGATCTCCGGCGCGACGCTGCACGGCTGTTATAAAAACTCCGGCGGCTTTTCCTCTTTTGAAAAAGCCGGCCGCCCATTAATCAATCTCGTATTCCCTGCTTTACCCGCCCACAGGCGCCTGTGATTGGTTGCAGTGAGACACGCCCACCACGCTGAGTGACAGGTGTCACACTGCACCCAATCACAGCAGCCGGTGGGCGTGTCTATACTGTGCATTAAAATAAATAAATAAATAATTAAAAAAACCGGCGTGCGGTCCCCCCCATTTTAATACCAGCCAGATAAAGCCATACGGCTGAAGGCTGGTATTCTCAGGATGGGGAGCTCCACATTATGGGGAGCCCCCCACCCTAACAATATCAGTCAGCAGCCGCCCAGAATTGCCGCATACATTATATGCGACAGTTCTGGGGCTGTACCCGGCTCTTCCCGATTTACCCTGGTGCGTTGGCAAATCGGGGTAATAAGGAGTTATTGGCAGCCCATAGCTGCCAATAAGTCCTAGATTAATCATGTCAGGCGTCTAGGAGACACCTTCCATGATTAATCTGTAAGTTACAGTAAAAAAACACACACACCTGAAAAAATCCTTTATTAGAAATAAAAAACACAAACAAATTCCCTCATTACCAATTTATTAACCCCGACAAACCCTCCATGTCCGGCGTACTCCACGGACCTCCAGCGTCGCGTCCAGCTCTGCTGCATGGAGGTGACAGGAGCAGCAGAAGACACCGCCGCTCCGGTCACCTCCACGCAGCTAATGAGATGAGTAGCGCGATCAGCTGCTGTCAGTCAGGTAACTCGCGGCCACCGCTGGATCCAGCGGTGGCCGCGGGTAACCTCAGTGACAGCTCAGCTGATCGCGCTACTCATCTCATTAGCTGTGTGGAGGTGACCGGAGCGGCGGTGTCTTCTGCTGCTCCTGTCACCTCCATGCAGCAGAGCTGGACGCGACGCTGGAGGTCCGTGGAGTACGCCGGACATGGAGGGTTTGTCGGGGTTAATAAATTGGTAATGAGGGAATTTGTTTGTGTTTTTTATTTCTAATAAAGGATTTTTTCAGGTGTGTGTGTTTTTTTACTGTAACTTACAGATTAATCATGGAAGGTGTCTCCTAGACGCCTGACATGATTAATCTAGGACTTATTGGCAGCTATGGGCTGCCAATAACTCCTTATTACCCCGATTTGCCAACGCACCAGGGTAAATCGGGAAGAGCCGGGTACAGCCCCAGAACTGTCGCATATAATGTATGCGGCAATTCTGGGCGGCTGCTGACTGATATTGTTAGGGTGGGGGGCTGCCCATAACGTGGAGCTCCCCATCCTGAGAATACCAGCCTTCAGCCGTATGGCTTTATCTGGCTGGTATTAAAATGGGAAGGGGACCGCACGCCGGTTTTTTTAATTATTTATTTATTTATTTTAATGCACAGTATAGACACGCCCACCGGCTGCTGTGATTGGGTGCAGTGTGACACCTGTCACTCAGCGTGGTGGGCGTGTCTCACTGCAACCAATCATAGGCGCCGGTGGGCGGGTAAAGCAGGGAATACGAGATTGATTAATGGGCGGCCGGCTTTTTAAAATTAGAAAAAGCCGCCGGAACAGTGTGAACGCCGTGCAGCGCCGGTGATCGGGGAACGGTGAGTATGAGAGAGGGGGGGACACTTCAGTCACTCGGGGGATTAGTGGTCACCGGTGAATCCTTCACAGGTGACCGCTAATCAGTACACGGCACAAAGACAGAGCCGCGGCATGACAATGAAGTCGGGTGAAGTTCACCCGAGTTCATTCTCATCCCGCTACTCTGTCTTCCGACATGTAGTAACGACATTTTGCATCACACACGTACATTTCACACGGACAACACATACACATGTCAGTTATTTCACTCACGCACACACGGACATTCCACACGCACATACGGCTAGCATACGGGATACACACGCAGGCCACACATACCATAAAAACGGACCTAAAAAACGGAAAACGGACCCGAAAAACGGCCCGTTTTACACGGACGTGGTTTTCACGGATGTGTGGCGGAGCCCTAAGCATTAAAGTGTCCAAAATATATGATATGCATACTCCTGTCTACTTGCCAACTAGATGGCTGCCACGCAAATCTAGTAGGAGTGTAGTTGGGAGTATGCAGATTACATACTTGTGCGTCACCACTGGCAAAGGAGAATCCTGACTGTGTGCTGAGTGTGCTGTGATTCACTATATCTGTAGTCACACAGAGACAGCAGCCTTTTGTGAAAAACGTGGACAATCCCTTTAAGGCCCCCTTTACACGTCTGTGATACACGTGCGTGTTTGGTCCATTTCCGTATATACCGGAGACACGGCCAAACGTGCACCAATGTTAATCTATAATTGTGGTCACACGTGCGTTATTTCATTATGTCCGTGTGTGCGTGTCCATGATCCGTATGTGTTTGCGTTTTGCACGGATGCATGTCCGTTATCTGCACGGAAAACGCACACGTGGACACAATGAAAGTCTATGAGTATGTGCACACACGTTAGTAAACACGTATGCATCTACCTATAGTCCGTGTCCGTTTGGTGTTTTTATTTCTAGTGATGTCGGCTATTCTTTCTATTTCTGTGTATGTCGGTCAATCTCCCTGAGTCGGTCGGTCGGTCTCTCTGTCTGTCTCTCTGTCCCTCTCTCACAGTCTGTCGGTCAGTTTCCCCCCCTCTCTCATACTTACCGTTCCCCGATCACCGGCGCGGCGCTGCACGGCATTCACACTGCTGCGGCGGCTTTTACTATTTTGAAAAAGCCGGCCGCTCATTAAACAATCTCCTATTCCCTGCTTTCCCCGCCCACCGGCGCCTATGATTGGTTGCAGTGAGACACGCCCCCACACTGAGTGACAGGTGCCTCACTGCACCCAATCACAGCAGCCGGTGGGCGTGTCTATACTGTGCAGTAAAATAAATAAATAAATAATTAAAAAAAACGGCGTGCGGTCCCCCAATTTTAATGCCAGCCAGATAAAGCCATACGGCTGAAGGCTGGTATTCTCAGGATGGGGAGCTCCACATTATGGGGAGCCCCCCACCCTAACAATATCAGTCAGCAGCCGCCCAGAATTGCCGCATACATTATATGCGACAGTTCTGGGGCTGTACCCGGCTCTTCCCGATTTGCCCTGGTGCTTTGGCAAATCGGGGTAATAAGGAGTTAATGGCAGCCCATAGCTGCCACTAAATCCTAGATTAATCATGTCAGGCATCTCCCCGAGATTCCTTTCATGATTAATCTGTAAATTACAGTAAATAAACACACACACACCCGAAAAAATCCTTTATTAGAAATAAAAAACACACACATATACCCTGGTTCAACAATTTAATCAGCCCGAAAAAGCCCTCCATGTCCGGCGTCATCCAGGATGCTCCAGCGTCTCATCCAGCGCTGCTGCATGGAGGTGACAGGAGCTGCAGAAGACACCGCCGCTCCCGACAGCTCCACGCGGCAAATGAAGACAGACGCGCGATCAGCTGAGCTGTCACTGAGTTTACCCGCTGTTACTGGATCCAGTGACAGCGGGTAACCTCAGTGACAGCTCAGCTGATCGCGCGGCTGTCTTCATTTGCCGCGTGGAGCTGTCGGGAGCGGCGGTGTCTTCTGCAGCTCCTGTCACCTCCATGCAGCAGCGCTGGATGCGACGCTGCACCATCCTGGATGACGCCGGACATGGAGGGCTTTTTCGGGCTGATTAAATTGTTGAACCAGGGTATATGTGTGTGTTTTTTATTTCTAATAAAGGATTTTTTCGGGTGTGTGTGTTTATTTACTGTAATTTACAGATTAATCATGGAAGGAATCTCGGGGAGACGCCTGACATGATTAATCTAGGATTTAGTGGCAGCTATGGGCTGCCATTAACTCCTTATTACCCCGATTTGCCAAAGCACCAGGGCAAATCGGGAAGAGCCGGGTACAGCCCCAGAACTGTTGCATATAATGTATGCGGCAATTCTGGGCGGCTGCTGACTGATATTGTTAGGGTGGGGGGCTCCCCATAACGTGGAGCTCCCCATCCTGAGAATACCAGCCTTCAGTCGTATGGCTTTATCTGGCTGGCATTAAAATTGGGGGGGACCGCACGCCGTTTTTTTAAAATTATTTATTTATTTTACTGCACAGTATAGACATGCCCACCGGCTGCTGTGATTGGGTGCAGTGAGGCACCTGTCACTCAGTTTGGGGGCGTGTCTCACTGCAACCAATCATAGGCGCCAGTGGGCGGGGGAAGCAGGGAATAGGAGATTGTTTAATGAGCGGCCGGCTTTTTCAAAATAGTAAAAGCCGCCGCAGCAGTGTGAATGCCGTGCAGCGCCGCGCCGGGGATCGAGGAACGGTGAGTATGAGAGAGGGGGGGAAACTTCAGTCACTCGGGGGATTAGCGGTCACCGATGAATCCTTCACAGGTGACCGCTAATCAGTACTCGACACAGACAGAGCCGCGGTATGAGAATGAAGTCGGGTTAAGTTCACCCGAGTTCATTCTCATCGCGCAACTCTGTCTGCTGTCAGCCGACATTTATAAACGACATTGTGCATCACACATACGGACATTCCACACGGACATTCCACGTACACATACACGTTAATTCCACACGCACACACGGACGTTCTTCACACAAACACGGCTAGCATACGCAATTCACACAGGTGCCACACGGACAGTGGCGTAACTACCGCGGTCGCAGCGGTCGCGATCGCGACCGGGCCCGGGCGGTTTGGGGCCCGCGGGGACCCGGCAGATCAGCAGCCAGCTCCTCTCAGTGAGAGAGAAGCTGCGCTGATCTATCACAGTGCACGCGCCCACTATATGACCCGCTGCCGCCCCCGACACCGGGCCCTCCTGCCCGATGTCAGCGGCGGCACCGGGGCCCCCCTCCCCCGTCACCGCGCACAGTAATAATGAAGCAAAGAGCGGCCGGCGCCGCTCTGCATCATCATTCTGCCCCTGTGCCTGTGCGGTGACCAGGGCCGGCGTCAGCACCCGGCATATGCCGGGGCCCTGGAGAGCCGGGGGGGCCCACTCGGCCTCGTCAGCTCTGGTGCACCTTGGCCGGGGCCCACTCTCCTTAGTTCTGCGGTCCCCGGGCCGAGTTCCGGGGACCGCAGTCCTCGGCAGGAATCTGCGGCGCCGTCTCTTTAAGGCGCGCAGACTTCCTGGTTTGAACTTCATCTGTGGGCGGAGCTACAGACCGGCATCCTGCTCAGTCCCACAGATGAGAGTTGCAGTGCCAGCCAGCGACCCCCAGCACAGCGTGTCCCTCCGGCGCTGTGTGGGCCCCTTCTCCTCCGTGACCTGAGCGGTATGTGCCCTCCCCAACCCCGATTTATGCCCCCCCCCCGGAGCCGCGCGTGTCTGTCTCTGTCTGTATGTAGCAGAGCTAGGTGTGTATGTATGTAGCAGAGCTATGTGTGTATGTATATAGCAGAGCTAGGTGTGTATGTATGTAGCAGAGCTATGTGTGTATGTATATAGCAGAGCTAGGTGTGTATGTATATAGCAGAGCTAGGTGTGTATGTATATAGCAGAGCTAGGTGTGTATGTATATAGCAGAGCTATGTGTGTATGTATATAGCAGAGCTATGTGTGTATGTATATAGCAGAGCTATGTGTGTATGTATATAGCAGCGCTGTGTGTATGTATATAGCAGAGCTATGTGTGCATGTATATAGCAGAGCTATGTGTGTATGTATATAGCAGAGCTATGTGTGTATGTATATAGCAGAGCTATGTGTGTATGTATATAGCAGAGCTATGTGTGTATGTATATAGCAGAGCTATGTGTGTATGTATATAGCAGAGCTATGTGTGTATGTATATAGCAGAGCTATGTGTGCATGTATATAGCAGAGCTATGTGTGCATGTATATAGCAGAGCTATGTGTGCATGTATATAGCAGAGCTATGTGTGTATGTATATAGCAGAGCTAGGTGTGTATGTATATAGCAGAGCTATGTGTGCATGTATATAGCAGAGCTATGTGTGTATGTATATAGCAGAGCTATGTGTGTATGTAGCAGAGCTAGGTGTGTATGTATATAGCAGAGCTATGTGTGTATGTAGCAGAGCTATGTGTGTATGTATGTGGCAGAGCTATGTGTGTATGTAGCAGAGCTATGTGTGTATGTATATAGCAGAGCTATGTATGTAGCAGAGCTATGTATGTAGCAGAGCTATGTGTGCATGTATATAGCAGAGCTATGTGTGTATGTATGTGGCAGAGCTATGTGTGTATGTATGTAGCAGCGCTGTGTCTGTATGTATGTATCCAGCAGAGCTGTGTGTGTTTGTCTGTATGCATGTATGATGTGTATCTATGTATGTCAGTGTATATGACTGTATAGATGTGTCAGTTCTATATGTATTTTTGTGAGTTTGTCGTTAAATATGTATATGTATGTGTACGTATGTGTGTCTGCGTGTGGATGGGGCCCACTGGGACTCTTTCGCCCGGGGCCCACAAAAAACTGGAGCCGGCCCTGGCGGTGACGTCACTCCTGTGCGACTGCTGTGCTGAGTGCACAGAGCGCAGGGAGGGAGGACGCCGACCGCAGCACCGGGAGGACGAGCAGCAGTGGAAGGAGGAGAGCAGGGAGTACAGCATCAGTGGAACAAGGAGACGTCAGGACAGAGCAGCAGTGGAAGGAGGAGAGCGGTGAGTACTTGGTTTTTTTATTATATATATATGAGTACACGGTGGTCAGAGGCCTGGAGTGGGGAGGCTGCATTATACTGTACATGGAGGCCTGGGGTGGGAAGGCTGGATGATACTGTACATGGAGGCCTGGGGTGGGGAGGCTGCATCTGTACATGGAGGCCTGGGGTGGGGAGGCTGCCTGATACTGTACAAGGAGGCCTGGGGTGGGGAGGCTGCCTGATACTGTACAAGGAGGCCTGGGGTGGGGAGGCTGCCTGATACTGTACAAGGAGGCCTGGGGTGGGGAGGCTGCCTGATACTGTACAAGGAGGCCTGGGGTGGGGAGGCTGCATGATACTGTACATGGAGGCCTGGGGTGGGGAGGCTTCCTGATACTGTACATGGAGGCCTGGGGTGGGGAGGCTGCCTGATACTGTACATGGAAGCCTGGGGTGGGGAGGCTGCCTGATACTGTACAAGGAGGCCTGGGGTGGGGAGGCTGCCTGATACTGTACAAGGAGGCCTGGGGTGGGGAGGCTGCATGATACTGTACATGGAGGCCTGGGGTGGGGAGGCTGCATGATACTGTGCATGGAGGCCTGGGGAGGCTGCATTATACTGTACATGGAGGCCTGGGGAGACTCCATTATACTGTACATGGAGGCCTGGGGAGGCTGGCAGCATTATTATACATGGAGGCCTGGGGAGGCTGGCTGCTATATTATACATGGAGGCCTGGGAGGCTGGCTGCTATATTATACATGGAGGCCTGGAGAGGTTGGCTGCATTATTATATATGGAGGCCTGGTGAGGCTGCATAATAAACATGAAGGACACCTTATACATTGAATATAGAGGTGTAATATACATAGAGGTCTATGAGGCTGCATTATACTGGAGGTCTATAGGGCTGCATTAAAATGGAGGTCGGGGGGGGGCTGTATAATACAAAATGAAGGGACACCTTATACATGGAATATAGGGGTGAATTATACATGGAGGAGTATGGGGCTGCATAATACCATCTGAAGTTTTATGGGGTTGTGTTATAATACATATAGGACTATGGGGGCTGCATTATAATATATGGAGGACTATGGAGGCTACCTTATACATGGACTATGGAAGTGCATTATAAAACATGGAGGACTATGTGGTGCAGTATAATATATGGAGAACTATGGGGTGAATTTTAATACATGGAGAACTATGGGAAATGCATTATAATTGAAGGGCTACTTTATACATGGAGGATTATGGGGGTGCATTATAATATATGGAGGGCTATGTATCTGCATTCTAATATATGAAGGGTTATGTGAGACCCTTTATACAATTATTTGGAAGGCTATGTGGGGGCTGTTATAGTATTTTGAGAACTTTATACAAAGGGGACAAAGATACAAGTATGGGATGGAAATGTTTTGTGCTGAGGGAAAAAGGCTCTTTCCCTCAGCAGCCAACTTTCCCATGCTCTGCTATACATCTCTCAGCACCCAGCTTTCCCATGTTCTGATATACATCTCTCAGCACCCAGCTTTCCCATGTTCTGATATACATCTCTCAGCACCCAGCTTTCTCATGCTCTGATATGGGAAATCTGGGTGCTGAGGACAAGATAAATATCAGAACATAGGAAAGCTGGGTGCTGATAGAGGGATTTCAGGGTGCTGTGGGTGAGAGCCAAGTGTCAGCGTCATTATCCTGTACCCAGAGTGTCAGTGTCATTATCCCTTACCCCATACCTCCCAACCGTCCCGGATACAGCGGGACTTTCACGCTTTACGTTGTTTGTCCCGTTGCCACGATCGGGACGGCCGGCTCCCGGGCTCCGCCCACCCACTCTCTCTCCGCCTCCCTGCTTTTCCCTCCTACCATCCCAGTAGACGTGGCATAACAGAGAGGAGCGCTGCCTGTGCTGCTGCTGGTACAGTAAAATCTCCCCAGCGCTGATTTCCCTCCCTCCCCCCCCTCACCCCCGGCCGGAGCCTCTCTGTGCGGTCGGCCGGCCGCCTGTCTGTGCGGTCGGCCGGCCGCCTTTCTGTGCGGGCGCCCCCCGGCCGCCTGTCTGTGCGGACGCCCCCCTGCCGCCTGTCTGTGCGGGCGCCCCCCTGCCGCCTGTCTGTGAAGGCGACCGGCCACCTCACTGTGTGGGCGACCGGCCGCCTCACTGTGGCTCCCTGCGTGTCCATGCTGGAGGCCCGCCGGCTGCCTGCGTGTCCATGCTGGAGGCCCGCCGGCTGCCTGCGTGTCCATGTTGGAGGCCCGCCGGCTGCCTGCGTGTCCATGCTGGAGGCCCGCCGGCTGCCTGCGTGTCCATGCTGGAGGCCCGCCGGCTGCCTGCGTGTCCATGCTGGAGGCCCGCCGGCTGCCTGCGTGTCCATGCTGGAGGCCCGCCGGCTGCCTGCGTGTCCATGCTGGAGGCCCGCCGGCTGCCTGCGTGTCCATGCTGGAGGCCCGCCGGCTGCCTGCGTGTCCATGCTGGAGGCCCGCCGGCTGCCTGCGTGTCCATGCTGAATGGGTGTGGATGGGGAGTGGATATGGGCGTGACTGTGAAAAGGGTGTGGTTAGGGGGCGTGGCCTAAAAATTTGCCGCGGCGCGCCGCAAACTTTGTCCTTCTTTTCCTTCTTTAAAAGTTGGGAGGTATGCCTTACCCCAAGTGTCTGTGTATGTGGAGGGGGGGCCCAGGTCTAAACTTTGCACCGGGGCCCATCCAACTCTAGTTACGCCACTGCACACGGACCATAAAAACGGACACAAAAACAGGACACGGACCCGAAAAACGGCCCGTAACACACGTGCGTGTTTTTCACGGACGTGTGAAGGGGGCCTAAGACACAAAATGACAAATATGCATGATATAAGTTGGCACGCAGATTTGCGCTACTTTGTCCCACCTTTTGACTCTAATCCTTCCCAGCTAACCAGACAAGTAAGAAAAGGCACCCATTTTGTTATAAAAATAGCTTGTCCCAAAACTAGATTTTTTTTCTTTTTTTTTTTAATACTCTACACCCTATCCCAAAAACAAGAAAAAGAGGAGAAGTTTATCACCAGCAAAGTTTGAACACTGATGTTCCAATATTATATAGATGTAATATTATGTAGATATTACTTTAAACAACAATGAGGGACCTAAAAGGATTGTTTAGTAACAAATGTCATAAAAAATCACCTCTTCAATCCCCTTCCCTTCAATCCAGCTCCAGTGGTCTTTATTTATAGGATGGCACCAATAACTAGCTGAAACAATACATAACCACTGCTGCCCTTAATGCTCAATGTGTCTTATGTACAGGCAGCCATAAATTGAGGGGATTAAAAAGATCTGAGTTTAATTTTAGGACATTTATGTTTTTTCTTCCAATCAATGACCACCACTATTCTATAGAGCAGTCATGGCGAACCTTTTACAGGCCGAGTGCCCAAACTGTAGCCCTAAATCCAATTTTTTTTCCGAAGTGCCAACCAATCCTATTATATAAAGAATTGATTTTAATCTTACCTTTGCCGTCTTCTCTTCAGCAGGGGGAATCACGCTCATGCATGATTACCATACATTGAAGCTGAGCCCCTGCCCTTTCCAGACACAGCAGTTGGATTGATCTTTCTGGGGAAAAAATTGCAGCATATTAGACAGAGATTTTAGCATGGAATGCAATCAGATGTCACCCTGTAATCCACATCTACATTTCAAAGTCTGAACATCTTGAAATCCCATAAAGACGTACGAGTGGCTCCCCTCCCCATCATTGTGTAGTTCTGTCCCCCTTCCTCGGCCACTTCCTGGTAAACATGTCCCCCATCCTGATATATATTTCCTACATTCTGGTATATTTGGCCCCATCACGGCCCCATCCTGGTAAATGTCCTCCATCCTGGTAAATGTTACCCATTCTGGCATGTTCCCCCATGCTGGTAAATGTACCCCATCCTGACATATTGCCCATCCTTGTAAATGTTCCCCCATCCCGGCATGTACCCCATTCCTGGTAAATGTTCCCAATCCTGGTTAATTTACCCCATCCAGGTAAATGTACCCCTTCCTGGTAAATGTACCCTATCGTGGCATGTTTCCTCAATCCTGTCATGCATGTTTCCTCCATCCTGGCATGTATGTTTCCTCCATCCTGGCATGCATATTTTCCCCATCCTGGCATGCATGTTTCCTCCATCCTGGCATGCATGTTTCCTCCATCCTGGCATGTATGTTTCCTCCATCCTGGCATGCATGTTTTCCCCATCCTGGCATGCATATTTCCTCCATCCTGGCATGCATGTTTCCTCCATCCTGGCATGCATATTTTCCCCATCCTGGCATGCATGTGTGGCGCCCCTGAGGCTTCCGTCGCCACAGAGACATTGCATCCCAGTCAGAGGTGTGATGTCCCATCCTGGGTAAGGAAAGGGGTACATGCCAGTTCACAGGTAAAACTGCACTACACCCATTGCTAGGCACACACTGGGACCAGGGACAGTGGCAGCAACCCTCCCATGCTGCATGCTGAGAGGGACCGTAAGACCCATCCCTGCTCCCATAGGGTGGTAGCTTAGCAACCGGGGGGTGGGAAGAGCCAGCCGAGTGTAGAGCAGAGAGGAAGGTCAGAGTTTCAGTTTACCTCAGAGAGTGAGAGAGTGAGGAGACAGCATGTAGCTGTGAAAGAGAAAGGAGCTCTGTGAGTTCAGAGTGTCCGCAACAGAGAAAGAAAGTAACAGAGAAGGAGAGAAACAGAGGGTAGAAGAAGAGCTCTGGTCAGGCAGGAGCAAAAGAAAGAAGAAAGTGACGCTTCCTGGTGAAGACCCTGGGACTCGGAGGGTCCAGGTGACACCAAGCAGGGAACGAAGGGATTCCAGTGCCACAGATAGCTTCAGAGCTGGTGGCCAGTGAAGTCAGCGGAGAAAGGACACAATTAGAGGGGTGCACTGGCATCAGTCCCCAGATCTACCCGGGATCGGCGGAGGTCCCTGACGGTGGTCCCAGCAGTCCAAAGGCTCCTGCAGGCCTTGACAAGAACTGTGAGTAAAGACCTTGAAACTGCACCCCTGGTGTTGCCTCAGTTATTTCTCTGCATAGACACGAATAAGCACCAACAGTGTCCCCGGGGCACCGCTCCACCTGTGGGGAGCAGTACCACCATTGCTGCCATATCATCACCCCGAAGGCCTCACACAGCAGCGGCGGCTTAATAGCTGCATACCACAGGTGGCGTCACGAAACATAAACTTTACTCACTGCAGCCATATTTAATTGACACCCATCAGGGCCACGGAGTCGGGCCCCGCCACCACTGACGACCCCCGGACTAGTCCGGTCCGGCACCGGGTGTCCCATAGCCCTGGGGTGGGCGAGTCACATGTTTCCTCCATCCTGGCATGTATGTTTCCTCCATCCTGGCATGCATGTTTCCTCCATCCTGGCATGCATGTTTCCTCCATCCTGGCATGCATGTTTTCCCCATCCAAATATGCATGTTTTCCCCATCCTGGCATGCATGTTTCCTCCATCCTGGCATGCATGTCCCCCCCCCCCCCATGCTGGCATGTGCGTTCCCCCACCCCACGCTGGCATGTGCGTTCCCCCACCCCACGCTGCCATGTGCGTTCCCCCACCCCACGCTGCCATGTGCGTTCCCCCACCACACGCTGCCATGTATGTTCTCCCACCCCACGCTGACATGTGCGTTCCCCCTCTCCCACCCCACGCTGCCATGTGCGTTCCCCCACCCCACGCTGCCATGTGCGTTCCCCCACCCCACGCTGCCATGTGCGTTCCCCCACCCCACGCTGCCATGTGCATTCCCCCACCCCACGCTGCCATGTGCATTCCCCCACCCCCACCCCACGCTGCCATGTGCGTTCCCCTACCCCACGCTACCATGTGCGTTCCCCCACCCCCACCCCACGCTGCCATGTGCGTTCCCCCACCCCACGCTGCCATGTGCGTTCCCCCACCCCACCCCACGCTGCCATGTGCGCTCCCCTACCCCACGCTACCATGTGCGTTCCCCCACCCCCACCCCACGCTGCCATGTGCGTTCCCACACCCCTACCCCACGCTGCCATGTGTGTTCCCCCTCTCCCACCCCACGCTGCCATGTGCGTTCCCCCTCTCCCACCCCTCGCTGCCATGTGCGTTCCCCCTCTCCCACCCCACGCTGCCATGTGCGTTCCCACTCTCCCACCCCACGCTGCCATGTGCGTTCCCACTCTCCCACCCCACGCTGCCATGTGCGTTCCCCCACCCCATGCTGGCGCTGCCGCACACGAGTTATAAAAAAAAAAGCAACACACAACTTACCTTCCTGCACCCGCTCCACCGCTGCACGCTGGCCAGTTCCCACGTGGCCAGCAGACGGCGCTGGCGCCGCTCTCTGACGCTCCTCCGTCTCCTAGGCAACACACCTGCAGCCTGGGGGAGGAGGAGTGTCAGAGCGGAGGAGAAATGTCTCCTCCGCTCCAACACAGATTTGATCTGCCGGCGCGACTGCACTAGCAGACCAAAACTGCAGGATCGGGCGACAGCACGCGTGCCAGCAGAATGGGCTCAGCGTGCCCCTGGTGGCACGCGTGCCATAGGTTCGCCATCACTGCTATAGAGCATCACATCTCTAGCCCCATGATGCAGTACATCACTCTTTACAGCCCTTCTTTGTATGGTACAATAATGCAGTACATCGCTCTTCTTAGGCTATGTGCGTACTAGAAAAGTGATTTTTCTCAAAAAAATTTCTTGAGAAACTTCTGGGAGTTGAAGATTACCGCACCTGCTTTAAAAAACCGCACCAAAACCGCGGGAAAAACGCAGGTTGGTCCCTGCAGTTTTTTTATGCTGAACTGCAATAAATAATATAGATAATCGATAGACAGATAATGGATAGATGGATAGATGAAAAGATAGATAGATAGATGAGAAAGACCTATATAATGTCCCACTTCCCTGCATATTCTAAGCTGGCACCCTTTAGTGACTTTCATGTGGCACTAAAGGGTGCCTAGCCTTGTATTTAGCAAAAAAATAAATAAATAATTAAAAAAAAAATGACGTGAGGTCCCCCCATCTTTTGTAGCCAGTTAGGGTAAAGCAGATGGCTGGAGCCTGCAGACAACAGCTGTCAGCTTCACCTTGGCTGGTAATCCAAAACAGAGGGCACCCCACGCTGTTATTTTACATTAAATAAATAATTTAAAACAAAAAACATGGGGTCCCCCCATATTGGATCACCAGCCAAGGTAAAGCGGACAGCTGGGGTCTGATATTCTCAGACTAGGGAGGTCCACTTTTATTGGACACTCCCCAGCCTAAAAATAGCAGGCCGCAGCCGCCCCAGAAGTGGCGCATCCATTAGACGTGCCAATCCTGGTGCTTCGCCCCAACTCATCCCGTTGCCCTGGTGCGGTGGCAAACGTGGTAATATATGGGGTTGATGCCAGATGTGTAATGTCACCTGGCATCAAGCCCTGGGGTTAGTGATGTCACGCATCTATCAGATACCCGACATCACCAACCCAGTCAGTAAGAAATAAAAAATAGACAACAAAAAAAGTTTTATTTGAAAAAACACTCCCACATTCCCTCTTTCACCAATTTATTGACAAGAACAATCAAATCCACGTCCGGAGTAATCCAGTAAAGGAGGGGGTCCCACAACAATCCATACCATAGTCACTGTCCCAGTAAGTGAAGAACAGAAGGTTCTCCATTGGCTGGGAGAGTAATGCAGTGACCTGAGCTAACATCAATAGGTCAGCCCAGGTCACTGCAGGGAATGCCGAGCGCTGCCATCAGGAGGATAGATGAGATCATTACCTGCTGTGATGATCTCCTGCAGTCCTGCCATCAGCGCTGTCACTGCCTTCTATGCCCGCCGCGTTGTCAGCAGTATCACGAGAGCCCGTGACGTCACCGCTAGTGACAGTCTCGGGCCGCGGGCATAGACGACAGTGACAGCGGTGACGTCAGGAGGCAGGAGATCGTCACAGCAGGTAATGATCTCATCTAACCTCCTGACAGCGGCGCTCGGCATCCCCGCGACTGCACGCACGCACTGCTGTGTGTCAGTGTCTGCCAGCACTGCACCGTGACAAGCTGCTGATACTGCGGGCAGACACTGACACTGCTGTACTGGCAGCGGTGGGGCCGGAGCGGGACACAGACTGCACGGGCACCTAGAGGTCACACGGAAGTGCTTCCGTGCGGCGTCCAGGGAGTGTGACGTGTGTGTTTACTCTCTGCTCCGCTTCCTCTTCCTGGCATAATGACATCACTTCCTGCAAAACCGCTGGCAGTGATGTGCATTACCGCAGGTAAATCGCGGCTATACCGGGGGTATACCGCACATCATTTGCTACCTGCAGTATACCCCCGGTATTTCGCGATTACATTACAGTGAATGGAGGGAAATACCGAGGGTATTCCGCAGGTACCTGCGGAAAAGAAGTGACATGCAAATTTTCTCAAGAAATTTTCTCAAGAAAATCTTCACAAAGAATTTTCTTGAGAAAAAAACGCAGCGTGCGCACAGCTATTTTTTTTCCATAGGTTTTGCTGGTAAATGTCTGCAGAAAGATTTCAAACATTTCTCAAGAAATTTCCGCAGCAAAACCGTGGGTAAATCCGCGGGTAAAACGGCCTAGTGCGCACATAGCCTTAGGCCCCTTATGTACAGTAATATTCTACAAGACATCACTCTTTTCTTGCCCCTTTTGCACTACATCATTCCTCTGAGCCCCTCTATATAGGACTTAATTCAGCAGATAATGACTCCTCTCAGCCTCTGAATATACAGTATCAGCCTCAGCACCATTATATAGTACACCACTCCTCTAGCCCCATCATGCACTACATCACTCCTCACAGCCCTTTTTTGTATGGTACCATCCTGCATTACATCACTCTTCTCAGCCCCCTTATGTGCAGTACTATTCTACATGACATCACTCCTCTCTTGCCCATTTTGCAGTACATCATTCCTCTCAGCCCCTCTATATAAGGTTTCATTTTGCTGCGGAGAATCACTCCTCTCAGCCTCTGCATATACAGTATCATCCTGCAATGCATCATTGATCTCAGCCCCATCCTATAGTACACCACTCCTCCAGCCCCATCATGCAGTACATCACTCCTCACAGCCCTTTTTTGTGTGGTACCATAATGCAGTACATTGCTCTTCTCAGTCCCCTTATGTGTGGTACTATTCTACAGGACATCACTCCTCTCTTCTTCATTTTGCAGTATATAATTCCTCTCAGTCCTACTATATAAGGTTTCATTCTGTACAGCATTTCTCCTCTCAGCCTCTGCATATACAGTACCATCCTACAATACATCACTCCTCTCAGCCTTTGTAAATACAGTAGCATCCTCCAGTAAATCGCTCCCCTCAAGCCCTGTACACATGGCTCTACCATGCCATATATTGCTTCTCTCAGCCCACCAAAATAGTTTAAAGGTAAAAAAAAACAAAGTTCAGCGCATCTACAATAAGACCTGTAAAATCTGAAAACATTTTTTTTATATTTTTTTTATGCAAAAATTCTCAAATATTTTGACAACTGAGAAATCATGTTGCCTAATTGTTTTTAGTGCATAAGAAATGCTGGAAAAACAGAACTCTAAAAACAATGGTGGAGTTGTAATTTATTTTTTTCACCTTTTTAACACACTTAAATTTTTTTCTAGCTTTTGAGTACCTTACGTGGTTAAGAGAACAGTGTGTCATTCAACACCACAACTTGTTTTGCAAAAATAAAGCCCACGTATGGCTACGTTGACGGACAAGGAAAAACAAAAGGTTATGACTCTTGGGGGTAAAAATCAAAAGCTTTAAAAAATAAATAAATAAAAATAAAAAGTTGCATGATCATGAAGGGGTTAAACAGTCTTTGTCAAAGTTCTGATTTAGTGATACCTGTCATGGCCGCTGCGTTTATGCTCAGTTTTGTAGATGAAACACATGGCACATGGCGCCCTCTTACAGCATGAACGAGCAGTTAGGTGATCGTGTCACACTTGAAGAGCCTTATTGGTTTACATTTGGCATAAGTATTGTCAGTTCTGCAGCTGTTTTCTGTAATCTCCTCCGAGTGAAGGAAACGCTTGTGATTTATTCTGTTCCAAACCATAAAATATTCTGTTTCTCTCGCTGTGGAAAAGAAAACATTTTACAGACAGACGGCAAAGAGATGGACGCTTTTTGTTGTTTTTTTTTCATCTTTTATGGACATGATACTGCTTTTGGAAACTGTATTTTTTTTTATTGTGCGAATTGAATTGTTGATCATAAAGAAGTCATTTCTCAGGCCGATCTGTGCCGTGTAAAGATTATTTTGCCTATAATTTTATATTGCTTTGGGCTGGGATTCTCTGAATTGCCTTCTTTTTCTTCACTTACGACCAAGAAAATGTGTCATCTAGACATGAAGGCACCATAACAATAGTGGCTTCTGCGTGAAAGCAATCTATCATTCCACTTGATTTCTGATATTAGGAAGATACTTTTACAGCAATAACCTCACATACTTTTACTACTGAAAAACTTCCATCCTCAGACGCGGATCGGTTTCACCACTGAGCAGGAGTTTTTTCAAGCCACATAAACACTTTGGGTATTTGGTGATTTTTTAACCTCAGTATTTGTAACCAAAACCAGGAGTGGGTAAAAAATGCATAAGTGGTGCCCATGTTTCTATTATACGTTTCCTCTTATTGTTTCACTCCTGGTTTTGACTTAGGCCGCTCTCAAATCAGCGGTAGTTTGCCGGAAAGCCGACGCACGTGACCACATGTGACCACATCTTGCCGCAATACCATTGTAAATGAATGGAGCTGAAACGCATTTGTGTCGGATCCGGCTTTCCGGCAAAATACCGCTGATGTGAAGTGAGCCTTACAAATGCTGAGGTAAAATACTGATCAAATACTCAATGTCTGCACGGGGCCTAATGTGTATGAAGATTCCAAATAGAGATGAGCGAACCCTAGGTTCGGTGTTCATACCAAACACAGACTTTACATAAAAAACAGGGTTCAGGTTCGGAGTTCAGGTGCTTTACTTGCAAACCAAGTGCGCGAGCAGCGCTGTACTATGTTACGCTTGGTTCTCAGCCCAGTGTGAGCTGCTTGTGTGGCGCCCTGGACAAGCCAGGTCGTCACAGGTACTGCAACAACACACCCCACACCCCGGCTAGGCACACCTAGGTCAAACACAAATCCTTGTTGCCTTCCTCCAGGGGCTGATGTCCACACCAGGGGTTGGGCCAGGCGGTTGGTCCCGCCCACCAAGGAGTTCACAGTCCTGGAGGCGGGAAAAGTAGGCAGATGAGTTCAGATCAGTTAGGGAGTTAGAGAAGTGAAGTGGTAGAGGAGCGGCCTGACTGTGTCCGGGTGCGTGGCCCGGGCACATACAGCAAGGTTAGCAGACGGTGGTGACCGTCTGCAGGAGAGGCTGATTGAAGTGAACCGTAAGGACCGGGGACGGGCAGTGGCCCGCCGGTACCGGATCGGGGAGCGAAGAGAAGCCAGCACCATTCGGCAGGGCCTACGGACCCCGACCAGGCTAGGAGTCGCCGTAAAACTGGTCAAATCCGTTAGCGAAGGGAACCTCCGGGGTTTCCCAGCAGTCAAGACCCGATTGAAGGCAACAGCTCAAACCCGTGAAGGGAAACACAGTCACCGCCAAGGCTACAGTTCCCAGGGCCAGAGCCTGCGGGCAAAAGGGGCTCCCTCAGCATCCATCCAAGCTGGGGAGCGGGTTACCGGTGGGAAGCCACCGGAACCGAGAACACAACACAGGTGCAGGGAAAGGCAGTCACCACCAACCTACCGGGAGAAGAACAACCGCAGCCGTCTGTGGGACCCGTCCATCCAGCCGTTTGTTTTATCGGAGACTTTGTGTTCATCATTGGCTGAGTGAGTACCACTGTGCCGTGCGGCACCGCGCTGCCCCTGCGACTCTGCACCTCACCAGGTCCCGTAACCCGCCTGCCATCCCTCCCCTCACCGGGCCCCAGGACAACCAACCCCCCTACCCACGGAGGGGAAAAACAACATCCAGGCTGCTCCCTGTCATCGCTCCCGGGATCCCCATCCCGAGCAGCGGTGGTGTCACAACCTCACCACAACCGTGGGTGGTGTCACGGACAATATCCCTAAACCAAACCACCCCACCTTTCACTCACGGGCGAGGAACGCCGCTCGAGTCCCCGGGATCTGGCCCACCGCTCGAGCCACCACCGAGCAGCAGCAGCCGGATCTGAGCAGTGGGTGAGCGCAGCGTCCCCTCCCCGCCCGCGACACTTGCAGTGTTTAAATGGCTCACACTGGGGATAACAACAGCGTGATCACATGTAGTGTGCACCCCAAAAAATAAAAAAATGTAAAAATCCTGCCCACCCTTCCCGGAAGTGATTTGTTTATTGCTGGCTGCATGTGAATGGAGACCCAAACAGCCCAATCAGTGACTTCAATTGGAATTCAGGTCAAGTCCGGGACCCAAACCAAACTTTGTCTAAAGTCCAGCTTAACTTCCTGAACCGAACTTCCACGGGTCTGCTCATCTCTGCAGGGTGAGCCATAAGTATGGATACACCCTGATAAAATGGAAGTGGTTGCTAATATCACCTTACCGTTTGTGGCATATTAGTACATTTGAGGCTGGGTGACGCACATGGTGGCCATTTACAAATACACCATTTTGAATTTAAATTTACTCTTTTTTATCAGGGTGTATCTATACTTATGGCCAACCCAGGGTGTATCCATACTTATGGCCCACCCTGTATTTTCTAACTTTCACTGATCTTTTTGTTCTTCATGACTAGAGATGAGCGAACCGGTCGCGGTTCGGCTCGAGGTCGGTTCGCCGAACGGAGGTCCCATTCCAGTTCGGTTCGACGAACGTTCGACGAACCGAACTCGAACTGCATAGGAAACAATGGCAGGCAATCACAAACACATAAAAACACCTAGAAAACACCCTCAAAGGTGTCCAAAAGGTGACAAACAACTCACAACACAACACAAACACATGGGAAAGTGACAAGGACAAATTCTCATGTGAAAACAAAACAGCGTTACGAGGAAAAAGAGGACGAGACACAGAGATAGGCATGGCATGCCCTTCTAAAATCATGTAAAACACCGCAAGGTGACTCCAAGCGGAGTCTCCCTTTTTTCCAAAAATTGGGCCACACAGACACCCACCCATTCAGTGGCAGCACTTGTGCCCTAGTTGTACACTTCACAGCTAGATGTGCATCAAGCACATTCAAAAATACGCCATACTTAACCGTCCCCAGGATGACACCGGGGTAGGTAGCAAAGTCTTTCCTGATCCCAGCTCTGTTCATCTTGGATCATTTTTAAAAAACACAGCAAGCAAGGGTTACTCCAAGCGGAGTCTCCCTTTTTTTCCAAAAATTGGGCCACACTGACACCCCATCAGTGGCAGCACTTGTGCCCTGGCTGTACACTTCACAGCTAGATTTGCATCAAGCACATTTAAAAATACGCCATACTTAACCGTCCCCAGGATAACTCCGGGGTAGGTAGCAAAGTCTTTCCTGATCCCAGCTCTGTTCATCTTGGATCATTTTTAAAAACAATGTAAGTAAGGGTTACTCCAAGCGGAGTCTCCCTTTTTTCCAAAAATTGTGCCCCACACCCACCCACCCATTCAGTGGCAGCACTTGTGCCCTAGTTGTACACTTCACAGCTAGATTTGCATCAAGCACATTCAAAAATACGCCATACTTAACCGTCCCCAGGATGACTCCGGGGTAGGTAGCAAAGTCTTTCCTGATCCCAGCTCTGTTCATCTTGGATCATTTTTAAAAACAATGTAAGTAAGGGTTACTCCAAGCGGAGTCTCCCTTTTTTCCAAAAATTGTGCCCCACACCCACCCACCCATTCAGTGGCAGCATTTGTGCCCTAGTTGTACACTTCACAGCTAGATTTGCATCAAGCACATTCAAAAATACGCCATACTTAACCGTCCCCAGGATGACACCAGGGTAGGTAGCAAAGTCTTTCCTGATCCCAGCTGTATTCATCTTGGATCATTTTTTAAAACTATGTAAGCAAGGGTTACTCCAAGCGGAGTCTCCCTTTTTTCTAAAAATTGTGCCCCACACACACCCACCAATTCAGTGGCAGCACTTGTGCCCTAGTTGTACACTTCACAGCTAGATCTGCATCAAGCACATTCAAAAATACGCCATACTTAACCGTCCCCAGGATGACTCCGGGGTAGGTAGCAAAGTCTTTCCTGATCCCAGCTCTGTTCATCTTGGATCATTTTTAAAAACAATGTAAGTAAGGGTTACTCCAAGCGGAGTCTCCCTTTTTTCCAAAAATTGTGCCCCACACACACACACCCATTCAGTGGCAGCACTTGTGCCCTAGTTGTACACTTCACAGCTAGATTTGCATCAAGCACATTCAAAAATACGCTATTCTTAACCGTCCCCAGGATGACACCGGGGTAGGTAGCAAAGTCTTTCCTGATCCCAGCTCTGTTCATCTTGGATCATTTTTAAAAACAATGTAAGCAAGGGTTACTCCAAGCGGAGTCTCCCTTTTTTCCAAAAATTGTGCCCCACACACACCCACCCATTCAGTGGCAGCACTTGTGCCCTAGTTGTACACTTCACAGCTAGATTTGCATCAAGCACATTCAAAATTACGCCATACTTAACCGTCCCCAGGATGACACCGGGGTAGGTAGCAAAGTCTTTCCTGATCCCAGCTGTATGCATCTTGGATCATTTTTTAAAACTATGTAAGCAAGGGTTACTCCAAGCGGAGTCTCCCTTTTTTCCAAAAATTGTGCCCCACACACACCCACCCATTCAGTGGCAGCACTTGTGCCCTAGTTGTACACTTCACAGCTAGATTTGCATCAAGCACATTCAAAAATACGCCATACTTAACCGTCCCCAGGATGACACCGGGGTAGGTAGCAAAGTCTTTCCTGATCCCAGCTCTGTTCATCTTGGATTATTTTTAAAAACAATGTAAGCAAGGGTTACTCCAAGTGGAGTCTCCCTTTTTTCCAAAAATTGTGCCCCACACACACCCACCCATTCAGTGGCAGCACTTGTGCCCTAGTTGTACACTTCACAGCTAGATTTGCATCAAGCAGATTCCAAATCCACAAGCATTTACTCTCCCCAGGATGACACAGGGGTAGTAAATTCCTGGTGGATCCATGACTTGTTCATTTTGATGAACGTTAGTCTGTCCACATTGTCACTGGACAGACGCGTGCGCTTATCTGTCAGCACACATCCAGCAGCACTGAAGACACATTCAGAGACAACGCTGGCAGCTGGACACGACAAATTCTCCAAGGCGTAACTGGAGAGCTCTGGCCATTTTTCTAGATTTGAAGCCCAAAATGAGCAAGGCTCCATTTGCAAAGTCATGGCATCGATGTTCATTTGGAGATACTCCTGTATCATCCTCTCCAGCCGTTGACTATGTGTCAGACTTGTTGTCTCTGGTGGCCTTGCAAAGGAGGGTCTAAAAAAATTATGAAAAGATTCCATAAAATTGCTGTTACCAGCACCAGATACGGTCCTACTGGTACGGGTAGACTGTTGAAGATGACGAGACCGTCCCATGTTTGTCAAGTTACAACTGGGAGATTCAGTCCCTGCACCTGCACGGTTGTTTGGTGGAAAAGCCGAGCTAAGATCGAGTAACAGCTTCTGCTGATACTCCTGCATACGTGCGTCCCTTTCTATGGCTGGAATTATGTCACAAAATTTGGACTTGTACCGGGGATCTAATAGTGTGGCAAGCCAGTAGTCATCATCACTTCTAATTTTGACAATACGAGGGTCATGTTGGAGGTAGTGCAACAAGAAGGCACTCATGTGTCTTGCGCAGCCATGCGGACCAAGTCCACGCTGTGTTTATAGCATAGAGGTGCTACCCGTTCTTTCTTCCTCTGACATCTCCCCCCAACCTCTTTCAACTGAAATTTGACCAAGGTCTCCCTCATCCGCTGAGTCTTCCATGTCCATGGACAGTTCGTCCTCCATTTCTTCATGTTCTCCTGCACCTTCCTCAACATTTCGCCTGCTACCATGCGCCCTTGTTGATTCCCGTCCCCCATGGTCCCATGCCTGCCACGTTGGTGATGATGAACGTCTGGACCTTGGTGATGTTGTTGTGTCTTGCGCATATGAATCCTCCTGTAGTTCCTCCCCTTCCTGTTGTCTCACCCCCTGACTCCGAATAGTGTTTAGCGTGTGCTCCAGCATGTAAATGACTGGAATTGTCATGCTGATAATGGCATTGTCAGCGCTAAACATATTCGTCGCCATGTCGAAACTGTGCAGAAGGGTGCATAGGTCCTTGATCTGAGACCACTCCATCAGGGTGATCTGTCCCACCTCTGCATCTCGTTGGCCCAGGCTATACGTCATGACGTATTGCACCAGGGCTCGGCGGTGCTGCCACAGTCGCTGTAACATGTGGAGAGTCGAATTCCAGCGTGTCGGCACATCGCATTTCAGGCGATGAACCGCCAGGCCGAAAGACTTCTGGAGCGATGCAAGTCGCTCAGCTGCGGCGCTTGAACGGCGGAAGTGAGCAGACAGTTTTCGTGCCCTGGTCAGAAGGCCATCTAGGCCGGGATAGTGTGTTAAAAATTGCTGGACAACAAGGTTCAACACGTGAGCCATACAAGGTACGTGTGTCACCTTGCCCAGGCGAAGGGCCGCACCCAGGTTTGCAGCATTGTCGCACACGGCCTTACCAGGCTGCAGGTTGAGTGGAGACAACCATTTATTAAACTCGGACCGCAGAGCTGACCACAACTCCTCAGCTGTGTGACTCTTATTCCCAAGACATGTCAAGCTAAAGACCGCCTGATGCCGTTGCGCTCTGCTGCCAGCATAGTAATGAGGGGTGCGTGATTCCTTCTGCGCAGTGAGAATGCTGGTGGCCTGACCAGGCAGGCTTGGGGCAGAGGTGGAGGACACAGATGAGGGTGGAGGAGGCAGAAGCAGTGGCGGACAGAGGATTGACACACAAGTCGTGGGGACGGCAAGACTTGTGCAGCAGACCCTTCACCATCTATCACCATAGTTACCCAGTGCCCAGTCAGCGACATGTAACGTCCCTGTCCATGCTTACTGGTCCAAGTATCGGTGGTGAAATGCACCCGTTCACACACAGAGTTTCTCAAGGAAGCGGTGATGTTGTGTGCGACATGCTGGTGTAGCGCGGGCACACCTTTCTTAGGGAAGTAGTGGCGACTAGGCATCTGGTACTGGGGCACAGCGACAGACATAAGGTCTCTAAAATCCTGTGTGTCCACTAGGCGGAAAGGCAGCATTTCGGTAGCCAAGAGCTTACAGAGGGATAGAGTCAACCTCTTAGCTTTGTCATGGGTCGCAGGAAATGGCCTTTTATTTGACCACATCTGAGGGACAGAGATCTGGCTGCTGTGTGTAGACGATGTTGAGTAGGGTGTCCCTGGAAAAATGCAGGTTTGTGAGGAAAGTGCAGGCGGAGACATGATGTTGCCTTCATCCAACGTTGGTGCTATCGATGTCTGAGAGAGCTGTACACACTCACTTGTTTCCCCTTCCAAACCAACTGACGACCTACCAAGCAAACTGCCTGTTGCGGTTACAGTGGTGGAAGTTGTGCGTGGAAAACCAGGTGTGACAGCTGTCTCCACAGTCCTAGAAGATGAAGAGCGCGCGGATGCACTGGAAAGGGCAGGCCGTGGATGGTTCGCTCCGCTAGGCCGCATTGCAGCACGGTGAACTTCCCACTGGGACCTATGATATTTATTCATAAGACGATTCATGGAAGAAGTTGTCAAACTGCTGAGGTTTTGACCTCTACTAACAGAATCACGACAAATTTTACACATCACATAATTTGGGCGATCTTTTTCTATGTCAAAAAAGGACCAGGCTAGGCAAGGCTTAGAGGGCATGCGACCTGCTGAGCCCCCCCGACTAGTGCTCAGAGGCAGAGTGGTGGCTGATGATGCAGTTGTAGACGTGCTACCAGTGCTCCGACTCTGTCCAGGAAGGCGCAAGGTAACTTCGTCGTCGGTTGCATCCTCCTCCACCGCCTCTGTTGACCTCCTCGAGTGCCTGACTGGGGGTTGACAGTAGGTGGGATCTAGAACTTCATCATCAATTGTTGTGTTTGCACTCCCCTCCCCCTCAGACCGAGCCTCTTCTTGCCCTGACCGAATATTTAAGTTGTCATCCCAATCTGGTATCTGGGTCTCATCGTCATCAGTATGTTCCTCATTGTCTATAACCACAGGTGTTACAGTTTGTGACAAAGGGTCAACATTATGCTCAGAAACTTTGTCCTCACGGCCTGAATCAGAGTCACAAAGGTTCTGGGCATCACTGCAGACCATTTCCTGGTCTGTACTCACTGTAGCTTGGGAGCAGACCTCTGATTCCCAGGCTATAGTGTGACTGAAGAGCTCTGCAGACTCAGCCATCTCAGTTCCACCATACTGTGCAGGGCTGATGGAGACTTCAGAGCTGGGAGAAAGCAAGTTTGATTGGGATGACAACTCAGAGGACTGGTGTTTTTTGGATGCGGTACTTGAAGTGGCTGAGAGGGCACTTGTTGGACCACTTGAGATCCATTCAAGCATTTTCCTTTTTTGGCCATCATCTACCTTTGTTCCTGTTGTTCGTGTCCGTAAAAAAGGGAGCACATCGGATTGTCCACGGTAAGTAGTAGACATCTTACTTTTGCTGGTAGATGGTCTATCTTCAGCAGATGATAATGGAGCTTTGCCACCTTCCCCACGGACAAACCCTTTTTTTCCATTTCCACCACGCCTCTTCCCCTTTCCACCAGCATCTGTCATTTTGCAACTCATGTTGATTGCGACAAGATTGTGCACTGAAAATGTGGTAGTAAAAATTGAGAGGTGGTGTAGATTGCAGCGGTGGTCTAGCTTTATTAACAGCAGAATAATAAAGAATAAATATCCCTGACAATGCAACTACGGCCCTTAAACTGGCAGCATAAATTGCTAGTATAATGGCTTAGTTATAATGAGTTTGAGTGTGCAATGCCGGCAGACGTGCTGCAAATATCTGTGCACTACTGGGACTATACAGAAGTCCAATAGCCACGTTTAGGATGCCACTAAGTTCACTCAGTGTTTGCTAGTATAATGGTTTAGTTATAATGAGTTTGAGTGTGCAATGCAGGCAGACGTGCTGCAAATATCTTTGCACTACTGGGACTATACAGAAGTCCAATAGCCACGTATAGGATGCCACTAAGTTCACTCAGTGTTTGCTAGTATAATGGCTTAGTTATAATGAGTTTGAGTGTGCAATGCAGGCAGACGTGCTGCAAATATCTTTGCACTACTGGGACTATACAGAAGTCCAATAGCCACGTTTAGGATGCCACTAAGTTCACTAAGTGTTTGCTAGTATAATGGCTTAGTTATAATGAGTTTGAGTGTGCAATGCAGGCAGACGTGCTGCAAATATCTTTGCACTACTGGGACTATACAGAAGTCCAATAGCCACGTTTAGGATGCCACTAAGTTCACTCAGTGTTTGCTAGTATAATGGCTTAGTTATAATGAGTTGGAGTGTGCAATGCAGGCAGACGTGCTGCAAATATCTGTGCACTACTGGGACTATACAGAAGTCCAATAGCCACGTTTAGGATGCCACTAAGTTCACTCAGTGTTTGCTAGTATAATGGCTTAGTAACAATGAGTTGGAGTGTGCAAAGGGCAGGAGGGTACAGTGGCAGGGTTGTGGGTCTCTGGGTAGAGGAAAGGAAGCCTGCCTTTCTATCCCTCCTAATGGGGAAATGCAGCGAGGAAATCCCTGACCTTAGCTACACAGACGCTGTCATCTTGTGTAGCTGTTAAACTCTGTTTTCAGGACCTGTCACCTATAGCTCTGACCCTGCCGGTATGAGCGCTTAAAAGGACTGATAGAAAGTGCTATCCCTAAGCTGTCCAGCGCTGTGTATGGAGCGTATACAGCTGTATCGGCGATAGGAGCTGCGCCAGTGATGTCTGACACCAAGGACGCAGATGAGATAATGGCGTCCGGACGGGCAGATACTCGTTTTTATAATGCAGGGACATGTGACATGGACATCCTATCACACATGCCGTTGCTTCTCTGGCTAAAAGTCCACTTAGCTGTGTGTGTGTCTGGGATTGGCTGACATGCTGGCCCTCCCCACTACACGTGCGCGCTTAGAATAGACAGTGGCATAAACATCTGCATATCGTAAATTCAAATATAGAAATGCATATATACATACATATTCATCATATATAGCGCAGAAAGGACTATATTATACGAACCAAATCGCTAGGGGAGCAACCAAACAAGAAAAAGAGAGAAGAGGCGATCTGTGGTTCATTACAAATTTTATTAATATTCATGGAACAGGTGGACAAGTGAAGGATGGGATATTGTAGCCTGTGATGGTCTTTTGCTGCAGTCCCGTCTGCTCACATTTTTATAGGCATATCTATATATATCGGTATTCCCCCTCTTTTTGTGTGATGCAGACGTTGATCTCATATGGGATTAGTTCATTGACTTCTATGGGGTTTCAATGCTCTGACCTCAATGTGGGACTTAATGTGTGTGCATGCAGACACGGATCTATGATTATTTTGTGAGGTATTCCACTACATTGCCCTTTTGTCTTTGTGATGTACACATTGACTTTCATGTGGGATTTGGTCATTGAATTTCACCCATGTGAGATTAGGTGTGTGTATTTGTATATACATCTATGATATCAACCTGTGAAGTACCTCTATATGGTTGCTCCTGTCATTTGTTACTTTTAGTACACTGACTAGGATTCTCCTCTTGGTTTATGAACACATGGATGTGTACTATTATGGACGGTATAGACCCTATGTTGATTAAGGAGTTTTTTCCGCATTGAAGTGTCCTATCTCACCGTTCCTGCCTTCACATATTTATATAAGTATATGGCTATGTGCGATGTGTGATATGTGTGCAGCAGGAACTGTTTTGAGATGGCAGCTTGATGTGGTCTTTTCTCTGTATTATGAGACCCCTACCTTTTCTGGATTGGCCCCCATACTATGAATTTGGGACATAATTGATATATATATTTTTCTTCTACCTATATTGTTTGTGGTGATGTACACCGTTTCCTCCCTTCACTTGTCCACGTGCGCGCTTAGGGAAGGAAGACAAGGAATAAAAAAAAAAAAATGGTGATCGCCATTATCCAAACAGCAGTGATCTGAATGCGCTGTTCCCGCACACTATACACTGAAATGTCATAATAGTGTGAGTCACAGAATGACTTACACTATTACAGCGGAAAGCCAGCTAGGAAATAGCTGGGTTTTTTCCTGCTAGAACCGTTCTCGAACGTATCGAGAACTATCGAGCTTTTGCAAAAAAGCTCGAGTTCTAGTTCGATCTAGAACAGTCCCCAAAATCACTCGAGCCGCGAACTGGAGAACCACGAACCACGAACCGCGCTCAACTCTATTCATGACTATAATCCACTATGGTGCCAGGAAACCAGGAGTGGAATAATCCCTTTTTACATTAAAGGGGTTTTCATGATGACTAAATGATGACCTCCACCTGACTGACATGTGTAAACCCCTCCCCCCCCCCCTCCTTGATTGCTAGTATATCCTAGTAGTATATATATCTCTTCGTGGAACATCGTATGTCAATATGGGATCCACTTAACCATATTTTGAAGCCTTACATATCTATGGGATCTGATAGCTAGGTTTAACATTTGGTACCGTTTGAAGGCTTATTGGGCTGTAATGGGATATTGTTAGTATTTCCAATCATGTTATTACCTAGGGATTTTTTCTTCCACGCTATAGGAATGTATTGAAAGGGTGGCGAAGTGTTCATGTCAGTCTGTGTACAAACCACCCCTATGATTGATCTAGGGATGATTTTTCCTTATCGTAAGGAGTGGTGTTTTTGTGAACTGGGTGCCCCATTATACATCTGTAGAGTATAATGGATTCTCTTCGCCCCTCCCCCTTCCCGCTATACAGGGGAATTGGACGCCTGGGATCGTTTTCTTTGCTGCACGCAATATGGCCGCATCCTGGAGGGCGGCCTATGGCGGGTGGTCTTGTTTCCCCTGCCGGCCCCATTGGGTGGATCGGGGGGCGATATTCTGTAAACCTTAGCGTCTACTGTGACTCAGTATTGACGCGACCGATCACGTGTAGAATCACGTGGTGTTGTTTACATCACGTGATAAGGCTCAAACCTCCTTCTGTCTAACACTCCTACAGCGCAGTATCTGCGCATGACATAGTGGATTACGTCATTGATCACGAGGTGCCGAATGTACCACGTGATGCGTTACAAGCCTCACTCTCATGCCCACAACCCGGATATGCGATACACGCACCGGGTGTGCAGTGTATGAAGGAGAAGGGGACGCCATGACACGTGTTATCCAGCGGGACCCGATTAGGGGAACACAAGGGGCGGTGAGTTCATTCTTAACTGATCAATTACGTTGATTAAGTGCACCTAAGTGGAGGCGCTTTGGATTGGCCGCTGGGCCCTGTTTGTATATACATAAACTGCCAGTCTCTGGGGCTAACGGTTTGCAGCATTTGGTGGTGGGACTCTGCAGGTGCCACAGCACATCCGGCCCGCAATTCTTGTATGCCCGTTCCCCTGAGGAGTCACATTTTTGGTGACGAAACGCGTCGGGAGGCATGTGGGGCTGTTTATATATGAGGACATAGGTTCAGCTGTGGACCGTCCTTGTAAGGACGGGAGTCAAAGGGGCTTTGTTAGGGTAAGCTTTATTTAAAACCCGACATCCAGCCCTTGCCGTGACCCCTCCTGTATGAAAATGCTGACTGAAATCTTGGAGGATCATCTAAATGGGTGAGACCATTCCAATTTTCTTCTTGTGTGTTTGATGTGCCTTATTAATCAGTAAAAAGGCAATAAGCTATACTCTGCTGTTAATGGATATGGGGTTGATATAGACACTGTGTATGTCATTTGTTGGACCACTGTCCCCCCCCCCCCCCCTCAGTTACCGTTACTGCATTGAGTAATAGATTGAGCATTATTCCTCACACACATAATTGTTATCCCCTTGTGGCAATTACCCAGGGGCTACCTGATATAGGGTTGAATACGGTACCCTGGCTGCCTATAGGGCAATCTGAACTGTATTTTTTAGATTTCACGCAATTTTACTGAAAGTATTATTAAAAGTTAAGTTTTATATTAATTTCTCACCGGTGCTGGCTCTTGATCTAACTTGTGAGTATTGTCCCCATAGACTCACCAATTGGTGACTCTAATTGCTGAATAATAAAGGGTTTTCATGTTTACAAAATTGGTGCCCAAACGATTGCATAGTTGTAAACAACAAACTGAAAATACTCACCCACCCCGGGTGCAGCACCAGTTTTCACCACCTGTGCCATTCATTATGTATTGATTGCAGTTGTGATATCATAACTATTATGTACATCACTGTCACATCCAATCATACGACTTTTTCCTTCAGATACATAATGGTACAGTATTAACTTAATAATCTGCTTCTGAGCCTGCAATACAGATCAATACCGGGGTCACATTGATGTATAGCATACCTCCCAACCATTCACTGCTTTTGTCCCGGCTCCTCCTCTCAGTGCAGTGAATAAATTAAATTATTATTTGCTCTGGTTTCCCTGGACAGCCAGAACTAGAACTCATTGTCCATAGGCAGCAGCTCTACCAGTGAGCCACTGCCTGTATTGGAAGACATAGGAGGATTTGGTAATCTTGATCTGTATTGCAGGCTGAGAAGCTAGAAGCAGATTATTCAGTTACATAGAGATATAGATTTATACTGTACCACTATGTATCTGAAGGAAAAAGCCCATAAAACTACTATAAAGAAATGAGAAAAAAAACACAAAGATATAAAAAAAAATCTTGATTTTCACCCACCCCTGGAATCAAACTAGCAACATTTAAACGTGTCCAGCAGCCCTAGCTATGGAGTCACGAGTTATGATGATGTCAAAAGAAGGATTTTATATAGATAAACCTGCATTACATTACTGCCTCTAACATCATAGCAGATTACACAGGACAGAGGAGATACCTGGCTACTCGGCTTCTCCCAGCAATCGTTCAGCTTAAGGAGACTCTTCCATCTTCCCAGAATGCACTGGAAATATGCAGATGAGTCTTCCTGGTGCTCCAATCCCTATCTTATGTATAGGTGATAAAAGTTGTCATTTGGATATTGGATTTCCAATGCAAGACTCATCTCATGGACTAATAGTGGCGCTATGACTAGACGTTCCTGTTGTTCTTATGTTGATATATTCCTTTTACGTAGCACAAGTATTAGTAAAAGTCCAGGAGATATTGTGATAATCTTCAGATTACACCTGCTAGTTTTATTTGTGTATATACCATGTCATTATGCCTCCTTCCATCACTCGTCTAGTTTGTTGCTTCAGTATCATACCATTTGTCTGTTCCTAGTACGTACTACCATACTTGTACATTTTAGCTGTTATAAAATCAAGGGCCACATTTTATTCTCAGATCAGAGGTTTCTGTGTTGATATTCTACAGTCTTATGAAAAAAAAAGTAATATCCCGGTGTTGGGAAAATGTCTCCATGCTCAGTCCTCACATATGCATTGGCGTTCTACCCAGATGGAGGTAAAGCTCATGTTTTTCTACATAATGTGATCTCCACTGTGCAGCTGTGTCCTTTGTAAGGACTCGGTATTTTGATATTAAGAATCAGAAAGCTTCATGAAATCTGAAAAATGTGCTTGTGCTTCACAGACTTTCACTGACCCTTTAATGATGATCTCTTTTTCTGCGGGCTATTTCTGTAAAGTGATCATTAATCTTCTACATATTCATTTCAGACTTTTCTAATTCTCCTTCTTAATATCATGCCATTTTTCGCGGCTCCGCCACCCTCCATGGAAGTCTGCCTTGGGCACTGCCATACACATGTGACTTTTAAAGATAACAGTTTTAGAATATATCAAGGTTGTGTGAACTCCCTGTAGTCAGATCATTTCAAGTCCAAATCACTTTGTCTTGTAAAATACTGGGTTGTGTAATTACATCACTTTAATAAGCAGAGCATAAGAGGAGGCAGCAGCGTGAAACCGAAAATGTTAATGGCCCTTCAATGACCACGCTTAGGAATTCAAGACCCCATTCCTGTGCACAGCGGCTACAAGGTTATTACACTTACCTATTGCCCCAACTTCCTGAGACCAGCCCTGCTTTTAAAAGGAACATATCAGCTGCCCTAGTTCCCCCCCAAACCACTATCTTTCCCTGCACTCTAATAAGGATCTTTATGTGGCTTCTAAATTGTTGAATTAATATAAAATCAACCTTGAAGCTGTGGTCGTGCTATGCCAATTGACTAGTCATGGGAAATTGTTGTCCCCAGACGAATCCTCCCACTCATCATGTATGGTTGCATGGTGGCATGATGTGCAAGAGTGATGTCACCACTGACTCTCGGCAAATCTCACATATGCGCAATGTTCTGCCTCTCTGGGAATGCACAATGAAGCCAGGTGTACGACCCTCATCTTCATTGGCCAACTACACATTCCCATGGAATCAGTATATCAAGTTCAAGGGGAGACCTAACAATCACCTCTAGCAGTGGGAGAAGCCGGATGAGGAGCAATGACGGGCTAGTCTTGTTTCTGGTCAAATCTTTATAGTATACTTTTTCAAAAACGTCCAGCGCGTTTCAGAAAAAATATCCTTGGCTGCAATTGCAAGTACAGTTTGGGAAGCACAAATCGCTTGAAAGGTTCCTTGTAAGAATGGGATAAAAGCATTTACTGCAGAAAAGAACAATATGTAGGAAAAGGATAGAATGATATGATTGGGGTTTTAGTTCTTGAATTTTATTCTTAAAACTTGCAGCTAATTTCCCATAATTTAATTAATTATTACACTTTTTTCTCTTTCTACATGGCATTTGGAAGGAGGGACACGCCATATCTTCTCTGTATGACATTGTCAATTTACGGTATGTCATATGTGCTAATATAGTCAGCCTATTATACTAATTGACACTGAAAATCCCAGACTATGTACATACAGATCCGCCAGTGTGACTGGATGTCAGAGGTTGCTTGAAGGCATTCCAGCACCTCACCTTGGCCGTTATCTTGTCACTGTTTACACGTCTGTAATCTTGAACTCATAATGAATTTCCTTTATCTTTACTGAAAGCAGTAACCTGTTCATTTTATATTGAGCAGCCCCGATAACGTGGAGCCTAGACTTTCAAATGCCTAAGTTCAGGGTCTTTGCTTTTTTACCATCTGGTGACATCTTTTTTTTTTGTGCTAAGCTAAAATAAGGTTATAATGGTTTCATCCTCTCTGCCGCATACTCTACAGTCCGGGAAGATCGGTAATTAGATGCTGTGTAAATGCAGTGTGAATGAAGTATATAATGAAAGGGGAAATAATAGGGAAAAAATAATAATTTACAACTCTCATTCTGGAGTGTAACTAGTTTAATTAACAGGTTTCTGGTGGTAAAACAAATCGACTCTGAGAAAATCATCGAATCAAACAAAATAAATCTCTATCCCGAAAATGGATTTATGTCAAGCATTCATTATTTACTCAAATTATGAACAATATGTAGATTATTTTTTCACTAATGCTTATTTACATAGTTGTATGCTATATGTAGCAGAATTCATGGAGATAGAAAAGAACTCCTCATGGGAGAGTGGTCCTACTTTGGGCACCCACTTTATTAAATTAGAGAGGTGAACCACTTACCAAGAGTTGACGACAAAGCTCATGTAGATCATTTAACCAGCCAATATATTTTTAGTATATGCCATCACTTGTTGATTGGTGGATATTTGACAGCCAGGATCTCTATTTATTATCAAAATTTAAAGGTCCACTGTTTAAAGGTGTTGTCCACTACTAGGACAATCCCTTCTGATTCCACTTGTTTCCCCTAGTTAAAAGATACTCATCTCCTGGTCTGGCATCATTCCAGTGCTGTCGGTAATCATAGTTCGGAGTTCGTGTGACATTGTGATGTCATGCAAGCCCCGGTTCCAATCACCACCAGCTTCTCTCTCCACACCTTCAGACCAAATGAGCAATTAACAGGAAGTGAGTTCCAGCAGTAGAGTCACTTCCTGTTGATTAACTCATTTGGTCCAAAGGCAAGGAGATAGAAGCCGGCGGTAATTGGACACAGGGCTTGCGTGACATCACAATGTGCTGGATTGGCGCAAGAACGGGAGGTGAGTAGACTTTTTTTATTTTTACTGGGGGAAATAAGTGGAATCATAAGGGGTTGTGCTAGTAGTGGATGACCCCTTTAATTAAGCACTACAGACTTTTTTTTTTTAAAGTTTTCCCCTAGAGAGCAACACTCTTTCATAGTTATGTGTTGTAGAACCTGCAAATGCATGGGCAGAACTATCACTATACAGAGGAACATCCAAAAGGCCTCCTTAAGGGTCCACATATTAGACAACTATCTTTACAGACTTCCCCCATACACTGGAATGCTCAGTTCATTGTGTATCCTTTATGAGAGAGCCGTTGACGTCCCCTGCCACTGGCTTATCTCTATGAACCCTAAAAGGATTGGCCATTAAAATTCTACTGTTATATCCTTCTCTCTTCCAGCAATATATGTTGGGGGAGTATCAGAAAGCCCCCATATGCATTAGATGGTCGGTGACTTTAGAAGTTTTATGTAATGTGCATGGAATCCTTAGTATAATAGGGATTTCTCTTTTGGGACACCCGCCCAGCACCTATAGATCGAAATGTTGTTCCATATCCTTCTGTTATACTGTAACATTAAAAAATTATCTCTGCTCAAACACCCAGGTTATGTCCCCAGTGTTTCCTAAAGGGTGACACAAGATACCAGTCTAACATTTTCAGGAATCTGTGAACAGTGCGAGGTTCTCTGTAGAGCTTGATCCACATAATCAGACCCCATTCCTTCCAGACCCCATTCCTTGCAGAACCTTTTCCTTCCAGGCCCCATTTTTTCCAGAACCCATTCCTTCCAGACCCATTTCTTCCAGTCCTTTTTCTTTCCAGACCCCATTCTTTCCAGACCATTTTCCTTCCAGACCCTATTACTTCCAGACCCCATTACTCCCAGACCCTATTCTTTCCAGACCCCATTCCTTCCAGACCCCATTCCTTCCAGACTCTTTTCCTTCCAGACCCTATTCCTTCCAGACCCCATTCCTTCCAGACCCCATTCCTTCCAGACACCATTCTTCCAGACCCCATTCCTTCCAGACCCCATTTCTTCCAGACCCCATTCCTTCAAGACCCAATTCCTTCCAGATTCCATCCCTTCCAGACCCTATTCCTTCCAGACCCCACTCATTCCAGACCCTTTTCCTTCCAGACTCCATTCCTTCCAGACCCCATTCCTTCTAGACTCCATTTCTTCTAGACCCCATTTATCTCATACCCAATTTCACCCTGTCCATGACATCACAAACCTTATTTCACAAAGTTACAGTGAATTATCACCTCTGGAAAGTTAAATGAAAAGCCAGATATCCAAGATTCATTTTCTCTCTTTCTGATACCTGAAGTTGAAGTTCTGGTGGCGTGTTTGATTACTTGCAATCGTTTTTACGCATTTAAGTAGTAATTTTTATGCATTTTCTTGAGCTTTCAATCAAAAAATATACGGGGAAAACGTATGGTATATAAGTTTTTCTCGTTTCTAATATCCACATTTGCATATACAGTACGTCTTCATTCATATTTAATACCTATGAAGCACAATGTCGTTTGCCTGAATGAGTAATGAAGCTTTGTTCTGAGGTTCCCCGACTGAGTTATGCTAACAGTTTGTCATTAAACATTTACCAGAATCATATAACCCTTTGCCATAAAATTATTTATTCTGTACAAAATATATGTATATTGCATTTCACATGACACAAAATATAGCAAATGGACAGATCTGTCTTTATCTGTCTTTCATACACTATCACTGTAAGCAATTATCATTATCTACTAATACCATGATCGCTCATTGTGCACCATTAAGAAGTGAAAGTCCTTTATACTGATCGTTACTATATTTTTAGGCTCCCTAAATGTTGACGTAACATAGGGGGGAAAAATAGCCATGTGTAATTACAATAATGGTAAAATATCAATTTTTTATTTTTATGTCAAGTGCTTGTATTCTGTTGTGAATATTAATTTAAGGTGGCCGCTAATGAAGTCTAATGAACAGTACTAAGGAAAGATGATGTGTAGAAAACTGTAATCTTGATTACTGTAAACTGAGGGATTATTACATGTTCTACTACATGAACATTTTTATTTTTGCTCCATAGTCGTAGACCTGAGCTCTGTTCTTGGCGTGTGCTTATTTCCCATCTGTCTTCCCATGACTTGACCTGTCATAATTTTGTCTCGCCCTCCGAATCTTGAGTTCTGTTTCGCTGATGTCCCCCAACTACGTTGCCAATTTTGCTATCATTCATCCTCTGCCAAATGGTAACTGTTCCTGGAACCACAACCTGTGAATCTTAATGGGAAAGTCCACTCCTCCTTCCAGGCGTTTAGGGTCTTTTGGCTCTGGACCCAAGACTACTCAACATCAAACTGTTTGCAGCTTAGAGGATCCACTTCCCCAAAAGTGTGTTGAGCCACTGGACCCCTAATGCGGTGTCTGAACCCAATCTAAGGTGAGTAGAAAACCAGGCTAGAAGGTTGTACTTCGGCTGATTAAACCTCTATGGTATATCGGTGTTAAAACAGAAATCTGATGATTGAGCAGCGAGTAAGTCATTCTCACATTATTCACAATTACGCTGTCATCAGCAATCTACACAAAGTAACGCCACATCATAAAAGTATTACATCTGACTTTTCCAGTCAATGGTGCATTAATTTACAAGAATGTCTTGCATTAACTGGAGGTCTGTATTACTAGACATGTTAGCCATACACATTAAACAGTTGTCTTGGCCAACGTACAAGTAAATGTGCTTTACATATGCTGTTAATAGACATTAGTTTTAAATATTTCAGCTTTTTGCAAGCCAATGTAAAGTTGCAGAAGTTAATATATAAACATGGTGTCAACACCAGGCAATCCTTGGCAGATGCGTGAGCCCACTGGGCTTGAAGGACTGTGTCTACCTGTTTACATATGGTCATGAGGTTCTGTAGTTCAAGACCCATGTTATACTTATGTAGACCGAAAGTGTGTCCATTGATTATTAATTTTACATTTTTAATACTTTGTAATTATTTATGTTTCTGTCCTTCTAAGTCTATTAAGTTTTAAATGTAACCAGCCATCTGATTCATGGGCAGCATCAGTCTGACTTCGTTATTACACTTGTTACATTTACACTTAAACACTGTGGGATTTCATCAGAAAACATAGTTTGAATAGCCGATCTGGGATTCTGTGTCTCTACGACCTAGTCTGGGGCAGGTCCCCCGCAGCTTCTCACCACCCGATCCTTTTGACTGACAGGTCTCTCCCTATACACATACATAGGTATGGACCTATCAGTCTAGGGGAACATTGCATGGAAACTCTGCCAGGGACTGACCTTGGACTAATCATCTGAGGCACACATTTGATTTCTCATTAACCTCATGCATATGCACTGCTTCCTCCACCCACCGGCAGTCCCTGCATCTCTGGTTGCAGTCAGACTGCGCTCCCACCCTGTGTGACAGCGTCTAACTGCAACCAATCTCAGGCACTGTGTGTGCGTCTCTATTTATGTAAAAATAAATAAATAAATAAATTGGTGTAGGGTCCTGCCATATTATGATACCCAGCACAGATAATTCATATGGCTACAAGCTGCAGCCCCCGTGTGCTTATTTTGTCAATTTATCAAAATTAAAGGGACCGCATGTCGCTTTTTTAATTAGTTAAATAAATAATTTAAAAAAAAAAAACAGCGTGCGGTCACCCACAATTTTGATAAATCTGACAGCTGGGAGCTGGTATTCTCAGACTGGAGAGACCCATGGTTATTGGTCCCCCCAGTCTAATCCCAGAACTTTACCCGGCTCATCCCAATTGCCCTGGTGCAGTGGCAATCAAAGTAATTAGGGGTTAATAACAGCTCACAGCTGCCACTAAGCCCTAGATTAGTAATGGGAGGCATCTATGACACCCCACTATACTAATCTATAAGTGAAATGAAATAAACAAACACCAAAAAAATCCTTTATTTGAAATAAAACATAAAAAAATCATGCTTTCTCACCCTTTATTAACCCCCAAAACACCCAGGTCTGGCATAATCCACACGAGGTCCCACGACGATTCCAGCTCTGCTACATCTGAATGACAGCACGCGGGCACATGTTTCCATCAACATAGCAGTATGAGGGCTTGTTTTTTCTGTGGTACAAGTTTTACTTTTGATTGACTCCACTCTTTTACCATATAATATACTGGAAAAAAAGGAAAGGAAGTTCTAAGTGTGTTGAAATTGCAAAACAATTCCACAAAGGTTTTTTGAGTTTTTTTATTTACCATGTTCATTATATGGTAAAACTGACCTGGCAATATAAATCTCCAGGTCAATATGAGTACGTAGCTATCAAACATGTATATTTTTTAAAATTTATTTAAGTGGTGAAAAAATGTTTCAGAAATTTGGAAATAATAAAATTTTTGTTTGTATCATCATTTTCCAAGACCCGTAAGTTTTCATTTTTCGGGATCTGGGCTGTGTAATGGCTTATTTTTTCCACCGTGAGCTGTCATTTTTTTATTGATACCATGTTGGGGTAGATACAATGTTTTAATTGCCTCTTATAGCCTTTTATTGCAATGCTCCGATAATCAAAAAAACGTACTTTTGCAGTTATTTCTTCTCTCGCTTCACTGTTTACCAATCATAATAAATCATTTTATATTTTGATAGATTTCTGAATGCAGAAATACCAAATGTGTATTTTTTTATTGTTTTATTTTTAGTGAGGCAAAAAGGGGTTAGTTTGAACTTTTGTGGGTGATGTCATATTTTGAAAAACTTTTTTTTTTTTTTTTTTTTTTTTTTAATACTGTATTTGCTAGTCCCCTTAGGATAACTGAAGGTGCTGTGCTAGAGGTGTAGAATAGAGCAGAGATCACAATCTCCAATGAACTCAGGCAATGGGTGGGCGTTCACAGGAGGTTCATAATAACAGGCATGGAGGTCATCAGCTGACTTCCGATTGTCATTACAACCCATTGGCGCCCTGCGATCAAATCACAGGCACGCTAATCGGCAGGAGGAATGACGTGTCCCCCTGCTGGTGCATATTAAATTATAGCAGGAATTAACTGGTTAATAGTCATGGGCAGGCTCCAATCCACCAGCAGCTTTTACAGAAATTAGGGAGTAATGTGGACTCAGCATGTGAACCTGCATCAAAGGCAGGGATGCAACTATTAATATACATGTGCATCAAAAGTTCTGAAGGGAGGAAATATTGAATTAATCAAGATGTTTCAAAAATTTTGCTTACATTTTTCATTATTTCAATAAATGCGGATTGCACATTTTCTGTTAGTACAATAAACCTCATTTCAATCCAGAAATATTACTGAGTCCATCAGTTATTAGATATATGAAACTGAAATAGCTGTTGTAAAAACCCAAATTGTTATAAAGAAAAAAGGTTAACATTAATAGGGGTGCCCAAACGTTTTCATATGACTGTACATAATAATGTTTATTTGCTTATACAGCGCTTTTGATTGTACAGTGCTTTACATACATTGGCAACACTGTCCCCATTGGTGCTCATAATCTAAACTTCCTATCAGTATGTCTTTGGAGTGTGGGAGGAAACCGGAGAACCCGGAGGAAACCCACGCAAACACGGAGAGAACATACAAACTCCTTACAGATATTGTCCTTGGTGGGATTAGAACCCCAGCGCTGCAAGACTACAGTGCTAACCACTGAGCCACTAGGCTGCCCTACATACATACATACATACATACAATATAAAAAAATACTCAGTCTAAAAAAAAAAAAAAAGTCCAGCCAAATATACATAGTGATCGTGGTGTGAATTAATCCTGATAGGCTAGTATACTTTCTAGTACCCTAATTATAATTTGTATCCTAATTTAGAGTCTAGAGGAGAAAATTCACCAAGGCATTGCTTAAATAGAACCCAGCACCAAATTTAAAAAGTATGAGCCAACAAAGATTTCCAATGTAATTTATGCCACTTTCTGACATAAATTATAATAAATTTGTTAGACTCCATTCCCTCTGATCTTTTTTTTTAGAAAAGTCGCAAAAACTTTGTAAAAAAGGACACATTTTTGTGCCAAACAGATTTGCACCAAAATATTCTACTTTTTCTTTCGAGCAAAAAACTAGTTTACTGGCAGTGATAAATTTCCCCCAGATTTTATTCTATAATTTTGCATAAATCTAGATGGAAGGTTACACTATTGACATAACAGGTTTGAATAAACAAAAAATCTAAATAATGAATCTGTAGAAAAAGGAGTAAACTGCCCAGGCGAGCGAAAACAATAAGACAAAAGAAGATAAAGCAGCAGAAAATAGAGAAATGTCACCAGTCGTACATATAACACCCAGTATTATGGAGATGATCTCACGGAAGGACTGGGAATTGCGGGATTTGATGGTTTTATGAACTTTCTATTACATCTTTAAATGTCGCCTTACTTTAATACTCGCTATGCGTTGTTTACATTCATTTATGATCTTTCGGTGCTTATGTATAAACCTTTACATGCCAGTAAAACTTTATGGGAGATCTGTCAGAAAGCAGCAGCCGAAAAACAGGGTCAAGTACTGGGACAGACACCATTTAGTTACAGTAGCCATTTGATACAACACTTTATTGCTTTCTGTATTTTCTTTGAAACGAGACCCGTGGGGACACCATTTGCTTTCTGTTAGAAGATTCATTATAGGGGTAAGATGTCCAGAAGGAATCCAGATCTTGACACTTTATGTCTCCATGGTAAATCACCAACATTTCTTTCCTCGGGCTGGATAAACAAATGCCCCTCTGATAGTTTTGCATTTAATACTGTGACTAATAGAGGGTCTTCACTGATCTGTAATTGGTCAAAGTCAAGAATGTCGAATGTTTAATTTTGTGAAAACAGAACAAATCTAGTGGAATGCCGCATATCGCAAGGATGGCCGATAGGTTACAGCTTTCCCTTCACTCCATTCAGGTGTCGGATTTGAGTATTGCAGACACATTTGTTTGGAGACTTTGTTTCACGGCTTAAGAAATTTGATCATGAAAATCCTGATTCACTGATGTTATTTCTACTATTCTTTGGTGACAAGGTTTTTCGGGGTCAGGGTAAGTGAGTTGGGTTTGTAAATGGTCAATGTGCAAATATGTTAGATATTTTCCCAAATAAACATAGTTAGACACAAATGTAATAAGCCCTAAATAAGATTTTAATGTTTTGAAGGTTATTTTTTTAAATAAAGGATAAGCATAGCTAAGCATTTCCAAACCCGAAGTGATGTAATTAAGAACCTAGCCTCATTGAATGAGTTTTAAGGGGTCATGGATATAGAAGAAAAAGCTGTGCACTTCACCAACAGGCTCTGCGCAGTAGACTCTGCATGGGGTTTCGCAAACTCTTGTCCTCACAGGCTCCCAACAGATTGTGTTTTCAGGATTTTTTTAATAATTCTGTCACCTGCGTAATACTATCAAGGCATCAGAAATTGGCACAAGTTCCTGAATATAAGAATATAAGATCTGTTAGTTGGGCCATGAGATCTAGAGCTTTGGAAACACTACTTTAAAGGGCTATTCTCAGCTTGTCAAGTAATCGCTTATCCCCAAGATAAGTGACAAATTGCTGATTGTCGAGGAATCCACCATTGGTAATTAAGGAATCCTACAAATGAAGTAAGGAAAAGCATGGGACCAGTGGAGCCTTGGCCCAATATGTGTAGAAGCAATCTATTCCTTGTTATTGGGTCTGATGGAGATATAAAAGCTCCAGTAGACCCATAGAGTATGAATGGAGTGATGATGCACGGCCATTTCCCCAGTCTAATTGAGCATTTCATAGCTAATGTTTCTGATCTGTGGTGTATCCTTTGGGTAGATGATAACTAGACAACCTGAAAATAATAATTTCAATTGGTCAGAGACAGTAGATTTTTTGATAGTAGGACCCATCCAAAAATATCATATTGAAGAATTACAGCCTGACTACAAGGCAGTGACTTTGGGCAGGTGAGTGATATGCAGTGTCATAATTGTTTGAGAATCTGTTGCTTCTTATTAGATAAATTATAAGAATTGGTCGATAATCTTGGCCACTCAAAAAAGCAAAATGGACAAGCACCAACTAGCAAAATGAAATAGCTATACTGTACAGGGACACACACTGCTGTGACTTATTACTGTAGCATACAAACAAATATAAGCACACCCTGAGCATGCTAAGGTACATCCAAACATTGATTGTATGAATTTTGAACTGAATTACTCCTTTCTAGATTATACTAGAGTTTGTGTAAATCGATTCATATTTCTCATTCCATTAACCACAACAGTAGGATGTGGATACTGGATGGGAGTGGGAGTATCGTATCGTATCTGACCACATCCACAGATTTACTGTTGACTAGCTTGCCTGGCTCAATGTTACGTGTGGGTCACTGTCACACAATGAGCGTGGCAAGGACGTCCAGACCAACCGAGGTCTGACGCAATGAAAAACCCACCTAAAAACACCACAAACAAGGGAGAATACAAAGCCACAATAACAAAAGTGGGCCCTGGGACTGGTGAGAGGGAAGATGGACACCTCCTTACCTCATATGACCTATCCCTACTCTCCTAGCCAGTGCCTATACAATGTCCCCAACTGTCGCCGAGCAGCACCCTGTGTCCCTAAGACAAGCTATAGAGGCCCTGACTAGTGATAGGTGAGTGAGGTGAGGTTAATTAAACACACCACTTGTTACGGTTGCTGTGGCTCTAGAGACTATGTCCGGATTTCTTGCTACTGCACATGTGCAAGCGCTGGAGACTAAGTCCTGTCTTGGAGCCATTGCACATGTGCGGGTGACATCATCGCTGACACGAGGTCACATGTCTCTGACACCTTCTAAGCTGATTGGCCACTGGTCATGTGCTTGTGACACGTGGTCACATGTCTCTGACACCTTCTATGCCGATTGGTCATGTGCTTGTGACGCTTTGCTCGGTGATAGGCCAGCGTGACGTCATTGCTGTCATTCTGGCAGCGGATTGGCTCTGGTGTCCTCCATCTTGGATGAGGCACAGAGTCTATATAAGACCCTGACGCACGCCGCCCGGCGCTCAGTCCTCTTGGTTCATGCATGAGGGTAGACGCCCTGTGCACGTCCCTCTAGGCATCTCTCTGTCTATGTTAGGTGAGCGCTACCGGCAGGGTAGCGTTCTTATACCTTACAGCTTCGGCTGCAGTCCGTATCCTTACCTCTTAGTGGAGCGGACATAGGCAGGTGCCTGAGGCACATGGTCCGGCTGGGGCTTGTGATTCTACTCGTAGGTGAACGTTGCCGCAAGGGTAATGTTCCTTATACTGCGTCTGGCAGTTGTTCGTATCCTCGCACACTAGGGGAGCGAACAGAGGTAGGAGCTTTGTGCGGCTTATGCTGCTGTCCGTCTCTTTTGCACCACTAGAAGAGCGGACCTAGGCAGGCGCCATATCTAGTGGTTCGTGTCCTCGCACACTAGTCGAGCAAACGCAGGTAGGAGCTTTGTGCGGCTTACGCTGCTGTCCGTCTCCTGGCACCACTAGAGGAACGGACCTAGGTAGGTGCCATTTCACACTCACTGCTTTTGTGTCTGTGATCTTTAACAGAGACCATTCCACACACCCTCCAAGTAAGAGAGGAATTCCTTTATTTTCTAATTATATTCCTCTGTGAGTTTAACAGAGGTATTGCATTCTGCACTTGTGCTATTATTTTTTACAGTGGCACACTTATATACCCCTTATCCTCTGCCATAGTCTGCAGCAGAGTCTTTGCACGGTGGACCCTGACTGTCTGACATTCCTTTAGGTTTTATTATCAGACAGCCCCCCGTTACACCACTGCACTAAAAAGAAAGAGGGTAGGAGAGACAAATAGGGAGTAAAGAACCAAAATGAAGAAGATATAACTTCAGGAGAATCCACAGCAGCTTCCTTCCTTCAAACAAATGGTTTGTATAGTCAGCAAAGCTTGCTGGGAGACCTGGCTATTTAAGCACAAGGAGGTGTGACTACAAAGCAGGTGCAGCTGACCTCATCTGCAGAGGATACTGCTGGAGAAGCTGCCAACAGAAAAATTGCATTAACAATTTAGGTACTGAAGGAAACAAAACCACATTTTAATGTGGATAACCCGCTAGAGATGAGAGACTATCACTGGTCTCTAAAAAACAGGGTTATGACCGTGACAGTCATCCTACTCCTATGGCATTGGACAGCTATTCAAAAGAAGAGATATGGATGTCGGGAAGTAAGAGTTAGTACTTCCACTCCCATCCAGTGGCCAATAGAATGGGATGTATGAATAGATTTGCACCAAATCTAGTCTATAAAAGTAGAAAATCAAGGGCAGGGTTTTTACATAAAAATACACCTTTCTTGGAAGTAAGCCATAGCTTCAACCCAAAAATTTGTTTCATATCGTCTTTAGTCATTGCAGTAACTACTTACAAAAAAACCCAGTGATTTTTAATTGAAGACCCTGTTGCTGAATTTCTATTCTACCACAACATTATATCTTGAGGCACTACCAGCTTCCTTGCGTCGGGTCTCCTGGTTGGTGAACTGACTTTTCATTTCTTGTTGAACTCTAGTCTATAATTGAGTAGTTGAGGTACTAAATGCACAGTTTGATTAAATTGTGAATGAACCCATCTTAAATCAAACAAGACAAACTCCTAAGATAGGAACCTACTCAAACAGGCTTTCTTCTCCTGAGCCTAGGCATATTAATATAATTGTTTGGGTGGATCCAGCTCTAACTAAAGCATTCTTGGATTGATGGGAAAAGTGCCCAGCCAATATGGGAGGTAGTCACCCCCAAATTGTACACTGTTAAGTTTATCCAATGACTATTTCTACAATGTGGTTCTCCAAAACCATGAAGCCTACAGCTTCTGCCCTTCCACATTCCACTGCCGGTGGCAATGGTTTACTTTACCTTTTGGATATTTTTCTTATATTACCATTATAAATTAAGCTTTACATTATTACAACATTCTTGAGCTGCTTTTCATTATCGGGTGGTATAAAGTTTAGGTATGAAGTGTAACCGTACATTATGTCGAGTTCAGCATTTCAATTGGTGTAACCACAGTAATTGACACTGATCTGATTCCCTTATGCACTTCATACCTCCCAGAGCTTAAATAATAAAGGTTTATTACGAAGCACAAAGATGCTGTTACATTTGGGCTGTACTGTAGATTTTGACATATTTTTTTGGTACATTAGAAACCTAATTACATAAATTGTCAATTTTGATGAGTTGTTGGTCCAGTTCATCACTTTGTAGATGGTTATTTAAGATTTTCAAATACGTTTTTAACCCCTTCACAACCTATGATGTCATAGGTCATGTCTGTAAATTTCTTGTGAGATTGAACAACGAGCCTCCATATGTTGGGTGATATGCTCAGCCAAAATGTGCAGCTAACCGGCGCGGGTGGATCAGAGGTCCATCCACCCCTGATAACTAGTTAAATCCCTCTGTCAATCTCTGACAGCGGGATTTAATGCACGCCAGCGGGGAACACGTCATTCCCTGCCCCCATTGGTGGCCCCCGTGACATGATAATGGGGTGAAGGTGGGTTGTCATGAAAGCCGGGGTGTCAGCTGATGACCCCTGTCACTGTCATGACATAGTTCCTGTGAATGCCGGCGTTATAGATCAGGATTTCTGCTGTACAAAGGGATACTAAAGCACCGCTTTGTACAGCATAAGTGATCGATGTATATCAGCTTCAAGTCCCTTAGGGGCACTAATAAAAACTAGAAAGAGTATAAAAAATAAAAAGAAAAATATGAAAAAATACAAAAATCATATGTGTTATCACTGTGATCAGAAATACATGATCTATCAAAATATAAAATAAATCAATCTGATTGGTAAAGTGTGTAATGAGAAAAAAAATTAAAACGCCAGAATTATATTTTTGGTCACCGCAACATTGCAATAAAATGCAAAAAGAGGCGACCAAAACATCACATCTACTGAAAAAATTGTATACTTAAATATGTCAGCTCAGGACATAAAAAATAAGCCATCACATAGCCCCAGGTCCCAAAAATTCTTAATGGTCTGGGTCTCATAAAATGGTGACAACAGCGCAATTCTTTTTCTGATTTTTATTTTACTACTTAAATGAAAAAAAAAAACCCACTATACATGTTTGGTATCTACAAACCTGTACTGACCCTGGGGATGATACTGTCACATCAGTTTTACCATATAGTGAACATGGTAAATAAAAAAACCCAAAACAATTGTGTAATTAGCCTTTTTTTTGCAGTTTCACCGCACTTGGAATTTATTTCTTGTTTTCCAGTACAATATGAGGCAGAATGAATAGTGTCATTCAAAAGTACAACTCGTCCTGCAAAATACAAGCCCTTGTATGGCTATACTGACGGAAAAATAAAAAAAAGAGATGGCTCTTGGAGGAAGGGGAGTAAAAATCGAACACGAAAAATGAAAAAAATTCCCGGGGTGAAAGGGTTAAATATCTCTATTTTAGTTCAGTACTTTTAGTACTGTGAGAATAACATGGCGTCACTTCAGGTAGAAGCATCTGTTCTCATTCTGTACACTATATACTTGATACTTATTAAAATTAAGCAGGATAATTATATCATGTAATCCTGTTCGGTGATCATCAGGGTTGTATTCATCATTAAATAAGGACAGTAATAAGTCTCAAGGAGCATTATAATAGAGCCACATTCCTGTCTCTTTGCCTAATTGCTCTTTGTTTCTCTAGCATACACATAAATGGTGGTAAAATCGACTGAGCTGCTACTGATTGCAGAATGCCAAGTTGGATGAGGTCAGAGGTGTATAGAGAGATCAGGGGGGTCACATGTTCAAAAATAGTATAAACAAAGTGGGTTGATTTTCGACTTCTGATTTGTAGAGAATGGTCCCATAATCCAAGGATATCTCTTTCATGGTCCAGAAAATCCTTCACCTGTCCTCTAATGCTCCAGTAATTGCCCTTTTGTTAGCATTTTTTTCCTTAGCTTCCTTCTAAGTTGATCCAATTAATATAAAATTACCTGTAGTTTAAAAAAGGTTTTCGTGTTAACTGTATTTATTTTTTGGGGGTAAGGGGCAAAGTGTTTTTATTTTTACTTAGTACTATATATATTAAAAATTTAGAAATTTTGCACATTTCACACAGTGCACTGGGTTTTTAGTCTTCAACGTCCTGTTGTTTCAGGAAACAATACATGTACATTAGCCACATGGAACAGAGTTCAACTCTATATAGTGAATGATCTAATGAGCCTGTCTAAGGGTTGTTTCACACATCCGTCTTTTTGCCAGATTGGTGGACCAGACGCACTCCAGTACAGCCTGATACAGTACAATGGCAGCGCGGCAACTTCCAGGTCACATGCTCCGGTCACATGACAGCATGTGACCGGAGCTTGTTGCGCTGCCGTTGTACTGCATACACTGTACTGGAGTGCGCTGTATCCGCCAATCTGGCGAAAAGACGCATGTGTGAAACTAGCCTAAGGCTATGACCGCACTTTGCGTTGTGCTACTTGCAGTTAAGAACGCACGTTTTGGCATTAATTGATTTAGCCAAAGTTGCCTTTTTAAGAAATTTAGCACTAAAAATGCATGCATGTTTACTGCGTTTTAGATGCGTTTTCAGCGCTTTTTACATGCTTTTTCCCTTGCGTTTTGACAGATGCATTTTGAACATCAAGACACTGCTAAATAAAGATTAAATAGTCAAACAGAATGAAAAAAGAGAAAGAAAATCAAAACATATATAATTTTTGATTTAATAAAGAAAATAGTAATATTTCATGAAATTATAGCGGTTTTATAATATTTATTGCTAAAATAGCAATAAAATCATAATTTTCATTAATTTAATTGTCGGACTATGTGTGTGTGTAAAGGGACATATTATTCCATTATTTTAATATCTGAAAAGCATGCGTTTTTTAAGTAAAAATCGAAGTGTTTCTGCACCTAAAAAGCATGTAAAATGCTGGAATTTTGATGTTTGTTGCTTTTTGATACTTATCATTGACTTCAATGTTAGCAAAACGCTGCAGAAATGGCAAAAACAATTGACATGCTGCTTCTTTGAACGCATGGTTTTTGCCACAAATTATGCAAATTAAACGCAGCGTTTTGAAACGCAAAGTGCGGTCAGGAAATCTTCATTTTCCATAGACTATCATGGAAAACCAAAACGCATGCCTTTTGGCATGAAAACGCTGCTGCTCAAAACGCTGCTGAAACGCAGGTGACAGACAAATTCGCTGGACCAAACACTGAGCTAGAAATAGATGATAAGACATAAAACGTAGCTTTTACTATTCAACATATAAAAAATGAACAGTAGTTCATAAAAGAGTTAAAACCAGGGTAACAGTAGTCCAATTATATGGACAACAGATGGGCCTATATGTGAGGAGTATAGAGACCCTAAACAATACGGACTGCCTCAGCTGGCTTGAGATCAAATGGACGATCATGCCATCATAAGCACTATATCCAACTGAAAAAGAATAATCATATACACACAATACAGTTTATCACATTAAGAACCCCAGTTATGGGAAAATATTCCTGTGTGTATTATAGGCAGATACTCAAGTACTGAGGAATTATAAATAGAAGGTATTCCTCTCTGATAAGGAATGGTCTTACCACATCCCAGAGTCATAGGCAGGCATTATGCAGGTTACCGGCTCAGATACGGTGCTGTTTCTCAGCACATCAGATCCCATACAGCCAAATAACCTCTATCAGGCAAAATCTAAGGTTCCCACTCCCAACGTTTCAAACTGGATCATCAGGGGAGTCCAAGTGGGAAATCAGCAGTGGATGTCACTAGGCATTGCTTTCATATGACCCTCCACAGGTGCCCGAATCACTACAATATCAATAAGCAAATATCAGAAAAACGCCCAGGGAACTGCCAATCAGGCTGCATTTATCGTGCCCCATGGTTATATTAACTCACCGCATCCAGGCATATGTAAAACCTAATTCAAGCTTGCCGCGCTTGGCATCTGGAGTGACGCTCCAAATATAGCACGGCGCATGCGCGGGTTGGTTGGAATTATCGTGACACGCACTCCCAGAATGCCTCCGGGCCGGAAGTTGCGCGTCATCTAAGGCAGCGTCGCTAGTGCTTTTTTATTACATTACAAACCTGACCTGTGATATTGCTTATATATACCGGCATCTCTATTTGGATTTGTGCCTAATGCCAGATAACTATAATCGCGGCCACGGTATTTGGTTGCTAGGCAGCGTTAATGTGTGTCTCCATGTAATGGAGCTGTTTGCGTTCCACTCACCCGGATGTGATGACATTGGGTGAGGACGGTGACGTCTTCCAAGCAACGCTGCTTTAGATGATGCGCAACTTCCGGCCCGGAGGCATTCTGGGAGTGCGCGTCACGATAATTCCAACCAACCCGCGCATGCGCCGTGCTATATTTGGAGCGTCACTCCAGATGCTAAGCATGGCAAGCTTGAATTAGGTTTGACATATGCCTGGATGCGGTGAGTTAATATAACCATGGGGCACGATAAATGCGGCCTGATTGGCAGTTCCCTGGGCGTTTTTCTGATATTTGCTTATTGATATTGTAGTGATTCGGGCACCTGTGGAGGGTCATGTGAAAGCGATGCCTAGTGACGTCCACTGCTGATATCCCACTTGGACTCCCCTGATGATCCAGTTTGAAACGTTGGGAGTGGGAACCTTAGATTTTGCCTGATAGAGGTTATTTGGCTGTATGGGATCTGATGTGCTGAGTGACAGCCCCCCTTATCTGAGCCGGTAACCTGCATAATGCCTGCCTATGACTCTGGGATGTGGTAAGACCATTCCTTATCAGAGAGGAATACTTTCTATTTATAATTCCTCAGTATTTGAGTATCTGCCTATAATACACACAGGAATATTTTCCCATAACTGGGGTTCTTAATGTGATAAACTGTATTGTGTGTATATGATTATTCTTTTTCAGTTGGATATAGTGCTTATGATGGCATGATCGTCCATTTGATCTCAAGCCAGCTGAGGCAGTCCGTATTGTTTAGGGTCTCTATACTCCTCACATATAGGCCCATCTGTTGTCCATATAATTGGACTACTGTTACCCTGGTTTTAACTCTTTTATGAACTACTGTTCATTTTTTATATGTTGAAAAGTAAAAGCTACGTTTTATGTCTTATCATTTATTTCTAGCTCAGTGTTTGGTCCAGCTAATTTGTCTGTTACTATTGTGGATCTTCATATTGTATATTGCTACTTATCCTGAAACGCAGGTGAAAACGCAAAGTGCGGTCATAGCCTAAAGGTCATTGTGAAACGGTGGATAGTAGGGGAGCTGTGACATCACTTATTGTAATTGGTGGATCCTGTGTTATCACCTGTGTATAGAGGAGTTGAAGGTCATTGCAATCCAAAGGAGCCTAAGGGTGGTGTCACACACAGTGACGACGACAACGACGACGCTGCTATGTCACCATTTTCTGTGACGTTGCAGCGACGTCCCATCGCTGTCGCTGTGTGTGACATCCAGCAACAACCTGGCCCCTGCTGTGAGGTCGCCGGTCATTGCTGAATGTCCAGCTTCATTTTTTGGTCGTTGCTCTCCCGCTGTGATGCACACATCGCTGTGTGTGACAGCGAGAGAGCGACAAAATGAAGCGAGCAGCGAGCAGGAGCCAGCTTCTGGCAGCCTGCGGTAAGCTGTAACCACGGTAAACATCGGGTAACTAAGGAAAGACCTTTCCCTGGTTACCCGATATTTACCTTCGTTACCAGCATCCGCCGCTCTCGCAGCCAGCGCCGGCTCCTGCTCTCTGCACATGTAGCTGCAGTACACATCGGGTAATTAACCTGACGTGTACTGTAGCTAGGAGTGCAGGGAGCCAGCGCTAAGCAGTATGCGCGGCTCCCTGCTCTCTGCACATGTAGCACAGCGACGCGTGTCGTTATGATCGCTGCTGTGTCTGCTGTGTTTGACAGCTAAGCAGCGATCATAACAGCGACTTACAAGGTCGCTGTTGTGTCACAGAAAATGGTGACGTAACAGCGACGTCGTTGTCGCTGTCACTATGTGTGAACCCAGCTTTTAAAGGTGGTGTCACACATAGCGACGACGACAACGACGTCGCTGCTAAGTCACCATTTTCTGTGACGTAGCAGCGACGTCCCGTCGCTGACGCTGTGTGTGACATCCAGCAACGACCTGGCCCCTGCTGTGATGTCGCCAGTCATTGCTGAATGTCCTGCTTCATTTTTTGGACGTTGCTCTCCCGCTGTGAAGCACACATTGCTGTGTGTGACAGCGAGAGAGCGACGAACTGAAGCGAGCAGGGAGCAGGGAGCCGGTGTCTGGCAGCCTGCAGTAAGCTTTCAACCAGGGTAAACATCGGGTAACCAAGGGAAGACCTTTCCCTGGTTACCCGATATTTACCTTCGTTACCAGCGTCCACCCTCGCTGCCAGTGCCGGCTCCTGCTCTGTGCACATGTAGCTGCAGTACACATTGGGTAATTAACCCGATGTGTACTGTAGCTAGGAGAGCAGGGAGCCAGCGCTAAGCGGTGTGTGCGGCTCCCTGCTCTCTGCAAATGTAGCTGCAGTACTCATCGGGTAATTAACCCGATGTGTACTGTAGCTAGGAGTGCAGGGAGCCAGCACTAAGCGCGGCTCCCTGCTCTCTGCACATGTAGCACAGCGTTGTTATGATCGCTGCTGCTTCTGCTGTGTTTGACAGCTAAGCAGCGATCATAACAGCGACTTACAAGGTCGCTGTTACGTCACAGAAAATGATGACGTAACAGCGACGTCGTTGTCGCTGTTGCTATGTGTGAACCCAGCTTTAGTCTAGGATGTTGTGCCTCAGGAAGCTTTGTTTACACCTGGAGTACATTAGACCTTATCAACTGTATCAACTTAGAGGTTTAATGGCTGGGATTATAGTTATCATTGCTTGCCACCAATATCTACTGTTAAGGCCCCTTTACACACTGAGACTTTCTAGCGATCCCACCAGCGATCCTGACCTGGCCGGGATCGCTGGAAAGTCTCTAAACAGTTGCTGGTGAGCTGTCAAACAGGCAGATATGGCCAACGACGCAGGAGCGATACGGACCTGCAGAACGACCTCGTTGGTCGTTGGGGACATGTCACACAGCAGCTATTTGACAACTCAACTCAATGTTAGGGGCGGGGTGTTTGGCTCTGAAGCCACCTAGGTGTCCTTTTTACACTCCCCCCTCAGCTCCGATTGGTGATCGCTAGTGCGCTCTTATTGGCGACCCCGCGCTTGGAAAGATTGGCAAAAGTCGCGCTTGTATATCCTTTGTTCCTGAGCTTCTGTTGCTTAGCGGATTTTTGTAGAGTTCTCTGTTTGGCGACTCCACACTGGTTTAGCTATACAGCATCAATACAGCTTCAATCAAATGATGCTTATCGTATAGGCTTTATAGTATTGCAGACTAGAAAACTCTCTAATGATCTGCAAACCAGCATGCTCAGGAACAAGGTAGCTTTGAAACAAAGGATGGAAGCGCTAAAGTTGCCTTCTTTTCAGTGTACGCCGTCCAATCAGAATGCAACAGCGACCACCAATTGGAGCTAAGGGGGCAGGAAAGGGAACACTATAGCACGCCTATGGGCTGCGTTCTAAGTCGCTAACGATGATGTAACAGTGTCAAACACACCGATGCATGCTTAGAGCGGGAAACAAAGTACCAAAAAATGCTCCTGAACGATTTGTAGCGATCAGTGACCTCACAGCGGGGGCCAGGTTGCTGATGCATGTCACACACTGCAATGTCGCTGGGGAGGTCGCTATTACGTCACAAAACCGGTGACGTTACAGTGATATCGCTAGCGATGTTGCAGTGTGTAAAGGGACCTTTAGTCCCAGCCAACTTCTTCACGCAGTAGTGCGCGCACAGCTTCTGTGCCTGCACCATGGCTGTGCCGTACATTTACGGCCTCCGTCACACATCCGTGCCTCCGGTCCGTGTTTGCCATTTTTTGCACGTACCGGAGACACGTGCTTACGTTGAATCATTTATTTTCATGTTAAAAGCCGCACGTCAATATTTTTGCATGGAGCGTGTGTACGTTCCGTGCATATGTGTGTTCGTTTAGAACAGGGGTGGGGAACCTCCGGCCCGCAGGCCGCATACGATGACATTATCTGCGGCCGCCGGGCACATTCCAGGCTACCCCAGTGCTCGAGCGGCACTCGCGCTTTTGTCAGCCGCCGGCCCTTTAAAATCCCAGTGCGTTCTGGGTAGATGCTAGAATGTACGGGCTTTTTCCAGATCCTGATTGCAGCCCATACTACAATGTACGGGCTCTTTTCGGGACCTGACTACAGCCCGTACATTTTAGACTGAACCTGGGACTGTGCTCGAGTGCTGAGGGTTTACCTTGTGGGCAGGGTAAACAGCGCGCTGTGCTCCAGTCACAGCAGAAGAGGTGCAGCAGATGCCTCCCTGCTGTACATGCCTCCCGGAGCTTTGCTGTGTGACTCCTCCTCCCCTTGTACTGTGAGTATGTCGCGGGCAGGGAGGAGGCCGCCGCCGCTGCGCTCTCGCTAACGCTCGGGTCCGGCGCTGCTGCTCGGTGGCTCGAGCGGTGGGCCGGATCCGGGGACTCGAGCAGCGCTCCTCACCCGTGAGTGAAAAGGGGATAGTTTTTGGGGTTTGGAAAGTCGGTCCATGACGCCACCCACGGTTTGTGGTGAGGTTGGGACACCACCGCTGCTCTGGATGGGGATCCCGGGAGCGATGACAGGGAGCAGCCGAGATGTATCTCTCCCCTCCGTGGGTAGGGGGGTTTTGGTGGTCCCGGGGCCCGGTGAGGGTAACTGGAGAGTGGATGGCAGGGTTTGGTGAGGTGCAGGGTCGCGGGGGCAGCGCGGTGCCAGACGGCACGGTGGTACTCACTCAGCCAATAACGTATACGGAGTCTCTGGTAAAACAAACTGCTGGATGGACGGGTCCCGCAGCCGGCTGCGGTGGTCACTCCCGGTAGGTTGGCGGTGACTGCCTTTCCCTGCACCTGTAGTGTGTTTTCGGCCCCGATGGCTTCCCACCGGTAACCCGCTCCCCAGCGTGGATAGATGCCGAGGGAGCGCCTTTTGCACGCAGGCTCTGGCCCTGGGAATTGTAGCCTTGGCGGTGACTGTATTTCCCTTCACGGTTGAGCGGTTGCCTTCAATCGGGTCTTTGCTGCTGGGAAACCCCGGAGGTTCCCGTCGCTAACGGATTTGACCGGTTTTACGGCGACTCCAAGCTCCAAGCCTGGTCGGGGTCCGTAGGCCCTGCCGGATGGTGCTGGCTTCTCTTCGCTCTCCGGTTCGGTACCGGCGGGCCACCGCCCGTCCCCGGTCCTACGGTTCCGCGTCGATCGCCCCCACCTGCAGACGGTCACCACCATCTGCCAACCTTGCTCTTAGGTGCCCGGGCCACGTACCCGGACATGGTCAGACTGCTCCTCTCCTGCCACTTACTCCTACCACTTAACTCTCCCTAACTGATCTCTTTTCTAACTTTCTTTCCTGCCTCCAGGACTGTGAACTCCTCAGTGGGTGGGGCCAACCGCCTGGCTCCACCCCACCTGGTGTGGACATCAGCCTCTGGAGGGAGGCAACAAGGATTTGTGTGTGACTGATTAGCCTAACCGGGGTGTAGGGTGTGTTGTTGCAGAACCTGTGACGTCCTGGCTTGTCCAGGGCGCCACAAGTATGCAACCCATCGCTGCCTCCCCATCCAGTGCTGTGTACCCCCTAGTACTGTGTGTAGCCCCAAGTGCTGTGTACCCCCTAGTACTGTGTGTAACCTTTCAGTGCTGTGTAATCTGTGCTTCCTCCTAGTGCTGTGAGTGCTGCACATAGTGCTCTCCGTGCTGCCTTCTAGTGCTGTCACTGTCAGTGTTCTTTGTGCTGCCACCTAGTTCTCTTTGTGCTGCCACCTAGTTCTCTTTGTGCTGCCACCTAGATCTCTCTGTGCTGCCACCTAGTGCTTTTTGTGCTGTTACCTAGTGTTCTTTGTGCTGCCACCTAGTTCTCTTTGTGCTGCCACCTAGAGCTCTCTGTGCTGCCACCTAGTGCTTTTTGTGCTGTTACCTAGTGCTCTTTGTGCTGCCACCTAGTGCTCTTTGTGCTGCCACCTAGTGCTCTCTGTGCTGTCACTGTCAGTGCTCTTTGTGCTACCACCTTGTGCTCTTTGTGCTGCCACCTAGAGCTCTCTGTGCTGCCACCTAGTGCTTTTTTTGCTGTCACCTAGTGCTTTGTGCTGCCACCTAGTGCTCTCTGTTCTGCCACCTAGTGCTCTGTGCTGCCAACTAGCGCTGTCTGTGCTGCCAACTGGTGATCTCTGTGCTGCCAACTAGTGTTGTCCCATAGTGCTGTCCGTTGTGCCGCCTAGTGCTGCCCGTTGTGCCGCATTGTGCTGTTCATGCTGCCACCTAGTGCTGTCTGTGCCCGCCACTAGTGCTGTCCATGCTCAGCATCTCCTGTGATGTTTACACCCCTCCTGTGATGTATATGCCCCAGCCTCTCCTGTGATGTATATGCCCCAGCCTTTTCTGGGGTGAGTTAATTAATGGCTTGACCAAATATAGCCTGGTCGTTTTCAAGTTGATAATTTGGTGTGGCCCCTGAAGGTTGGTAGAAAATTCCAAAAGGCCCCCGGCAGTAAAAAGGTTCCCCACCCCTGGTTTAGAAAAAGCGCTGACATGTCCGTGTTGCTCCGGGATCACGTACTCACGGACCCATTACATCCTATGGGTCCGTGTTGACACGTACGTGATACGGATGATGTCCGTGTGCTATCCACGCGGTCCATGTCCGTGTGGCTCAAATCAAGTTTGTTACAAAATTAAATACTTGCAGGTGGCCAAGATACCCTACAAAAGCCAACACAAAATTACTAAGAGCTCCGTGGATAATGGCATGGTTGTAGTATATATCCAAACACATTGGATAGCCAAGTAAAAAGACCAGCAGGTTAATTAATTGTGAATAATTATAAGAATGTGCTAATCAAATCATATTATTATTATTTATTATTATAGTGCCATCAATTCCATGGCACGTTACATGTGAAAGGGGTGTACATAATAGGGACAAGTATCATAATCATAAACAATACAAGGCACAGACTGGTACAGGAGGAGAGCGGTCCCTGCCTGCGAGGGCTCACAGTCTACAAGGGATAGGTGAGGATACAGTAGGTGAGGGTAGAGCTGATTGTGCTGCGCTGCACCATCTTTGATGAAGATGTGAAAAACGGACAAGATACGGAAAACATACGTAGCACACACTGACGTATTACACGCACAGAAAAACGCACACACGTACACACGTAACACACACGTAATGCACACGGACACTACACAGAGAGGAAAAACGGACGCCAAAAACAGAACACGGACTACAAAAACGGACATTGTCACATGTACGTTTTTTTCATGTGAGTGTGGCACAGGCCTAAGGCATAGACTAAGGGGTTATATCTAATACATTTTTACGCATACACAATAATATATTAATATATTAATATCACACTCCTATTATGGGTAATTATTTTTCTCACTGTCACTCATATGATTAAAATGGCTTAACCTTTGGTGACATTGTTAATGCCGCAATACAAAAATCAAGGCAAAAATAAGTGTTTTTATCACTTATTATTTATTTATGTTGAAAGGAGAGAAGTAATTAGCAAAATCTATTTTCTTAGCAAACTGCTGTAAATTATTGCAACTGCAGTTTTTCGGTGATGTGTTTTTGTGTTCTGCGCTCCCAGAATCTTAGTGGATATTTTACATAGATGTGATTTAAAGCAGCAGACTAGTGAATAATTCTTATGCATTAGAAATATCTTTGCAAAGCCGGTAAATCTTTGTGAGAAACTCTGCTTAAGACGCTCTGTCGGGAATCGTATTTTAGCTTGGCTTGTTAGTAAGCTGTTCTTTTGTTTTTGGTTTTCCTATGCTCCATCTGATGATTGTAGAAACCCTTTTCAGTGTTTTGTAGGTTTAGTGTGCGGGTAAAATACCGGCAATGATGAAGGAATATAAAATAACAGCAGCATGGGATGTAATAGAATACAGTTTTTCAGTAATAACTCATATCCAATACGTCTATTTTACTCCAGCGTATTTACCTTCTCGATAGAATTTATATTAATCAGTATTAACCACAGTGCAACGCTTTTTGTGTTAAAGGGAATCTGTCAGCAGGGTTTTGCTATTTCATCTGCAGACAGCATGAGATTGGGACTGAAATAGATTTCAGCAATGTGTCACTTATTAGACTGTGTGCTGTTGTTTCCATACAATAAAGGTTTTATCTCCAACACATAATCACTGCTCAGGCTACATGGCATTGAGCCCTGGTCTGACCATGCCTCCTCCTCTGATAAGCAACTCAATATCAATGCACAATGTACACAGAAAGCAGGTGTGTGGGTGGGGTTAGCTTTCTGAGCTGTGCTAAATCTAAGAAATCTGTGTCTCAACTGCTGCACACAGTAATCTAAGTGATACATCGTTGGATTCAGGGTCTCTTTTCTTACATTATGCTGCTCTCAGATGAGGTAGCAAAAACCTGCTGACAGATTCCTTTTAACAGTGTCACCAATTTCATAGATAGTGGTTTAAGGATAACTCATGATTGGTTACGTGCCCAATCAAAAAGCTGATGAATCCTTTGATTGATCAATGATGGGCAGGGGAAAAAAACAATTGCTTTCCTTGCAGGGTCTGGAGAGACCATGGTCAGAGTGTGTGAACCCATCCTTAATATTGAAACTAGTAAAACTTCTTTAGAGACTGTGTATATATAATCATTCTTCTTGTAACTTTATATTATGCAAAAAACGCATTTAATTTAGAAAATAGTGTAAGTGGCAACTGTACACGAATGATAAAGATTTCTTCAAAATGATAGTGCCTGTCTACTAATTATAGGAGTGGTAAAATAATAATAGAACTAATATAATAAATTCCTTATACATATGTTCATTCTTTAGTTCAAAGTCAGTTAAGCCCGTATTTGCCACTAGGCAACTGAGGTCCTGCGGGTTGCAGATGTGGTGCAAAAAGAGTCAGGATTTTTTTTTCCTTTTATCTCCCCATTGTTAGACAAGATAAACCCACTGACGTTTCTGTGGAGAGAGGAGTGCAAACCTCCATTCATTTGTATTTGCGTCTTTAAGACGTGACTGTGGACACAAGGAGCTGATTGATCTTGGAAGTTTCAAAGACACTAACACAAGTGAATACAGAGAACTAGATCGCCGTAGCCGTTTCTTGCCTGTTCGGGGAACAGGCTGATATTTTAACAACCAGTTCACCCTAACCGGACAGAATGATATAGACTGGGGATTAGGGGCCCTATTACTAATAAATGGTTGGGGGGGCTGTTATTGTAGTCTGGGGGTTAGAGGGCCTATTACTGTAGACAGAGGTTAGGGGGGCCATTAATATAGAATATATTTTTTTTAGTAGGGCTATTACAATAGACTAGATTTTATAGGGGTTATTATAAAAGACTGACGTTTAGGGGGGCTATTGCTGTAGTTTTGGCGTTAGGAGGCCTTTTATTTTAGACTGGGGTTTAGGGGGTCTATCACAATAGACTGTAGTTTAGGCGGTCTACTACTGTAAACCGAGGTTTAGGGGGGCTATTGCTCTAAACTGAGGCTGAGAGGGACTATTACTGTAGACTGGAGGTTAGAGTGGCTTCCAGAGTAAGTGATTGTGCAAGGCGCAAAATGGATGGGGGACAGTGTAAAGGCTCAGTTTGATGGAAGGACAACGTGGGGGTCACTATGGAGATGCGGCAGCATGGGAGTGCTCAGTATGGAGTATGGAGTGGAGAAATGTAGGAGACTCAGTATGTAGAGTGGGGCAGTGTGGGGGGTCTTAGCATTAAGCGTGGTGGTCTCAATATGGTGAGTGGGGCAGCATGAAGGCCTCAATATGGAGAGGTATCATCAGTATGGGTGTCATATTGTGCCACAAGCATGCATTAATCCGGTGTCTGTTTGTGGCCACAGTGCACAACAGTGCTGACACTTGAAGTGGGCTGCTGTACTCATCCAATGTCAATTCTATTGCAAGCTCATAACATGAAATGGTTTTAGACCTCTAACACTCTTACTAAGTGAGCACTGTCAATCAAGGCAGAGGACTGATTTTCATATGCAATTATAAGGGCATAAGGGTGTACAAAGGCATAGGCCACTCCAAGTGGGCACAGAAGCCTCCTCATTTGCATATTAAAAATAAATTTTTCAGCAAATATTAAAGGGGTTGTCCAGTTTAGAATGACAAGTCTGCAGTCACTCTGTCTGACTGTAGACTTGTAAATCCTCCCAGCGCATGCACTGTTTATTGATAGAGGCATATGCATATCTCATTCTTGGCCGCCGTTCCCGGTGGAGAACTGGCAAATCATAGCAGCGCACAGTGTGTGCACTGGGAAGATTCACGAGTGTGCAGTCACACAGAGTGACTTCAGACTTGTTATTCAACCCCTTTAAACTAAACTGTATATGATTTTTGTAGCGGCTATGTCCCCTATATAACTATTTATGCCATTTAATTGGTACTTGGATGATAGACTCCCTATAGGTAAGCTGAAAAATAATTTCAACCGACAACGATCATCTTGCCTGTTCATCATGTGATTTGACAGCCTATTTAGATAGACCAATAATCAATTTCCGATTATTGGCAGCACTGTAAATGTACCTCAAAGGGTAGCTAAGCTTTTGGAATATTTTTATACTCTATACTTCTGAGCAGATTGGCTGGAATCAGGTCCTGAGAACCCCAATTACAGCTGAAAAGTCCTTTTAGAAGAGTGCACAGAGCAGATGCAGTAGAAAGTCATAGTCTTGTCTCCTAAGCCGTGCACTTCTAAGAGTTCTTTGGAGCAATCTGGTGTGTGTCTGGTTCTTGACACCCCTGTGAAGATCCAGACAAACACCAATGTGCTCAAAATTAGTGGACCTAAAACATATAAGGTTTGTCTCAAACGTTAAGGTATTTTTTCAATGTTTAATAGTGCTAATGCCTGCATCTCTTCAATGTGGTTGCTGTATGGTCACAGTCTGATGGCTGGTAACAACAACTTCTAGTAGCTCCTTACCATTATTAAAGATGTATTAGGAGCTGCAGTTTCATGGGATAAAAACATATGTTGGGCTAGTGGCGGTTCTGGTGATTTAGTCATGTACTGACTGTGGTTCTGGTAATGTAGTCGTGATTTGAGGTTTGTTCTGGTGACATAGTAATGTAACGACAGTGGTTTTGGTGATGTAGTCATGTAGATATAGCAATATTTAATATATTGGACTTGATAGTAAATCATTATAGTGTCAGTGTGCCAGACTAAAAATATACCTGTCTCAATGAGGCTATATGTCAGCCAAACACATATTTGACTAAAGCCCCCATATACTATAGACAGCTGTTCCATAATTTGTCTGATAGATATCTCGCCTGACTCTACCATGCACAGGAGCGCTCACTTGGTTGAGTGCACTTGTGTTCCCTACAAGAGCAGCTACTAGTCATCTTTGGTGATGTGCTCATCTCTTAGAGAACTAAAGGATATGTAGTCTGAAACTAGACATGCTGGATCCTCATTTCCCTAACCATCATTAGACTGTTCGCTGAACCTGTCTTTCTCCGGGTTCAGCCAACTGTAGTCTGTTGTATGAGTACCTTAGCTACTATCTAAAGGGTACGAGAACTGTTAGGGTTTGTGCTCACCATGGCTATTAAAAATCTGCAAATCCTTTGAGTTTTTCAGGCGGAAGACAGTTTAGTACATATTGTCCGTTTTTTGTCCTATAAACATCTTTTTGCCTCTCTTTTTTTATCAATTGAAATTGTATTAAGTACTAGTCAGCAATTTCCTAGCGGTAGCAGCCCGAAAAATGGTTAAGGCCCCGTCACACTAAGCAACATCGCTAGCAACATCGCTGGTAACGAACAACTTTTGTGACGTTGCTAGCGATGTTGCTGTGTGTGACATCCAGCAACAACCTGGCCCCTGCTGTGAGGTCGTTGGTTGTTGCTGAATGTCCTGGGCCATTTTTTAGTTGTTGCTGTCCTGCTGTGAAGCACAGATCGCTGTGTGTGACAGCGAGACAGCAACAACTAATGTGCAGTGAGCAGGGAGCCAGCTTCTGCTGAGGCTGGTAACTAATGTAAACATCGGGTAACCAAGAAGCCCTGTCCTTGGTTACCCGATATTTACCTTTGATACCAGCCTCCTCCGCTCTCACTGCCTGTGCTGCCGGCTCCTGCTCTGTGCACATGTAGCTGCAGCACACATCAGGTAATTAACCCGATGTGTGCTGTAACTAGGAGAGCAAGGAGCCAGCGCTAAGCATTGTGCGCTGCTCCCTGCTCTGTGCACATGTAGCTGCAGCACACATCGGGTAATTAACCTGATGTGTGCTGTAACTAGGAGAGCAAGGAGCCAGCGCTCAGTGTGCGCTGCTCCCTGCTCTGTGCACATTTAGCTGCAGCACACATCAGGCAATTAACCCGATGTGTGCTGTAACTAGGAGAGCAAGGAGCCAGCGCTCAGTGTGCGCTGCTCCCTGCTCTGTGCACATTTAGCTGCAGCACACATCGGGTTAATTAACCTGATGTGTGCTGTAACTAGGAGACTGGGGGCTGGTCACTGGTTGCTGGTGAGCTCACCAGCAACTCGTGTAGCCACGCTCCAGCGATCCCTGCCAGGTCAGGTTGCTGGTGGGATCGCTGGAGCGTCGCAGTGTGACAGCTCACCAGCAACCTCCTAGCAACTTACCAGCGATCCCTATCGTTGTTGGGATCGCTGGTAAGTTGCTTAGTGTGACTGGACCTTTAGGTTACCTATTTTATCCTCTTGGTGTCTTTCAAAGCCTGAAGATGTTAAAAGAAGCTCAAAAGACTGAACCTATGATCAGCAAGTGCAGATTTTTCATTCCTTTAGAGCTTAATTAGCGCTTTTTCAAGCATGTTACAGAGTAGATCTGCCTTCAATAGATGTCGCTCATACTCATAGTTTGACCAGTCAGTAAGGGTCATGATGACCACTTAAAGTGCCTGCCAAATACAGCCCTGATCACGGTCTTATATTTTAAAAGGAAAAATTGTGTAAATTTTCTTTTTTTTCTACAGGGCAGTTCTGTGACTTGTATAAATATGAAACATTTTTTTTTACTGCATTATTTTACCCACAGAAGCTTAACCATGGATATTGCTATTTATAACATTTTTAATTATTTCACTGTTCGGCAAAGCTGTGTATAGACTTCAAAGCCCAGTTCTTCTTTTCATGTTCTTCACATTGAATTTCAGCACAGTGAAGCATAATGATGTACTCATTTTCACATAATTCTTGAGAAGTTGGTTACCTCATTTTACAAGTTATTAAATGTGTCATTTGGGTACTTATATTCCCATGGTCTCATTGATTTGCAGTAACTGCTGGAGACGTTGGCGCCTGAGCACTCTTATGTGTGCACCTCTGCCATTTTATATTGGGTATTTTACCATTGTGAGTAATTGAGTGACATTTGAGAGGTGTCGGGGTCTGACGCTTTGTCCGATTGTCTGCAAATAAAAAGAGAACAACCTGTATTATATTATAGATACTAATTTCTCACCTTAACATTGGCTGACTCATTAATGGCATTCTTCTAACATATTTACTCATTGTCCTGTCTGTTTTACTATTGTTTTTGCATCATTATCTTATTCTGATTGAAATTTAATATATGGCTGGCATAATCTCTAGAATGCTAGAATCTTTTTTATTAATCTTTAAAGAACTTGTCTCATTATGACAACACTGGGGATGCCCTGTATTAGGTTTTACAGATACCAAAGATTGAAGTAGTTATCTGGGACTTTGTTTCTTTACATTGTGCCTAAGCTCTAACAGGCAGGTAATTGCTAACTAACTGCCTGTTGTGCCCGAGGCCCATGTATGCCAGCACAAATCAGTCACAGACTGCTTTTGCCAGCAATTTAGAGGCTTCCATTGACATCACATCAATAGAACGTGGTTTCTTTTCATGCCCTGTTTATGAGGCATGACTGGTGACGTCATGCTGATTGTCAGCCAGGTCTCCTCTGCCTAACTGAGGGAAGTCAACTGTAAATCAGCATGACTGTGACAATATGCCACTAAATGTCACTAGAAGCTACCTGAGACTGTGAAGTCAAATGCGCTGGTCACCAGAAGCCAAAAAGTCAGATAATGTACACAGGGAGCGAGCAAAGCTGAGGTTCGGGTATAAGACGGAGGTTAGAAACCAGGAAGTTAGATAAAGTACACAGGGAGCGAGTGGAGCCAAGGTCAGGGTACAAGTCGGAGGTCAAAAGTCAGGAAGTCAGATACGGTACATGGGGGGAGAGCAGACCCGAGGTCAGGGTACAAGCTGGAGGTCAGAAGCCAGAGGGATAATGTGAGAGTCAGGGGCACGGACAGAGAAGGGTAACAAAGGTCCATGGTAGGGAGACAAGATCAGAACAACAAAACTCACGAGAGCCAGAGAACTCACTGCAAGGCAAGAGCTACGACTAGTAGAGTTCTGGGTGAAGTTGCTCTCTAATGAAGCCGAGCACTCACCCAGAATGAGGCACCTAAACACAGGCCCCTCCCCACACCAGCACAGGACCCGAAGGCTGAGAAGCAACCCGTTACCTGGAGCATAATACAAACGGCTCTGCTGTTGAGCAGAGCACTGCGGATCATGACAATGATGTTGGTAGTAGCGCTTTGTCAACAGAGCAGCCCTGAAGAAGAGCTGCTCTGTTGACATGGAGCAGCTGAATTGAGGGCAGGAGCAGTAGTGACAATAGGTACAATAGACAGACAGTGGCCTCATTTAGCAGCTACCTTCCCATTTGTTTTTTTGACACATAGTTAAAAATATATATATTTCCTGGATAACCTCATGCAGTGCTTCGCTATAATACCCCTCTCCAAAACAGTTGAGAAGCGTTCTGTGAATGTGGCTCCTGCTCTGGAAAATGCAAGCTGTAAATGAAGGACCTTTCCTCTATTGGCTTTCAATAAAAAAAAAAAAATCAGCTGTTTTCTGAGTGACTTTTGGACCCAATGGTACAAAGGTGTATATTTATTTTATTTAGACATGAGTTTGAGACCTTCATGTTTAGAAAACTGGGTTACCTGTCCTGTTTCCCATTCTTCGAGCTTGGTTGCTTCTTCATGGGAATGGACACTAAATGGAGTAATTGCCATGTTTATGCTCACCATTCTTCATTGAAATTTGAAAGCTACAGAAACAGTTCAGTTTGCTGTAAAGTTTTGAGTGCAAGCATCTTTTCTTCTCTGCATGTTTTTAAGAAAATATGTACAGAATAAAACAAAGACCAACTTGCAAAAGTTTGTGTAGAATTAAAAAGTGCAAACCTTGTAAAGTTACTGTCGCACTATAGGCAAAGGGTTTATCCAGTTAAAATAAAATAATTTACAACTTACTAATGTACTTGTCTCGATCTTCAAATATTAGTGTAGCAGCAACATTTCCAGCTTGGGCTTGACACAGGAAAGATTATCCTTTGTCGGCATATAGTGCTTTGTATGAAGGGGCTGGCTGAGTGCTCATTGTAATAGCTATGATGATCCAATGCAGAAGTACAAGATAAGAGTTGGCGTTTTTTGATTGGTCACCCTAAGATGACAGAATACTGAAGGTTCAATAGACTAAATAGAGGATGTAATAAACTAGCTAATAATGCAATAATGATGATGAAATAATAAAGACTTAATTTTTTTTATAATCCTGCAAGAAAGATGTCATAAGTAATTAAAACCTCCTCTGGATCTTAAAAATTACAGCCAATTAGCAAATTTAAGCATCATATTCATTTTCACCACCACAAAATTAGTTAGGGTCAACTGTATTCGTCTCTGAAACAATTTGGCTGTAGAACAGCCTTATAAGATATTAAGATTTTGCCATCTGTTATGATGCTTATCCTTAGATCATATTTATTTCTATGAATACTGTAAGGAGATGGATCATATTTATTATCTTAAAGCAGTGGTTCCCAACCTTTTTGACCTTAAGAGGTACATTCAGCTCTCAGAGAGGTTGCGAGCCACATCCAGCTCATGCCCCCTCACAGTAGTGACACCAAGAGCCCCGATTACTGGAATAATGACAACTTTGCCACAGAAATCATAACGAGGCAAAATACCAAGATCCAGCCTTCCCAGAACACCTTTATTCAGTATTCTCGTATCAAGCACTCCCACCACACTGTCACATCCAGCTTCAAGCACCTCCTCTAACAGTAAGCATCATCCAGTCTCCAGCTCACCATACTTAAATTATCTCTTAACCACCAGTATCCCGATCTGCTCTTCTGTGCAGGGCTACTTGCACAATTCATCACCTGGAGACCTGCTCTTCATAGCCGTTCGCTAGGCCAAGTGCTAATGTAACGAACTGACAGACAGCCGCGAGAAACACCTTATGGGCCTGGGAACCGCGCACATATCCTGAGCCACAGGTTGGAGACGCTTGTCTTAAAGGAAAAAGACAAGTTAATTGAAAAAATTTTCTCCATAAATTATTTTTTGTGCCCCTCAGATGTGATCTCTGAGAGTGTCTTGCACCTAACCATGCACGAAAGAAAGTTGGCCTAGCATCCAGCCAAAAGTTTAGCCCAATAATATCAAAGTAATGTATTTGGATAACTATTGGTGCCATATAGTAATTATTATTAAAGTTGCATTACCAATACATCCAATGCAGAGCAGTCCATGAAGTGGAAATAATGTAAGCTCCAAGCCCCCATGCACATTAATAATCTTTATTTTTATATAGCACCAACATATTCTGCAGCACTTTACATACATAAACAGCACTGTCTCAATTGGGGCTCAATTTCTGAATTTCCTATCAGTCCTATGTCTTTGGAGTGTAGGAGGAAACCGTACAACCTGACGGAAACTCATGCAAACACAGGGAGAACATACAAACTTCTTCTAGATGTTGACTGCAGTGCTAACCACTGATCCACTGTTTAAAATCACAGTGTACAAAACAATCGTTCAGCTGACAGCTATCTTTCCCAACTTTCCCATAAACAAGGGTGCACCTCACAGCCGATTACTCCTGTGTTCTACATGTTACAGAATGGATATCTTTGGGTACAACAAAAGGATCAACCAATGATCTTCAGCGGGCCAGATCCATCTCTGACCCCATCTGTCAGGGAAGAGTCAGGTGCTCTCTGTACACATTAGACTGGTGGACAAACCTTCTGAGTTTAGTCTAATGTGTATGGCGGCCTTTAAATATAATTCTGTTGAATTCTCCAAAAATTCCCAACTTGTGATCAAATCTTTGGAGGCAACCATCAAAATTTCTGGTTGTTTTTAGGCCACACTGAAATATTAGTCTATGGCTACCATATTTCAAGCCAGCTATTTGGTGTACTAGACCTTGTCTACAGCTTTGACTAGGCCTGAGTGTGCGTGGACAGGTGACATTATTTTTGGAAAGTTTACCATTCACAGTAACATAGAGTAACACCTTCTATGCTGTTTTCAAAGCAAAACCTCCAGAGTGGATGAGTATTACAGCCTGGATGTGTTGGCAATCCTAAAATGCATACTTGGATCAAGCTGTAAAACTTAAAAAGTATTTTTTTTTCAAGTTTGCTGGTGTGCAACGTGTTCTCATTATTACTTTTTTACCTCTTATTTTTTGTATCAGTTCCCGGCATAAAAGCGAGCCGGTGTTTGCTTTGGAGTAGATTGGCTTTGTTTCCATCATTGCAGCAATATTTCATCTCTCTTCAGACAAGCTTCAATCCTTGTAGCAGTGAATAACATATGCTGAAAACTTGCCAGTGCCATATAAAAGGAACACATGGTTCATACCTGGCAATGGCCAGATTCTTTAGGATCCAAGCGCTTCTAAAGCGGATTGTGTGCACGGTAATTGCCAACTCTACGCTTCAGGATCATGTTTATAAAGGGGGTAAATTGTTTAATGAAAGACCCTCTTGTCCAAGCTCCAGTTTGTTATCCTTCTGGGTAATGTGAACTGTGCAAACATAGGTAAATGAAGCTAAATCTAATATTTTAAAACAGCAGTCCATCCTTAATCAAATTACTCACAGCTAGATCAAATTCATCCATTATGTGTTTAGTGCAGCTGTGGCATTTGCTTGGAAAACAAATTGTAGTTTTGAGAGAACCTGATTTTGCGCCACTAAAAGAGAGATTTGATTATCAACTAATCAGAAAGCTTTCACAACTAATTTCAAATCTGCAGAATGCTTTCCCATTGCTTATTTCGTTATATTACAGACTCACAGGTACAAAGCATATTTTCCTGTTTTTCTAGTGTTCCTCCTTGGTTTTTCCTTTTCATATTATTGCATTTTCCTCTGTAATGTTTTCGGTTACATGGTGCGCTTATAAACTGATGTACTCTAGGGTTAAATTAGAAAAATGGATCCAATTTTTGGAATACTTTGTAGCGGTAACCACACATGCAGCGAACTGAACTTGTTACTAGCTATTTATATGTAAATGTTCTTTGCGTCTATTCTAAATCTATGCTAATTTTGCACAGTATTATATAAAGCAGCACAGTAAAGAACAGGAATATATCACAATTCCATACATGAGATGTACACTTAAGGCAGCGTTACACGCTATGATTTACCTGACGATCTCATTAGCGATGTGACACGCCAAGATCGCAGTTACGATTTGCCAAGATCGCTCATAGGTCGTTTATTAGCGGTCACACATAACGATCTCACAAGCGACGCAAAATCGTTCAGCGATATATTGTTTGACCAAGGCGGTCATGTGGATGTTGTTCGTCATTTGCAGGGTATCAAATGTACCAATATGTCTGCTGCGTTCCAAACGATGAACAATATCTTGAAAGTGAACAACGTGTCAACGATCAACGATTTTCAACCTATTTGCGATCGTTTGGAGTCGCTCGTAGGTGTTACACGCAACGACGTCACTAACGATGCCGGATGTGCGTCACGGAATCCGTGAACCTGACGACATATCGTCAGATAAATCGTAGTGTGTAATGCCGCCTTTAGAGGAAAAGACAGGCCAGATCCGTTCTGTGGATCATGAACACGTTTACCAAAGTCGCCTGATCCCATACAACACGATCTTCTCTTTTCTTAAGCTTGTCTTTAGAGAGGACCTTTCAAGTGAATTTTAAACCTTAAACTGAGTGTCTTGTCCCAGGGTCACTTTTGTTGATTTTGGAATAGTTCTTTTTTTTAGTGTCCCTTCATTTCAAAGTTATAGCCCCAGCAATAAAATTTTCCTTGGGCATATACCACAGAATTTATATAAGAGGAGAACTAGTAAATGCCCACAAAGAGGATCTGTTGTATACTGCTAGGCTATTGAAGGGAAATATTATTTTTTAGGGGGGGGGGTAAAGCTTTGTAATGGATAGGCACAGAAAAAAAGAAAAACTGTTACATAATTTAGATTGTGAGCCCCAAAGGGCTCAGCGATGATCACGTCTTAGTGGAATTAATAGTGCTATATAAGTGAGTATATAAATAAATCGGTGGAATAGCGTGAGTTTTCGGATTTACTCCATTACAATTTAAAGTTCCATTAAAAGGTTCTACCTAGTGATGAGTGAGCACTACCATGCTCGGTTGTTCAGTACTAATAACGAGCAGTCAGATGTTTGTACATGCTTGACTTCTGTACAGAGTATAATAGGAGTCAATGGGGAACTTATGGAAAAATGCACACGTTTCGTATTGACTTCCATTATGCTTGGTCCACAAGTAAAGCCCGGCCAAGCACGTGACTGCTCGTTACAAGTACTGAGCACTCGAGCATGGTACTGCTCGCTCATCACTAATTACGAGTACTGAGCACCTGGGCATGGTAGTGCCTGCTCATCACTAGTTACAAGTACTGAGCACCTGGGCATGGTAGTACCCGCTTATCACTAGTTACGAGTACTGAGCACCCGAGCATGGTAGTGCTCACTCATCACTAGTTATGACTACTGAGCACCCGAGCATGGTAGTGCTCACTCATCACTAGTTACGACTACTGAGCACCCGAGCATGGTAGTGCTCACTCATCACTAGTTACGAGTACTGAGTACCCGAGCATGGTAGTGCTCACTCATCACTAGTTACGAGTACTGAGTACCCGAGCGTGGTAGTGCTCGCTCATCACTAGTTATGAGCACAGAGCACCCGGGCATGGTAATGCCCGCTCATCACTAGTTACGAGTACTGAGCACCCCAAAATGGTAGTGCTCGCTCATCACTAGTTATTACAAGTCCTGAGCACCTGGGCTTTTACATGTTGTGATCTGCTCCAGAATAAGCAACGTATCTGCTCTTGACTGACTGGATGCTGTTAATCAAACATTTCCCATCTTACATTACAGTGTCATCAAAAGGCACAGTCAATGATAAATCATTCACTTTTATGGGAAGTGGTTACTGTTTAGGGAGGGGGATGTAGGAGCAGCTGCAGAGATGCCTCTCTCACCGCCATCTGTCTCTAGATGTCATTTTTTCCCCTCATAAATATGACAATAAATACCCCACAAAATAAAAAGTTAATTAAAAACAAACTTTTTGTTATGAATCAAGTATTCGAGAAAGAATCCCTTGTGCCTAGAAATGAGTGGATCCATTGAAGTTTGGCTTGGCGTACCCGAGCACAGCAATACTCGATTGAGTGGTCAGCATGCATAAAGCATCCAAGCTCTAACACTGATCTTTTTGTAAAGTCTGTGTTCGGTATGAACATCAAATTTTTAAAGTTCGGATCCACTCATCTCTACTTGTGACTCAAAATGTGCTGTAGTCCTTGAGACCACCGGCTTAAAAACAATTCTTCCACATCAAACCATTCAAGTTGATCTCTGTTTGATTCTTCTTCATTGGCTATGCCCTGGGATTTCTTCTCACCTGGTTGGCCCAAACACTAACCAAAAAGTACTAACTACTATTTTAACTTTCGTCCGGTTGAATAGGTACAATTGTAACTATTCCCTTTTTAAATTGCAGTAATTTTTTTTTTTTTAGAAAAGCCGTAGAGGGCTGAAATTTCGTGACATCTCAGCAGTTTTGGTCAAGAATATATTGGCCAAATTTCAATAAAATATCTCCACCCCCTTCCGAGATAAGGGGTCGAGAAATTTTGGCAAAATTATGCAGCCTGACGAAGGTTAAAGAGGTCTTTTTCTGATAAAAGATTGCCCATAAAAAGGATTCCATAAAATATCGTAATCATTATTATTGATGAGTTTACTTAATGATTCTTGTGCTCATAACTAAGATTCCTGATGGGGTCATGTGGGATACATCACACACAAGCTACCTAACAAGGAAATGTTACCATCATTGACTTCGTATACGAATAAGTCCATTTATTAATTCATCTTCATTGAGATTAAATTGACTGTGAAATACTATCCTTTTTTTTAAGTTTCTCAATTTGTGGTATTCTTTTTACATTAACTCCAAATCACAGGCTCCAATTGTTGACTATTGTACATTGTCTATAGAGGTTTAGGTGTAAATTATCCAGCCAGATGTTTAATCACTGAGGGGAAACAAGTTAAGCACAAATTATCACAGTCCTCATTTATCAAGCATTTAATTCTCAGCAGTAGGGCTCAAAGCAACCGCCATGCTCTGTGTAATGGGACCGCATTTTAATATCAATTAAAAAGGAAAAAAGTCAAAGTGTTTATTTTTTTAATTAGAGCAACCACTACCTTAGTTTTTGCCTTCTGATTTATGTGAGAGAACAGGTTTTACAGCTTGTCGCGGTGTTCCTTAGCTGATCATTTATGTCTCAATATCTTCCGCTCGCTTAAGAAGTCACGTTAACCTTGAGCCCAAATGCGTTAAAATATATAATAAACCATTTAAACAACCAAGTAAAAGCTGGCATATAGTACATGTATAACTTTTACATCCCTTCAGAGAGAAAGCAAAATGACAAACTTAACAGACTCTATACAGAAATCCAATGCACCATCTTTCAAAGTGTTCTAGAAACCGGCATAATTATTGAAAAGAATGATTGACTCAACGTTGACTTTTTTCTTATATCTACCTAAAAATTACATTTTAAAAATTTATCCTGCAAGAGCCTCTTAACATCACAACACGTGAGTAGTGTTTAATAAAGATTAGTTTTCCGTGTTAAGAATACCTTAACATGTACATAAACTCCCTTTTTTCACTTTGCTGCACACTTTATGCCAAATACTAGGTCTTTTTAAAAAAAAACAAAAAGAAACCAAACTGGTTTTGGCCCATTTACACATCTAATAAAACCCCTTGATCAATGTATCTCCTATGTCCTAGGTCTCCTAGTAGAGATGAGAGTACCTGAGGTTCGGTTTTCAAACCAAACATCAAATATAAAAATCAAGGTTCGAGTTTGTGGATCGGATGCTGTACGTGCGAACAAAACTCGTGCGAGCGATGCTGTTCTCAGAAACGTTTGATTCCAGCCCAGAGCGAGCCTCTTGAAGTGTTTGAACGGCGCACATTGGGGGTAACAACAGCGTGATCGGATGTAATGTGCAGCAAAAAAAAAGTTTGAAAAAGCCTGTCACTCACCCCCAAAAGGGATCTGCTTATGGCTGGCTGTATGTGGGTGGAGACTCAAACTGCCAATCAGTGTCTTGATCCAGAGTTCGGGTCAAGCTCTAGGCTGTGGAGTTAGGCTTGTTTGCTGCTGGTTAACCGGGCCTCGACAGAACCGCTCATTTCCATCTCCTAGGTCCATTTTTTGCAGGGCAGCCATGACTGAGAGCTATTTTCGATAACGTATCCAGCGGTTATGAGTAGAGCCCTCTCCTCTCTCAGGAACTCTTCATCTTTATCATTGATACAACAGTTAAGCTGGCTATACAAATTACAAAGCAAATTTTAGCAAAAGCAAATATGTATAGTATGTGGTGGCTTCCCGTATTTCTCCAGATCACAGATATTGACTGAAGGATTGAGCATGTTGGATTTTAAACATCCAACCCTTTTGTTGCTGTTGGAGATAGTCTCCTGCCCAAACAGTCTGAAAGCAGCTCATCCATCTTAAGGCCTCTTTACACGCTGCGATTTCGCTGGCGAGATCGCTAGCATGTGTACCCGCCCCCATCGTTTGTGCGTCACGGGCATATAGCTGCCCGTGGCGCACAAAATCGCGCGGACCTGTCACACATACTTACCTGCATAGCGACGTCGCTGTGACCGGCGTACCGCCTTCTTTCTAAGTGGGCGGTTTGTTCGGCGTCACAGCGACGTCACTAAGCGGCCGCTCAATCAAAACGGAGGGGCGGAGATGAGTGGGACGAACATCCCGCCCACCTCCTTCTTTCCTCATTGCTAGCGGGATGCATGTAAGGTGAGGTCCCTCGTTCCTGCTGTGTCACACATAGCGATGTGTGCTGCTGCAGGAACGACGAACACATCATACCTGCAGCAACGATAATTGAGATAAGGGGGGATATCACCGATTAGTTCAAAATCGCTAATAGGTGTCACACGCAATGACATTGCTAATGCGGCCGGATGTGCGTCACAAAATCCGTGACCCCAACGACATCGCTTTAGTGATGTTGTAGCGTGTAAAGCAGCCTTTTGGCTTTGTGCCCATGATCAGTGTTTACAGCGTTTTGGATGTAGCGTGTTTTTGCTGTGTCCCAAACACTGCGTTGTACAGTACAAGCACAGTGGATGGGATTTCTAGAAATACCATGCCAACTGTGCGTGTACAGCCCAGAGAGAAAACTGACCTGTAGTGTGGCTTTCCAAGCTGCAAGCATGTCAAATCTTTGCTGCAGGGAGAACACAAGCGAGAGACTGTAGAGCTCTGAACCCTGATCGTGGGCACGGACAGCTGCAGTCTCTTGCGGCGGAGACCCACAACGTCCAGGACGCAGCGGGTCCTGATCGTAGGCACGTACCCTTAATCTTTCTAAAATATGTATGCTTATGGTGGCGTCACAAACCTGCCAAACACTTTTAAGCCTCTTTGACACGTCCTTGTCTCTGGTACGTGTTTGGTCCTTTTCCTTTTCCGCAGACACGGGCACACATAGACCCATTAAAATCAATGGGTCTGCGCTAACGTGCGTGTTCTGCCATGGACCGGGTGTACGTGTGGAGCATACGTGTGTCCGTGTGCTCCACACGTCAACATGTCCGTTTTTCTCCGGCATCACGGGTGTCACACGGAACGCAAACGGACCGCATGGAGGTGTTCTGTGTGACACGCGCCGGAGAAAACACACGTGTCTGAGAAAAAATAAAAAACTTTACTCACCTTCTCCAGCTCTCCTGTCTCTGCCGCTGCTGTCACTTGCTTCCGACCGCCGCTCATTATGCTCATTGCATATTCACTTCACTGCGGCCGGAAGCTGCAGCAGCAGGGAGTCGGCAGGACCGGGGACCAGAGATCAGCACCACGGACAGCGACGCCAGGGACAGGTGAGTAGAAAGTTCCTGTTCTCCGTGTGTTATCACGGATAACACACGGAGAACACACGTGTGCCATAACTACGGCTCACACAGGGCAATACGCACCTTTGGCTCGTCCGTGAAAACCTGCATGATTTTCATGAACGTGTGAAAGAGGCCTTAAAGTGTCTGGATACCTTTAACTATAAACTCTGGTCAATGAGACAGGAGGTGATGTCATTTGATTGACAAAAATAAATAGAAGACACCATTTAGAACAGAAGGGGGCAGCACACAGGAAAATGAGAGCAGTCATCTTACATATCATGTTTTATCCGTTCCATATATCATATGTTGTGTGATCACTACCTTGGATTTTCATGGAGACTTGGTATTTCTGAATAAATTTGGATATATAATGATTTTGTTACCAATAAATGCCATGTAACTTTTTAATCTAGGGTGTTCTTATTATTTATTGTAGAAAAAAATCCAGACGGCACTCACTATATATTGATGCTCACGGCTATGTTTGAGAGCGGTTGCTTAAGCCATAACGCGCAACAATGCATCTTGCTTGTATGGATTCAAGGAATAAATCCTTATAATTCCTGAAGAAATTGGAGTGCCGGTATTTTTTTCCGTATGATTTAATCTACGAAAAAGCGATGCTATTATGGTCATGTTTTATTGACATCCATCCATATTGCCCCATGGCAACTTAGTGAGGCACAAAGCCCATGTGTGCCCAATGCTTTAGGCGGGCTTTGCACACTGCGACATCGCAGGTGCGATGTCGGTGGGGTCAAATTGAAAATGACGCACTTCCGGCATCGCATGCGACATCGCAGTGTGTAAAGCCTAGATGATACGATTAACGAGCGCAAAAGCGTCGTTATCGTATCATCGGTGCAGCGTCGGCGTAATCCATGATTACGCTGACGCGACGGTCCGATGTTGTTCCTCGCTCCTGCGGCAGCACACATCGCTGTGTGTGAAGCCGCAGGAGCGAGGAACATCTCCTACCGGCCTCACTGCGGCTTCCGTAGGATATGCGGAAGGAAAGAGATGGGCAGGATGTTTACATCCTGCTCATCTCCGCCCCTCCGCTCCGATTGGACGCCTGCCGTGTGACGTCACAGTGACGCCGCACGACCCGCCCCCTTAACAAGGAGGCGGGTCGCCGGCCACAGGGACGTCGCACGGCAGGTGAGTGTGTGTGTGAAGCTGGCGTAGCGATAATTTTCGCTACGCCAGCTATCACCACATATCGCTGCTGCGACGGGGGCGGGCACTATCGCACTCGGCATCGCAGCATCGGGCTGCGATGTCGCAGTGTGCAAAGCCCGCCTTAGTCTAACGTGTGATATGTTGTTTTTGAGACTACACCATGTTGGACTCTTCATATGATTTACTCATATATAGTCTCTTGAAATATTTGTGGGTGTTATATTTCTACTCTTAGTTTGTTGAGTTAGCTTTCTTGAAGAAGTTTTTACTTGTTTTGAGGTCTTTATATAATTTTTACATTCAACTGTGCATTCTCAAGATTACAGTTTATTTTTGGAAATATGTTAAAGTCATGTGAAGGGCATTGTAGCTTAGGTATCCATAGTTACATCCACTGACATAGAGACAGTTAGTTGTTTGTGGTTGTAACCATGGATAACTAATTTGCAATGCCCTGAACATGACATAAACGACATGGTATCACGCTAGGTATGGGGAAGTACCAAGTGAAAGGGAAACCCTGTGTCTAGTGAAAGGGGAAATGGTGACCCCTGACCAAACCTACTGCTGGCCCCTGGCTTCCCTCGCCACCCTAGATAGGTTCTGTGTGCAGAGCTGGATACCTGAACCTGTCTGACCCTGAAATAGGTCCTAGGTAAGGAACGGATGGGATGAGCATTTAGTCAACCCCACTAAGCTCTAAAGAACATGCAGGGAATACACAAAGAGTAGAGCTTAGGTATCCATGGTTATGACGAAGAACAGCTAACTTAACTAACTTTCACTATATGAGTGGATGGAACCATGGATATGTGAAGCCCCACAAGTGCTGTGTCGGTGCATTACCTTCAGGGACTCCACGCAGCTGGATCTTGTCACAGGTAGGAAACCTTCGTCTAGGATTGTCGTGACGCCACTCTCAGAATTGCGGTCAGTGGGGACCGCCACTGCAGATTAAGGGCTGCCTGGGGCTGATGGTGGGTGCAGTCAGTTGTAATAGCTTCCTGAGAGTGAGGCAAGCCCCAGGGCCCTGTGTAGGTGTGTGGAACCACAAGGCGCAGAATAACTCAACACAAGCAGAATGTCTTTCAGGGGTTTTACTCACTGTTGATGGCAGGGTGAGTAACCCGGGCGTAGCTGGGATGAACCAGGCTGGAACCAGGTATCCTTCAGGCTGACTGATGAGGGTGGCTACCGACTCGCCTTCCTTAGCCCTTTGCGTTTTGGGGTAACCCCGACTTTTAGTCCCTATGGGGGTCACCCAGGGAAGTTGCTGGTGCCTCTCTCCCCTTCGTTTTGGCCCGTTTGCTTGTAGCCTGGACCAGGACACTCCGGCAGCTTGCCTCCTGTGAACTATGGGCCCTAACTGTGGCTACGTGGCTGCGGACTCTGTAGTGTGGTCTTGGGGGTGTGAAGTACCCCCTCAAGCAGGTTTGGCAAAGGAAAGGTGGATCTATCCTTGCACTGGGACCTACTACCCGTTTGGGCCTGGTAACTCCCTGGCAGTCTCCTTACTTCCCACTCCGTTGCTCTCTCTTTAGCTGTGTGTGGATTTCGGGTAGCACTACTAGGTGACCGTTCTCCCCCGTCGGTAGTCACTGCGCGGACGCTGTTAGACTGCCACAGCTCCAGGGTTTGCTTCTGCTCTTCCTGAGCTGCACACTAAACCGGCTCACTCGGGGAACCTGCACTGCTGCTCCTGTCTGAGCTCCACTTCCATGCTCCTCACTCCTCCACACTCTGCTTCAGACTCTTACTCCTCCTTCTCTTTTCCCTTTGTGCCTGCCTACGCCACCTAGCAACCAGGCTCTCTACCACACCCCTCGAGTGGAGATGGAGGCTTCGCACCGGCTTCGCCCCCTCCTGGGATCCCCAGGGGTCCTCCCAAAGGTACATGTGTGAGACCTGATCACTATGCGCCTGTGTAGTCACACCTCGGTCAGCCTTCTGGATTACCTGTGTTGTACTGTCCCCAGCATGGGTGCAGTACTCAGTGGTGCCTGACCAGGTCAGGGGCGCCACATTCCCCCTTAGTTATCACCAGCACGTCCTCGGGCTGCAAGACAACATTTTAAAATGCATAAAACAGTAAAACATGGTAAAACATTTTAAAACCACCTGGTACCATACATCACCACCCTCCACCCACAAGTCCGTTAACCCACCCAAAACCCTCTCACGTTGGCCGCGCCTTCGGCCACTTCTGGCAGGATGTAGAGGCGGCTTTCATGGTCTGGTGGTTTCAGGGTATAACTGGCCTGGTGGAGCCGCGCCTTCAGCCTCTTCTGGCAGGATGTAGAGGCGACCTCCACAGTTGGTGCTGACCAGGTACCCTCTTTGTGGTGGAGAGCCGGGCCCCATAAACAGGCGTGCTCTCTGGTTGCAGGTGAGCCAGGCCCCATAAACAGGCGTGCTCCCTGGTTGCAGGCGAGCCAGGCCCCTAAACAGGCTGGCTCTGGTGGTGGTACCTCTGGGGTAATTATTTACACTGCGAGAGTTTGTGGCTATAGCCAGTTCATAGCCTTAAGGTTTATAGGTTTCTCACATTAGTTCATGTGGGCACATTTCTTAAACAGTAACGTTGCAAACTGGTCAAAACTTTAACTTGCTGTACTTCTTACTTTACTTTACGCAGATTCCTCCTCACCAGGGCTTGGGCCTGTAGGGCTGCGGCACCTGTTGCTTTCTTCATTTCTATCATCATCGGTGGTGGTCTCATCAATGGGTTCTTTGTCTTTTCTTTCCTCTTCTTCTGTTTCTTTTTCTTGTGGTATTGAGACAGCTGGGTTTCTATAGGGATTTCTGGGACATGGTGTAACATCTAGGGCATACCATCCTCTTTCTCCTTGATGCATTGTGAATTCCACTGTATCTCCCGTCTGTAAGTTCCTTCCTGGATGTCCTCTAGGCAAATGGGCTCTAACATCCCTTCTATTCACAAAGATGCCTTCTTTCATGCCAGGTGCAACTATGAAACCGTATCCACTCTTCAAGCTGAAGTCTTCCACTACTCCTCGACAAAGTGGGCCTCTGACCTGGGATTTGGCTCTCCTTAAAGACCGTTTCTCTTCCAAGTCTCTGGCGGTTACTTCATCTGTTCTATCCGGAGATTGCTGTGCAGGGGAAAACTTTGTTCTGCTGCGGCGCCGTGTCTTGCGGGCTGGATTCTGCTGGGTTGCTACTTCACTGCTTGCAGACTCCCAGGTGATGTACCTGGACAGATCTTTCTCAGCGGAGGGTGTCGGGCTCTCTTCATCCCAGCGGGAATATGGCAGCATCTCTGGCTCTGGGCATGGATCCACTGCTGATGGCTCCGGGGTCAGCTCCTCAGCCTCCTGGCCTCCCCTCCCCCTTAGTTCTTCTGAGCACTCCGGTTGTGGCAGCGCTGGGGATGGGGGTTCATCAGCCGGCCAGGGCGGTGGACTTTTTGGCGTGGACGTTGCAGGAGTCTCCTTGTGGGTATGCGGGGGGAGCAGATACCGGTCCACCATCTCCTTTGGGAACTGGGCCTCTAGGTCAGCCTTCAGCTTCCAGTATTCGGGGTCCTCCCCCAGCATAGACTTCCTAGCAGGGACTTCCTTGGACTGGGGAGCGGTGTCTGCTCTGGCCTTGCAGGCCGGGGTAAATATCTGTATGGTTTTGTCTTGACGGGCCGCGCCTGGCGTGGCGGCGGCCTGGTCTTGGCGGGCCGGGCAGGGCATCGCTGCGGCGGCCTGGATTGGCGTCGCAGCTGCGATGGGATCTGTGCAGGCTGGGCTGGGCGTCGCTGCAGCAGTCTGGGCTTGGCGGGCCGCACCTGGCGTGGCTGCGGCCTGGTTCAGCACCTCACTTGCGGCGCGGACGAGCGTCGCTGCTGCGGTGGGGTCTTGGCGGGCCGGGCCTAGCAGGGCGGCGGCCTGGGTTAGCGTCACACCTGCGGCGTGGATGAGGGTCGCGGTGGCAGCCGGATCTTTGCGGGCCGGGCAGGGCATCGCTGCGGCGGCCTGGACTTGGCGGGCCGGGCTGGGCGCTTCTGCGGCCTGGACTGGCGTCGCCGCGCCGGGCGCCTCTTCAGGGACCGCGGGCATGGCAGCAGGGGTCGGGGCACTCGCGCTGGCAGGGGCAACACTGGACTCACCCATCGGTGGCACCATCGGGGTCTGAGTCGTCGCCGCTCGGTCTGGCACTCGTCGCGTGGCTCTCCCCTCGTAGGCCTGAACCGCCGCAGCCATCTCCAAAAGCTCCGTGCGTCCCTCGCTGATCTGCCGGATGACCCTGGCCTCCAGTTGGTCGCAGAACTGGGCAAGTTCCTGATACCACCAGGCAGCGGAGCCTGGCTCTGGGTCTCTGCGTTCAGACTCCATTTCCTCGAACAGCAGGCTTATGGCTCCCTTTCCTTCCCGACGTCTCAGAACGCCTCCGCTCTCATCACTTGCGAGGTCAAGACTCTGCAGGGGATCTCTGGGTAGCCACACCTCTTCATGGGCGGTAACTTCTCCCAGCGCGGGCTGCTGTTGTTTTTCAGCGCGCTTTTCATGGTGGCAATATGGCGGCGCTTCCAATTTTTCAAGCGGACCGCCCAGGCACATGGTCACCTGTCTGAACAGGTCTAGTCCTTATCCTGTTCGTGACGCCAGATGTGAAGCCCCACAAGTGCTGTGTCGGTGCATTACCTTCAGGGACTCCACGCAGCTGGATCTTGTCACAGGTAGGAAACCTTCGTCTAGGATTGTCGTGACGCCACTCTCAGAATTGCGGTCAGTGGGGACCGCCACTGCAGATTAAGGGCTGCCTGGGGCTGATGGTGGGTGCAGTCAGTTGTAATAGCTTCCTGAGAGTGAGGCAAGCCCCAGGGCCCTGTGTAGGTGTGTGGAACCACAAGGCGCAGAATAACTCAACACAAGCAGAATGTCTTTCAGGGGTTTTACTCACTGTTGATGGCAGGGTGAGTAACCCGGGCGTAGCTGGGATGAACCAGGCTGGAACCAGGTATCCTTCAGGCTGACTGATGAGGGTGGCTACCGACTCGCCTTCCTTAGCCCTTTGCGTTTTGGGGTAACCCCGACTTTTAGTCCCTATGGGGGTCACCCAGGGAAGTTGCTGGTGCCTCTCTCCCCTTCGTTTTGGCCCGTTTGCTTGTAGCCTGGACCAGGACACTCCGGCAGCTTGCCTCCTGTGAACTATGGGCCCTAACTGTGGCTACGTGGCTGCGGACTCTGTAGTGTGGTCTTGGGGGTGTGAAGTACCCCCTCAAGCAGGTTTGGCAAAGGAAAGGTGGATCTATCCTTGCACTGGGACCTACTACCCGTTTGGGCCTGGTAACTCCCTGGCAGTCTCCTTACTTCCCACTCCGTTGCTCTCTCTTTAGCTGTGTGTGGATTTCGGGTAGCACTACTAGGTGACCGTTCTCCCCCGTCGGTAGTCACTGCGCGGACGCTGTTAGACTGCCACAGCTCCAGGGTTTGCTTCTGCTCTTCCTGAGCTGCACACTAAACCGGCTCACTCGGGGAACCTGCACTGCTGCTCCTGTCTGAGCTCCACTTCCATGCTCCTCACTCCTCCACACTCTGCTTCAGACTCTTACTCCTCCTTCTCTTTTCCCTTTGTGCCTGCCTACGCCACCTAGCAACCAGGCTCTCTACCACACCCCTCGAGTGGAGATGGAGGCTTCGCACCGGCTTCGCCCCCTCCTGGGATCCCCAGGGGTCCTCCCAAAGGTACATGTGTGAGACCTGATCACTATGCGCCTGTGTAGTCACACCTCGGTCAGCCTTCTGGATTACCTGTGTTGTACTGTCCCCAGCATGGGTGCAGTACTCAGTGGTGCCTGACCAGGTCAGGGGCGCCACAGATACCGAGGCTGTAATGGCCTGTACATTAGGTAAGAGACATGGCGATATCAGAAGAACTATACTATATTTCCAATTGGAGGTATTTGCTAATATTATTATTATTATTATTATTATTATTATTATTATTATTATTATTCCTACTAAATATTGGGATAGGATCTTGGAGATAGTAATATCACTTTACTTTGTGTTGGCGGACACACCCTTCAAAATATTTTGCTGTATGACATTGGAAGAAGCAGTTTACTTGTGGTCTACTGGCTCGTCCTTTGTATCTAGTGTCCAGTTCCTATTGTCTAGTGCCAAGTGTCTGAAATAATCACTACATCTACATCCATCATGTAAATCATCATGCTTTAATTAAGCTACTAAGATAGTAGAGGTCAGAACTAACAAGCAGCCAGCAGAATACAGCTGTAGAGGAGAATCTATTATTACGGAATAATGTAACTCAAGGACAATATGAGAAAACAACGCTACACAATGGTAATGTGTATGCTATCTGGATCTGAAGTGCAAAATGATGTAGAGAAAGCTAGTTTTATAGATAATTCTTAGGAAATCCATATACAAAAGACTTCTGTGAAACAGCAGAATGGATCTTTAATCTTTTCTGCGTATTCACAATGTGCAATTATTTACAATCTCAATGATATAAGGCATGCCTTTAGATGGGTGTGTGTTCAAAGCTAAGGATAACAATAATTTTGCCATTTACTAATTAACAATGCCCACTTACCTCTTAACCTTCAGTTATCCATTCCAAAATACCAGTCTATGGGAGCCCAAGCACCTCGCTGTGGCACATGTAGCCAACACCGCGTCTTGTGATGCACTAAAGAGGGTGCGGCATCCAAGCTAGGAAGCCATCTGAAACGGACAGTTACTTACCTTCCATGCCTGCAGAAGTATGATGAAAAAATACCCCAGTGAACCCCATGCCGATTATTAAAGGTTAAATGATTAAAATTGGAAAGTGCTTGGAAAAACAAGCAACTTTTCAGTTTACGACCTATGAAAAATCCCCTTTGCTTTTACAAAGTCAGGAATTTTTAATTCCTTTGTTTACGGCTCATTGCCTAGGTTACCGCCCAATCTAAAATTTCTAAAGGACGCTTTACACGCTGCGACATTGCTAGCGATGTCTCTAGCGATCGCACCCACCCCGTCGTGCGTGCGTCACGGGCAAATGGCTGCCCATTGTGAACAATATCGCAGGTATGCGTCACACAACATTTACCTTCCTAACGACGTCGCTGTGGCCGGTGAGCAACCTCTTTTTTTAAGGGGCCGGTTCGTGCGGCGTCACAGCGATGTCAGACAACAGGCCACCAATAGAAGCGGAGGGGCGGAGAGCAGCCGCTTGAACATCACTCCCACCTCGTTGCCAGAGGACACAGGAATGCTGTTGTTCGTCGTTTCAGGGGTGTCACACATAGCGATGTGTGCTGCCTCAGGAACGATGAACAACCTGCGTCCAGAACGAGCAACGATATTTGGAAAATGAATGACGTGTCAACAATCAACGATTTTGTGAGTATTTGGGATCGTTAGCAGTCGCTCGTACATGTCACACACAACGACGTCGCTAACAAGGCCGGATATGCATCACGAATTCCGTGACCCCAGCGATATCTCGTTAGCGATGTTGTTGCGTGTAAAGCGGCCTTTTGAGTGGCCAGTTACCTAGACCGTGAGAGATTAGATACTTTCTGATTCTCTGCTTTTGATTCTGCATGTGCCACTCTGAAATGGACTGGATCAAGATTGAAAGTTCCTGCTCTTTTCCTATGCTGGTTGTAGCGTCGTAGAGCACTCATCATGTCACTGGTCTGAACTCGCTCTTCAGAAGGGAATTGGCAGCAAGAAAGACTGGAGACTGAGGAGCACAGGGCTTTTGAAGAGAAGAAAATGTGAACATGTCCTTAAAGGCTTTGTTGGAGTCCACATGTTCAGAGATATTCTTTTCTGAAATCAAGTCCAATAGAACTTGTCCAACTTCTGCATACGTGTTATGTATAGTACTGTAAGAGGCTCTTGCACCTATATGACAGTCTTATTATGACTGCATATGAAACAGCTGAAATGTATCTAATATATTAGGAAATACCTTAATAATGATACCATGGAGGACTGTACCGATTCTCTTATCATGCCACTTGAGAGCCACTCCACCCGTAACTCCAAAGAACCTGAACTTGTGTGCTGTACAATGGTGTTAATATGGGCTAGGTGGCTGCAAAAGGAAACAAACTGGGAATTAAAGCAGGACATTATACTTAAAGAGTCTTCATGATGCTGTCACACTGCTTCTTGGTTCCACTCATTAATCCTTATGAATATGCACTGCTTCCCACGCCCGCTCGGGGAAGCAGTGAATATGCATGAGAGTTAATGAGCGGACTCAGAAGCAGTGTGACAGCCACTCTGATGACTCTGTAAACATAATGTCCTGCTTTAATACTCATTTTGCTTTTTTTTTTTTAGTTTTCATCTGGGGGGCTGGACATGAACAGTAAGACGGACTTCCCTGATAAGTCTGTGTGAACTTTACAGTTTGGGTTCACCTATCACTAGTAGAGACAGCTGCAGCTAGAGCAGTAATGTGCTTCTGTAGCTTGTAGCTTCTAATCTTGAATTCTACAAGGACTCTTTTGATCCTGGTTAGTCTAGGTTCAGTCTAAAGGTGGCTTTACACACTGCAACATCGCAAACGACATCGCTGTAACGTCACCGGTTTTGTGACGTTATAGCGACCTCCCAGCGACATTGCAGTGTGTGAAACAGATCAGCGACCTGGCCCCTGCTGTGAAGTTGCTGATCGCTACAAATCGTTCAGGACCATTCTTTGGTCCTTTGTTTCCCGCTGTGCAGCAAAGTCTCAGTGTGTAAAGGGGACTTTACAGCGACTTCGTTAGCGACTTCCCTTTGAAAAAACTGCTTTACAACGTCCCCAATGACTAGCTAGGTCGTTCTGCAGGTCCAGATCGCTGTTGCGTCGTTGGCCAGGTCTGCCTGCTTGACAGCTCACCAGAGACTTTGTAGCGATCCCGGCCAGGTTGGGATCACTGGTGGGATCGCTAGAAAGTCTCAGTGTGTAAAGGGGCCTTAAGGCCTCTTTCACAGGTCCGTGAAAAACCACGCACGTTTTACCCAGACATGCCAGAGGTGCGTTTTGCCCTCCATGAGCCATGATTATGGGCTATGTGTGTTCTCCGTGATAACAAACGGAGAACGGGAACTTTCTACTCACCTGTCCCTGGCGTCGCTGTCCGTGGTGCTAATCTTCGGTCTCCAGCCCTGCCGAATCCCCGCTGCTGCTGCTTCCGGCTGCAGTGAAGTGAATATTCAATGAGCATAATGAGCGGCGATTGGCAGCAAGTGACAGCAGCGTCAGAGACAGGAGGGCTGGAGAAGGTGAGTAAAGTTTTGGTTTTTTTTCCTCAGACACATGTGTTTTCTCCGGCGCGTGTCACACGGAACACCTCCGTAGGGTCCATTGGCGTTCCGTGTGACACCCGTGATGCCAGAGACAAACGGACATGCTTCCGTGTTTAACGCACCAACAAACGTATCACGCACACAGACAAACACACCGTATGGAAAAATGAATGTGTAATTCAATACATTGATTAACATTGGAGTATGTGTGCCCGTGTCTCCGGTACATGCAGGAACGGACCTAACACGTACCGGAGGCACGTGCATGTGAAGGGGGCCTAATACAGTTCACTCCATTAAACATTATGTCGGTGTTTCTGTTGGAATCTCTCAAAATCAGGATTCCTACAGTTATTCTGAGTGAAGTGAATCCCTTCAATGACGCAGACAAAGTAACTGTAAACACTGTCCATTCTATGTCCTGGTAGTATTCTTCTTTTTCAGACTGGACAGAAGGTCTGCTTTGTTTTTTGCATGAGTCTCAGTTCCTCATCCCCTGCAAAGCATCGTTGAGGAGAAGCATGAATACATCATAGGTGGAAAATGCGCCCTGCCACTCCATTCAATGGGGACCAGCATTGTATTCTGCTGTCTAGCAGTGCTATAGATATACGTCACAGCTGCGGAGAAGAGGGAAGGAACACTATCTCCCCATATCCTCCTCGCCCTGTCTCTGCGTATATCACACTGCATTCGGATAACATGCAATGTTTCACACACTCCCATAGACTTGTATGGGCGTGCGTGAGCCGAGACTTGCTGCCAAACGCAGCATGCTGCTATTTTTTCCGCATACCGCTATGGCATGAGAAATCAATCGCAGATGGACACATCTCCATAGTTTTGCACTAGAGTGAGAGCAATCCAATTATCAGATTGTACTTGTCCGCGCAAATCGCAAGTGGAACCGTCACTTGTGAATCGCTGGATGTAATTGTATGCTCTGGTATTTTTACCATTTTATTAGCACTCTAATTTGTCCAGTCTGTATAGTGACGTTGCTCTGCCAATGTCTCTGTGTTATCTGACCACTATATACCACTATTTTCAGTTTCAGAATGGCAGTAATATTCACTTATAGTATGGAGAGTACTACTGTCATGGTATGATGGTGTTATCCCATCACTGTATAGTGGTGTTATTCCCTCATTACTGTATATAATGGTAAGATTTAGTCACTGTGTTAATAAGGTAGGGCTCATCTGTGTGTACAGATTACCCTGTATTTCCCATTCTGGCACATATCACTTAGACTAGAGGCACAGGTCATACCCCTGAAAGCCAGGACCTGGCTGTGCACTTGCCAATGATCATTGTGTAAATATTATTATTATCCTTTATTATTATAGCACCATTTATTCCATGGTGCTTTACAAGTGAAAGAGGGTATACGAACAACAATCATTAACAATATAAAACAGACTGGTATAGGAGGAGAGCGGACCCTGCCCGCGAGGGCTCACAGTCTACAGGGAATGGGTGATGGTACAATAGGTGAGGACAGAGCTGGTTGTGCAGTGATGTACTGATTGAGGGTTATTGTAGGTTGTAGGTTTGTTGGAAGAGATGGGTCTTCAGGTTCCTCTTGAAGCTTTCCATGGTAGGGGAGAGTCTGAGGTAGAGCGTTCTAGAGTATGGGGGAGGCACGGGAGAAATCTTGCGATTGTGGGAAGTGGAGATGAGAGAGGAGTAGAGAAGGAGATCTTGTGAGGATCTGAGGTTACGTGCAGGTAGGTACCGCAAGACTAGGGCACAGATGTAAGGAGGAGACAGGTTGTGGATGGCTTTGTAGGTCATGTTTAATGTTTTGAACTGGAGTCTTTGGGCAATAGGAAGCCAGTGAAGGGATTGGCAGAGTGGCAAGGCTGGGGAATAGCAAGGAGAGAGGTGGATTAAGCGGGCCGCAGAGTTTAGGATATACTCTATGCAGCATTTATATTAATCAGTCACTGCTAATTACCCTATCTTTGTGGTATAACCATTGATGGTCATGATAAACGATTGGTTTCTTAGGTAGTGTTCTTCTCCTTTGTTATCACAGTCCAATTTTCATTATGATTGTTTAGAAATTAATGAATTGTTGTGATAATTGGTGAATATAAATGAGCTAATAGGTTTTGACCTTTGTGCCTATGGCAGCCTGATCTTCTCAACCCCCAGTGATCATTAGATGTTGCAGCAATGGGATCCCCAGCTTTTGGTCACTTGTCACTGGTGGGTAGGTCTTCTGTGGGAAAACCGCTTTGTGGGAGTCTGGTGAAATCCCCTTTTTAAGGGGTTCCAGAGAAGACAAAAGCTAGAATTGACACTTTTATAGAACGAGTTACCTAGTCACAAGATTTCCCCAAGAAAGTGGGGGTCAAGGTTGTAAATACTTTTTCTAGTTGTTAAGTTGGTTTCTGAAGATGCATGTTCAAAAGCAAAAATCTGTAATACCCCCTAATTCTGTACCTGCCTTTTATAGTACTTGTGCTCCTTTGTGTGACACAGGGGCTTTTAGGGAATCCGTCACCAGGACCCGGTTTAAACGGCAACTTCGACAGTCATCTAATGTCTTTGAGATGCGGATCATGTCCAGTAAGTGGTTTCTTTATTTTGCATTTTTGCTTCATTATTACATCTAGAAACAAATCATTGGAGGAAAACCCTGAAGTATTTTAGGTGGTAAATAAAAAACAAAACAAAAAAACATTTTTCCCAATTAGCATTTCCTTTTTCAGCTGTAAAAAGCTGATGAAACAGTCAGTGCCCGAGCCGACCTGTTATAAATTCTATGCATATTTCAAATTTTGTGCTTCTGAGAACAATGATTGGCAGCTGATTAGCCTTTTGCTCGAGCCATTATCCTCTTTAGTGAAATTAGTTGCCTAGAAAATTACATTGTAATCTATAAAGGGGAAACTGCTATTTTGAAAGCTCTCCAGACTATAATCCTTTATTTGCACAGTGTACACAATGTTTTTTCTTTATATATTTTTACATTTAATTCACCTTATGTTCTGCTTTTTTTTTTCGAATGATTTCTAATAGATTCCTGTAGTTTTTACAGGTTGGATTCTTATTAGTCATGTCTAGGGATGGCATTATTTACCTAACAGAGCATTAACTAATACAAGCCTGATTATTACTAATATACTTTGTCATTACAAAAGAAATTCAAGCAACATATGTTCATTTGTAGAGCAAAGCCCCCACCTGCTATAACAAATTGTCATGGGTTTACCATAAATCAAACAGTAAATGACACATATAAATGAATTGCCTGTACATAATAAATGCTTTGGGCCAGTTTGCAGCATATAGTGCTGCCACAGGGTTCACAGTTACTTAGTCATCATTTTTGTTTTTTGCATTGTTTAAGAAACCCAATGGTTGAAAATGTATAGCAGCCACAGCCAGTCTGTGTCCTTGTCTGAAGTGATGGTACACCATAGGTAGCTATTGACTGAATATTCTTCCATACGACAACTGTCTCTTCCGACTCCTCCAAACACAGGGATCCTTGCCTTAGCCCAGGGTAAATATGTTTTCAATGGATAGAAGGAAGTAAAGGCCCCATACAAATTAGATGGCTGTTGGCCTAAGGCGGGCTTTGCACACTACGACATCGCAGGTGCGATGTCAGTGGGGTCAAATTGAAAGTGACGCACATCCGGCATCGCATGCGACATCGTAGTGTGTAAAGCCTAGATGATACGATTAACGAGCGCAAAAACGTCGTAATCGTATCATCGGTGCAGCGTCGGCGTAATCCATAATTACGCTGACGCGACGGTCCGATGTTGTTCCTCGCTCCTGCGGCAGCACACATCGCTGTGTGTAAAGCCGCAGGAGCGAGGAACATCTCCTACCGGCGTCACCGCGGCTTCCGTAGGATATGCAGAAGGAAGGAGGTGGGCGGGATGTTTACATCCTGCTCATCTCCGCCCCTCCTTGAGTGAGTGCCATATTTTGTCAAGTGCTTTTTCTCCCACATCCAATGGATGCAACAATCCTGGGTGGCTGCAGGCTGCTATTTTTACTCTGGGGGGGCAATCAGCATGGGCCTCCCAAGTCTGAAAATACCAGCCCCCAGCTGTTGTGCTTTTTCATGGCTGGGTATCAAAATTAAGGGGGACCACCCACCGTTTTTTAAAATTATTTAAATAATTTAAAAAAAAAAAGACTCTTGCGGTTCCTGTTATTTTGATACACAGCCAAGATAAGCACACAGCTAGGAGCTGCAGCCCTTAAGGTACCGTCACACATAACGAGATCGCTAGCGAGATCGCAGCTGAGTCACGGTTTCTGTGACGCAGTAGCGATCCCGTTAGCGATCTTGTTATGTGTGACACCTACCAGCGATCAGGCCCCTGCTGTGAGAGCTCTAGTCATTGTAGACTGGTCCAGGCCATTTTCTTCAAAGGCGATGTCCTGCTGGGCAGGACGCATCGCTGTGTTTGACACTGTGTGACAGGGTCACAGTGACTGCTGAGATCGTTATACAGGTCGCTACTGCGACCTGTATTGTTTCTTGCATCGTTGGTAAGGTCTGACTGTGTGACATCTCACCTGCGACCTCCCAGCGACTTACCTGCGATCCCTATCAGGTCGCATCGTTTTCGGGATCGCTGGTATGTCGTTGTGTGTGACTGGGCCTTTAGCCAAATGCTTTATCTGTGCTGGGTAGCATAAAATGGGGGAACCCTTCTCCAATTTTTTTATTATTTTAGTTTTACACCATGATAGTGAGCTGCAGACAGGGTCTGGGATTGGTTGCAGTCAAACACGCTGTCACACAGGCTGGGGGCTGCCGGTGGGTGTGGAAAGCAGTGCATATGGATGAGCGATAAGCTGCCCCAGAAGCAGTTACAGCAGTGCGGGAAAATCGGTAAGTATAACATGCTTGCTTTTTTTCTAATTTTCTTTAAGTTTTGTTTTTTTTTAGTTTTTTTTTATTTTCTGAGCTGCCGGATCATTACACAGAGGTCAGGTCCCAGATACTTTTGAAACTGCGAGGATCTGAAATTTTACTGTCCGGGTCCACCCATCAATAGTTAGAATGGATCCTGCAGGTATCCATTGGTAAAAGAAAAGTTCTGCGAACACAACGTTCTTGTCCATTTTGAAAGAATTGATTTTTGCAGAATACGATTTTTTTTAACATGGGAGTTTATGGAGGACATATCCGTTAATGGATTACTATTTAGCCATCCATTTTTCTTGCATTTGTAATGGATCCATTTTTTTCTTCTTACACATCTGATTCAAATAGAAAATATATAGCAATCCGTTAACAGTTCCATTCTCCATAGGCTCCCATGTTAAAAAAAAATGGATCCTGATGATAGCAATTATTTAACAACTGACAACAAAAATTGTGCTTGCATAACTTTTTGCTAATGGTTTTCGGCAGGATCTCTTCTAAGGGTACCGTCACACTTTAGCGACGCACCAGCGATCCCACCAGCGATCTGACCTGGTCAGGATCGCTGGTGCGTCGCTACATGGGCGCTGGTGAGCTGTTAAACAGGCAGATCTCACCAGCGACCAGTGATCAGCCCCCCAACCAGCAGCAACATGGAAGCGATGCTGCGCTTGCAGGGAGCCGACGTCTGGAAGCTGCGGACACTGGTAACCACGGTAAACATCGGGTATGGTTACCTGATATTTACCTTGGTTACCAGCACACACCGCTTAGTGCTGGCTCCCTGCACTCGTAGCCACAGTACACATTGGGTTAATAAGCAAACCTTTGCTTATTTACCCTATGTGTAATCCGGCTACGTGTGCATGGAGCAGGGAGCCGGCACTGGCAGCGTGAGAGCGGCGGACGCTAGTAACTAAGATAAATATCGGGTAACCACCTTGGTTACCCGATGTTTACCTTGGTTAGAGTTTACCGCAGGCTGTCAGACGCCGGCTCCTTGCTCCCTGAACATTCAGATTGTTGCTCTCTCGCTGTCACACACAGCGATGTGTGCTTAACAGTGGGAGAGCAACAATAAAAAAAATGAACCAGCACTGTGTGCAACGAGCAGCGATTTCACAGCAGGGGCCAAATCGCTGCTCAGTGTCACACACAGCGAGATCGCTAATGAGGTCACTGCTGCGTCACAAAAAACGTGACTCAGCAGCAATCTCGCTAGCGATCTCTCTATGTGAGAAGTACCCCTAACTGATGATTACTGGAGATATGAACTCAGCCTTAAGGGGGCTTTACACGGTAGCGATATCGTAGCGTGTAAAGCCCCCTTTAATCTAAAGTGTATAAGGCTGAGGTGGGACTGTTACCTGTGCAACCACTATATGGTTTATGCCCCTTAGAAATATACCCTTAGTGTTATGGGGGCTGTCTGATAGTAAAACCTAAAGGAATGTCAGACAGTCAGGGTCCACCGTGCAAAGACTCTGCTGTAGACTATGGCAGAGGATAAGGGGTATATAAGTGTGCCACTGTAAATACTGATAGCAGAAGTGCAGAGTGCAATACCTCTGTTATACTCACAGAGGAATATAATTAGAAAATAAAGCAATTCCTCCCTTACTTGGAGGGCGTGTGGAATGGTCTCTGTTAAAGATCACAGAGACAAAAGCAGTGAGTGTGAAATGGCACCTACCTAGGTCCGTTCCTCTAGTGGTGCCAGGAGATGGACAGCAGCGTAAGCCGCACAAAGCTCCTACCTGCATTTGCTCCACTAGTGTGCGAGGACACGAACCACTAGATATGGCACCTGCCTAGGTCCGCTCTTCTAGTGGTGCAAAAGAGACGGACAGCAGCGTAAGCCGCTCAAAGCTCCTACCTGCGTTCGCTCCACTAGTGTGCGAGGACACGAACCACTAGATATGGCACCTGCCTAGGTCCGCTCTTCTAGTGGTGCAAAAGAGACGGACAGCAGCATAAGCCGCACAAAGCTCCTACCTCTGTTCGCTCCCCTAGTGTGCGAGGATACGAACAACTGCCAGACGCAGTATAAGGAACGTTACCCTAGCGGCAACGTCCACCTATGAGTAGAATCACAAGGCCCAGCCGGACCATGTGCCTCAGGCACCTGCCTATGTCCGCTCCACTAAGAAGTAAGGATACGGACTGCAGCCGAAGCTGTAAGGTATAAGAACGCTACCCTGCCGGTAGCGCTCACCTAACATAGACAGAGAGATGCCTAGAGGAACGTGCACAGAGCGTCTACTCGCATGCATGAACCAAGAGGACTGAGCGCTGGTCGGGTGTGCGTCAGGGTCTTATATAGACTCTGTGCCTCATCCAAGATGGAGGACACCAGAGCCAATCCGCTGCCAGAATGACAGCAATGACGTCACGCTGGCCTATCACCGAGCAAAGCGTCACAAGCACATGACCAGCGACCAATCGGCATAGAAGGTGTCAGAGACATGTGACCACGTGTCACAAGCACATGACCAGTGGCCAATCAGCTTAGAAGGTGTCAGAGACATGTGACCTCGTGTCAGCGATGATGTCACCCGCACATGTGCAATGGCTCCAAGATAGGACTTAGTCTCCAGCGCTTGCACATGTGCAGTAGCAAGAAATCCGGACATAGACTCCAGAGCCACAGCAACCGTAACACTTAGGCATGATGAGTGCATGTAGATTAGTTTGTAGCAAGAAAATTAAACCGTGCATAAAAACAGTTTGAATTGTAATGGTGGCTGTTTATTTTGTGTCCCGTAAAGTTTAGGTGGAAAATTAAAAACATAGGGTGTGTGCTTGTCCACTTCCCTACACAACTCCTCCTCAACCATAGTGTTCTGCTGAGCAGGGAAGAGGCCTACTTATCTTCATTTGGTCACCAATCTGTGTTAATGTTGAGAAAATATCTTCATTGTTATATTGCGACCTTCTAATAACTACAGCAAAAAGCTGCTGCTGTCACTTGCTGTTGATTAACTCGTTTGGTCCGAAGGTGAGGATTAGGAAGCCGACATTGATTGGACTCAGGGCTCGTGTGAAATCACAACCCTACGTGAGTCGCGGCACAGGTAATGGGAGGTGAGTATAGTCTTTATTATTTTACCTGGGGAAAATGTGGAATCAAGAGGGGTTGTACTAGTAGTGGACAACCCCTTTAAGTGGCTAATGGTGCACTCAGGGGATATTATTACTAGGTTACTTGTCTCGCCCTGGGGACTGACAACACATGCTTAATGGTACAACAAATTAACACTAACGTAGGTGTAGAAAAGAACATGATTTGCATCTTAAATTTACATATGTCAAGCTGAAATTTCAGTTCTGTGACTTAGAATTGCTCTTGTATTATGGAGCGGGAACCGTGCAATATGAGTCCCGGGGAAATATATTATCAATGTGTCACATTTTCAACATCTCTTCATGATGTCCAACTCCAAAGTACTCTGGGGATCTAATCCAATCGAATAAAGTTCCAGTGACTCAGAGCCATTCTTGTTGAATAGAAAATGTGTAATTGCAATTCTTTTATATTTACTTCCTACCTACAGCCCTGAAGAAAGCTGCACTTATGTGCTATGTAAAACCCCCGTGACAGAGCTCAGGTAGAGCTAGGAGAGCTGCCAGCCGGAGACTGTCAGATTTTAGTATATTCGCCTTGTTTCAGTGTTGGATCGCTGTGCGTCACCATATTGTTTTCTCCTTGGGCCGCGTGCTTTCAGCATTGTTCTGGAGCTCCGTCATTATGAAGATCATTATATAGTCATTACTGGGACTCGGGAGTAAAGACTTAATTTGATGCTTTTGCCTTTATTTATTTTTTTATACATTTATAATATATAGGGTTTCCTTTGCTCAAAATGATGAGACAGCCTCTCAGGATTAAGCCATCTGGTTACTAGCAATCATTTTCAGTGTCAAAAAGAAAGTCAAGACAAGACATCTATAGCTATTCAGAGTATTGCTTGGTGTAAAGCCGGCTGTACATGTCATGGCTGTTGAACAAGCTAGCTATGCCTCCTCCTGAATTCTCCATACATGTGAAACTTTGGCTCAGACAAGCATTTATTTTCAATTGAGAGAACTTTCCACAATTGACACTTTTCATACATGTACAAAACCTTGTCAATTAAAAGGGTATTCCCATCTCCAAGATCCTATCCTAATATGTAGTAGGTATAATAATAACAAATACCTCCAATTATATATGTGTTGTGGGCGGAGGCCGCTGCCGCTTCTCTCTCTCTGGGGCCTGCTACGGCTCGAGTGGTGACCGGACCTGGGCTCTCACGGCCACCCATCCTCACAACCGTCAGGAAGGGGGGTATTTACAGGGGAGTTGTTGTGTCTGTGACGCCACCCGTGGGTTGCGGTGAGGGATGGTGGCACCGCCGCTGCCTGGTGATGGGGCGCCCGGGGCTGATGGAGCAGGGCAGCAAGATGGGATCCCCTCCATGGGTAGGGGAGGTGTAGTCCCGGGGCCCAAAGATGGAACACGGGAGTGATGGCTGCTGGAGGTGGCACGCCGGGCTGGACCAGGGGACAATGGTGTACTCACAGTTCAGTAATTTCACACAAGTCCAGTAGTAAACCAAGTTGCCAGTGGCCGGCTGCCTTAGGAAGGTGCATTCGGGTCCCGCACCCAGGTTAATGAACAGGTGTCCCTTCCTCCTGCACTTTGTGTTTGTCTTTCCTTCTGGATGACTTTGCATGGAACGGAGAAGTCCACTCCCAGTTCTGTATGTGTTGGGAGCTGTGGCCCGCGAAAGCTGACCCTTGGGATTTCAGTGGGTTCTGACGGACACCCTATCCCCCGAGTTGGGCTTCCGTTTCGCTCTATCTGGGCAGTTAATGAGACAAAGTCTGGAACCTTGTCCCCGGCTGGTTAATTGGAGTGGGGCTTGCAACCTTCCTCGCCCTAGGGTCCAGGCACCCTGACTGTGCACGGTCTCCGGACCGGATTCCCGCTGTCGGTACCGGCGGGCTACAACCCTGCCCCGGTCCACTTTAGGTCTCCCACGACCGGACCTCCGTCGCCTGTGGCCCTGTTCACTGTCTGCAACCTAGCTGGGTAGTCCAAGAGCTACGACCCCTGACTACACTTCTGTCAGCTCTCCACACTTCAACTGTCAACTCCGTTCTCCAACTTGAACTTCACTCCTCTCTGACTGTAACTTGACTGTTGTGTTCCCGCCTTTTACACCTCAGGACCCCTAGGTAGGCGCTCTCATCCACCTGATCCCACCCACTGGTGTGCCCTTATTATCATGAGAGGGTGGCTAGGGTTTAATGGCTGTGTGTTATGACTAAGTGGGGGTTTCTGGTGGTAACAAGGAGGATGTAAACTTTTTTGTGACTACCTGGTTTTGCCAGGGCGTCACATATGTAGTATAGTTCTCCTGATATAGCCATGACTCTTACCTCATGTGCAGAACATTGTAGCTTAGGTATCCATAGTAACATCCACTCATATAATGACAGTTAGTTGTTCGTGGTTGTAACCATGATTAACTAATCTTTAATGCCCTGAACATGACATAATCGACATAGTATCAAGCTAGGTATGGGGCCGTACCAAGTGAAAGGAAAGGGAAACCCTGAGTTTAGTGAAGGGGGAAATGGTGACCCCTTAACAAACTTACTACTGGCTCTTGGCTTCCCTGACCACCCTAGCAGGTTGTGCACCTATGTGCAAAGTCGTATACCTGACCCTAGCTGACCCTGAAATAGGTCCTAGGTAGGGAACAGATGGAATGAGCGCTTAGTCAACCCCACTAAGCGCTAAAGAACATGCAGGGTATAACACACAAGGGAAAGTAAACAAATAACCTATCTCCAAATGACTCAGGGAGAGAGATTGCAACAACAACAAAGTTTGCCAGATGAATACAAGCTGACTGCTTGCACTGAAGACTTATTAAGGGTATAAGACTTATCACCAGCCCAGAGTAAGGGGGAATGAGGGTAATTTAAAGACACAAAGGGAAGTGCTGAAGATTAACAGCTAAAAAGGTGAGGAAATCCGCAGAGTCCTAAAGAGAAAAGGTAAACCCCAAGCAGGGAAAAAGGGAAAGTCAGAGAGCAGCTTGTGTAGCCAAATGCTGCGACCTTCTGTAGCCAGGAACTACAGGACTGTCTGTCAAGCGTGACACTCCCAAGGCATATGGCTATATCAGGAGAATTATACTATATTTCTAATTTGAGGTATTTGCTAATATTATTATAATTATTATTATTATTATTATTACTACGACTACTACGTATTGGGACAGGATCTTGGAGATGGGAACAACCCTTTAAGTACCTCTAGTCAGCCCTTATCCACTTCAGACAGTAGACGGCAAAATTATTTTTCTTAATTGCTTCTTTATAATAGTTAGAATCTCAAAATCTATAGCATTGTTGAATATATATATAATTCAATAGATGCCACCTTTCTCATTGTATTGGCATCAGTCCATTATATGAGATGTTCGGGGTTCCATTTAAGACCCTGCATCAGAACGAGATGTCCACACCTGTTGCGGCATTTTGGGGGCCAACCCCTTCTCAAATACCAGTGCAGCATCTCTGCTAGAAATAGCTTGGATCCTCGAACACCTCATCTAGTGGAAAGATGCCAATATGGGTGAGAATGGTTGTGGGCTTTGTGTTACATGTGTATTAAATAATGATATGTATTTTGGGTTTGCTTTTAAATATTATACAGAAACATCGTAGAGAAATACTTTGTGGTAGCTGTTTATTGAAAGTGGAGAAAACCCCTGCAGTTCAGCGTTGGTAGTATATTGTGGACCACCCCCTGGAGAACAAAAGGGTCAGGTGCTTAAAATTGAAACTGCTCAATCCTTCTGTTTTCAGTTGGGGATAAGTCGGGAGGACATCGTTCATATTAAATTATCCTCATGTTGACTACTCAGTGACACCCGACGGACATTGACGGTTCTGTTGTGGTTTCTGTTGTTTAAATGTCAAGGAAAGCACTGAAGATTTGATGTGTACAATAGTCTTCAATTACAATTTTTGATACTTAAAGATTTGTCATGGTGATGGACCTTTAAATCTAACCTAGTGCTCTAGAGAAGATCTGTACTGTGTGCAGTAATGTCCCTCTTCTGGGCACCACGAGTACCATGATATAGTAGTTAAGTCTAATATTCTATACTCATATACTTGAAATCTATAGCCGGAATCTGGAAGTAAACTGAGAAAATTCTATCTGCAACCAATACTAGGGGGCCCTAGGAGCTTACTTCATTCAATAAAGGATCCAAAAAACATTGCAAAGGGAAAGTGTTCTGTGGCTGTCCCATTATTACGGTCAGATCCACCACCGTGGAATTGGACATCTTCTATTGCAGTCTTTAGAAAAGCACTTTAAAAAAAAAAAAAAAAAAACTTTAGCAAAAGGTTGTTCTAAATTTATTTAATCTCATTACAAAATCCTTTATCGTTTTAGTAATACAAATAACATTTTTATATTGCGCTTTTAACATGCTGACCCTTAAATGTTGCATCTATAAGTGGCTTTTAACTTCATTACTGCAGAGTTTTATGGTTCAAGTAAGAAACAAGAATATAACAAGTCAATAAAAGACCGGCTACTGGTAATATTACTGAAAGTACAAGACGTAATTTTGCCTTGTGAAAAAAAAATGTTTTTATCTCATTGGTATTCTTTGAATGATTGCATTGCTCTACGTGAATTTTGCTAGTTACAAGATAACATCTGATCTTTATGAATTTTTGTGTGTTGAATCCAAAAATCACATCCATTTTCCTTGACTGGAGACTGCCCTTCCTGTGGTTGTTCCTTCCCGGTGAAAGACCTGGCTAGTTTCCTGCCAGCGTTGAGAAACATGTGATGGTGTGTCCGCAGCTTCCTTGTTTTGCATATTTCCCAGGCAGCCTTGCTCTAGAATCACTGCGTTGAGAAACACATGATGGTGCTCCGTGGTGCTGGATGTTGATCTCCCTAAGGTCAACCATCCTTACCTATATATATATATATAGTAGTTTAGATGCACTAAATACACAAAAAGAGATGCTGAATATACAATCGGTATAACTAATAGAAAGATTGCTTAATAAGCAGTTAAAAACTGCTGCTGTGGGAATTTTATGACTATGTGAGATGCGTGAAAATAGACGGCTGCATTCGGTCTTTCAAGAGGCTTAGAAGTCATCAGGGCAATTGGGATGAGCTGGGTTAAGTTCCGAGATTGTCACATCTAATGGATGCAACAATTCTGGGCTGCTGCAGGCTGCTATTTTTAGGCTGGGGGCCCAATAACCATGGTCTCCCCAGTTTGAGAATACCAGTCCTCAGCTATCGGGTTTTATCATGGCTGTGTATCAAAATTGGGTGACCACACTCTGTTTTTTTTTTAATTATTGTTTTAAATAATTAAGAAAAATGGCGCATAGAGTCCCTCTTATTTTAAGACACAGCCAAGATAAGCACACGGCTGAGGACTGCAGCCTGTAGCCATATGCTTTATTTGTGCTGAGTATCATAATATGGGAGGACCTTAAGCCAATTTTTATTTTTTATTCATCTTTACACCACTATACATACACAGACAGCATGTGAGATTGCAAGCAGTAAGGCACACTATCACACACGGTGGGGGCGGTATCTAACTGCAACCAATCAGAGACTCCAGGACTGCTGGTGAACGGGGGAAGCAGTCCATATGCATGAGGTTAACAAGTGACCCTGGAAGTAGCATTACAGCCTAGTGGGAGACTAGTAAGTATAACTTTCTCTAATCCCACTATCCCTTCTTCCACCATTTAAAAGATTAGGATTCTGGTCCCCATAGATTTATATGGTGATCAGCATCCACGTAGATATCCGGGATCAATTCTGGCCTGGAACTGTTTTTTTTGTTTTGTTTTTTTTTAATCCCGGTTAGACCCACCGATTGCGGGTATCTGAAGGTCCGACCATCACTTCTCTTTGCATATGAAAATTTTGTCCACCAGTCTAAATAGGCTAGTAAATGGCCGCTGATGGCTTGCTTGTTGCTGATTGATGGTTAAGTTGCCACGGCTTTTGTAAATACCCCCTTAAATACTTATTCCATAAAAGAACAACACTTACATCTTGTTTTGGGCAGCTTTTTCACATATATATGTGTAGCTTATCAGGATTTGCTGAATAATTGTACCGCCCTGGTGTTGGTTGGGCTGCTTGGATCCGGGATCGTGGTGGCTCGAGGGGCCCGGACCCGGGTTGGCGGACACTTTGATCCATGGAAAGAGGGGTATTTACAGGGGAGAAGTTCGTGACGCCACCTGTAGGTTGCGGTAATGGGAGTACCGCCGCTGCTGTAAGGAGTACCGGGGCAGATGGCGTTAAGCAGCCTGATGTTAGTACCTCCACAGGTAGGGGTGGCCATGGGCTCAGGGTGTTTCATGGTTATTTGTGAGCGCAGGGTGCAGGGTATCAGGGTACTCACTGTGAGTAGTCGTGGTGCTGGATGAGGATTATAAAGGAGACACACACTCTGCAAGTAAACCAAATTCTCTGTGTACCACAGTCACTGCGGGGAGCCCGTCCAGGTATCCGCTCCCACCGGTGTCACTTGGTAGTCCGGAGCCTACCTCTGTGCACAATTTAGTTGTCTGTTAGTGGTCCCGTGACTTGAAGCTGTTAGGGCCCCGCTCACTATGTGAAGTGTAACTGTGCTCTTGAGGGCTGGCACTTGGGACTTCAGTGGGCTGCTGCTTTTGTGGCTCGAAAACCCTGTCCACCGCATTGTGCTGATGCCTCCAATCTCTGAGCTCTGTAGGAAGGTCTCTGAAGGTCTCCTTCCTCTGCAGGTTAATTGCCAGGACGTCAAATCTGCTCCTGACCTAGGGTGCTGTACCACGTCGTGCTCGGTACCGGTCAGTTCTTTTGGGCTGGCTGGTGCCGACAATCCTCCTAGACTTTGTCCGTCGCACCCTTTTCCAATGTCACTGCTACCGGTCCCCGACTCCTCTGGTCCCGAACCACCGTCTGTGACCCAACCTCGGTCTAGCTACCCGGGAGCTCACTCTCCCCAGCTCCTCTCTCTTTGAAGGCTCTCACTACTCTCTTGCTTCCTCCCTCCCACCAGTCTGCCTGACCCCTAGGTGGGTGGCCCTTTTCTAGCTAGACCAACCCACTGGTGTGTCTGACAGGTCATGATGTGAGGTGTTAATTGGGATTTGTGGTGCTGATGGTAGTGACACCAATTTCTTAGGAACCTGGAACCATGGCGGGTAGGCACTGCACCCTGGATAAGGATGCAGTACCCTGCGGCACCCTGATGTACTCACGGGCGCCACATAATCAGATCTGATGGGTTATGCCATGAAGATTCTGAATGGAGCCACCAACACTGATATTATCATAACCTAATACTGTGAAATACCATTTGTTTTCTTTATGATATTTTGCTTCTTTTTTTTTTAACTTCTGCAGGGGCCAACTCTTCATCTTCTAATCTAAGCTGCTGTACGGAGCTTAATAGGTATAGAGATCTGTCATGTTGACAAGCAAAATTAAAACCGGAATGATACAATAAAAAAATACTGTAGACACCTGGCATTGTGAAAATGACAATATTTTACACCCATGGGGTGCCTTTATGCAATTTTGCATAAATTCATATTATTTTGTAAGGATTGCAGAAATACTCCAGTTCTCTCATGAAGCAGCGTACAATGTACATACACACGGTTATAATAATCATTCCTCCCGGTTTTCTCATGCTTTCCTTCTTTGTACTGATTTCAAGGTTAATTATGTTTCATTCATCTGCCTATAAAATCTGAACAGAAATCCAACGTCTTCACATGTAGGTAGAATGTGATATCGATGTGTTTTCCTCGCTTACCTTGATCACTATTACATTATTAAATTCAATTAACTATGCGGAGGGTTGCAGCTTATTTTATCACCAGCTCCATCAGTGGAACTAATGATAAGAAAGACAACACACTGAATCCATTATTAAATACCGCGACAGAAATGTGTAACATATGTGAAAATGCCGGACTTGGGGTGTGACTAGGATCTCGTCTCTTTAGTAAAATGTCGTCCGCTGCATACTGTTTCTAAACGTGTTATGTGATTATTACTGTGTGTGCCACAGCCATGAGATATTCCGATCAAAGTGCTTTTATGTGTTAATATAGAAACCTAATATGTTAAAGGGAACTGGTCATGTCATTTTTTAATATAAAACCACCTCCAATATGTTTTAAATGATGCAATATGCATCACTAACATGGCTTTCTGAAAAAAAATTCCAGCTATTTATCTTAAAAAAGAGTTTATATGTGTCACGATTCCTCTCTGCAGAGCATCTTGCACACTAGGAGATGCTCTGCTGCGCTTGTGGACTACTGAGCTGGTAGTGACAAGATTCTTCTGTGCAGAGCATCTTGCACAATGAAGATGCTCTGCTGTGTTTTCCTGAGCTACTGAGCTGGCAGGTTGATTGACAGCGCAGGATTCCATTCTGGTTCTGAGAGTTGCTGATTACTCAGCTGTTCCATCTTCCTGGTAAATGCTCTGCTTCTTCACTGAGCATGCTCACCCAGAACCTTGCCAGTCATACATTCTGGTTCTGTAGTTCTGCTGTTTGCCTGTATTTCTGCATGTGTTTTGATGTTTCTTTTTTGACTCACCTCTGCTCGCTCCCTGTTCCTGTCGTGACCTCCTGGCTTTTGACCTCGTACCGTTACCTGACCATGTCTCAGTTTTCTCCCTGAACCTATTAAGTGCCCTCCTGGAATTCTGACCTGCGATTATGACTGAACACAAAGGTCTGCACTGGTTTTATGTAAGCATATACACTCTTTTTTTTTTTTTTTTAAGATAAATAAATGAAATTTTTTTTTTATAAAATGAAGATAAAAAAACTACATGACAGGTTCTCTTTAACCAATGCAGAATGTGGCTACACAGCCTCTCTCTCTTTGGAGGGGGACATAAACGGGGTACATGGGTAGTCTGTCGATTTTAGCAGTGACAGTGTAATGCTTCAATTCTCCTGGGCAGGCACTGCAGAGAAATTGTACACTTTCAGCATCCTCCATAGATTACTCATGACTGATCTAATCAGGATGTTACTCTGTAATTGGCTTTATTGTTGGTGGCCCCTTTTAAAGCTGGGGTCACACTAAACGACAGCAACAACGACGTCGCTGTTACGTCACCATTTTCTGTGACGTAGCAGCGACCTTGTAAGTCGCTGTTATGATCGCTGCTTAGCTGTCAAACACAGCAGCCGAAGCAGCGATCATAACGACACGCGTCGCTGTGCTGCAACATGTGCAGAGAGCAGGGAGCCGCGCACACTGCTGAGCACTGGCTCCTTGCTCTCCTAGCTACAGTACACATCAGGTTAATTAACCCGATGTGTACTGCAGCTACATGTCACAGTGCAGAGAGCAGGGAGCCGCGCACACTGCTTAGCGCTGGCTCCTTGCTCTCCTAGCTACAGTACACATCGGGTTAATTACACGATGTGTACTGCAGCTACATGTGCAGAGAGCAGGAGCCGGCGCTGGCAGCGTGAGAGCGGCAGAGGCTGGTAACGAAGGTAAATATCGCGTAACCACCTTGGTTACCCGATGTTTACAGTGGTTACAGCTTTCCGCATCTGCCAGACGCCGGCTCCTGCTCCCTGCTCGCTTCATTTCGTCGCTCTCTCGCTGTCACACACAGCGATCTGTGCGTCACAGCGGGAGAGCGACGACCAAAAAATGAAGCTGGACATTCAGCAACGAGCGGCGACCTCACAGCAGGGGCCAGCTCATTGCTGGATGTCACACACAGCGACAGCGACGGGACGTCGCTGCAACGTCACAGAAAATGGTGACGTAGCAGCGACGTCGTTGTCGTTGTCGCTGTGTGTGACACCACCTTAAGAGTGTGTTCACCGATCAGTGACATGTACGCCAATTGGTTATTTTAATTAGATAGTATGATGTGCTGCCGAGAACCCTGGTTTTCAACCAAGCTTAAAAATCATTTCCCCCAAGGAACAAGTGTTTTTCTTATTCATCAGATAATTTCCAGCCTGTGTATATTAGGTGTTTATCAGGAAACAAGCATTCCTAGAAACACTTTCCCGATTAGCCACTGCACCCTTTAAGGGGGCTTTACATGCAGCGATATCGCTGGTGAAAGCACCCGCCCCCGTCGTTTGTGCGTCACGGGCAAATCACTGCCCGTGGCGCACAAAATCGTTAGGAGCCGTCACACGGACTTACCTGCCTAGCGACATTGCTGTTGCCGGTGAACCACCTCCTTTCTAAGGGGGCGGTTCGTTCGGCGTCACAGCGGCGTCACTAAGCGACCGCCCAATAGAAGCGGAGGGGCGGAGATGAGTGGCCGTAACATCCCGCCCACCTCCTTCCTTCCTCATTGCCGGCGGCCGCAGGTAAGCTGTAGTTCGTTGTTCCCGAGGTTTCATACGTAGCGATGTGCGCTGCCTCGGGAACGACGAACAACCTGCGTCCTCAACAATCAGCAATTTTTTGAAAATGAACGATGTGTCAACGATCAACGATAAGGTGAGCATTTTTGATCGTTAACGGCCGTTCGTTGGTGTCACCCTATTCAGTGCTGAACTGATGAGCAATTCTAGCTGCAGTGTTGAACCGATTACCCATGGAGATTCTCCATATTATCCTATCCTCTCTTCCATTTGTCTTTCGAGAGCGACCAGCTTTCTTGGGGGACTTGAAAGAGTTTGCGATGTTGTGAAGATGCAATATTCTCAAAATCACAGACTTAGAATATCAGCCATAGCAAGAAAAGTTGATCAGTCACCCTTTGGTCTTCATCTGCATACCCTGCTGCCAGAGGATTACAGTCACTTTGGAACGGCACACCAGTCAGTGCAAGCTGGAAAGTTAGGCTACCAGTTAAATAGGGTTTGTCATGCACCAGGTGCCAGATTAACACCAATAACTTGCAGGCATCTGAAAGTGTTCTCTAATTTGATCAGTGTTCTTTTTCTTTTCTCATTTACATTTGTATTATGTATTTATGAAATAAGATTAAAATACTGTTAGTTTACTCATGTTAGGATATAATCACATAGGACAACACAATGACCTTAACATTTAAGAAATTGTGTGTTGTTCTCTAATTTTGATCTCCAGTGCATATACAGTGAGTGAAATAAGTATTCAACACATCACCAATTTTCTAAGTAAATATATTTCTAAAAGTGATATTGACATGAATTTATCACCAGATGTCGGTAACAACCCATCCAATCTATACAGGCAAAGAAATCAAACCATGGATGTCCATATAATTAGTGATGTGTAATAATGAGAAATAGCATAGGATAAAAGTATTGAACATGCTTACTGAAATTTATTCAATACTTTGTACAAAAACTTTTGTTGGTGATTACAGCTTCAAGACGCCTCCTCTATAGAGAAACTAGTTGCATACATAGCTCAGGTCTGATTTTGGGTCTATTCTTCAACACAAACTCTCTTCAAATCCTGAAAGTCCTGTGGGCTTCCTCTATGAACTCTGAGCTTTAGTTCTTTCCATAAATTGTGTTTCGGATTCAGGTCAGGTGATTGGCTGGACCATTCTTGCAGCTTTGTTTTCTTTCTCTGAAACCAGTTGAGAGTTTCCTTGGCTGTGTGTTTGGGATCATTGTCTTCCTAAAATGTCGACTAAGGGTGGAATTCTGCTGGTTCTTTCCAAATTAGGGGAACCGGTTAATAAAATTGCAGCTGGTTCTCCGAAACAGCAAGAAGCAGCGTCACAACCCAGTTCTGGGGGCTCGTTGGCTAAGGACACACATTCAGCTGAAATATATTGTGGTACAGGAAACCCTTCCTGCACCACAATAGATAAAATAGCCGCCAAGCTATCAAAAGCCAGCAGCTGACTTCAACGAGTACACTGACAGCGTCAGCCGCCAGCCTATCAGAGGACAGCATCTGACGTCAGCACACACATTGCGATCATATTACGTCACTGCCATGTGTCATGCCTGTCTGCGCCACTAATGAAGCAAGAAGAGGGCGCTGCTGGACCGCAGACAGATAAGAATCTTTTTTTATTTCATTTCAAGCTTTTATCCATATTGGGACCAGGAGCTACAACATATGGGGACCAAGATGTGGGATTAAATAAATACCAGGATGGGGGGGTTATATGGGGGCCAGGATGGATGACATTTGGGGGTCAGGATGGATGACATATGGGGACCAGGATGTAATACATTATTACAAAAGGGGGCCACGATTGGGAGCATTACGAAGAAGCCCAGAATAGGGGCCATTTTTACTGGAAAGGGCCAGAACGGATCAAATGTTACAGGATTTTGCAAAGTCTGTGTTCGGTATGAACACTGAAACTTGGGGTTGCTTATCTCTACTTGTGGCAGCTCACTGGTTTTACCCATTCTGAGATAATTCTTGTGTGGCACCTTAGTAATGAAACACCTTTTTATAGGCCATCAGTTGAACCAGCTGATATTATTTTTCACTTAGTGGCAGTATTGCTTTCTGGGCAGCATGGTGGCTAGGTTGTTTTGCAGCGCTTTGGTCCTGGGTTCAAATCCCACCAAGGACAACATCTACAAGGAGTTTGTATGTTCTCCCTGTGTTTGCTTTTGTTTCCTCCAGGTGCTCTAATTTTTACTCGCACTTCAAAAAAATACTGATAGGGAATTTAGATTGCAAGCCCCAATGGGGACAATGATGTCTGTAAAGTGCTACAGAATATGATGTAATTTCTCATTATTATACATAACTTAATTTGGGAACATATGTGGCTTGATTTCTTTGTCTGTGTGGATTGGATGGGTTGTTACCGACATCTTATGAGAGAAGTTAATGTCAATGGCACCTTCAGAAATAATTTTATTGGTGACAAGTGCAATATTTTTATGCGGCGCTGTGTGTGTGTGTGCGTGCGCGTATGTGTGTGTATGTATATATATATATTGCTCAAAAAAATAAGGGAAACACTAAAATACGATTCTGTTTAGCTGTTCCCTTTCTTTTTTTTGAGCAGTATATATATATATATATACATACATATATATATATTTATATACGTATATATACTGTATACACACACACACAGTGTGAATGTGTATATATACACACGTTTCACTCTTTTTTCGCGCCCACTCTCACACAATTAATAAATATATATAATGATATATTTATTACTTTTGGAAATGATTGCCGTGCTTACGGTGTTGCATGTTTTTGTAGTATTATATATTTTTTTAATTGTACAAGAGAAATGCGGCTACTCAGTAACTGTTCTCGTGGATTCATAATCACATCTGTTTTATTCCATTTTTTTGCCATGCGCTTTTATTTTACTAAATATTTATAGCAGACTGAATGGATCAGTAAATTGACTGAGAAATACAAAACATTTCCCTCCTACACGCTTATGTTCATTGCCAGTGAAGATGTGCAGAAATCAAAGCTGGTTCTATCTAAAAAGTAGTTTAGCAATCCATATAATAGAGATGAGACCATAGGCGCTTTATAGTGTTTATTTTATCATTGTTTAGAATTTATTTTCTGCTGTGGATGCCAGTAGTTAATACTTCAAAACGGTTTATTTGTAGATTATTTAATAACAGTCATTAGTTGTTTTTTTTTCTGGTAGTGATTTGTCCATCTGTTTTGAAATATGGTTTCCAGTTTGGGAATAATATCTTGATATAAGAATATTTTCTAGTGCTTTGTATTATGTTTTGTGCGGTCATCTTTTCCTGCACTCTGGGTAATCTTCTTACAATGTGCACTGACAGTGCGCTCTGTTGCTAGCTCATCACTTCTAATCACAGCCAGAGAGGGAGTGCACTGTCACTCTGCATTAAAAATAATATATCACTATGACAAGGTTCCACTGGGCATATGTTGGAAGTGACAACCGGCACACTCAGTAGAGTAGGGACTAGCCCAGCCTCTGCAATGGGCATAAATGATTACACTTTGCTTTATGGTGGGGGTTGAGGCTCCGGCAGTGATGGCAGCCCTGGACCCCTTATGATGACTCCTTTTGTATCCCTGCATGCACTGAGATTCTCAAAGTGTCATCTAACAGAAAATAGTATAAAAAAAATAATAAAGCCATTATCGTAGAGAAGAAATAAGGAATTTTTAATAAAAGTGTGTTCGAATAGAGATTCGATGAGGACATCAAATAGATAGGCATTTAGGATTAAAATAAACATTAGTTTTTGATCACCCTTTTAACCCCTTCAGCCCCCGGCAATTTTTTGTTTTTCATTTTTGTTTTTTCCTCCCCTTCTTCCAAAAGCCATAACTTTTTTTTGTCAATCTTGCCATGTGAGGGTTTGTTTTTACTGCAGGACAAATTGTACTTTTGAATGAAACTATTAATTTTACCATATGTGAAAAAATTTCAAGAGCCGTGAAATTGTCAAAAGTGTGCAATTGCACAATTGTTTTTGTGGTCTTTTATTTACCACGTTCACTATATGTTAAAATGTGTCAGTATAATGCCTCATGTAGAGGTTTACTTTTATCTAAGGGGTGAAAAAAATTCAGAAGTTTGTCCAAAAAAAGAATAGCGCTTTTTTCGCTCATTTTTTGGGATCTGGGGCTCAGTGACCACTTATTGTTGCATCTTGAACAAGTGTTTTTAATTATACCATGTTTGCGTAGATGCACTGTTTTGATCGCCTTTTATTGAATTTTTATGCAATGTTATAGCGACCAAAAAACATAATTTTGGTGTTTGGATTTTTTTTATCGCTTCGCCGTGTACTGATCAAGTTATTGATTTTATATTTTTGATACATCAAGCATTTCTGAACGCAGCAATACCAAATATGTGTTTGGTTTTTTATTTGTTTCATTTTCAATTGGGTGAATAGGGAACTTTTTACTTTTTTTAAAACTTTTTTTTTTACTTATTTTTTATTGATTTTGCTAGTTCCCCTAAGGGACTTTATCACTGCAATGTCTGATCGTTTGTGCTGATCAGAGCGGTGCTGCAGCATCACTCTGATAAGCAAAAATGCAGTGTTCCTGTGAGTTTCATAGGACGTGAGTCATGGTAACATCAGGGGTCACCAACTTACCCTGTGTTACGATGGCAACACCATTAAGACCCTTGATTGCATCACGGGGCTACCGATGGCAGCGGGGAATGGCGCAATTTCCCACATGGCCATTTAAATTGCGCAGTCAGATTTTGACAGTACAATCTAAATGGTTAGCAGGTGTGGGTGGATTTCTGATCTACCAGCTCCTGTTAGTCGCACATGTCTGCTGATCGGATCAGCAGACATGTACAGGGATAACTGCGGGCTTGCTGCTACAGTAACTGATGGGAGGTGACCTCAGTTGTAAAGAGGTTAATTAGTCAGCAGTTTATCTCTAGAAAGCCTAAATAGCTTGTAATTCCCTGCTTAGTCCTCATTTGCATGTTTGATTTTGTTGTACTTGGACTTTCTCTATGTTTCACTAACCCATTTCTAAGGGAAACTTGGGTAACCAACCGTCATCAGTTTTTTGCATAAAACCTCATTCAGACAGCCGTGTTTAATGGTACCAGTGTCATCAGTGTTTTTCATCAGTGTGTCATCAGTGTGCGGTGCATGTGTCCGTTTTTCCCATCAGTGTTTTTCACCGATGGTTAAAGAAATAAAAATACAAAGCTTCTCCTATTCTTTGTAATATTAAATGGACGTGATTTTCATGGACCCATATACTTTTTCATCTGTGCTGCCAGAAAAAAGTGGGCAAGTCGCCATGTGTTTTGCCCAGACACAATTCATGAAAAGACTACCATAGATTATAATGGACATTTGTTGAATTTGTGAAAAATTGGATACAACACAAGTGTCAAAGCTAATCTGCCAGCAAGATTTCATACCCCAACTACTATACATACAGCATGCAACTTTTTCAAAGACAAGTCCAGCAATACTTTTACATGACCAGCCGATTCAACTGTTACTAAGAAATCATCATTTTGATTGATATGAATATAAGACTGAAGAGCTTGGCCCTGAAGTCTAAGGAGCCTAAAAAGTCCCTTTGGCCTAAAGGAAAGACCAATACTATTAAAGATTTACAAAAATTGGGGGGCCCGTTGCTGCTTTTTCATTGGGGCCCATGAGCTTCAAGTTATGCCAGTGACCATATCACAGTTAAGCATGGAGGAGGCAGCTTTTGGGCTGTTTTTTTGCAACTGGAACTGGGCCTCAGTCAAGGGGGAGGGAAATATTAACAGTTCGAAATCTCAGTCAATTGTGAATGAAAACCTTCATGCCTCTGCTAAAAAGCTGAAAATTAAGAGGAATTTCAAATTTCAGAACATCAACGAGCTTAAGCATACCTCCACATCAACAAAAGAATGGCTTTACCAGATGATCAACAATTTAGGATGGCCCAGCCAGAGCCCAGACCTTAATCCAATTGATCTGTGGGTTGACCTGAAAAGGGCGCTGTACACATGAGATGCCCTCACAATCTGATATATTTTAAGTGCTAATGGAAGGACGAGTGGGGAAAGATTGTTAATTCTAGATATTCCGTACAGATAGATAAAGGGTATTTCAGCTATTCGCTTAAGGGTGTTCATATTTATTCAAAAGGTATCACAACTACAAAATTTTAATTTTGTTTCTCTCACTGAGAGCAATCAATCATATTTATTCAAACACATTATTTTAATTTCTTTTTCCACCTGAGAAGATTTCATTTTCTTATTCAATTGAATTAAACAGATTATAGGTGACTTTAAATGTGGAAAAAGTTCTGAAATTATTCTCTTTGGTATAATTTTTCTTTACATTACAAAAACCTGCCATTTTAACAAAAGTGTGTAGACATCTTGGATCCACTGTACATGGTGATCGGATAGGTGGAGAGATGAAGCTATAAGGTTAGATAAGAAAACAAAGATGGGTGAAGATGAGATCTAGGGTGTGGCGCACTATTATGTGAAGCCAAAGGATGAAGAGCATGACAAGAGCCTAGTGGGTGTCAATGGGGATGTTGATATCACCCATGATGAAAGTGTAGGAGCCTGGTGGTGAAGTGGTTGATAAAGGCAGGAGAAGATGCGGACAGAGTGCACTTCAAGAGAAAGGAGGATAGATTTGGTATTGGGTTGAAAGAGCAATTTTTGTGATGACATTCTGTTTTTATTTTCCAAAAAATACACTAAAAATGCAGTGACTTTACCCAGATTTTAGAGAATCGGCACAAAATCACAAAACAATAACATCATGTAAACATGGCCTAATTATAACAATCAGGAGATGCGGGATCGCTGATTAAAGCTCCACTTTCCATTGTTTCTCCAACAAACATATAATAAATGAACTGCATTTAGAAGAAATATCAATTTTACAGGCTCTCAAGGATAACTGACACATTATTAAGGAACATCATTAAGTGGTAATTATAATATTTATGATAAAGTAGCCCGCTAACTGTGAGAATAAATGGCATTACCGACAGCAGAGCGTCACTTGCAATGTGTTTAGAACTAAAATGTGAAATGGGAAAAAGTAGTGCAGGTGGCGAGGACTGAGGGGTCCAGAATATTTTAGATTAAATACAATAGGTAAAATGATTTATCCAGCTAGAAACGACTCTGCCCCATAATATTTTTTTAACGTCTTCTATATTTTAGTACTTGATTGAGCTGAACCTAAAATAGTGCAGGACGACTACAGTATTACTTTCTATAAAAATACATCTATACTTTTTATGCATTATTATGGACAATGGGTCCTGATTTGTGTTCCTCTATCTGATGTCAGCCTGAAAGGAGCTGCATTGACTAAGGTTCATAGGCCATCTATCGAGCACTTGTACGGGGCTATTAGCATCTTAAGATCATTTATTAATCTTCTTCAAGCAAGGAGTGGATCTGAGTAGTTTAACACCGGAGTTTATCAGGCATCATTAAAATCAAGGGTAAATACAGATGGGTACATATATTTTTCCTACATTTTAAAATTTATAGCTCTTGGTGTTGGTAAACTTGTGAGCTAGAAAGTATAACTTGTAAATGGAGCGTTTTATTTCAGTTTCAGACTAATAACATGCAGATTTGATTTTTAGTTAATTTGCAATTCATCTGCTCTCCACAATGGCTGCTGCTGCAGAATATTCTGGTAGTAGCTTGTATGAAACCAAGAACCAGCTCTTGTATGTTGACGACATCTCTGCTTCACATTCCAATTTTCTCTTGGCCAAGAATGAAAATAGTTAATGGACATGTCAAGATAAAAAAAAACATCCAAACAAAATGGTTGTACCAACTGGAAAACTCAAAAACCCAACTGTCTTGATAGTTGAGGGAATCACCAGTTAGGACTACCCATTTAAGTTTAAAGCAGAGTTGTACGCTAATTATGCTAAGTACTTAAGGCCGCTTTACATGCTGCGACATCGCTCTCGATGTCGCTAGTGATCACACCTGCCCAGGTCGTTTGTGCGTCACGGGCAAATCGCTGCCCGTGGCGAACAATGTCGGTAGTGCGCGTCACACGCATTTACCATCCTAACAACGTCGCTGTGGCCGGCGAATAACCTCTTTTCTAAGGGGGCGGTTCGTGCGGCGTCACAGCGACGTCACACAGCGGGTCACCAATAGAAGCGGAGGGGCAGAGAGCAGACGCATAAACGTCACTCCCACCTTGTTACCGGAGAACGCATGAAAGCTGTTGTTCGTCATTCCTGTGGTGTCACACATAGCGATGTGTGCTGCCTCAGGAATGACAAGCAACCTGCGTCCAGAACGAGCAACGATATTTTGAAAATGAACGATGTGTCAACAATCAACGATTTGGTGAGTATTTGGGATTGTTAGCGGTCGCTCGTACGTGTCACACGCAATGACGTCACTAACGAGGCCGGATGTGCATCACGAATTCCGTGACCCCAGCGACATCTCGTTAGTGATGTCGTTGCGTGTAAAGGGGCCTTTAGTGTTCGAGATTTGTTAAAGTAGTGGCAAAAATAAGTTATACTGGATGAAGAAAATTTAATTGTATTCCTGGGAACTGGAGAACCTGGAAGATATCAAATAAGTGCAAGAATAATACAACATATAAGACGAAGTTGCCTTGATCAAATTCAAACACAAGACCTCAGTGACACAAAGTGAAAGAAACATTGAAAAACCAGAGGTGGTACTTTTTATTCTCTCACCAGGGTTATTAAAGGAAATGTATCACAACTCATGATTTCAATCTCTTATGATGTGAAAGCCTCAGCTCTAAACTATGCATGCTCAGTTCTCAGATGTAGGTGGAGTTTGGGAGCATTGCTCTGGGCTACTATTTTACTTTTTCTTTGGTAGTTACTGTGATCAGAGCAGAACAGTCATATATTTAGCAACTATGGTGCTTAGATCACAATGATCATCAGTGAACGATGACAAGTCAGAAGTAGTGACTTCATCCAATGGTGAGAACAAGTGAGTGGCTGAGGTCACCGCCTCAGACCTAGTGTCCAAACCTACTCAACAGTAAATTCTGTGATCAGAATGCAGCAGCCGGCAATGATATAACTGCTTCACTCTGATCACTCTAATGGCTGGTGACGGGTGATGGGTGACCAGGGCTGTTGTTGAGAAGTGCAAACTGCACATTTCAACTAACAGATTCTATGCTATGTTATAGCATTAGCTATTCTGTGCTATGTTATAGCTATTATATATATTATGCTTATCTACGAATCAAGATTTCTCAGGAGCAGCTACTACTAAGAGTAGCTGAGAAACCTAATAACAAAGAACTAGGTGTTAGAGGGAGGTTGTAGTTTGTAAAGAACCCATGTGTTTTTTTTCATCCTATGTAACTATTCAATACTTTAATGTCATAACGTAATGTATGAGAGGATCAGTCTATTAAAACAGGGCATCATCATAATTTGGAAATGAACCAAGGTGGCTGCAATCTAACTCTTGTCCTCTACTTGACCCCTATGCAGCTGACCCCCTCCTTTGGGAAACAAGTAATTAAAGAGCTATCAAATATGAGCCCAGCCACAGCTTGAATTCACAAGAATGTGGAGAAGGGCAGATTTACAACCAGTAGAGATAAGAACAGCAGTTGAACAGAATACTAGCAGAGAAACTGAAATCCATTGTTTCCTATTATTGAAATTATGAATTCAGGTTTTACTAACTACATCAATATAATAGGAAAGTCATATTTTCGGAAATGTGTTGAAATCGCGAACACAAAGCATGGTTATGCATTGCTGGGCGATGGTTGGAGGCCCACCAAATGAATATTGGCAAAATAGGAAACATAGGAGAGATATTGTTATCCATCTATGAACAGATAAAATCATGATAGGATAGATGATAATATCTCTTGCCTGGGACCTTCAGGGGCGAAGATAAAATAAAAGATGGTGATCTCATAAAATTCTAAAGGGCTGAGCACATCCCACAAATAGCCCCCACATGAGTTCACCAACGGGTGGTAGGTGGAGGTGAATGTTCGTTAATAAATTCAAACGTTTGAATTTACTACTTGTTCAATACCAGGAAAGTAGATTGCTGTTCAAGATTATTCTACTTTCCATTTGAGTCCTTCCCTCTATAAATCAGGAACCATTGCAGTGACAGCAGGTTTAGTAATTTTGTTTTGTTTATCCCTTTTTAGTTTATCTAATTGTGCAGTGGGGAAAATATATATTTGATACACTGCTGATTTTGCAGGTTTTCCCATCTACAAAGAAGGCAGAGGTCTGTAATTTTTATCATGGGTACACTTCAACTGTGACAGACAGAATCTCCCCAAAATTCCTGAAAATTACATTGTATGATTTTTAAATAATTAATTTGCATTTTCTTGCTTGAAATAAGTATTTAATACAATAGAAAAACAGAATCTTTGGCTAGACCTCAAAAGAGCAGTGTATGCAAGACGACCCAGAAATCTCACAAAACTGGAAGACTTTTCCAGAGAGAATAGATGAAAATCCCTCAAACAAGAATTGAAAGACTATTGGTTGGCTATAACAAGCATTTACAAGCTGTTATACATGCCAAAGTGGGTGCTAGTAGATATTAACCATGCAGGGTGCCTAAACTTTTGCATCAGCCTATTTCACATTTGTAATTTTTAAAATGTAGAAAATCAATATTATTCTTTACTTTTGCCTAAAATACAAAACATTTAATCACCAACTTGCCTAACTGTTCACAATAACAGTATTTTTGACCAGGGGTGGCCAAACTTTTACATGCCACTGTATATGTATGTATGTACTGTATGTGTGTGCGTGTATGTATGTGTACATATATATATATATATACATATATATATATATATATATATATATATATATATATATATATATATATATATATATACTGTATGTATGTGTATGTGTATTAGCACATTATACACATATACTGTATATATATTGTATATAATGTGTGTTTGTGTGTGTATGTACATATGCCTATACATATGGGTGAGGCCAGAAGTTTACGTACACTGTCTGAAAAAACATATATGCATGTTTCTCATGTTTCTATCTGACATGAAGATACAATAATTAAAGAAAAAATAATGACAACCCTGCTCGTGAGAGCTTACAATCTATAGTACAATGAGGTGGAGGTAACACAAGGTACAGGTGCTTATATACAACATTGGTCCGGCCTTCTCAAAGAAATGGGGGACAGTTACAGGCTGCATGAGCCAGTCACCAGCCAATCTTTGTAACTCTTTTGGAGCAGTGCAGTTTGATGGAGAATTATGTTCTGAGAAATAGTGGAGGTGTTCTATATAAACTGATTTGATTAGAGAAGGTGATAGGCCACCCTAAAAAGATGTGTTTTTAGGGAGCGTCTGAAGCTGTGCAAGTTATAATTCATCCTAATTTCTTGAGGTATAAACATAGCAACAAAAAGAGGAAAATATCCTCCAAAAATTAAGTATTACTTACAGCAAGATGGGCTGCAGTGTGTACATCGCCCTGGCCAAAAACTAGTACTCTACCAGGATACAGCTAAACCTCCACTAAAGTGGAAGCATCACAGGTGCAGGAGGAGCAAATCACGCACACACCTCCATGGAATGGAGGAGGGCGATTGCTAGATGATAAAACTGCACACAAGTGGCTTGCATAGAGCGCTGTTCACATATGCAGATAACACAGTCACAAACCCGCAGCCTATTAGGTGACGCCCATACTATTAGATCAGGCGGGCTACCAAGCCGTACCCCACTGTGTATCATGCACGGACAGACACTCTACAGTGCAAGGCCCAACAGAAAGGGGCCTGGCTGTATCCTGTACAAAAAAATAATATGAGGTTTTTGTTGGTATTTATGGCCATAAAAATGTAAGCCTACAACCCGCGTCACGGAACCTCATGCTTGTTGGGCCTTGCACTGTAGAGTGTCTGTCCGTGCATGATACACAGTGGGGTACGGCTTGGCAGCCCGCCTGATCTAATAGTATGGGCGTCACCTAATAGGCTGCGGGTTTGTGACTGTGTTATCTACATATGTGAACAGCGCTCTATGCAAGCCACTAGTGTGCAGTTTTATTATCTAGCAATCGCCCTCCTCCATTCCATGGAGGTGTGTGCGTGATTTGCTCCTCCTGCACCTGTGACGCTTCCACTTTAGTGGGGGTTTAGCTGTATCCTGCTAGAGTACTAGTTTTTGGCCAGGGCGACGTACACACTGCAGCCCTTCTTGCTGTAAGTAATACTTAATTTTTGAAGGATATTTTCCTCATTTTGTTGCTATGTTTATATTTAGTGTAGGGACCTACAAGCATGAGGTTCCGTGACGCGGGTTGTAGGCTTACGTTTGTATATAGTCGATAATTGTTTGCGAAGTATAGAGAAAAGGTAGAATAATAGACAGAGATGATGGTAGATATGAAGGGGGGTACCATGGAGAGCTTTGTTCGTGAGCACTCCATGGCTGCCATCTGGGTCATGCCGCTCATCTCATATTCACTTGTATAGGAGTTGAGCTGCAGTACCCTAGCAGGCACTAAACTATGGTGCCATGCTGTGATGACTCTTGTGCTGTGGCTACATCCAGCTGGAGCAAGTAACAGCTGATCAGCGGGGATACCGATCTGGTATTGATGACCTATCCTCTGAATCAGTCAGCAGTATCTTGACATATGGACAAACCTTTCTAAGTAGTATTTCATGAGCGTTGCAGGAAATTAATGATACATAAATTTATTACTTTTTTATATGCGTTTCAGTCATAATTTTCCTTTTCAGAAATCCCGAACAAATATCTATTATTTCCTTTAAAATCACTTTTCATTTTTTCTCTCCCCACGGATAAGTTGTTGGTTACTGTTATTATGCTAGAGGCAGATTTATCACAAACACCATCTGCCATAACCAAGGAATTTCAGTTTTCACAAACAGAATTTAAAACATTCAGGGCCTCTTTCCAGCGAGCGTACAATAGGAAAGCTTGTCACCTTCATTCGCTCCTCTTGCAGTAAAGGATTTACTACCCATGTACCAATTGTGGAGACTTAGAAATGGATCTTCAGACGCTTTCATCAAATGAAGTGCACATTTGTATAGCAATAAATAAGAACAATCTAATGAAGGAAACGTGTTTGCTCCAATAAAATAGGAGTCTATGGCAACAAAATGATTGTTTCCGAATAAAGGAAATCTGGTCCGCGAGTTGGAAAATTTATTGGATGAGCTTCACATTTTTTTCTGTACAGATAAACATTGTTGTTATACTCAGTGTAGAAATAATCGATTTTTTTATTTCAGGGAAAACAAGTGCTTGATCATATTAATAGAAAACATGATTCTCATTGTAAATCAATCTGCTTTTACATGGCAATTCTTATTGGAACGTGGAACTTATGATGCATCTCTACTATGAATGGGTTTTTTTTAGCAAAAGCCGTGTGTGTAAACATATAATTATATATAGATACTGTAAATATAGACATTTACATAGATTATATGAGTAATGATAGAGAAATTAGGAACTCCTTCCACTTCCTGTTGATCTGAGATTTCTACTTCCTGGTCCATTTCGGCACACAGGAAATGCCGTCAATGCCACAACTCAAAACACTGGCCAAGCCAATGATTGGCAGAGCAGGCATTTTCTAGAGTTTTCTAGATGCCAACACCCAGGAAGATGGTATGACCAGAGACGGTCCCTGGCAGTATCAAAGTTGCAGGAGATTGTTGAAGTGAATGTTCCTTCTTCTCTATTTTCTTTTTTTTCACTTCTTTATGAAATATTGGGAAAAATATTGGACAACCCTTTATTCTTTTTTCCTTTATTGGGATTTTATCTTATTTTCCTCTTTTGGATATTCTTGAAGCATGAAGAATATATACCCCTATGCATTGGTCTGAAAAAAAAATCATTGAGAGATTAATAATAATTTTATACAGTATAGCAATAATATTCCACAGCACTTTCAATTGAGCAGGGAGATGTACAGACAATAAAGACATTACAATATAACACACAGTTCTACATTTCCTCCTCGCAATCTCGCAATGTAGAAGGAAGGGGGGTGTCGCCCAGGGTTATGGGGTACTTTGTCCCAGGCGGTGTACAACTGGGGAATGTCACTTTGTTGGCCGTTGCCCGGGCCCGTGCCCTTGGTCCTTTTTGAAAAGGGGAATATTTACAGGGGATTAGAATAATGTTCACACGTGATGCCAGTTGCGGTTTTGCGGCTATGTAGATGGAGCCGCTGCTGCACAATGTCCACTACTGGGGCTGGTGTTAATGGCAGCTTGGATGTTAGGCCCTCTGCAAGCAGGGCGAGGCCCAAGAGGGTAGGTGATGTGACGGGTGTCGGAAGAAGATAGTCCACACAAAGGGTTCAGTGCAACTGGTTCTTAACCCACTTTCTGGTGGTAACTGGTCACCCGAAGCCGGCTGGTTTCACCTTCAGGTCCCCTTAGTCCCAGTGCCAGTTTAGTAATCTGGTGCCTTCTTCCCCTGCACCTGTCTCTGGTTGGTGGGTCCCCATGGCATAGAGCAGGTGGGGGTCCTCATCTGGTGGTCTTCCACTGCAGTACGTATGATGGTAGTGTGAACCCTGTGGGCTTGGAGTCTCAGGTCCTGTCCCTGGTTCTCCCTTTGCTACTGAGTCCTAGACTTCAAGGCCAGTGAGGTCCTTGATGGTCCCCTCACTGTGAAGGTGTTATCAGGCCTGCCTGGAGCTTCTGCCTGACCTAGGGTCATGTACCCCGTTGATCCGTAGTTCCGGGAGTACTCCACCGTACTCGCCGGCAACTAACCTCCTGGACACTAGGTTACTGTTCACTCCCAGGCAGTGCGTCTGCTCAAGTCCACTCTCACTGCTAGACCTTGACTAATAATAATAATAATAATAATAATGTATTCATTTATTTAGCGCTGTTAATTCCACAGTGCTTTACATACAATTGCAACACTGTCCCCATTGGGGCTCACAATCTAGGTTCCCTGAGAGTATGTCTTTGGAGTGTGGGAGGAAACTGGAGTGCCCGGAGGAAACCCATGCAAACACGGGGAGAACATACAAACTCCTTGCAGATGGTGTCCTTAGTGGGATTTGAACCCAGGACCCCAGCGCTGCAAGGCTGCAGTGCTAACCACTGAGCCACCGTGCCGCTCACTAACTACTCTCCTCTTGACTGTCCACTGTCAACTAATGGACTGGACTGGCTCCACCTATAGGCGGCCATCCATTGGTCCGACCCTAGCCTTGTACCATTCTATGGGGGATTGTTGGGGAAAACTGGGATTACCTGGAGTGCTTGTGTGTTACCGGCACTGGTCTTCTGGGTCCCTAGGGGGTAGGCCCTGCATCCCGGTGAGGATGCAGTACCTTGTAGATCCCTGATGGCTTCAGGGGCACTACAGGGGCACAATGGGTAGAATGTGCTTGTCATTTATGGTCAAACCATCATTATTATAACTAGGGGATTACAAATAGAGCTGCATGATCTGGTCATCAGCCAGTATCTGTCTAAATACAGTTATGACGTGCTACTTTATGCATGGAGGATGTGGACTCTCAGAGGAATAGGAGTAGCCAGATCCTGAGGACATTTTTAGAAAGATGGAATATAGGAAAGTTACACTAATGAAGTGAGGTGGTAGTTCTGTCTAAAGAGCTAAAGAGATGTGTTTTTAAAAGACGCTTAAGAATAGGTATTAATCGGATTGTCCATTGCAGTGAATTGCAGAAAACTGCTGCAGCATGAGAGAAGTTTTGGAGACAGAAATGGGAGGTTCAGATTATAGAGGATGGTAGTCTTAGATGAGTTGCAGAATGGAGAGCACAGGTAGGTTGATTTATATAGATGAGAGAGGAAATGTTTGGTGATGCAGAACTGTGGAGAGCTTTGTGGGTGAGAGCAATAAGTTAATATTGCACTCTGTAGTTGATTGGTAACCAATGGAATGACTGGCACAAGGTGAAGGCATCGGTATAGCAACTGGATAGAAAAAGGGTCTTGACAGCTGTATTGATGATGGATTGGCGAGGAAAAAGTTTGGTTAAAGGGAGACCAATCAGAAGAGGGTTGACTAATCCAGACCAGAATGAGTAGAAGCAACAGTAAGAGGTTTTGCAATTTCAAAAATGAGAAAATGTTAGATTCTGGTGACATGAAAGTGAAGGAATATGACCCTGAGATAGCAAGCATGCTGCTGGGGAGTTATGATTGTTATATCCATTTTTTATTCCAGTCATGGACAATACAAGTGTATGCATCTGTAAAAATCTTGGACAGCACCGAGATGCATTCCATGTGCTATCCTTATGCTGTTTGTTTTTAACGTTGTAATGGGTACAAGAAAAATTGCTCATGGTGAAAATTGACATACTAACCAGACATTGAAGAGAATCTGATCCAGTGCATAGATAAAAATATTTGAGGCTCAGTGGTTAGCTCTCCTGCCTTGTATGGCTGGTGTTTTAGTTTCAGAGCCATGGGTGGCAAATTGTCAGTAGGGGCAAGCATTGAGATGGAGGGGTGGGGGTAGCAGCGGCACAGGTGCTAAACCATGCAGACACAAAACTTCACAAAATTATAAAGCGCTTAGTATAGTGATTGTACTAAGCTCTTTGTCATCTCAGTCGATGCCTTTTCAGAGTTGCGCAACATGATGGTCTTCTGGACTGCTGTGCTGCTTCACTGGCAGCAAAGATACTATATAACTATGCAGCTCTTAGTATATTGAGGTTTAAGGCCTCCACACACATTAAACTAATGTTAGACAAACAGTATGGCAAAATCTCTGTGTTTGAGGGAACCAGTCAACTGATCATCATGGGTGATGTTGATTGGGCATGTCTGATTTGAGACTACCGATGTTTTTGTTCTCCTGGATATGAATCACTGTAAGAGATGTTTGTCGGTGGCTGTGCTTAGATATGTAAGCGCTCCTGTTTATGGGAGATATGGCTGTTGGATGAATGATCAGTCAAAGTATCATTTGGCCAAAGGCCATAGACTTTGAATAGAGCGGCAGGGCACATGCACACAACCACTCAGCTTCAGAAGTCCCCCTTTCTGATGATAGGTTGTTGGTATATAATTAAACATTTTTGTACCTTTTAAGGAACCCTGTCTGCAGAAGTGGATGAAAAGACTTCTTTTTACTGGTAATTTGTTTCAATTTTTGTTAAAATGTCAAGTGCCTTTATACAGATCATAGCTCAAATATCAGCAAAACCTCCAACTTTTCTGATATTGATGGACATTCACGAGACCTGGTATGCAAGTTACATTGTTGCCACTGGTAACCAACGCCATAACAGATTACTGTAGGCAACATCTCCACCTGAGGTCTCGCACATGAAACCAGCAGCTTCTGTAATGATCTGCACTGAGAGGCACTAAGTATTTAAGGCACCCTCCCATTAGGAGAAGTGCCTATGCAACACCTTCAGTTAGTCAATGTCCTGTCTATCTAGCTAGTTGTCAGGTCCCGTTATCCCTGTGTCCATCACTTAAACCTGAAACCGCCTTCCCATACCTACCTATCCCTGCCCTTTCTGTACCTGTCTGCTTGTTGGCCTCAGTCATCCCACCTGTACCTGCCTGCACCTGTGCCTATATCTGTGTCCATCTCCTGTCCTGGGGGTCAGCTGGCACAGTCCCGGTCACTGCCCTGAGAGTGGTACCTGGCATCCGCCTTACTGTAGGCACTTAGTTAAGCCCCTACCACTAAAGGCTAATCCCGGGGCCCACCTGTTGTCGAGTGGGTCCAATAACCCGCTTGCTGCCCTTACACTGGCCGCCAGCGTTACAATATCGCTCCCATATGTGAACTCAATAGATGCTGGTCACACAGGTCTTAGAAAACCAGTGTTACATAACATTCCCCAATCTCCTGATTTCTAAACCAGTACAATAGCATTTGAGAGAATGGACTCTCTTCTATATCTGTGCTACAGTTATATCAAGGCTTATGAAATATTAAGTAATTACACATCTATTATCACTCCTCACCCATTAGCTAATATGCTTTAGTTTATTCTTTGTTGTGTAAAGTATCTGATTGTTACATACTGATGCTTTACTTGTAATATGCATTAAGAGGCTCCATTAAGAATGATTAGTTTGGGGTCCCATTGACCTAAAATCATTGATAACAGTCATCACAGATAAATAAGGACATTAGCGAAAATGCATCATAACAGCATTGGCTTTTTGTCTATGTCTTTAGGGGGAAGGATGCAACTGACTGTAATGGTAATGAGGCATCTTTTCTACTATTAGAAAATAATATTCACATGCTCCCAGGGTATTTGTAATGTGCTTGATTCATTAGAGCACATTTGGTTTCTACAATTAGCATTAATCATTTATTTAGCAATTGTCATGAAAGATATAAAGTTAAGTAGCAAGAGACATCAGAAATTCTTTGGATCTTCAGTCGATGTTCTTTTGACTTTTATTTTCTCAACAGGAACAATTAGATGTTGAATCGCGGCATTTAATATTTTAAAGGAATCTCAGTGAAGCGGCCTTCACCGTAGCATTCAGATCAGTCTTTTTAAAAGTATTGACACTGCGAGTGTGAAAGCACCACTCCAGCTTTTTTATTTTTTTTTTATTTTACCACTGGAGTAGGGCTTTAAATCTAAGTCCACTGATCCTGGTCTCATACTCAGTCTCCGGCAGCCTCACCTTCTATCATTGCCTCTCCAGCAATTTGCGACCTGCCAGCAGCTTCTATGTTTCTTGGAACGAGCTGGAGGTCACAACTCAATACAAGTGTATGAGTGCCTTGTTCTGGCCTTGTTTGGACTCTCATAGACTTGTATTGACAGCTTCTGATGTCACTTCTGACTTCTAGCTGTCACGGTTTCACCTCCAAGTCCACATGGCTAGGGGGCAGAGCCTTCTCCTGGGCCTCACTTCCGGAGCTTGGATGCTTTAAAAACTGACATCTCCGGTGAACCAGCGCTGGCTAAAAGCTTAGCGCTGCTTTGCCTGTGATTGCTGATCCTGTAAGTGTTATCCTGATCCGTCTGCTCCTGTGCCCTCGTGCCCTGTCTGTGTTCTGTCCCTTGTTGTCTCTCCATTCATCTGTCCCCTCTCCTGCCTCCCCACTCATTTGCTTCCTCTGGTACTGACCTTGGCTTGACCTCAACTCCGCTTCTGCTCGTTCCTCTGGTCCTCCTTCTGCCCGTACTGTGTTTGACCCAGCCTGCCTGACCATTCCTCACACCCCCCGCAGCTCTGCTCCCCAGCTGTGCTGTGAGGCAGTGTACGAGTACACACTGTGCATCCACTTCCTGGTTCTTGTTGCTCCGTGTAGTGTCTTTTACCGCAGAGCTCCAGCTCCCCCTGGTGGCAGCTTGACACTAGCCGGTCAGAAGCTGCAGTCACAAAATGGTGTCATGAGACTGGTGCGACTTTATTAAAAAGATGAAGCTGCTGGAGGGTGACCGGAGGGTGAATAGAAGATCTGGGGCAGGAGATTTAGATTTAGAGCATCACTCCAGTACTGAAAAAAAATGCTAAAGTGTTTCTTTAAGAAGATCTTGTTGTGATACCAAAAACGAAGCAGGGTACAGGGCTGAATTTGGGGATGCGAAATTCCATAGAAAACACTGAATAACCTCTATCTACCACCTTGAGGTTTAGTCATGAAGACAGTCCATTCAGTGATAAACGTGCTGGTGAGCAATTGCGCATCCTGGGTCCAGCATCTGCCAACCTAAACAACCAGCTGCCACTGTCTGAGAACAATCTTTACATTTTACTTTCCCCTCCACATGGGAAATGTATTATCATATGTCAGCCATTCATGTGTTCCTTACTGAATGTCCCCTCATTGTTCTTAGTTGAACCCCTAATACCAACTACTAGGTCAGCATATCCCAAATATCTACTCCTCACATTAAAGGGGTTGTCCACTACTTTTACATTGATGGACTATCCTTAGGATAAGTCATCAATGTCTAATCGGCCAGGGTCCAACACCCCGCCGATCAGCTGTTGTCTGTGCTGGTGGGAGTAGACAAGCAGAAATGCTCAGTTCCGTAGCTGCTTCGTCTTCTGATAGCGGTCACAGCTGGGTACTGCACGTCTGCCTCTTATTGATGTGAATAGGAGATGGATGTGCAGTACCTGGATGCGGCCACAATCATCAGTTGACAGGGCAGCTCCAGAACTGAGCATTTCCACCTGCCTGCTGCCACCGCTACTGCTGACAACAGCTGATTGGTGGGGTCAGACATTGACATCCTAAGGATAGGCCATCGATGTAAAAGTAGGGGACAACCTTTGTAATTATGCTTTTGCAATAAAATCATATTCCATATGAAAACAAAAAACTTTGCCTATGGTGGGAAATTATCGGAGGTGTTTAGTAAAGCTGTGTGTGCCAAATTTCTTGTGCATTTTGAGTGTTCTAATGTGTAACATAAAATTGACATGACTTACTGTGTGACAATATATGTAAAATAATTGGCACACATGAAGCCATTCAATAGGCAGTGTAAATTTACAAGTATCTAAAGACATGCTAGGTCTATCATCTAGCATGAGCCACTGTGACAAATTTGCTGCATTTTAGAATGGTCTAGTAGAAGTTTATGTCGCGGGTGGAGGGGACGCGCTCGCCACGCTCGGGTCCGGGGCATCTGCTGCTGCTGCTCAGTGGCTCGAGCGGTGGGCCAGACCCGGGGACTCGAGCAGTGCTCCTCACCCATGAGTGAAAAGGGATAGTTTGGGTGGGGGAGATTGTTCGTGACACCACCCACGGGACGTGGTGATGATGGCACCACCGCTGCTGGTGACGGGGATCCCGGGAGAGATGGTAGGGAGCAGCTAGGACGTTGTCCCCTCCGTGGGTAGGGGGTTGGTGATCCCAGGGCCCGGTGGTGGAACGGGGAGGCTGGATGGCTGGGGGTGCAGGGTTGCAGGGACAGCGCGGCGCGGTGCCGGACGGCACTGGTGTACTCACTCAGACAATCAATGACAGAGTCTCTGGTAAACTAAAACGGCCGGATGTACGGGTCCCGCAGCCGGCTGCAGTGTTGGTGTGCTCTCCCCGGATGGCTGATGGTGGCTGTCTTTCCCTGCACCTGTTAGAATGTTCTGACTCCTGTGGTTGCCCACCGGTAGTCCGCTCCCCGGCGTATAGGTGCCGTAGGAGCCCATTTTGCCCGCAGGCGCTGGCCCTTGGATCTCTAGTCTGTGGCGGTGGCTGTATATCCTCTCGGTGTGGACTGTTGCCGTCTGTCGGGTTTTGGTTGTTGGGAAACCCCTGGGGTTCCTGTCACACTCGGATTTGACTATTGTCGGTGGCTCCAAGCCTGGTCGGGGTCCGATGGCCCTGCCTATGTGCTTAGCTTCACGCTCCCCGGTTCGGTACCGGTGGGCCACCGCCCATCCCCGGTCCTACGGCTCTGCAGAGTTCCACTAACTCCTGCAGATGGCCACCACCACCTGCCAACCTTGCTGTCAGTGCCTGGGCTCCGACCCAGACACTTGCAGTTTCTGACCTCTCACTTTCACCTCCTAAACTCATCTACTGCTTTTCCCGCCTCCAGGCCTGTGAACTCCTCGGTGGGTGGGGAAAACCGCCTGGCTTTGCCCCACCTGGTGTGGACATCAGACCCTGGAGGGAGGCAACAAGGGTTTTTGGTTGACTGTTGTAACTGTCTAGGGTGGGGGGTGTGTATGTTGGTATGTATGTGACTACCTGGCTAGTCCAGGGCGTCACATTTATGCTGTTGGAAATTAGATAGGATTGGTAAATCGACCTCACTGTGTGTTGGCAAAAAACACTAAGGAAAATGGCAATGCCCACTAATCAGATTTTTGAGGCTCCCAGTACATGAGAGGACTCAGTTGAAGTCGACAGTTTAATGTGTATGGTGTCCTCCAAACTCTCCCCCAACAAATGATATTTGGGGGAAAGCATGTCCAACCTTTCTCTTGCTCTCAATGAGATAACTCAGAAAATATTACTACTATATAAGATATTGCCACTGGGGTCATTAAAAAAGCGTATATTAGAAAATTAGTTTTTTACCTCAATTATTAAAATATAAAATATTCTTTATTACAAAAAACATCTCAACCAAATTGTGACACACAATATTAAAACATGCAAGCCTTAGAACAAAATTGTTAGTATGCTATGAGTGGAAGTACTATCTTCCCCTATCACAAGCTACCATAGATCCTGCCTGCCACCGGAGGCACCCCTACTGTTATGCAGGTTCCCCACTCCACGGTGGCTCTCCCTTTCTTGCCCTAGTTAGCCTTATATCTAAATATACCAAAAGAAAGGTCTAGTCTAAGACATATATCAGATAAACCCCCTTAGACCAAGTAATACAAAAGGCATAATCATGTACTACAAGAGAAGACGTTTTTCTTAACAAACTTAAACACCATAAACTCATATGAGACTTTTTTGTATCCTTTAGTCATATTGGACTTCCAGATGCCAGACAGTCTCATATCAAAATGGGCTGTGGAGTACTGGGTATCGCTATGAATCAAGGCAGAAAAGTACATCCTTTTGGGACTTAAATGATAAAAGCCCACAGTCTATTATGAAGAGACCACTTTCATATGTCTAAGGACACAAATATTGTGGGTCTCACTGAGGAATTGTTTTATAACAGAGAGTGGTAGATAGGGATGTCAAACCGCGCCACTGACTCAGCCGATCCAGGAGATTATGGATTGATGTTGCTTTTATTCATTACACAGATCAAGTCAACGCGTTTCGGGGGTCGCAGCCCCCTTCATCAGGACAGACTGGCAAGCAAAACAAATCAGATTTGTTTTGCTTGCCAGTCTGTCCTGATGAAGGGGGCTGCGACCCCCAAAACGCGTTGACTTGATCTGTGTAATGAATAAAAGCAACATCAATCCATAATCTCCTGGATCGGCTGAGTCAGTGGCGCGGTTTGACATCCCTATCTACCACTCTCTGTTATCTGCCATTTTGGGTCCGCTGCCGTGGCTTGGATTCTTAACATGCTGTTATAGGCGTTGTGACTCTCACAACCCCTATAGGTGAGTAAGTCCACCCTCCGTGTTTTTCCCCCCATTTTTCTGGGGTAAGACCCTATTGCGCTTCTCTTCCACAGTGCTTCCTCTGAGGAATTGTTTTGGAAGCCTCCTGAGGAACCTAGCAATCCCAGGGGAAATGCGCGAAGCAGATTACAAAGGGAAATCGATCAATGTCTGATCAGTGGGGTGGGACACCCATTACCACTGCCAATCAGCTGTTCACAGTGCCGCCGCCAGCCGGAACTACTCCCTTGCGGAGCTCCACATGTCCATTTACTGTGATCTTGGCTGGGCATTACATATCTTACCCTTAATTGAATCATTAAGGAGTGGATATGCAATACCCAGCTCTGGTCCCGATACAGTTAATGGAGCTGTTCAGCTTTGAAACTGAGTAGTTCAGGCCGACAGTGGCAGTATCGAGAACATCTGATCAATGGTGGTGCCGGTTTTCTCACCTCCACCGATCAGACTATTGTGACCTATCTTGAGGCCAAGCCAATAATGTTAAAGTGCTGGTCAACTCCTTTAACATATCCTTAAATCTTTTTTCCTATTAGGTCAACCTGTTTATCATATATTCAATTAAAGCATAAGGACAATATAGGGGAAATGCCCAAGTCACAGCCCCTTTTCTTAAACTTTCTATTAAGTTTCTCCCTCAGTTGCAAAAAAAACCCCATTGCACTCCTTCCCCAGATCCACTGGCGAGTCTCCGCCACTATTCCCTGTGTCTGTGACGTCACCTTGACCGCGTGGCAGCCAATCCGTGAGCTCAGTGGCTCTTCTAGTATAAACTGAACACCGCCTTTAGAGCTGCTGAGCTCACTGATTGGCTGCTGTACTGTCAATTTTTCGCAACGTCACACTGGGAGCAGCAACGGGGACTGGTAGACATGGTGAACATGAGTATAGTGGAGTTTGCAATTATTATAGAAAACTGTAGCCAGGGTAGAAACTTAATTGATATGGAACAACCCTGTTTAATTCTTAAGACAACCATTTATACAGTCGGCCTTTCATAGTATATATATCACATGACATACCGTATGTCCCTTTCACAGTCCGTCTTCACACAATTGTAGAATGCTTTCATTATTTTGGCAAAAGTGGCCACTTATACCCCAAAAATAGCTTCAGACTTATTTTCATGTATTTTTGATAATATAAACAAATGGGGGTTTACCCAGTTAGACAATTGCATATACAAATACATTACATTGTTAAATAATTGACAACGACAGAAAAAGAACAAGTATTCATGGTTTTTCTACTATAATTATACCATGAATGGTAAAGTGAAGCAGAAGCTAATTGTACGAATCTCCAAAGGAGCTCGCCATAATGAAGGTTTGAAGTTTTCTATTGTTTCATTGATTGCTTTGTTGTAGTTTTTGTATCTGGCTTATTTAAATGTACATAACTTTGCATCAAAGATAAGTTCACCATCCTCTTGTGTTAAGAGTTAAGGGGCCTTGAATTCCTTTGAACTTGCCATTTCTTCCTACTGTTCCATGCTCGAATACCTGCTACTCAAGGAAAAAATAATCTTGCAGATTTCTAGAAGAGAAAATTGTGGCTAGTTAATGTCACAAGCAATATGTCTGCTTTGTATAACTTGTCGCTGCCAATTAATGGGACATACATTCCACACGCTCATCCCACGGCGGAATATATTGGCAATTTACAAATGGATGGCTAACAATTATTCTAAAAGGAGATGGCTCAGGAAATATTTCTTTTAAATTATGTAACTGTTCCGAATTAATTACTCCCTTAAATTACAAACATCTCCAGGAACGTTCATGAAGGCGTCCTGGTTGTGATTTATCAGATCCTAGTAAATAAGCCAGGAGGATCTCCTGAGAGGAATGGCTACGTGCTGGGTTTTTTTTCCCCCCTCCTATTTTATATTGTAACTTTATTTGAGTGTTTTTGGCACAGCATAAAAAGTTCAGAACATGAAAGATGGTCTTTAACTTTGCCAAAGGTTTGGATGATAAGACATAAGTATATCTGAAGCACAGTTCCTGTAGGGATATAGTCACATGTGGCAGATTTGTTGCAAAAATTTCTGTAACTAAAACTTTTTTTGTTTTGGTGGCAATCACATAGATTCAAGGAAATGGGACAGTTACAGAAATGTTTGCAATGAATGTAGGGAATATGAACTCACCCTTAGAGTACGTGCCCACGATGCAGCGTTTTGGGTGCATCATGTTTTTGCTGTGTCCAAAACACTGCATCGTACAGTACAAGCACAGTGGATGGGATTTGTAGAAATCCAATGCCCACTGTGCATGTACGGCCCGCAGCAAAAACTGACCTGCAGTGTGGCCTTCCGAGACGCAGGCATGTCAATTCTGTGCTGCGGAGTCGCAAGCGTTCTCTCTAGGTAGAAGACAAGTGAGATACTTCATCACCCAGAAACGTAATCGTGGTCACGGGCAGCTGTGGTCTCCTAGGTTCTGCTGAGGAGGAGACTCGTGGCCCTGCAAGTTAAGACCTGCCGCATCCAGGACGCAGCAGGTCCTGATCGTGGGCGCGTACCCTTATAGTTGCATGCATACGGTAGATAGGACCAGTGCTGACCCCATACTTAGAAAGAGCTGTAGCCATTACCAAGTAGTGGAAATGTAACAAACCTCCTATCTGCTTTTAGACATTCTTTACTGTAAGAGCAGTGAGACTATGGACCTTCCTGCACATGATGTTGTAATGGTTGATTCATTACTAAAGTCCTTGATGCCTTTCTTGAAAAAGTATAATATTACGGGCTATATGCACTAGATTCTGTGATGGTCGTTGATCCAAGGAACTAGTCTGATTGCCGTATGTGGAGTCAGGAAGGCATTTTCCTCCAATATAGGGCCTAGTGTCTGCCCATGGGTTTTTTTCCTTTCTCTGGATCAACATGTTAGGCTATGGGCTGAACTTGATGGACTTAAAGAGGTGGTTCCCTACTTTACAATAGTGACCACATCTCTGTAAAACTAATAGGGGAGGCTTTTTCTAAATACTTTAATCAGCCAATTCTGCCTGTGAGTGGCACTATTGCGGTCCGCTCATCCCCATGAAGTGACCCCACTGGGCTCCATGACCTCTGGGATCCGGTGATGTCAGGTCAACTTCCAATTGACCTGACATCACCGCGGCCGGCCCTAGTCTTCCTGAGTGACTGGGATGTGGGCGGCGTTTCACCGCTCGTCCCAGACCAGCATCGCTCCTGCTTGCGGCTCTCTGCAGTGAAGGAGAGAGGATGCATGAGATGCTGCGTTGTGATGCTGGGCTATGATGAGCGGTGAAACGCCTCCCACAGCCCAGTCACTTAGGCAGACTGGGGCAGGCCACAGTGATCTCAGGTCAACTGGAAGTTGATGTGACATCTATAGACCCCAGAGGTCACGGAGCCTGGGGGTCACTGCATGGGAATGAACAGTCTTCAATAACGCCACTCACAGGAAGAATTGACTGATCAAGGTATTCAGAAAAAGCCTTCCCTATCAGTTTTACAGGGATGTGGTCACTTCTGCAGATTAGTGAAGCACCCCTTTAAGCCTACTTTCAACCTTAAAAACTATGAAACTATGTTGACACAATGGTGTATGTATATGTATTTATCATACATTGTCATCCTACCTGGTGCCCTCTGTTTGCCACTTCCACTAAGAATGGCTTTCCATTTCTAGAGTCCTGACTCCTTGCTGACAGCTGCAGTGGCATGTGAAGTGCAATGGTAAGAATGGTGCACCGCACCTCTTATGTCTTTTCTATTCCACGGCACAGTATTGGAGGTGTGGTTTTGATTTGCCACTACATTCCCCATGCTACTGCCCATAATGAAGCAGAAGAAATGGAAAAGCCATTCTTGCGAACTGAGAGCATAAGGTATGAGTATGAGTGACTGCAAATGAGAAATGTATAGTCATTTTTCACTCCCTAGGTATAGGTGTGCTTTAATGCCTAGAGTGAGCAGCCATGGTCACCTGCATTGTGTAGAAGTTAATTATAGGTGGCTATATTGACCCGTAGAAAAAAATGTCCATCCAATAAGGTCACCATCACTCGTTGCAAAGAAGACAACCAAATACATTCAAGTGTAATTGCAGACAATATTCTTTAGAAAATATGAGGTCATTATAATTACCAGCTTCCACGGGAGGTAGTGAGCTCTCTATTAATGGAAAACTTCAATCGGAAGCTGGATAAACATATAGCTGGGATGATTTAGGAAAACCTTGCAGGAGGTTGGACCCAATGGCCTTAAGGCCCCTTCCAACAATACCATTCTATGATTCTATGAATAGAGAGTTGATACTGCAATGTTTTCCAGATTTCCCTTTTAGTTCTTTAATCATTATCTATTCTACCAAGTATATATTCACGTAGTACACCTCAGTGAAACACGGAATGTAATCAGAATACCCTTCCCAACCGCTGGGCCTACTGACCTAAAGAAACTGCCTCATATATGTCTACAAAGAAGTTAGTTGAGGTCAGAAGACCCATCGGTCAGTAGCTCAGGTCAGGAGACCTGGCAATGGAGCTGGATATTATGATTCAAGTATAGTCTATGTTTCACAGACATGTGAAAAAGATCTTGGGCTGCATTCTTGTATCCATATTTCACTGTCTTTGTGTAGACTGTGATTTTTGGATTGGCCGTGGGTATCCTGACCCCAACTCAATAGCCTAATATGCCTACAAGGCTGCAGGGTTCAGGTCAAATACTTGTAACATGAAACCATTAGTTTCCTGTGTGAAGATGCTCATTTTGGCCACCTTCCCATGTACATGGTATACACAAGACATAAACAGATGGAGTCTTCTGCCTAAAGCACTGTGTGTACTACATTATAGTTTTTAATGTCCATGAGATCTACTGCTAAGATCTTGAACTTCTTAAACGTAACCTTCAGTTCCTTTTTAACATATGGAAGTAGTGGCATGACTGTGTAGGCGCTTATCCCCCGAATAATGAAGAAACAATTTAGGAGAAATCCAGATGTACAAGTCGGGAGACATCTAGCATATAAAAGCAGAGTTAGAAGTTCACTTGGGGTGTGTTGGTGCACTTGGAAGAAACAGTCGTCCAAGTATGTTGACGCCCCCAGTGCTCTTCCAACTTGACTTCCATATGGCTTTTATGATAGATATCTACTAAAGCATCTCAGCTCTATAAAAATGGTAGAATTCTTCTTTTTTGTGTGTGGGGAGGTGGAGGAACATGAGCTTAAACGGCCATACCGCTAGTTCCATATGTAAAAACACGAGGACTAACTCCCTAAACTAAACTAAAACTTTCAGTGAAGTTCTCTTCATCTAAACAACCATTCCCTGCTCTCTCCAATCTGTTTACGAAGCTAAATATCAAATAAAAGAAATGTCACACATGAACAAAGGAAAAAGAACATTTTATTCTGAAAAGGTCACATTCTCAAAAGATAATTAAAGTCATCATTTCTTGGTGAGACTCGCTAGTTAAGTGTAACCCAGTTACGGTAGCGTCTTCCTCCAGTTAATGTGAATTGCTCTGGTAATTGAGCGAAAGGATGATACAGCGACGTTCAGGATTTCACAGCTCGTCCACTTCTTGCCCCGGTTTTCTAAATTGTGATAAAGAAATGATAGTAAGAGCAAATTGTCTGGATGATTGCAATGTAAAACATTGTCACTCTACGGCTCCCCGGGCCACTTCTTGCCTCTTTTTTTTTTTTTTAGCTGCTGAGATCACACGGGCACATGAAATATTGATAGTTGTTATGGTAAATTAACCATGGCACTCATGGAGGCCAAGTGTCTGAGAAAGTGTTACATGGCCGCAAGGCAAATATGATGACATGGGATTCACACCTGTAGTTCATTAACTTGGGCTGAGGTTAGATTTCAGCAGAGACAATTACTGGGATGTATTGAGTTCCCAAACACCATTTCATTCCATCCGCACTGAATGTTTTTTTCCTGACCAGACCTGCCCTAAGGAGCAACTAAAATTGCTGCATTTGATTACTTGCTGCAGCTCCGTGATTGACAGGACGGTTAACTGTACTTCTCAGCTAAAGTGAAGGAAGCCACATAACCGAGGTCATTCGTTTGATGGCTTCAAATAAGAGCCTAGGTAAAGAGAGAGCACTTCTGCCGCATTGTTAAGTCTCCGCTTCCTCAGGGCACTTCAATACAAGCATCGTCGTGCGCCAAATAAAGGGCTTTCAGATGACATTGCATTCTTTTTTTCTTACAGTAATTTAAATAGGGTTTTTTGGGGGAATGCTACAGTAATAGTCGTGACGGTATAAAAAAAGACAAAAATTAACTGTGCCATAACAATTTTTAATGGTAGAAAAATGGCCACAATCTGATTACTAATAGAAAAATAAAGACATATATATATATATATATATATATATATATATATATATATATATATATATATATATATATATATGTACATATGTTATAAAGACTTGAAGGAGGTTGATGGATAGAGCACAACAGTGAGGGAAATTTATTAATCTATCTCGGGTGATTATTCCAACCAATCACTACTCAGCTTTCATTTTTTACAGTACTCATTTGAGGGCTAGGACACACGGCAAGTAAAACAGAGCAAGTGGAATGCGATAAAAATTACATTCCACCCGGACCCATGTTACTCTATGGGGCCGGTCTCATTTGCAAGTTTTTTCTCAGCCCTACTCGGACCAAGAAAACAATTACAGCATGCTGCGGGAGGAATACGATCCGTTTTCACTCGCACCTATACAAGTCTATGGGTGCAAGAGAAACATCGCACTGCAGTCGCATGACACCGGAGTGCAGTGCGATATTCACATCAGCTGATAACACCGGAGAGCAGTGCGATAATCGCATCAGCTGATAATGGAGGAAATGGGGAGATTAGTCCCTCCCTCTCCTCCGCAGCTGTGATCCGATCGCAGGATCGCATCACAGTATAATGACACTCGGCTCACAGAGTGGGAGCCAGGGGTAATTAGCATAACGCATCCAATGCTAAATACTCGTGTGGCTGTACCCTTAAATGACAGCTGTGCTATAATAAAATACACTTTTACTTTTAGACCATGTTCATTATTGTACCATCATGAGTCGGTGAGTGGATTGGCGATATCATCATCCTAATAAATATGGAAGTTTTTGATGATATACAGAGAGAAGAGATGTCTAGATAGATATAGGTTAGAGCGATAGATTTAATTTGGGAACGATGGATATAGATAAATATGCAATAGATGAAATATGAGAGATGGATATAGAATAAATTCCATAAATAAATAAAGCTTATAAATTGATACCAGATATGATTTAGATATTAGAAAGATACCGGATACTGATAGGTACTAGATAATTAGAATTGAGATGCATATATATACATACAAAGATAAACAGATAATACAACATGGATATAAGATGCATAGATATCAGATATATACAAAGAAATACTAGATATACAGTATATCACAAAAGTAAGTACTCCCTCACATTTTTTTTGGCAATATTTTATTATATATTTTCATGGGACAACACTGAAGTTATCACAGTGATACAACGTACAGTAGTCAGTGTACAGATTGTATAACAGTGTAAATTTGGTGCCTCCTAAATAACTTAACACACTGGTATGAGGGGCTGCTGATAAGTCTTTGGCTTTACCCAGAAAGAAACAAGATAGGATGATAAAACAATCACTGATCTCGGGGAGACCAGCCACAGAAAACACTGCCAGCAGCCAACAAGGGCACTCAAGACAGTGAAATCCTAGGTTTATTGTCCCATGGGAAATATGCAAATCAAAAGAGTCCGTGGAGCCTCTGTTAGGAGTCTCAACACAGAAACTAGCCAGATATCCCTCCGGGAAGGACCTAGCCAAGGAGTGGCTCTCTTTAGGAAACTACCATAACCACCATATTAAGTGGCCCTTTTAGTCAATATCCAACTCTTTGACAAGTTTAAAGATATGACAAGGGAATTACCAAGGCCATGTATCCATCCACAGACAGCTGTTTCGGGGTATTGCCCCTCCTCCCTCCCTTGTCATATCTTTAAACTTGTCAAAGAGTTGGATATTGACTAAAAGGGTCACTTAATATGTTGGTTTTGGTGGTTTCCTAAAGAGAGCCACTCCTTGGCTAGGTCCTTCTCGGAGGGATATCTGGCTGGTCTCCCCGAGATCAGTGATTGTTTTGTCTTGTTGGTCTACTAGGCATTGCTCCCACCTGGTCAGAATCCTACTCCACACTGATGAGGGGCAATACCCCGAAACAGCTGTCTGTGGATGGATACCTGGCCTTGGTAATTCCCTTGTCATATCTTTAAACTTGTCAAAGAGTTGGATATTGACTAAAAGGGCCACTTAATATGGTGGTTATGGTGGTTTCTTAAAGAGAGTCACTCCTTGGCTAGGTCCTTCCCGGAGGGATATCTGGCTAGTTTCTATGTTGAGACTCCTAACAGAGGCTCCACGGACCTTTTTGATTTTTAAGATAGGATGATGAAACTTTACATTTATTCCACATACTCTCCACTGATGTCAACACACTTCTTACATCGGTTTTCCAAGTTCTGTAAGCCTAGCAAAAAGAAGGATTTCGGTTGTGCCTCAAACCAGGCATCTATAGCAGTCATGGCATCAGAAATGGTTTGAAATTTGGTACCCTTGATGTGGTTCTTCAAGTTTGGAAACAGATGATAGTCGTAGGGAGCTAGATCTGGTGAATAAGGTGGGTGGTCAACCAGCTGGAAGCCCAGCTTTGCCAGTTTAGCCGTGGTTGCTTGTGCAGTGTGAATGGAGGCATTGTTTTGCAGGAACAAGATTCCTTTGGACAGCTTGCTGCACCTTTTGGCCTTCAGAGCTGCCTTCAATTGGTCCAAAAGTTCAATGTAATACTTTGCATTGATAGTGAAAGCCTTTTGAAGGTAGTCCACTAGCAGCACGCCCTCCTTATCTCAGAACACAGATGCCATCACATTAGTGACTGATTTTTGCACCCTGAACTTCTTTGGACGAGGAGAACCACTGTGCCTCCACTCTTTTGACTGCTCCTTGTTTTTAGGGTCATACAAATAATTCCAGGTCTCATCCATAGTGACCAGTTGATCCAGGAAGTTCTTTTCAGTCTGGAAACGCTGACAAATGGACCGGGAACTTTTCACTCGCGTGCTTCTCTGATCTGTTATCAGACATTTGGGGACCCACTTTGCAGATAGCTTCCTCATGTCCAAATGTTCATGGATAATGACACAAACACGTTCACGGGAAATCTCCATGATGTCTGCTATTGCTTTAGCTGAAATTTGTTGATTCTCCAGTATGAGATTGTGCACTGCATCAACAATCTCTGGAACAACAACCACTCTCGGTCGTCGAGGACATTCCTCATCATTGGTGCTGAAGTGCCTGTTTTAAATTTAGCAACCCAGTTCTTAACTGTGGAATATGAAGGGCATTGATCCCCCAATATCTGCGACATATCGCCATGAATATCGAACTTTCCTTGCAGAAACAAGAATTTTATCACTCCTCTGCTCTCAGTTGTAGTGAATATCGCATTAGACTCTGCCAATTTTTTCCCGCGTGCGTAGAACACTGTTGCCATAAGCAACAAACACAACATTTTGAAAACCTATATTAGACACATAAGGCTTTCATGTGATGTAGCATTCGTTACCATAGAAACAAAAAAAGATTACAAAGCCAAAGACTTATCAGCAGCCCCTTGTATATAGGAATAATATCTGTCAATAGATGGTTCATAGATGTGTAGATCAGGTTGGACATACCATTGGTGCAAACTGTGCTGCCGTACAGGGACCCAAGAGGTATGGGGTCCACTACCACCTGCAAAGAAGAAGGAATTGTGTATTATGAGGAGCAAAGGGCCCCTATGTTGTTCTGTGCGTGTCTGCTCCTGGTGTAAATACATGTAATGCAATGGTGGATAAATATGAGACAGGGAGATCTGATATAGATGTTAGATGGATATATAGGTTGATGGATGTAAAGTACCTACATCTGTGATAGAACTTACCAGACTTGTTTCCTACCCTCTCCATGTTACATTGGTTGCTATAGGCAAGAGAGCTGAAACTGTCGAAAAACAGACCCATCTTCTTTACCTTCTGTTTTTTTGGCTGTTTAGTTGAGATAAACAGAAATGATTACTATGTAATATGTTAATAGATTACTAATACCGCGGGTTAGTGACTCATAGATAAGTGAGTCATTCCTTTTGTCATCACTCGTGAACATCAACCCTGACCTCAGGATATTCAGGTATCAGTTACATAAGAGTATCGGCAAATACCTGAGGAGTGAAGGAAGCCCCGAAAGTGGCCGCGGGAAATCTCTACATTATGTACAATGGGCTTCACCTGGCTACATTTACGAACTGTAGAGCGGATTTATCACTATGGTGTTAGGAGCCGGTCTGGTATTATATGGAGTGATGGCTGCCGTACATCATCATACAAGACATTAATATTGCAAGTTGTTTCCCAGTCTTCTTCAAATAATCCAATATATTCTGTTTTGCTCTAATAGTAAATACACTACACAATGAGTTGGAATAAAATGTATTATACCTTTTATTAAAAATGCACCCCTATAGCATAAATTAAGAAAATGGTGGCACTCAGCAATTTGATGGAATGGGATTTATAGTATTAGACATGACACGGGAGAAAAAGTTGTAACAAGCACTATATAAAACGTGCATATAAAATCCATTATTAAGCTTATATTAATGAATTAATAATAATAATTTTATTCATTTATATAGCGCTATTAATTCCACAGGGCTTTACATACATTGGCAACACTGTCCCCATTGGGGCTCACAATCTAGGTTCCCTATCTGTATGTTTTTGGAGTGTGGGAGGAAACTGGAGAACCCGGAGGAAACCCACACAAACACGGGGAGAACATACAAACTCCTTGCAGATGTTGTCCTTGGTGGGATTTGAACCCAGGACCCCAGCGCTGCAAGACTGCAGTGCTAACCACTAAGCCCACCATCTTTGGCCGGTACCAACTGCCCCCAACGGTGGACAGTAATGGCTAGTCTTGGGTTAGAAAAGCCGGATCTAAAGCTTCATTTCCACGCAAGTATTATGTGCTGTTGTTTCTTGTTTGGGTTTTTTTTTTTTTTTACTGCACATGAATATGCTAACTTTAAGGCCCCCTTCACACGTCCGTGAAAAACACGCACGTGTGTTACGGGCCGTTTTTCGGGTCCGTGTCCCGTTTTTGTGTCCGTTTTTCTGGTCCGTGTGGCACCTGTGTGAATTGCGTATGCTAGCCGTGTTTGTGTGTAGAACGTCCGTGTGTGCGTGTGGAATTAACGTGTATGTGTACGTGGAATGTCCATGTGGAATGTCCGTGTGTGTGATGCACAATGTCGTTTATAAATGTCGGGTGACAGCAGACAGAGTTGCGCGATGAGAATGAACTCGGGTGAACTTCACCCGACTTTATCCTCATACCGCGGCTCTGTCTGTGTCGAGTACTGATTAGCGGTCACCTGTGAAGGATTCACCGGTGACCGCTAATCCCCCGAGTGACTGAAGTTTCCCCCCCTCTCTCATTCTCACCGTTCCTCGATCCCCGGCGCTGCACGGCATTCACACTGCTGCGGCGGCTTTTACTATTTTGAAAAAGCCGGCCGCTCATTAAACAATCTCCTATTCCCTGCTTTCCCCGCCCACCGGCACCTATGATTGGTTACAGTAAGACACGCCCCCACACTGAGTGACAGGTGCCTCACTGCACCCAATCACAGCAGCCGGTGGGCGTGTCTATACTGTGCAGTAAAATAAATAAATAAATAATTAAAAAAAAACGGCGTGCGGTCCCCCCAATTTTAATGCCAGCCAGATAAAGCCATACGGCTGAAGGCTGGTATTCTCAGGATGGGGAGCTCCACGTTATGGGGAGCCCCCCACCCTAACAATATCAGTCAGCAGCCGCCCAGAATTGCCGCATACATTATATGCGACAGTTCTGGGACTGTACCCGGCTCTTCCCGATTTGCCCTGGTGCTTTGGCAAATCGGGGTAATAAGGAGTTAATGGCAGCCCATAGCTGCCACTAAATCCTAGATTAATCATGTCAGGCGTCTATGAGACACCCTCCATGATTAATCTGTAAATTAAAGTAAATAAACACACACACACCCGAAAAATCCTTTATTAGAAATAAAAAACACACACATATACCCTGGTTCACCACTTTAATCAGCCCCAAAAAGCCCTCCTTGTCCGCCGGAATCCAGGATGCTCCAGCGTCGCTTCCAGCGCTGCTGCATGTAGGTGACCGGAGCTGCAGCAGACACAGCCGCTCCTGTCACTTCCACGCAGCAAATGAGGTGAGTAGCGCGATCAGCTGAGCTGTCACTGAGGTTACCCGCTGTCACTGGATCCAGTAACAGCGGGTAACCTCAGTGACAGCTCAGCTGATCGCGCGGCTGTCTTTATTTGCTGTGTGGAGGTGACCGGAGCAGCTGTGTCTGCTGCAGCTCCGGTCACCTCCATGCAGCAGAGCTGGATGCGACGCTGGAACATCCTGGATGACGCTGGACATGGAGGGCTTTTTCGGGCTGATTAAAGTGGTGAACCAGGGTATATGTTTGTGTTTTTTATTTCTAATAAAGGATTTTTTCTGGTGTGTGTGTTTATTTACTGTAACTTACAAATTAATCATGGAGGGTGTCTCATAGACGCCTGACATGATTAATCTAGGATTTAGTGGCAGCTATGGGCTGCCATTAACTCCTTATTACCCCGATTTGCCAAAGCACCAGGGCAAATCGGGAAGAGCCGGGTACAGCCCCAGAACTGTTGCATATAATGTATGCGGCAATTCTTGGCGGCTGCTGACTGATATTGTTAGGGTGGGGGGCTCCCCATAACGTGGAGCTCCCCATCCTGAGAATACCAGCCTTCAGCCGTATGGCTTTATCTGGCTGGCATTAAAATTGGGGGGGACCGCACGCCGTTTTTTTTTAATTATTTATTTATTTATTTTACTGCACAGTATAGACACGCCCACCGGCTGCTGTGATTGGGTGCAGTGAGGCACCTGTCACTCAGTGTGGGGGCGTGTCTCACTGTAACCAATCATAGGTGCCGGTGGGCGGGGAAAGCAGGGAATAGGAGATTGTTTAATGAGCGGCCGGCTTTTTCAAAATAGTAAAAGCCGCCGCAGCAGTGTGACTGCCGTGCAGAGCCGGGCCGGGGATCGGGGAACGGTGAGTATGAGAGAGGGGGGGGAACTGACCGACAGACTGTGAGAGAGGGACAGACAAACAGAGAGACCGACAGAGAGACCGACCGACGGACTCAGGGAGATTGACCGACATACACAGAAATAGAAAGAATAGCCGACATCACTAGAAATAAAAACACCAAACGGACACGGACTATAGGTAGATGCATACGTGTTTACTAACATGTGTGCACATACCCATAGACTTTCATTGTGTCCACGTGTGCGTGCTCCGTGCAGATAACGGACATGCATCCGTGCAAAACGCAAACACATACGGATCACGGACACGCACACACGGACATAATGAAATAACGCACGTGTGACCACAATCATAGATTAACATTGGTGCACGTTTGGCCGTGTCTCCGGTATATACGGAAACGGACCAAACACGCACGTGTATCACGGACGTGTGAAGGGGGCCTAAAGGGAACCTGTCACCACTTTTTTTGGCCTATAAGCTGCGGCCACCACCACTTGGCTCTTATATACAGCATTCTAACATGCTGTATATAAGAGCCCAGGCCGGGGGTATAACATAAAAACACTTTATAATACTTACCTAATGGTCGTGCGGTGGGCCTTATGGGCGCCTCCATTTTCCAGTGCCGGCGCCACCTCTTTTTGCCATCTTTGTGCTCCTTCTTCTCTAGCCGTGGTGCATGACAGGTCCGACGTCATACACAATCGCCGACATACAGGTCCTGAGCAGGGCAGATCAAAGTATTGTAGTGCCTGCGCAGGACAGGCGAGTGTGTATGACGTAGCCTCATCATGCGCACAGGCTTCAGAAGGAGGATGAAGATGGCCGAAAGAGGAGGCACCGGCACGGGAGGACGGAAACGCCCATAAGGCCCACCGCGCGACCGTTAGGTAAGTATTATAAAGTTTTTTTTATGTTATACCTCCGGCCTGGGCTCTTATATACAACATGTTAGAATACTGTATATAAGAGCCCGGTGGTGGTGGCCGCAGTTTATAGGCCGAAAAAGTGGTGACAGGTTCCCTTTAAGGGTTCTTTTCACTTGTCCTCTTTGTTGGATCAATGCTCAGCAGAAAAAAAATAGTTTTGTCCAATTTATGGAGCAAACATGGCCATTCAAAGGAATTGGTCTGTAAAATAAAAAGTGAACAGTGCATGGATGACATCCTATTTGGCTGCTAGGGGAGGCTCGGAAAACATTATTCAATTTTTGAGGGGACTTTTTTGCATACACGAAAACAGAGATAACCCATGGGTGGTAAAAAAACGAAAGTAGGGGCCAGAAACAGATAAAAAGTGGATACAGAAAACCATTTTTTTTTTCTGATGGACATTCAAAACTTACAGACATGTGATTAACTGTACCCAGATTAGTATTGTACCCAGATTAGTACCGTACCCAAATTAGTACAGTACCCAGATTAGTACCGTACCCAAATTAGTATTGTACCCAAATTAGTACAGTACCCAGATTAGTACTGTAACAGGATTACTACTGGACCCAAAATAGGGCTGGACCCAAATTAGAATTGTGCCCAGATTAGTATTGTGCCCAGATTAGTAGTGTAACTAGATTAGTACTGGACCCAGATTAGTACTGAACCCAAATTAGTACTGGACCCAGATTAGTGCAGTACCCAGATTACTACTGGACCCAGATTAGGACTATACCCAGATTATTACTATACCCAGATTAGTACTGTACCCAGATTAGTACTGTAACTAGATTAGTATTGTACCCATATTAGCACTGTACCCAGATTAGTACTGTAACTAGATTAGTATTGTACCCAGATTAGCACTGTACCCAGATTAGCACTGTAACTAGATTAGCACTGTACCCAGATTAGCACTGTAACTAGATTAGTACTGGACCCAGATTAGTACTGTAACAGGATTACTACTGGACCCAAATTAGGGCTGGACCCAAATTAGTATTGTGCCCAGATTAGTATTGTGCCCAGATTAGTAGTGTAACTAGATTAGTACTGAACCAAAATTAGTACTGGACCCAGATTAGCGCAGTACCCAGATTACTACTGGACCCAGATTAGGACTATACCCAGATTATTACTATACCCAGATTATTACTATACCCAGATTAGTACTGTACCCAGATTAGTACTGTAACTAAATTAGTATTGTACCCAGATTAGCACTGTACCCAGATTAGCACTGTAACTAGATTAGCACTGTATCCAGATTAGCACTGTAACTAGATTAGTATTGGACCCAGATTAGTACTAAACCCAAATGAGTACTGAACCCAGATTAGTGCAGTACCCAGATTACTACTGGACCCAGATTAGGACTATACCCAGATTATTACTATACCCAGATTAGTACTGTACCCAGATTAGTACTGTAACTAGATTAGCACTGTAACTAGATTAGTATTGTACCCAGATTAGCACTGTACCCAGATTAGCACTGTAACTAGATTAGTATTGTACCATGATTAGCACTGTACCCAGATCAGTACTGTACCCAGATTAGTACTGTAACTAGATTAGTATTGTACCCAGATTAACAATGTACCCAGATTAGTACTATAACTAGATTAGCAAGGTACACCAGATTACTACTGTAACTAGATTAGTATTGTACCCAGATTAACAATAAACCCAGATTAGTACTATAACTAAATTAGCAAGGTACCCAGATTACTAATGTAACTAGATTAGTATTGTATCCAGATTAACACTGTACCCAGATTAGCACTGTACTCAGATTAATACTGTACCCAGATGAGTACTGTAACTAGATTAGTATTGTACCCAGATTAACAATGTACCCAGATTAAAAATGTACCAAGATTAGTACTATAACTAGATTAGCAAGGTACCCAGATTACTACTGTAACTAGATTAGTATTGCACCCAGATTAAAAATTTACCCAGATTAGAACTGTACCCAGATTAGCATTGTACCCAGATTAGTACTGTACCCAGATTAGCATTGTACCCAGATTAGTACTGTACCCAGATTAGAACTGTACCCAGATTAGCATTGTACCCAGATTAGTACTGTACCCAGATTAGCATTGTACCCAGATTAGTACTGTACCCAGATTAGCATTGTACCCAGATTAGAACTGTACCCAGATTAGCATTGTACCCAGATTAGAACTGTACCCAGATTAGCATTGTACCCAGATTAGTACTGTACCCAGATAAGCATTGTACCCAGATTAGTACTGTACCCAGATTAGCATTGTACCCAGATTAGTACTGTACCCAGATTAGTACTGTACCCAGATTAGCATTGTACCCAGATTAGTACTTTGCATGACTATTTTCTCTACTACTGGAGCTTCTATATTTGTAAAGAATAATGTTTCCCATGTAAATAACCACATACATAGTCGAAGCTTCAACACCGCTACCGAGAAAAAGTTATGTATCATATAATATTATCTCATCCTTAAGAGGTTAAATGAGCCATGCAATATACAGTATATACACATGATATCTAATGAGTATACCGTGTGCATTTTTTGTGGTAGTCTCATCATTAGGAAATCCAGATATTTTGGCTTTTCCCTAATTGTTTACTCCGTTGTTTACAAACACACTTCCCTCTAGCACTGCTCCAGTAGCAGAGGCCCTTGTGGCCCGGCTGGCTCGTATTAATTGTGCGTCTCCCAGACACTGCATTATTAATACGGGCGCGGTGATTTGTATGCAGCCTTGTATTATACAGCTTGTTTAGGATTTTGTATCCTGCAGTGAGATTGCAGACTGGCTTGTTACTTTTCTCTTTCCTGCCACATTGCTGACATGCCATTTATAGCGGCTGTCCATCTTCCTCTCAGAATACACTTTTCACAACAAATTGCTATGATTTATTTAGCGGACATATAGATCTTGTTGGCAGTTGTGCTTATGTTGTTCATTATTGTGAGGGTCCTGGGAGTTCATCCTCACAATCATTTCTTACGGTCCTGTGTACTGCTGTGCCTTTATGTAGATGATATGGTAAGGATTTGCTGCACAGGGTAATACGCATTCTGAAGCGGGAACGGGGTCGAAAATGAGTAGCGCCTGCATTTTAAGTTGTGTTTTAAGAGGGTTGAGAACAAACTTATAAAAGGTTTTTATTATCAATATTGCAATAAATAAAGTAAAAAATGTAACTGTCTGTAGGCACACATTCTACATCGGTGGGAGGCCTACCTCTGGGAACCCATCCGAATCAGAAGGGGGTTTAGCGGGCCCATTCCTCCCCACCGCACAACCACCGTGATTTGTACATTGGGTATGGCAGGAGTGGACCATGTGCCCTGCTGCTCCATTTCATATATGTTGGGATTAACAGAAACAGCTGAGCAAGGTACTCGGACATTTAGACCTTCAATTAACCCCTTCACCCTGGCCTATTTTCCTTTCTCCGTTTTTTTATTTTTGCTCCCCTTCTTCCAAGAGCCGTAAGTTTTTTTTTTATTTTTCTGTCAATATTGCCATGTTAGGACTTGTTTTTTGCAGAATGAGTTGTACTTTTGAATGCAACCATAAGTTTTACCATATAGTGTACTGGAAAACAGCAAAAAAATTCCAAATGCGGAAAAATTGTAAAAATAAAGTGCGATTTCACGATTGTTTTTGAGACATTTTATTCACTGTGTTTAGTATATGGTAAAACTGATGGGTCAGTGTGATGCCTGAGGTTGGTGCGAGTTTGTAGACTTCAAACATGTATAGGTTTACTTTCATCTAAGGGGTTAAAAAAAACCCCAGAAATTTGTCCCCAAAAAATGGCGCACGTTTTGCCCATAACCCATTGCATTCTCATTTTTCAGGATCTATGGCTCAGTGACTGCTTATTTTTTGCATCTCAAGCTGACATTTGTAACAGCAGATGCTACGTTTTGAGCGCCTGTTACTGCATTTTGTGCAAAATTTGCAGGGACCAAACAACGTAATTTTGGTGTTTGGAATTTTTTTGCCGCTACACCATGTACTGATTAGATTAATTGATTTTATATTTTGGTAGATCGGGCATTTTTGAACGCGGTGATACCAAATGTGTGTATATTTTTTTTCATTTTTTAACCCTTTAGTTTTCAATGGGGTGAAAGGGAGGTGATTTGAACTTTTACATTTTTTTTATTTTTAATTTTTCAAAACCTTTTTTTTTAACTTTTTTTTTATTTTACCAGTTCCCCTAGGGGGCAATAAGATCAGCAGTCTGATCGTTCATTCTTTTTTCCCAATTAGAGCAGCACCGCTCAGATTGGGAGAAATGTTCACATCTTGTAACAGCTAGTACTCGGCTGCTTGTTACAGGACCTGAGTCATGTGAGCTACAGGAGTCCTCACAAGACCCTGTGCTATCATGACAACCATCGGCTCCACGTGATCACGTCACATGACTTCCGGTGGCGGCCTGTGAGTAAAGTTTTAGTGTGACCGCGATTTAAATGGCGCTGTCACATTTTGACAGCTCCATTTAAGGGGTTAACAGGCACGGGCAGATTGAGGATCTACTCCTGCCTGGCAGGCACACGTCAGCTGTACAAATCAGTTGACACGTGCGTGGGTCGCTGAAGACTGCTTGCAGCAGCCAGCGGGGGTTAACACTATGACGGTTAGGCTGTAATATTACTGCCAGCGGTCATTAAGGAGTTAAGCAGTGGGTGAGTATGCGCCCTTCTGTACCATTCAAATTATTCCCTATTATTAATCTTCAGAATGAAATTTGTATAACCTATTTTAGGACAACCCCCTTAAAGGGAATCTGTCACAAAGTTTTGCTCCCCCATCTGAGAACAGCATAATGTAGAGACAGAGACCCTGATTTCAGCAAGATGTCACTTACTAAGCTGTTTGCTGTCATTTTGATAAAATCAATATTTTCTCTGCTGCAGATATAGCAGATATCTGAAAGTGGAGTTTTATAACTCCACCCACACCACTGATTGGCAGCTTTCTGCTCATATATAGTGTATCAGAAATCTGTCAATCAGTGGAGGAGGTGGGGTCATACAGAGAATATGCTTGACTACCTGGTATCACTGTGCTCAGGTATGCTTCGTGCTCAGCCCAGTGCGAGCCGCTTGCAGTATTTGAACAGCTGGCACAGGGGATAACAGCATTATCGGATGTAGTGTGCACCCCTCAACAAATATACTGGAAAAACTTCGCTCACTCTGGAAACGATTTGTTTATGGTTGGCTGTAGGAGGAGAGTTGAACTGCCCAATCAGTGACTTCCATTCGGGGTCAAGTTTGGATCCACAAAATTATTATGAAACTCAAAAAGTGTTGCAAAGTTTTCCACTTTCACATCAGTTTTATCCAACTATGCCAAAGTGGGTGAAGATGAAGGTGATATGGGTGAGGCATTATCCCACTGCTCATCTCATGTAGTGGCATACATTGCATCAGAAATGTTACTCCAGTCCCTGACTAGAGTATAATTTGTGGCAAGGCACATGTCTGCCTCTTAATGAATCGGTTGCCGCTGCCTCCAGCACGCCTCCTGATCAGGATCATCATGTATGACCCTAGTCTTGATGAATCCAGGTGTGGCGCCCTTGAGGCTTCAGTCGCTACAGGGTACTCTGCCTCACTTAAGGTGCGGTACTCATCCTGGGTCCAGAAGAGGTGGGTACCGGTTCAACAACACACAAACTCATACATACAGTCAGGTTGCCCTCCCCATTGAGGACCGGGCTAGGGTCGGGTCTTAAGGTAGTCACCAAACATGGGTGGCTGCCACCCACTAGTGACAAGGAATCGGGGGAGGAGCGGCCACCAGGTGGAGTTAGGAGCTGACACAATAGTGAGGAGTTCTCCAGCAGGAAAGGAGATGAGAGAGGACGTGTTTTTCGGTAGCTCCTATGGGACATAGATAAATACGGTCACCGAGGGGAGCGCTTCATTGCTCCTTCGGGACCGGCGCCGTTCAGGGTGCAGAGCCCTAGGGTGGAACTGACTTTACGTTGTATCACCAGAATCTGCAGGACAGGGAAATTGTATGTCCCTTTGGCCACCACAAGTTCCCGGAGCACAGTGGCACATAGGGTCAGGAGTCATGATCAAAGTCAGGCCCCACCGCGGACCCACGTCACCTCCACACGGGACGGGAGCTAATACTACAAGAACCGAGGGTCCCCAAGTAGCTTCAGGCCACGGTGATCCATCTTTAAAAGCACAAGAAGGAAGGGCCCACAGACTACCGTACCATTTTTGACCTCCGAAGGATACGGGATTGGCTGGGGCCCATGACGGCAGAGACCGGTACCCTGAGGCAGCACATGAACTGTGAGTAAAAAGACCTGGAACCGCAGCAACAGACTCAGCCTCTTATTGCCGGCGCCCCGCGCTTTGGTGCCAACAGCCACTACTACCACCATCATCTTCCCTGGGGCCTAGCTTCACCTATGGGAAGCTGAACTACCCTAGCTGCAACACCATCCGCCTCAGAGGACTGCGACCACAGCGGCGGCTAATTCCTGGTCGCATACCGCAGGTGGCGTCATGAGACAACTACAACTCCCAACCTCCTCAACCTCCATCATCCCACCATCCCACCCATCCTTGATCCTACTTCCTTTTATTGTACACCTCGGGGCCACAAAGTCAGACAGGGCCACCCGTGACATCCCCCTGACCCAACATCACCGGCGACGAGTATTTAACCCCTGCCCCATGGGTGCTACACAGGCCCTTGTGCACAAATAGTAAGATTTATTCCATCTTCATAGAGAAGATATAATTTATACTGAATAATTTGTTATCAAGTTAACATAGTTATTTTTTTAGTAATTTAAAGTGCATCTGTTTTTCTCACGGCTGGAATTTGTGAAGCCCTCTGGCATTTTCTGCTATTCGTTTGTTAGGAAATGGATTGTATACTACCTAGGCTTTTGTGTAAGACATATTGATATTATGAAATTTGTTGGAACTTAGCATAAGCCTGTCTTAGGAAAGAAAATTCAGAAAGATCCGCAAGCAGGCAACAACGGTGGGAAAACAAATGCAGACTAAACAGTTCAGGAAGCTAGATGAATCGAAGCCTGAAGATCTTCAATTATATATATATGTAAATGTTGTAAAATATATATATTTTTTAAGTTTAATAACTACAAGATACTGATTTCAAAATGACCATGGGACCAAAAATAAATTAATATTTTTTTTTCTTTTGCCTCAAAATACTGATTTTAAAAATACAAACTATGTGGAAGAAATCATAGAGAAAAGTAATAGCAAATTAGTATTAATGTACAGTTATGAAACAGAGCCTAACTTTTACAAATATATATATATTCTAGCTGGAGCAGCCGGCGTTGCCCCAGATAGTAACTGTCTCTCTGTTTCTCTCCCAGTCTCTGTCTGTCTCCCCGTCTGTCTGTCTCTTTCCCGACTGTCTGTCTCTTTCCCTGTCTGTCTGTCTCTTTCTCTGTCTATTTCCCTGTCTGTCTGTCTGTTTCTGTCTGTCTGTCTCTGTCTCTTTCCCTGGCTGCTTTGTGACACATCAGTGTGGCTGCGCATTCTTCTGAAGTTCTGGCTGCACTGTGGCTTCCAGCTTCATTGACTTTAATGGAGGCAGTTTTTTTGGTGAATAACTGTAAAGTGTGGGGTTAAAATTTCCCCTCAAAACATAGTCTATGACATTCCCTATGTCAAATTAAGTGTCTGTGCAAAATTTTGTGATTGTACAACATATATACAACTTACAAGTTACATGAAACAGTGCGAATTCCTTTAGCAGGCATACATACATACATACACTCAGCTTTATATGTATATATTGTGACGTAGCGACCACCAACGTGGTAAATGGTCGCTATATGTCACAGGGGAGAAGGTATCTGCGATATCTAGACGAAAAAGGTTGCTATGGGACTTGTAGTCCACAAAGGCTTCTTGCTACACATAAGGGTCAGGTTCCCTTTAATAATCCCAAGGTGCTCTGCAGGGCTGAGATTCACAGACCTCCACCTGTGGGTGTGGCTCGAGGGGTTAAAGCAATCCAGTCTCAGAACCTGGGTGGAGTGTGTCTAGAGCAGTCTAGATAGAGACTAGCTCTAGACTTCCAGCGTGTGTGCTGGGAGAGAGTGAGAGCAGAGCCGAGAACTCTGCAGGGAGCATCCTGTGTGGAGGCTGAGCACAGAACTCCGTTATTAAGACTGAGGTGAGTGCAGCCAGACGAGGGCTGTAAGGCCGAACCTCTCCTGGAGGAGACCCAGACCCAGTGGTCTGCAGAGGGCCCTGGGGCAGCGAGGGAACCTCAGCTAGAGGTGTCTGCTGGCAGGTGCCAGAGAGTAGGAAAGTGGTTAACTTCCACTATGAACTTGTAATAGAGTCTGCTCTGTAAGCTGCAGAGCCGGAAGCCTGGAAAAGCTCCAGGCCGGCGTGGAGCGCTTATAAGTTTGTGGACCCTCCTGGAACAGCCGAACGGGGCATCGTAAGACCGTCTCCTACGGCAAGGGGTGCCTGTGTGACGGGGACCCGTATGGACGGTGCATAACCCGGCTGTGTTCCGGATGAATTTACATGTACAGCAAGGACAATAAAGCTGTTTGGATCGGACTATTTGAGTCACGGCGTCTTTGTAGTCTTGGGGGACCCCCACCCCGCTACATTATGGTGGAGAATGCGGGCATGCAGCCTGGTTGCTAGGGGCAACGGCATAGGACATATTCCTGTGGACACGGACTGCTTGCTGTGGATCGGCGGGTCCACGAAAATTTTTTCAAGCGGTTTGCGGTGGATCGGCGGGTCCACGAAAATTGTCTGCGCACTCAAGCAGCTGGTGGTGGATCGGCGGTCCACGAACAGGGACAGCGTGCTCCAGCTGCTGGCGGTGAATTAGTGGGTCTGCAGTGGTGAGAGACCAGTGACTGGAGGTTCCAGGCCAGCCGGAATTGCGAGGCCCTGCTTGGTGAGCAGTGATACACCACAGGCTGGAGACCCTGGTTGTACGAGCGGTACAACCCGGAAAGGTTAGTGGTTCTGTAACCCCCCCCCCCGTCTTTGACCACCGGGTATTACCCATTGGAGCGCCCCTCCTGTTCCTCTTCTCGTTGCAGCATGGAGGAGCTCCTGAACCAGCTGCTACAGAGTCAGCAGCACCAACAGCATGGGCCAGGAGGTCCAGTGACAGCAGTGGGGGCTGAAAGCCAAAAAGAGGGAATGGTCCCTGCGGACATTGTGGAACAGCAGGAGCTGTCAGAGTGTAGCGATGTCGCAGCCATGAACCAGTTTGAGCGTTCCCTTTGGGGGCCAGTATGGACACTGGGTGCCCAGGGAGATAAGGGCGAACAGTGTGAACTGGGGGCTAAGGACATTGCATGGAAACCCCAAAAGGGGTCGGAGTCCCAAAAGGGGTGGTTGCCCAAAAGGGGGCAGAGTCCCAAAAAGGGGTGGTTGCCCAAAAGGGGGCGGAGGCCCGGAACGGGGTAGTTACCCAACAGGGGGCGGGACCCCAGAAAGCGGTGGTGATCCACAAGGGGGTGGAGCATTCAAAATCCGAACAGAGGGACTATAGCAAGGGGCAATGGGATTCGCCTTACCTATGTCCTACCTGCGGTATAGGATATCCATCCGATGTGAGGCCACAGAAGTGCTCCGTGGACTTGAATGGGCTAAGTGTGTCTGGTCTGTTAGACCCGGGTAGCCAGTTGACCTTAAGGCCCCGTCACACTAAGCAACATCGCTAGCAACATCGCTGCTAACGAACAACTTTTGTGACGTTGCTAGCGATGTTGCTGTGTGTGACATCCAGCAACAACCTGGCCCCTGCTGTGAGGTCGTTGGTTGTTGCTGAATGTCCTGGGCCATTTTTTAGTTGTTGCTGTCCTGCTGTGAAGCACAGATCGCTGTGTGTGACAGCGAGACAGCAACAACTAAATGTGCAGGCAGCAGGAGCCGGCTTCTGCGGAGGCTGGTAACCAATGTAAACATCGGGTAACCAAGAAGCCCTGTCCTTGGTTACCCGATATTTACCTTTGTTACCAGCCTCCGCCGCTCTCACTGTCAGTGCCGGCTCCTGCTCTGTGAACATGTAGCTGCAGGACACATCGGGTTAATTAACCCGATGTGTGCTGTAGCTAGGAGAGCAGGGAGCCAGCGCTAAGCATTGTGCGCTGCTCCCTGCTCTGTTCACATTTAGCTGCAGCACACATCGGGTAATTAACCCGATGTGTGCTGTAACTAGGAGAGCAGGGAGCCAGCGCTCAGTGTGCGCTGCTCCCTGCTCTCTGCATGTGTAGCTCCGTGCGCTGGTAACCAAGGTAAATATCGGGTTGGTTACCCGATATTTACCTTAGTTACCAAGCGCAGCATCTTCCACGCGGCGCTGGGGGCTGGTCACTGGTTGCTGGTGAGCTCACCAGCAACTCGTGTAGCGACGCTCCAGCGATCCCTGCCAGGTCAGGTTGCTGGTGGGATCGCTGGAGCGTCGCAGTGTGACATCTCACCAGCAACCTCCTAGCAACTTACCAGCGATCCCTATCGTTGTTGGGATCGCTGGTAAGTTGCTTAGTGTGACTGGACCTTTAGTGAGACCCATGTCCGATCTCCATTTTATGGTGGGTAGGACAATAGAAGGACGTTGTGTGCATGGGACCACTAAGGAATATCCTCTGGCCAGGGTGATGATTCAGACGGCCAAACGTATGGGGCGCCCTGATGTGGGTGTAGCTCCGGATCTGCTATATCCGGTTGTCTTAGGACAGGACTTTGAGTTCTTTCGGGACTTATGGAAGACAGAGGCCGGGACCGATTGCACAGGAATAAGTCGGCTCCCGTCTACGGAAGCCTCTTTTCCGCAAGAGCTTATACAGGTTCCCGGTGGGACATTGAGGTACACTGAGGAGGAGGTACCTCCACGTAAGGACAGTCCTGAGTTAGGGGTGACCAAAGATAATGGGGGACATGCCCAACTTCGCGACATGACCGTTAAAGTAACCAATGGTAGTGTGACCGTTGAAAACGGGAGAGCTCCAGACAAGGGGTCCGACACCTGGTTAAGTGGGGACGTGGTAGTCCAGAACACCAGGGGGAGTGACGATGACTCCAGAATAGACACTGACGTTACTAAAGTGACAAATGAGTACAGTGACAGACTGATGAGCAAAGAGGGGAAATCCTCCTCCAGTCGCCGAAGGCGCAACAGGCGCAGAAGGGCGAAGCAAGCTACAACCTCAGAAAATAAGGACCAGGTAGAGACAGTGTCGTGTATGTCTGCCCACAGTGCGGATTCCCTTCTAGAATCTGAGTGTACAGGGAAGGTTAAGAAAGGCACGTTGCCGATAGCAACCGCTAATGTAGAGTCGGACAGCAAAATCATGCAAAAGAAACATGTGTCTGTGCTGGAACTGACACATTGTAACGACGGAATTCAGCAGGGTGAAATTGCAGGGAAAGAACCGACCAAAGGAGTAATGGCGGTGTCTTCTATAATTTCCAAGCATGAATCTGGTGGTCTGTCGGATGAAGGCGCTGTAGGAGATGACATACTACAGAGTAATCTAGGAGAAGTAAACCTAGACAGTGTTGACGGAGCACAAATCCATAAAGGTCCTGGTGAGCAGACCGGTAAGCTACCCAGTGGTGAGGTGTTGAATGTTGAAAATGGTGCCAAGATTCTGGGAAGAACAGAGTACCGTGCTGAAGGGCGTGACACCCTGGCAGAGGGTGACACTGCAGAGACCCAAGAGGAAGTTGGAGGGAATGCAGTGAAGTCCCAAGACACGGCTGGTGCTGAAAAAATGGAAAGAGCCTCTGAGGAAGAGGTGAAAATCGGACGTAAGGTCTCATCAGGAGCTGAGAACCTGACTGACTCAGTGGGTAAGACCAAGAATATGGAGGAAGACAAGAGACCTCAGGACCAGTCTAGTGTCCTTAACAGTGAAGGAAGCAAACCAGTCTTCAAGTGCTGGATTGACGTGCCGGAAGACTTAAGAGAAGCCTGTGCCAGTGAGAGGGTGCATGAGAGATTCCAGAAGGCAGTAGGGGCCTGTAAAGTGTACTTTGCCGCAGAGTCTAATCAGTTGGTGGTGTGCTCTTTTAGTGACGTCACAAAGAAGCGAGTGGCCATCCTAAGTGACTTGCACCTCCAGTGTCTTCATACGAAGTGGCTTATCACTGCCAGGAAGGATGCAGACGCCAGACGCTTGGCGCAGCTGACCACAGGGTTTCACGAGGTGGTGGTTGTGAAGACAACATTGATCGGGCTGGCATTGAGAGCGCTAAGAAATAACGTTAAGCAAGCCAGGGAGGTTCCAGGGGTTACAGCTGTACACTTCAAAAAAGACAGCGGAACCTTCCGTATCTATGGAAAAACTGCAGAAGCGGTGAAGACAGCTCAACGGTTATTGGAGTTTGTTGAAGAGAGCATTCAAGTGCCCAAAGAGATGGTTATGAGGCTTATTGGACGACATGGAAGAGCCATGCAGGAGATGGTTGATAAGACCGGCGTGACGAGAGTAAGAATTGATATTCATAATGAAGCCAGGATACCCTGTGAAGTCGGTATGGTTCCCGGTGCCATTGCGGGAACGACAGAGTGTGTTGCAGATATGTGAGTCCTCCTAGAATACCTCCTGGGGTACTTGGATGACTTACAACAGTTGAATTTAGAAAGACAGAGAATTGCGAACCAACTCCGCCAAGTTGGTGTGGGATGGCGACCATATAGGGGCTATGGCCCAGAAGAGAAAGGTAGCCCGCCCGATGAACGGGTTACCTCAGAGGGCGAAAGAAAGTCTGTTGATAAAATGAGCTGGGGTCACAGAGGACCCGGATATTTGTCAGGCTATAGTACGGACTCTGAAGGGTCTCCGTCCTACGAGACACAATCCGAAGGACTGAATGAAAGGAGGGCTGTATCATTAGCCAAAGACACTGACAAGAAAGTACGCTATCCGAGACCCAGACGAAGATGCCCGGGAAGAAGAGCCCACGAGAGATCTGTGAACGGCTCATGCGGAGGTGCTAGTTATGGCGTCTCTTCTATCATCTCCCCGCGGAGGCCCCTCGATAGTGAGGCCCCTAGTGGTCAGGTTAGCTCAGGGACTGACAGGACGATGGTGCCAACTAAGGGAGAATCTCCCTCTTGCACTGGCCTTGGGCGACAGCCTTGGTGGAATGGGTCTGGCCGGGGACCGTGTCTGAATAGTGGGTTTCCTGCGCAGGGTTTGGTGACAGACGGTCCGGCGAGACCAGAAGCTCGACGGGGTCCTGAAGGGCCCTCTTGCCTGTTAGCGCACTGTGGCCCGGATGCCCTGTCTCCGGGCCCCTGTAGGGTATCGAGTGTTCAACCCTACAAGTTTGAACAGAGGGGGGGATATGTGACGTAGCGACCACCAACTTGGTAAATGGTCGCTATATATCACAGTGGAGATGGTATCTGCGATATCTAGACGAAAAAGGTTGCTATGGGACTTGTAGTCCACAAAGGCTTCTTGCTTCACATAAGGGTCAGGTTCCCTTTAATAATCCCAAGGTGCTCTGCAGGGCTGAGATTCACAGACCTCCACCTGTGGGTGTGGCTCGAGGGGTTAAAGCAATCCAGTCTCAGAACCTGGGTGGAGTGTGTCTAGGGCAGTCTAGATAGAGACTAGCTCTAGACTTCCAGCGTATGTGCTGGGAGAGAGTGAGAGCAGAGCCGAGAACTCTGCAGGGAGCATCCTGTGTGGAGGCTGAGCACAGAACTCCGTTATTAAGACTGAGGTGAGTGCAGCCAGACGAGGGCTGTAAGGCCGAACCTCTCCTGGAGGAGACCCAGACCCAGTGGTCTGCAGAGGGCCCTGGGGCCGCGAGGGAACCTCAGCTAGAGGTGTCTGCTGGCAGGTGCCAGAGAGTAAGGAAAGTGGTTAACTTCCACTATGAACTTGTAATAGAGTCTGCTCTGTAAGCTGCAGAGCCGGAAGCCTGGAAAAGCTCCAGGCCGGCGTGGAGCGCTTATAAGTTTGTGGACCCTCCTGGAACAGCCGAACGGGGCATCGTAAGACCGTCTCCTACGGCAAGGGGTGCCTGTGTGACGGGGACCCGTATGGACGGTGCATAACCCGGCTGTGTTCCGGATGAATTTACATGTACAGCAAGGACAATAAAGCTGTTTGGATCGGACTATTTGAGTCACTTTGTAGTCTTGGGGGACCCCCACCCCGCTACAATATATATATATATATATAATATATATATATATATTAGTTTAGAAATAAATGTTTTGTATTAGTAAACAATATAATTAGCAATTTGCAGATGTATGACGTGGCCAAAGTAACACAAAACAAGCACTTGTACATAGGGATGATCAAATATTTTGAAATTCAAATTCTGAAAGTTCAGCAAAAGAGATGAGGGAATTTGAGGTTTGGTGTTCGTACCAAACGAATAAAGAAAATTTGAGCATCCAGCTCAAAACATGCAAGGTTTCTTTATTTATATAAAGTGCATAGTAACAGCAAACGTCATGTCAATACCTTTCAAGTGCAAGACGTACTTTTAAGGCCGCTTTACACGCTGCAACATCGCTAGCATTTGCTGGCGATGTCGAGCACTCGCCCCAGTCGTACGTCCGATATGTGGTGATCGCTGCCAAAGCGAACATTATCGCTACGGCAGCGTCACACACACATACCTGCTCTGCGACATCGCTGTTCTAAGGGGGCAGTTTGTTCAGCGTCACAGCGACGTCACAGCAGCGTCACTGAACCGCCTCCCAATAGAAAAAGAGGGGCGGAGATGAGCGGGACGTAACATCCCGCCCACCTCTTTCCTCATTCCCGGCGGCCGCAGGTAAGGTGAGGTTATAGCGATGTGTGCTGCCTCAGGAACGACGAACTACATCGTACCTGCAGCAGCAATGATAATTGAGAATAGGGGGGCATGTCACCGATTAGCGATTTTGAACGGTTTTGCGACAATTCAAAATCGCTCATAGGTGTCACACGCAACGACATCACTAACGCGGCCGGATGTGCGTCACAAATTCCGTGACCCCAACGACATCGCTTTAGCGATGTCGTAGCGTGTAAAACGGCCTTTAGACTAAATCCTGCTTTACATGTTGCAATTTCGCATACGATAGCGTATGCGATTTGCAACGCCCCCATCGTATGTGCGGCACGTTCAATTTTTTTGAACGTGCCGCACAAACGATTAACCCCCGTCACACGTACTTACCCGTCCAAACAACCTCACTGTGGGCGGCGAACATCCACTTCCTAGAGTGGGAGGGACGTTCGGCGTCACATCGACGTCACGCGGCAGCCGGCCAATAGAAGCGGAGGGACGGAGATGAGCGGGACGTAAACATCCCGCCCACCTCCTTCCTTTCGCATTGTCAGCCGGGAGCTGCAGGACGCAGGTAAGATCTGTTCATCGTTCCCGGGGTGTCACACACTGCGATGTGCGCTACCTCGGGAACATTGAACAACCTGCCGTTCAATTTTAGAGAAAAATACGATGTGTATGCGATGAACGGATTTTCGTTCAATCGCACGTACCTGTCACACCCTGCAATGTACCTTACAATGTCGGATGTGCGCCACTTACAACGTGACCCCGCCAACACATTGTAAGATATATTGCAGCGTGTAAAGCGGGCTTAAGGATATCATCTCACTAAATGACGTACCAGTGATTCTGACCACGATACGACCTGGTCAGGATCGCTGGTACATCGCTACAGGGTCGCTAGTGAACTGTCAAACAGTCAGCTCTTCCCAACGATGCAGCAACGATACGGCGATCGCTGGGACCCTGTCACATAGCATGATTCAAATCATGATTAGTAACATAGGCGTGCATCTACATTGCCTTTTCCGCGCCCCCTCTGCTCCGATTGGTGGTCGTAACTGCATTGTGACTGGGCGGCCTTTCCTTTAGAGAAGGCAACATAATAGTGTTTCCATCCTTCTCCATCCTTCTCCATCCTACAGTCCCGATGCAGAATGGACTGTATTACGATCTGCTGCTACGCGCGGCCCGGGACAAGTGAATTCAGCCCTCTGAAATGTACTGCGATTTAAAAGCCAGAACAGAGGATGGAAGCGGCTAATCCAAATGCAGTAACGATCAATCGGAACAGAGAGGACGCACAAAACAACGAAGATGCACGCCTACGTGAGTCGCGAACGAGGTCATTGGGTAAGGTGTCAAACACACCAATGTGTGCTGCCCCGCGGGAGCCCAACGACCAAAAAATGAACCAGAACAGTGTGTAACGATCATCGATTTAACAGCAGGGCCAGGTCGCTGCTTAGTGTCACTCACAGCGAGATCGCTGATGAGGTCACTGGTACGTCACAAAACCTGTGACTCAGCAGCGATCTCGCTAGTGATCTCGCTATGTGAGAAGTACCCCTTAAAGTGCATCTTGCACTTGAAATGCGTTGATGTCACATTTGCCATTACTATTAGTTTGGAAGCCATGGCAAGGCTGGATTCAGGACTCCATACTGAGAATGGATGGACATGGTGGTGAACTGACTTTCTTTTTCTTGCATTCGTACCAAACACCAAACTTTTTAAAACAAGAAAGTTTGGATTCCGAGTTCGGGTACTTTACGTATGCAAACCACTTGCACGAGCATCGCTTTACTCTGGTACGCTCGGTGCAAGCCGCTCCAACACTGCAAGCAGCTAGGACTGGGGGAAACAACAGCGTGATCATATGTAATGTGCACCCCCCAAAAAAATTGGAAAAACTCTATCCACCCTACTCCCAGAAGTGTTCTGTTTATGGCTGGCTGCATGTGGGCGGAGACCCGAACTGCCCAACTAGTGACTTCCATTGGGGTTCAAGTCAAGATCAAATCACATACCAAACTTTATGTAAAGTCCAGCTGAAGCCACCAAACCAAACTTGTACAGGTCCGCTCATCAACATTATAATCGCAGGTAATCCAGTTGCCATAAAAAGACATATAAAACACTCTGGGTCTCCTAGCACCGTATCTAACCCCTTTGATTCTCTTAGATATTACAAATGCTGTGTTTGTGTTACTGACCTCACCATTTAAAATGGATGGAAACCCTGTAGTAACCTACAACATATTTAATACCAGCACACTGAGTTAGTTCATTTTTAGAAAAACATGAAAAGTCAAACTGATGGTGTCGCTGTCAGAGGTAGCATCACTTTGCTGTAGCTGAGACAAGGGATATGCGATATATTCCCTAATACCTTCTTTTTCTTACCCACGAATACCCTTGTTGGAGACAAAAATGACCAATTGTGTAACTTCCTGGAAAGCTGGTTCCATTTGAAGTGGTAGTTATTTGGCTAGCAGCTCCCCCACTGTGGGCATTATGGTGTTTTTTTTTTCCTTTTATACTATCCAAAAATCCCCAAAGTTAGGTGATAAGAAATGCTAGGTAGGTATACTGCACAAAAAAACAACAACATTGTATTGGTGGGGCATGTACAAATTTTGGGAATATTCTTTTTTTTTTTTTTTAAATATTTTCCCTTCACAAAAATGATTAGACAAAAAAATGCAAAAACTCAGTTCAGTTGCTTGTGACACTATCACCTGTCCTATCTCTCCCCCCCTATCAATTGAATTATTATATTGTTCACAGACTACTATAATAATAATAATAATAATAATAATAATAATAATAATATATGCACTTATATAGCGCTATTAATTCCATGTTACATACATGAGCAACACTGTCCCCATTGGGATTCACAATCTAAATTCCCTATCAGTATGTCTTTGAAGTGTGGGAGGAAACACACACAAACACAGGGAGAACATACAAACTCCTAGCAGATGTTGTCCTTGGTGGGATTTGAACCCAGGACCCTAGAGCTGCAAGACTGCAGTGCTAACCACTGAGACACCGTGCCACCCTACTATTCTCAACTTCTTCAGTGCTGCAGCTATACAATACTTTACTGCCTGGAGTATTTATCCAATGTTTTAGGGCTTTCTATTCATTTCTCCATTACTGAACTGTGATGTCCTCTCTCTATCCTAAAAGCACCCTAAAATCGCAGCTGCATTCCGTGCCTAGACTTTTATACAAGCTATAATAGTCCCTCCTGCTTGTCTGCACTATACCATGTGATATGTTAGCTGCAAGGCATTATGGAAAAATCTGAATGGGGTAGCCCTTGGTGATATCGGCCTTCTGTGGCTGATGCAGTCTTCTACAATGTGTAAAAAGGTGGATGACAGTGTTTGACAATTCGTGCTATTCGAATTATAGTATTTTAATTTGCTGGGATCTGCAAATTTCATAAAATTTAACTTCAATTTTATTTCATCATCTATGGTAAATACCCTCTAACTAATAAATATTATGATATTTTACACTATCTCATCAAAAGATATGTTGGCCATGGAACTATTGAACAGTTGCTAGATCTATTTCAAATTAGATTTGAAAATACATTTTCTAGTTTGATTTCCCTACGTTGCCGGGAAGACAGAAGCTGCCACTGATTGGAATAAGGGCTCATGTGAAGTCACAACATCTCCTGAGCATGGGAACACAAACTGTGGCACCGCTGGAATGGAGCTGGTACGGGAGGTGAGTATAGGCTTTTTTATTTTACCTGAGGAAAACGTCGAGTCAGAAGGGGTTGTCCTAGTAGTCAGAATCGGACTGGCTATTAGGGGAACCCCCAATAACTCAGGTGAGAGCTTCGGAGTTCAGCCTGACCTGTCCGCAGCTGTCATGAACTGAACCGCAATCGCCGGGGAATCAGTCGGCACTCGCGGTACAGTCCTTCAGTCCAGGCTGCACTCCGGAGCTCAGGTGAGGGCTCCAGAGTTCAACCCAGGTAACCGCAGCCAGGCCTGGTATTACTGGCGGTTCCTCCGGTAGCCAATCCGACACTGCTAGTTGTGGATGACCTCTTTAGTTGCTTTAATATAGTTTAAATGTCTCCTAGCCTTAAAGGGCTTATCTGCAGTCACTTGTGTGTCACTCTATGTGACTGGAGACATGTGAATCTTCACATTGAGCACAGTGTTTGCTATGAGAAATCCCTGGTGCCGGCCTCTTGAACGGCAGGTGCGTGATGTCAAGTATGCGATATGCCTACATACGATCAAGTGCCGACTAAAGTGTATGGGGCGTCGCTCAATGTAAATGTAATGTGCGAGGCCAGGCATAGTCTATTTGGAATGTGGCCAGAACAATGCAAATTTCCTACTTGCAATGACATGATCCCCTGCTCCTGCCACCGGAAAATCCTCATTGTACATAATATGGGGATTCCCAAGTCTGCAGTCACATAGTGTTTGCAGACTTGGAGCCTAAGGCCGGATAACCCCTTTAAGCTTTAGTCCTACTGGTGCAGTGGCTTTCCTTGATAAAAGAGTCATGATGGATCTATGATGGAAATATTTTCAAAAAGACTATGATAAATCCTGAAGGATCCCTTTTGAGTTATGTTACTGTGATTCCCTGGCCTATCAGGTCATCACAGGGTATTGTGCAACCTGCCCTTGTGCACAGTATTCGCATCCTCCTTGGTTACGGATCCCTGTTCTTTGGTGTTGCTAAGATCAGAGCCAGTCAAAACTCTAGGAACACTTTGCACCACACCCAGCAGGCACACCATTGGGGGGCCTGAAGGGAATAGGGCCGCCCATTTGGGGGGTTGGTAGGGGAAAGTGAAAAGTGACAGAAGAAGTGAAAAAGGAGTGGAAGGAGTAGGAGTGCAGAGTAGTTACTCTCAGAAGGAGAGGTCACCGGTTAGGAGCAGGGCTCCTGAGGACTACTAGGTGGCAGACGTTGGTCTGGGCCCGGTAGCAGCTGGAACCCCGGTCGCAGGGAATCGTGCCAAGGGGCACGGATTGCCGAGGAGGGCAGCCGGCGGCCTTGAGCCATCTCCAGGCAGGGGCCAGGGCACAACGGGGTACGTGGACCCTAGGCTAGGAAGTAGCTTCAAGCGTCTTGGTAATTTACCCGACAGGGGTGAAGTCTTCAAGATTCATCACTCACCCGCTCCAAAATCGGGGTACTAGCGCAACAAGGGGATAGGACTTTCCCAAAACACAGTCAGTCAAATCCCAAGCGTGAACCCTGAGAGCTGAGTTAACTATACGGGTTAGTGGGAACCGATTAGTTCCACACTATAAGGTCCAACAGTGCAGAAGGTGCCATGGAAAAGGCCACAGGCTAACAATCAACACAAAGGGCACGGATCCAAGCATGCTCACTCCTTGCTGCAGCGGTGCTCAGAATTCTGGTTTACAAGCTGTCGGTGTCAGTATTCTTGGACTGAGTGAGTATGCAGAATCCCTTTCCTTTTCCAATGGCACCCCTTCACTACAACCACCGGGCCCCGGGGCACAACCCCCTACCCACGGAGGGGTTGGACACCTTGCTGCCATACCACCACCACCGGGCTCCCCAACAGCAGCGGTGGTGCTCCATCTTGCCAAGCACCATGGGTGGCATCACAAACTTGGTAGTCCCCTGTACAGATCCCCCTCTTCACTTTGAGTGTCCGCGCGACCCCCTCCCGGGTCCGGAGACCCCTCGAGCCACCACGGTTCCGGATCCGAGCAGCTCGGCCGCTGACACGGGGGCGGTACATTACTATTGCTATCTGCAAAATAAATCCTTGTAGTACAGAATAGAAGGAAGTCCTAGTGCATTTAGATAGTGTATTTAGTAGGCTGTACCATTGCAGAATCTGTTTTATTTTTATTCAATTCTAGTTGTGTCCAAATGGTATGGAGCCCGATCACTACCGTATCTACAAAAAGTATGTAGAGAATTTCTAGGAAATGTTCTTTTATCAGTATCTAATCATTTTTGAGAATGGGTTAGTGGGACAGTTCGGGACAGATGCTTAGGCTTTATTTTACTCACCTATATAACGCTATGAATTCCAACGCTTTACAGACATGATCATCACTGTCCCTATTGGGGCTCACAATCTACATTCCCTATCAGTATGTCTATGGAGTCTGGGGGAAACCAGAGAACCCGGGAGGAATCAAACACGGGAAGAACATAAAAATTCCTCACAGATATTGTCGTGGGTGGGATTTGAATCCAGGACCCCAGTGCTGCTTAGGGGTTGTCTTTAACCCTAGTAGTCCTTTATGAGTTTACGGAAGTGAAAATACAATTTATAGTCATTTTGTGCTTGTTTTCCTGGACTATAAATGTAAGAACAGAGTTATTCATTTTATATCTATACAGAATTGAAAACTTTAGAAGTTTGCCCCTTTTGTACCTATGGCCCAGTAGTTGAAGACAGCTGAAAAGCCACATATGGTGCTTCATGTGAAGCATATGTGATGTGTGAATGACCAAATTAGACAAGATCTCATTTCCGGACATCTTTAGCCAGGTTGGAAGAGACAAAGATGAGTTACTTTCTTACCACATTTTCCCTGAAGCCTGATATCGATCGCTTTTGATTTTGAAGGCCTTGTTGCAATTGGGACAGTTTTCAGGCCACACACACAACAGCCTAAATGTCTGACGCTGAATTTTTTCGGTAAGCATGGACACCTCAGGAATCTGTTTTATTTCCACAGTGACAAAGCAGTAGGACCTCTGAGACCCTCGTCTAGAGTTACAGTTATTGTTTACGAAAGTGTTAAGTAAGTCGCCCTGGTTCTTTAAATTGGAGCAGTGACTGGTGATTTTCAAGAGGGCGTTAAGTGGAGAACTATTCCATCATCACATTGTTAACCTTTTGAGCTGTGCATATCCCCGAGCAGAGATTGATAAGAGCTTATTACTTTATTAATTTCCACTGCTCCTTCTCCATGGATATCAATTATCTGCATTATGAATAATGTAATGCCTATCTACCCAAGCCCAGCTGTCAAGCGGCGGCAATCTAAGCTCCAAACTTGGGACTTGACGCATTTTGTTTACAGATCGCGGCTCTCTGTGTTGAGCCCAGTAGAGTAATAACTTTTACTATTATTTTGTTTTATATACTTTATTTTGTTTTGTGTTCTTCATCTCGTTCATGCCTCCTACCAGCGCCCAAATTCTTTTTGCGTGTGAGAGAATACATTCTCCTAACTTTCAGCCAAATGCGTAGACCACAATTGTTTTCCAGTTACACGAAAATAACGTTCTAGATTGATGTGGTTGGAGCTGGAGAGGTGAATGGAAGGCCATTCTTTCTTCCCAAATGTTTTCTCTAAGTAGAAAATGCGAGCCTCTAATTATCATGATACCGGCAGTAATTTGAAGCAGACGTAATAAAATCCACTTCTTTTGTTTCGAGTGGCTTTTTGGTATAAATATATTTGATATGTTGTGGCTTGTTTATCCATTCTCGAGCATTTTACTTTACAATTTCACATTTGTAGAGCGCTAACGTAATGATACATGTGTATATTGTTTTAGAGGCGAGCAGTAATGGGGCACACTTGTACGGAAAGTTGGGTCGTCTTGTATTTAAATTGGTAAATTGATCTGTAAACACAGTTGAAAAGCATACCGGTGCAATGGCGGGAGGCTGTCACTCAGTCAGGCTTTTTGAGACTTAAAATGTCTTGAAGAGGTCTAAGTGCTGCTAAGTCATGTTAACGTATTTAGTAGAAAACCTAATCTGCCGACTGCCGCTTTAAACCACTTTCTCGCACATGTCTGCCAGTTGACATCTGCTGATATGGTTTTGACTAGAGGGCTTTCTCAAGTCTAAAGTGGTTTCTGTTTGCCTCATGTATTGTCACTTAAAGAGAAAAAAAATTGAAAAGAAAGCAGCATTTTAGACATGATGGCATTAAAGGAACGTAAACTTCCATTGACAAGGGCATTAACCTGAATGTGCGGTAAAATCTCACTAACAATGAGGCCCTGGCCTCCTAAATCTCCTCATTTTGTAAATGTCAAGTGATTTCTTTCAGTTATAAAAAATAATTTCCTCTTTCTGCTCTTTTTTTTTTTTTTCTCCTCGACTAAACAAATATTCTAAGTAGAAATTGAAATAGTGTACATATATTATACAAACATGACAGGGTATGTAGTTGGAGAACATCATCACATTGCTGACTGTCAGGCCAAGGCTTGAGCTACGTCTCATGAATTAATCTGATAAAAAAAATAGGTTTACTGACTCAGACTCTTGACTAAATAATACATTTCTGTAATTCATGTGCATTCATTCATGACATTATATTGTCCTTTTTTTAAATAGATATCGTTAACAGTTGACCTGAGATGATGTATTGAGAGACTGGTGACATCATTTGACCCCCTCAACAAAAAGAAAAATGTTCCGTAAAAATATCATTTTATTTTATTTTTTCTTTCCGAAACCTTATTCAACAAATTCTGTTCAAAGCACAAAGCATTGAAAATTCCTAGTAAAATCCCAGAGAAATTTAGTACAGGCATTGTTTTAAAATACAGAGAAAAATGATACAATCACAGATTCCTTGTCTGGCCGTCAGATTCCTCTGGGTGGTTTGCCTGAGCTGATCAGTGTCATGCAGTCCTCAAACAAGCTTGATGGTTGCCTCATTTATTCGGCAGATCATCTTTGTAGATTGACAATGCTTTTCTTTCTCTGCCCGGGCATTATATTCCTCAGGGGATGGAACGGTGATGCTTTCTGACTTGGTATTCTAAAATAAAATTGTGTCATTCATTGTTGGTTTAATAAATCTCTCTCCTTTATATAATCATATAATATTGGTCTATTATGTACCTAATTGTCTGATATTTATCTATGTATCTATTAATTATCTTATAATAGGTATAATATACCTTAAGGTTTTCGACCTTAAAAGATAGAATGACGTATGTTATGCCCCTGAAATATAATTGGCATTGGTGTTTGAATCATTCATCACCCGGAGATGGAAAAGGATCCAGTTGAACAATTTCTCCAGTAGGCAATTGTCTTGATAGTTGCAATAGTCTTACGTGAGGTAGTAGGTTGTCCTGTAGAGAAGCAACGCAGCTGGCACTTAAAACAGTTTGCTAATAGTTGTGACAATTTGGTTTTACTTGCAACAGTCTGCTGGCAGTTTCCTCAGCAGCACCTCAGTCACTCTGTAACAGTCTTGGAGGCTTTATTTCAAGCTTACATCATCTTTGTTTCAACTCACACATTCCTTCCTAATACCAGCAATATTCAGCAATAACTTGTCTAGTCATCTTACTCAACCTTGCAGCCTATCTTTCACAGTTTTCTTCCACAAGAGCTGAAGTCTCTTAGCAATGTCTAGTGTGGCACTTCTCTTTCAATGCCATTTGGTGTTTTCTCATCACCCCTTGCATCCTTCGTTAGCAGAAAAAAACCCTCCCTGCTCCCCTCTACCGTAGTATTCTTCTGCCTCTGAGTATCACCCTGTGTAGCCAGATTGGTTTGTCAGTGTGATGGTGGGATATGGGGGAGGTGTATCTTGCTGTACAGATTCATATTTTAAGCTTGGTTCACTGTCCATTATTTGTACTGCTTCTGTGTACATTGTATTGTTTGTAAGTAATCACCCCCTATAGTGCAAGGTTATAGCCTTTTGAGGTGCTTCCATTCCTGGGTGTAGGGGGAGGTGGACCTAAAGTCCACCTACTGTAACCTTTTTGCTTACCTGGGGCATAGGCAGTCTGTTTGGAGAACTTGAAGGGAGAAGGATTGAACCTCTGGGAGAAGCTGGGATTTCTCAGAGAGACCTGTATATTTATCGCTTATTGGATTATATTCATATTTCTGGACTAATTTTACCCTCTGTTTTGTGGATTATGTTATGGACCATTTGATTTGCTTGGAATAAATGCTTTTTGGATTGTACCGCCATCTCTCGCTCTGTTGATTGTGTGGTATTGGAGAAGGACCCCGTCACAGTCAGTCTCCGCAAGGAGAAAAGTTTTCCCATTAGACAGCCGGTATAGATAATTTGATCTCCTCTACCTGGGAATAACCCCACATGACTGCAACTCAGGCTACAGCTTTATTGCTCTTTTGTGGTCCTCTCCAATCCCTACAATGGTGCATTCCTTTAGCATGCACTGACTCATATTAAAACTTGCTCTGTAAGACTAACCCCAAATTGTAGACAAGTTTCCTATATTGTCTCTGACACCACACTACAGGGGTGAGAAGAAGCATGCCAGGCTGACACCATCTAACCTATAATGCAGTCGTCTCACCGGTGATCTAGTGCATGTCTCTCTTTTAGTACTCCTTCAGATGTTCATTTCTTACTTAGACAATTTCTATCAGTGTGCTGAATTTGATTTTCATTAGTGTCTTTCGTCCATTTTTACCAATAGTAAAAATGCCTTTCTCCTATCTATTACAAGGTTAATAACAGACCTAATGATCTCCATGGGCGATTTTCATGACTCAGACCACACCTGGACATTTCTTAATGAGTGCTTAAGACACAGTGCAAAATATTTGACCACTACTGGCAGCGGCACAGACTCTTGAGTAGTGATGATGGAACCTTTGGAAGTTCAGTTCTGTTTTGACCCTGACTTGATTCGAACCTCAATAGAAGTCTGTAAATGGGCAGTTCATGTCTCCGCCCACATGCAGGCAGCCGTAAGCAGAACATTTTCAGGAGACGGTGGGTGGAGTTTTTCATTTTCATTTTTTTTGTATGTGTGCACACTACATGTGATCACGCTGATTTTACCCCCAGTTTGAGCCGTTCAAACACTGAACGCGGGTCACACTGGGCTGAGCATCACTCATACCCAAGCACTTGCAAGTGCACTTGCACTTGTAACTCACTCGAACTTTGAACCTGAACTTTGTTTTTTTGGTTGTCGGTTTCCGAACATCGAACCTCAGGTTCACTCATCTCTACTCTTGAAGAATTCTGCATGAGGAGATCTTTCTCTTAGAGGTGCATGTCCCCGTCTAACTAGCTGGTCAAACGTCCATTAGTCGTCAATCTGTAGTGTCTGTTGCATAATAAAGATAATATATTTCTATTAACCACACATTATCACAACATTACTCTAACATGCCTAACTATAATAATAATACCTAGCACCAGAACATAGCTGGCGGCAAACAGCGAAATATTGTATGCCTAACATTATATGACATTATTGGGTTATATACATAGCAATGACAGAGCTTTGATAACCATGGTCAACAGTCATCCATTGTAGCCGTGGAAGGATATTACGGTTCAGAAGGTAACGGTGAGATCCATGATGGATTTTTTGCATAACGCTGGCGGATCATTTCTAAAGGCCCATTTACACAAAACAGTATCGCTAACGATATGTCGTCGGGGTAACGGAATTCGTGACATCCGGCGTCATTAGCGACGTCTTTGCGTGTAACAGCTCCGAGCGAGTGTTAATGATCAAAAATACTCAGCTAATCGTTGATCGTTGACACTTCGTTAATTTTCAAAATCTCGTTGGTTGTTGTGGACGTAGGTTGTTCGTCGTTCCTGAGGCAGCACACATCGCTATGTTGTTCGCCGCCCACAGCGACGTCGCTAGGAAGGTAAGTATGTGTGACGGGTGTTAACGATATTGTGCGCCCCGGGCAGCGATTTGCCCGTGACGCACAAACACCGGTTAGCGATATCATAGCATGTAAATGGGCATTTAGGCTTCTTACAATTTGTCTAGTTATCTGTGTTTTTCCCATTCCTGAAATATAAAACTGGCATTGCGGAGTTTTATCGAGAGCAGTGGTTCCCAACTTTACTAATTATACTTTATTTAGACATATTACACCCAAAGCTGTAATCATGTACTGTGCCGACTATTAAAGGCCCAGCATGAGTGCCTCCTGGCGCATACGTAGCACAGGTTGAGTTTAAACTATCTGTGCCCACTAAACTGCCTCTTAAGATGCTGCATGGAGTGTGCAGTCTTGGTGCCTTCTGAATCGTCTTTTTGAAATAGCAAAGATGAAATTGAGACGGATTAAATACCTTGGGAGCAATTGCTGTAATCTGTGCATTGTTGTCCACTTGAGCAGAGCAGGGTTTAAAGATCACAGTAAAATGTCAGCATTCAGCTGTGAGAACAGTGGTCTGGTATCTCCGGTTAGCAGCCAGCAGATGCCCGGTGCTGTGTCTGCAGTATTAGACACAGCCGCTGCTATTAGGGATGACGCTGCACGGAAACCAGCCTGGCTTTAAGGAAAACGACAGTTTATAGAAAAATAATGTTCCTTGAGGCTTCCATGCTGTAAATACACATGGACATTTTATTAAACGACTGGTAAAGTCATTATCTCTTTGTTTGTATGAGTTTTCTACAATACACAAAGATAATTTGCAGATAACACTTTACGGCTGTATTCATGCGTGAAGGCCAGATGGTGCACTGTAGTGTTTGGGATTTTATCAAATCTCATTCACACAGTGGCCATGATTTCAGTAGTAGTAACTCCAGCATTGAAAGAAGCATGTAAACATGATTTTGTTTTTTCATGGTGTGCGCCATGTTTCACAAAATCTCATCACTGGTAACCATTGTTATTTTCCTGTTTTTTTAAAGAGTTTGCAGAATTTTGCGTTTCGCTTTACTACAATGTGTGACTATACGCTTATGAGATTGTACGGGACTACGATATTATTGGTCAATATTTAGATTGTCGGTTGGATAGGTGTCCAAGAGCAGGTCCAATGGGAAAAAATGTAAATGGGATCTGACTTGTATTATCTGAGAATGGCCACAATACAGATACAATGTTCTAGCTGCAATCAGAGGAAGGGTATAGCCGGTGTTGAATTCCTAATCATCGGAGATTGATGATCCATCCTAAATTGGCATTTACCCTGCAAGTTTTGATAAAAAATCTTGCCATGTTAACAGGATGCCGGTAGGTGAAATGATTTTTTGCGCTAACCAAAAAAAAATGATCATGCACAGCGGTACATCATTCGGTGTCACCAAGACTCACTATGCTGAGAACCATGGTAACCTATGTGCACTGAACGATCTATTGTTGATTGGTCAGCGCTCATCATTTACTTTGGTCTAGATGTGTAAAAAGGCATTTGAAATGACCACTGATCAGTAAATGTTTACCAATCAGTAATGGTATCGTGCAATGGATAGGCCAAAACTATCTTGTCCCAGACAATCCCGACATGTACATAAAAAAATGTGTGGCGCCATGTTAGCCAGAAAAATCAATACGATGTAAAGACTTTTTTGTTAACAGAACAACCTCCTCTGTTGGAGCATCCTTGTCCCCTTAAAGGGAACCTGTCCCCAGATTTTGACCTTCTAAACTAAAACTAGCACCTTAAGCAGTACCTGTGCTTCATTCTATAAAGGTGCACGTTACCCTCTGACCCCCCCACAAAAACCTTTATGAAATCTCTTGACATGTAAGTAAATTGTTCAGTCCAGTCCAATGGGCATCCTAATTTGCGCATCAGGTCCCTTCTTTCGCACCTATGTTTTCGGCTCTGCCCGCAATGGGTAGAGTGAAGTGCGCCTGTGCGAGCCGTTAATATGTCTGCACAGTCGCAAGATTTTGTCCGCCTACGTGGATGGCGCCCAAGGCATCATCCACATCAGTCAGCACAAGAGAACGACAAAAGGAGGTACAGGAGGGCAGATTAGGATGCCCATCGGACTGGACCGGACAATTTACATACATGTTGGGAGATTTCATAAAGGTATTTGTAGGGTCTATGGGGAGTCATGCACTTTTATAGAATGCAGCACAAACGCTGCTTAACGTGCTAATTTTAGTTTAGAAGGTCAAAATCTGGTGACAAGTTCCCTTTAACACTGGTCTTTACTTTTCTTACATGGGGCAATATGGGTAATATTTCTATTATGGAAATTTATACAACGTTCCAATAAACATTCCCATAATTGCTCATAATTTTCAAGATATCTGCTCGCAGTCACTCAGTAAGAACATTGGCTCTGAATCATTTTTTATGCCAATCTGCAGTAAGGTGTGATAAATTCGTGAAGGAGTGTGCGCCTCTAAATGGATTTGGTGTCTTTTAGCTGCTGTACACCATAAAAAGAAATGTACGTAATTTGCACCTTTTTTGTAGCATAAAGTACGGTATGATGAGTTTGTTGGCCATGCTCTGCCAAACCCATCTAAGTTCTGCTCAGTTTTTAAAATGTTGGCTGAGCTGTCTGGGTCTGGTGTAAAATGGAAAAGTTGTCAATATTGCATATTGTGTTACAGCAGAATTATGGCAATCACTATTTGATGAATCTCTGTCCTTGCTTGTTGTCTTCCATTGAGTTTTGGGTGTATGCGTGGTGGAAGTATATCTCCTTTAAGTATGGAGTTGTATTGGCATGGAGTATGCAAAACATGTAAATTATATTTCTGCTTGTTCGTGCCACCTTTGGAGGTAGTTAATGTGTCGCGGGCGGGGAGGACGCTGTCGCTGCTGCGCTCTCGCTAACGCTCGGGTCCGGCGCTGCTGCGATGGCTGCTCGGTGGCTCGAGCGGTGGGCTGGATCCGGGGACTCGAGCGGCGCTCATCGCCCATGAGTAAAAGGGGTGGTTGGTTTGGGGGATTTAGTCCGTGATGCCACCCACGGGTCGTGGTGAAGATAGGCACCACCGCTGCTGGTGACGGGGATCCCGGGAGCCATGGTAGGGAGCAGCTGGGATGTTGTTTTCCCCCTCTGTGGTAGGGGTCGGTGGTCCCAGGGCCCGATGATGTGACGGGGAGGCAGGGTTGGTGAGGTGCAGGGTTTCAGGGACAGCGCAGCGCAGTGCCGGATGGCACGGGTGTACTCACTCAGCAAGAAAGGTACAAAGTCCTCGGTAAACCAAACGGCTGGATGGATGGGTCCCGCAGCTGGCTGCAGTGTCTCTCCCCGGACAGGTGATGGCGGCTGTCTTTCCCTGCACCTTGATGTTCTCTTTCTGACTACTATGGATTCCCAACGGTAGTCCGCTCCCCGGTGTATGGGTACTGGAGGAGCCCGTTTGCCCGCAGGCGCTGGCCCTTGGGTCTCTAGCCTTAGGCGGTAGCTGTATACCCTCACGGTGTGGGCGGTTGCCTTCAATCGGGACTTTTGCTGTTATGAAACCCCTGGGGTTCCAGTCACATTCGGATCTGACTATTGACGGCGGCTCCAAGCCCGGTCGGTATTAGAGAGTGTTTTCTTACCTTTCAGGAGAAAACTAACATCCAGTGAATAAAATTAAGCCAAGAGTACATGTGTCTTCACTGCAGAGACAGAATAAGCATCTTTCAGACTCCTCGCTCTTCTCCCCCATGGAAACAAAGGATCAGATTTGTTAAAATCATCCCTGAAACTTCTTTCGAATGAAATTGGTAGCTTCTGTGTATGAGGACTTTTGTTAAGTCTGTCCAGAGAAGACATATGCCATAAGTAGTGAACAATTAATGACTTCATCCCGAGCCAGAAGTGTTAAGCCACTAAAGGGAACACATGGCACCAGATTTTGGATACATTTCAGTTTCCTATGATGTTTTTCACTGTTGCAGTTAATAGATGAATTATGTATGATCATGCGTGACTCCGTCAGACCCTTCACGATAGTGGTGATCCCAGACATTTGTTGGCACGAGGGAATGAGTGAATTCCCAGTAATATTTAGATTAGCACAAGTGTCTATATCCCTCTTGGAGAATTTCATGGGCAGAGATCACAGGCTGTCTGCTTTCAATGTGTACACTGACGAGGCATTTTGATATGGTGTGACATTCCTGTTAGGGCCAGAGTTGAGTGATATCATATCACAGGACAATACTCAGAAGATGCCATCGGATATAAACACTAATGCATATAGACTTATGCCTGAGGAAAAATGTGTCGACTCTCCGAGGCCTGAATGGATAAAAATAGTATACCGGGGATAGTATTAACCAAGGCTTTGCATGAACGAGCACAAGCTATTCTCTTAACTCGTTGTGATCCCCTCATAATTGGCAATACATCAAAAAGTTTAGTATAATTGTAATTGCTCAGTTATCATTTTAATGGCCTAAACTACGTGTCTTTAATGTAATCCTATGTGCTCTGTTCTAAGCAAGCGGGGCTTTGTGCTTACTCTGTCCTGGCACAGGGATTACAGTATCTTTGAACTAAATCTTAGATAATTTCTAACAAACTGTTGCAATTAATAACATGGTATTATTTTAGGATCAATGAAAGGATCCACTCTCTCGCTTTCAATTATTTTATTTTCGGAAAATTACCCAAGTCTCTTAATAAAGTGGTACACATTTCAAATTAGCAAAGGGCCTTTGTGTTCCAGAGCGTTTTCGTTTAGATTTCTTCAAAGGCTTTTGTCTTGGTTCCTGTTTGTGTCTGTCCTGCTTATAATGAGGATTAATTAATCTGCAGGAAGTTATCCATAGGGCATGCACATGGGGTTGTCTACCCAAAATAACAATGATGGAAACACACAGGGTCCAACGCAGTAAGACTGCATTGTGCGTGCCAGCCTTAAGCAGGCTTTACACGCTACAATATATCTTATGATGTGTCGGCGGGGTCACGTCGTAACTAAGTGACGCACATCCGGCATCGTAAGTAATATTGTAGCATGTGACAGCTACGTGCGATTGCGATTGAACGTTAAAACATTCATCGCATGCACGTCGTTTAATTGCTAAAAATTGAACGTGAGGTTGTTCAATGTTCCCGAGGTAGCACACATCGCAGTGTGTGACACCCCAGGAACGATGAACAGCAGCTTACCTATGTCCCGTGGCTCCCGTCGGCAATGCGGAAGGAAGGAGGTGGGCGGGATGTTTACGTCCCGCTCATCTCCGCACCTCCGCTTCTATTGGCCGGCTGCCACGTGACTTCGATGTGACGCCGATCGTCCCTCCCACTCCAGGAAGTGGACGTTCACCGCCCACATCGAGGTCGTATGGAAGGGTAAGTACGTGTGACGGCAAATAATCGTTTGTGCGACACGTTCAACAAATTGAATGTGCCGCACATATGATGGGGGCGGTTACGATCGCATACAATATCGTATGCTTAATCGTAACGTGTAAAGCACGCTTTAATGTAGAGCTCGCTAGAATATATGGCCCCCAAATCCTTAAGGGACGCACGCCACTTAATGAATTCAGCACAGTTGCCTGCACAGGACTGCAATACTGGCTGGTGTGGATGACATAGATTGCGTTATCCACACTGGACTGGGAAGAAGGAGGACAGCGAATGCCATAGAGAGGAGGGACTGGACCTGAGAGCAGCGACACCCATCGGACCGCCCCCTAAGTGAGTATTATAAAGGAGTTTTTTATGTTATACAGAGCGGCCTGAGCTCTTATATAAAGCATATTAGAATGCTGTATATAAGGGCTCACTGGTGGTGGCCGCAGCATATAGAGGTCACATTACCACCAGAACCAACCTCCTTACACACCACCAGGTATCGTACTTACACCCCTGCTATTCTACATGGTGTTTCCCCTTTACCCTGCACAGCTTTCCAGCTTCGGGCATTCACTATCCAATTATCTTTACTCTAACTGAGCGTGCCCCTCTTTTGCGATCTGTGCAGGTGCCAGGGAGTTATTTCCATCCTCCCCATACTTGGTAGTGGCCTTCTATAGGGGGTACTTTTTACGCCTGACTACAGGTGTGTATATATATATAAATATATATATCCATTCTCCTCAATACGTGCCCCCTTTGGTTTGCCACCCCACTTAACCTATATCATGTTGGTGTGTAAACCTTAATTACAAGATACCTACGACTTGGTTGGTTCTTTGTGGTAATCTCTTTACTTCAATTACCCCCCTTGTTCTCCACATTCTGCTTGACCTATCCAATTCATTGCATGTTTTATAATAACATTTTCTAATGTGTTTTTAATGAATAAAATGTATTTTGCAACAAAATTGTTTGCCTTATCTCCTTTCCTCCTTTTTTGTGTTATGGTCTTTGGAGTTGGCATTGTTCCCGGGGGACACTACTGAGTTATTCCCTCGGTGCTATACATTATGGCCATTTTTTTGTACTTAGCTTATAGAGGCCAAATCTGGTGACAGGTTTCCCTTTAAAGGTGTAGAATAGAGTTTGTGTGAGTCGATTTGGAGGACCCTGTCTATCGGCCATGTCAGTTATCTCGAGTCCTGGAAACTCCCTCTTTCATCAGCGCATTTTGTCAACCGCATTTTATTTTTATAAACCTTTAAAAATTATTTTGATTTGTAAGAAGTGCTAATAATTGAATGTCCTTCTCTTTCAGTGGACGGCTGTATACACAGAGCTTCGGGGCCTTTTCTGAGTGCTGAATGTCGCACACTGCGAGGTTGCGAGACCGGTAAAGCAAAAATCACTTGTGCTTATGAACTGCCAGCGAAATGTAAGTCCCTGGAACTTCTTCATAAAGCATGAGATTTTATGACTGAATTGATAAATGTAATGGGTATTTTCTACAAGGCACATTACAACTAGTTCAGTTTGTATGTAGCAGCTCCATTACAGCTAGAAATTGAAAAGGCAGCAACGCCAGCACTATCTGCGACACTATAGCGCCGCTGCTAAAAGATTCACATCCTTATTCCAACCACAAGACAAGTATCGTACAAAGGTCATGAATGGATCAGCTAGAAAGGATTCTCTGCTTGGTGTGCTCCTCTTTAGTATGACAGCTGCAAGATAAGATGTGCTGGGAATTATTGATCATATTATATGCACTTAGCTTCAAGATTCTGAAATATTAAGACTAAGTAGCTTATAGGGATATTACTTTAGGATTTAAAGAAAATGGATCTGGTTGGATTTGAAAGTTTTTACTTTGCGTAGGAATATTTAAACCATTTTATAGTTTTAAGGTTGAAAGAAGACACAAATCCATCGAGTTTACCCTTCAACGTACTACATTGATCCAGATGAAGGTAAAATTCCTTCTTGACCTCAAATATTATTTATTTATTATCCTTAACTTGTATAGCACCATCATTTTCTATAGGATGTTACAGATGTGATCATCACTGTCCCCATTGGGGTTCACAATCTAAATTCCCTATTCTGTATGTCTTTGGACCTTGGAGGAAACCGGAGAAAAATCACACAAAGACAAGAAGAACATACAAACTCTTTGCAGATGTTGTCCTTGGTGGGATTAGAACCCAGGACCGCAGTGCTGCAAGACTGCAGTGCTAACCACTGAGCCACCGTGCTGCCCATTGTGATCAAACTGCAGCAATTGCACCAAAATAAGTAATGTAGCTGCAATGTGTGAATGTAGCCTTACAATAATTAATCACCATCAATGATTAAGAAACCTACCTTTCTCTAGACATAGAGGTTGCCCCATTTGCAGGCCTAGCTGTGAAAAGCTCTTTACAAGGATCTTTGTACATTTTAATATGATCACAAATAAGTCTTTGTTTTTCCAAATGGAATACCCCAACTTTAATAACTTGTCTTGGTATTGCAGCCCACCCATTCCTCTACTAATCTTGGTTGCTCTTCTCTGCACCTGCTCTAGTTCAGCTATGTCCTTCTTATACACCGGGTATCAAAATTGTACCCAATAGTGTACGTGTGGTCGCACCAGTGACTTTTATAGAGGAACAACTATGTTCTTGTCAGGAGCATCTATGCCTCTTGTAAAAAGTATCACATGATATTATTTGCTTTGGCAGCAGCTGCCTGACACTCCCCACTAAGGGTGAGTTTACTGTACATCAATACTCCCAAGTCTTTTCCAATGACAGTTTTACTTAGTTTTAGTTTTTAGTACATAATTGTACATTTTATTATCTTTGCTCAAATGCATGACTTTATTTGTATCTATAAACTCCAATTGCCATTTCTTGTCTCAAACCTCCAGCTTCTTTTAAATTCCTCTTTAATTTTAAAGCACCACTGACTTTTTTTTTTAATTTGTTCGCCGGAGTGGTATCACTAATGTCTCTTTCCTACTCCTAGTTATATACTTATCAGCCACCGTCATCTTCTGTTCTCAGAAATGCTCCAGTAGTCTTCTGCTCTTGGTGATACTCCAGTCATCTTCTGTTCTTGGCGACACTCCAGTTATCTTCTGTTCTTGGCGACACTCCAGTCATCTTCTGCTCTTGGCGACACTCCAGTCATCTTCTGTTCTTGGCGACACTCCAGTCATCTTCTGTTCTCAGAAATGCTCCAGTCATCTTCTGTTCTTGGTGACACTCCAGTCATCTTCTGTTCTTGGCGACACTCCAGTCATCTTCTGTTCTTGGCGACACTCCAGTCATCTTCTGCTCTTGGCGACACTCCAGTCGTCTTCTGTTCTTGGCGACCCTCCAGTCGTCTTCTGTTCTCGGCGACGCTCCAGTCATTTTCTGTTCTCGGCGACGCTCCAGTCGTCTTCTGCTCTTGGTGACGCTCCAGTCATCTTCTGTTGGTTGTGACCTGTCGGATCGCTCCAGTGTTTGCTAGGCGAGCAAGAGGACTTCTCAATGTAAGTCTATGAGAGCTAGTATGAGGATCACATAGACTTGTATTGAGCGCCTGTGACTTTTAGCTGACTTCCGGTCAAGCAGAAGTTGTGGTCACAAGAAGGCATATCAGGAAAAGAGCAGCAAGAAGAGCTGAAGACGGTTGAAGATAAATATATTACTAGGGACAGGGAATTTACATTGGAATTTACATTGGGGCCACCAAATAAATCATCTTTAAAACTTTAATTGCTCACCAAAAAGAACAGGCATATTTATCAGTAAAATGCCCATGCACATCAATTACCTGTTAACCAAATGCTTTTTTTTTAACTAGCCTCATTCCTGCCACCACTCTCCCCACACTTATGCATGACTGGTTCTACTAATCATGCATTTCCTCTGTATAGGGAGAGAGGAGATAGCTATGGACAGTCACTGTTGAATACTGCTCTCCAGAGGATTTGGCTTTTAAATTCCAACCCACCAATCCTTTTCACCGCAACTTTATTGGTAGGCTAATTTATGAAAATTGGACTTTAATGTGCACTTTTATGCATAATTTGAGATGTGTATATCTATTATTTTAAAATAAACTATTTGCTTGTGCAGTTTTTAACCTGAAACCACATAAAGATAGCCAACTCGGTGGTCAAGTCATAGTATAACTATTAGAACACAATGTAAAGAGAAAAGAAGACAAGGCACCCTCTTGATATTACACCATTGAGAGCAGTCAACGTTTAATATAAGAATATGCTCTCACCATTCGGTATTATTGTAGGGGCATAGCTCTCTTCAAGATATGTCAGTAAACCATGGTGTGATTTGCAGATGGGCTCTACCTTCTCAGTATCCTGTTTGGGTCTAATAACCAGTATTACAAATGCATAGAAAATAGGGAATAATTATGGAAGCTCCTATTAGAGAGACAGATGGTAAGTCCACTAAGGAGAAGCTTCTATATTTAAGTGGTAATACAACGCGTTTCAGGAACGGACCATCCCACTACCTGATGAAGGGGGTTGTCCATCTTGGAAACACGTTATTAGCTCCACAAGACAAAAGTTGCTGCCACAATTCCTCTGTGCAGAGCACCTTGTACACTAGGAGATGCTCTGCCCCGCTTTCCTGCACCACTGAGATGGCAGTAACATGATTCCTCTGTGCAGAGCATCTTGCACACTAGGGGATACTCTGCTGCACTTTGCTGGACCCCTGAGATGGCAGTGACATGATTCCTCTGTGCAGAGCATCTTGCACACTAGCGAATGCTCTGCTGTGCTTCTGGACTACTGAGATGGCAGTTACATGATTCCTCTGTGCAGCGCATCTGGCACATTAGGAGTTGCTCTGCTGAGTTTTCCTGAGCTACTGAGCTGGCAGGTTGATTAACAGCGCAGGATTCCATGGTTCTGGGAGGTGCTGATTAGTCAGGTGTTCCATCTTCCCGGTAATTGCTCTGCTTCTTTGCTGAGCATGCTCTCCCAGAAGCTCGCCAGTCATACATTCTGGTTCTGTAGTTGTGCTGTTGACCTGTGTTTTTGCATGTGTTCTGATGTTTATTTCTTGACCCTGGACCATTGCTTGACTCCTGCCCACTTCCTGTTCCTGTCGTGACCTCTTGGCTTTTGACCTCGAACCTTTACCTGACCACGTCTCTGTTTTCTCTCTGAATCTATTATGTGCCCTCCTAGATTTCTAACCCTCAGATTGTGACCTGACTATGCTTCTGTGTACGCCCTGTATCCATACGTATCCTCCTGTTATCAGACCCCGGATTGCCTGACTACTCTTCTGTCTGTACTATCTGTAAGCAGTGACTTGCATTACCGTTTCTTTATTTAAGTAATAAGATATTTCGAGCACCGATTTACCACTTTGTTAGCTATAGGAACAATCAGTCCCTGAATTTAATTGTTTGTGGACCTACTGTCTGTCTGTCTACTTACATTTGGCACTGGGTGAGTTACCCCTAATTTTCTTGGAATCACATACTTATAACTAAACTATGACATAGTGCGCAATTTTACAGAATGTATTTTATTTATAGAGCAATAAGCCTGACTTTTGATGTGTGTTTGAAGATATAATAAGAGAGGTTGAGCAGCTAAATAATTTACTCACATAGACATTGATGGATTCGCAAGGATGAGATAACATGCTCAGTTTTCAGTCCATTTGATGTGGATCATTTTCTACTATTATTCTTTTTGAACGATTGCATGTATATTGATAAAGAAATAATAAAAAAGGAAAAAGACAAGTTGAAAGAAAGATTACACTTTTAAGGTTATGCATCTAGATTAATAGTACCATTGTAGGTTGGTATCGTTAACTTTGCTCTGCAATGCATTAATAAGATGCAGATGGGAAAATGGAGCTCCTGGGGAAGAGAAGTCCAGGATCATGCGCATTGCGCACTGAGCCGAAATCCAGTGTCAGGCAGCGATGGCGGCAGAGGTGAGATCATCCTGTGAAGCTGCGCATTAATTAGCATGATAGTAGGCCCACAGGAATGTACTAACATGCGAATGGAGCTGACTGACAAGGGAACTAACGCCCAGGGGACTAGTCCCCTTGCTCATTAGCATAATATAAAGGATCTTTAGAAATACTTTTTCTAAAGATCTCTTTATCTATGCTAGTGTATACATGGACGGATAGGCAGGGATTAGCAATATGCACCCAGAACTGCTTGTGGTTCTGGGTTCATATTGGACCTGACAGGTTCCCTTTAAGTCCCCTGTGTGTCTGTGGGTGCAATGCTACCAGCCACCACTAGATGTCTCCATTCCGAGGTTCCCTAGCTGTAAAGGGAGATTTTAGTCTTCAGGTATAGTGACAGGCAGGGCCGCCATCAGGGCATTACTACTGTGACTCCTGTAGGGAGCCCGGTGAGCAGAAGCCAGGAGGGGGGCCCCACTGACAGCCCAGGCCCCTCCCCTTTTACATTCACCTGCTCACTGGGCCTGAAGGGCAGGGGCCACCATTAGGGCAATGAGGAGGGCCCGGGCCGCTCATAGAGAGCTGCCATCTCTTTTTCTGCTCTGCAGAGCAGGACAGGAAATGTACCGGACCACAATGGAGGCTGCAGGAGCTGAGAAGGTGAAGGACCTGTAGATTCAGGACTTTCAATGTCACCTGACTAATCATGTGCCTGATCACCTGACCTGAGCCTCCGTGCATGTCCCAGTGTCTCCTCTCCTGCTCTGCACCATCTGGAACTGCAAGATGAGGTAATGTATAGTGTGTGTAGAGAAATGTGCCTGTTGTAGGGTTGTGTGTGTGTGTGTGTGTGTATGTGTATGTGTATGTGTACAGGCTGTGTGTAATATGGGGGTGCTGCAGCCTGTGCGTGTATATGTGTACAGGCTGTGTGTAATATTGGGGTGCTGCAGCCTGTGCGTGTATATGTGTACAGGTTATGTGTAATATGGGGGTGCTGCAGCCTGTGTGTGTATATGTGTACAGGTTATGTGTAATATGGGGGTGCTGCAGCCTGTGTGTGTGTATATATGTGTACAGGCTGTGTGTTATACGGGGGTGCTACAGCCTGTGTGTGTACATGTGTAAAGGGTGGGCAGACCCCTTACAAGGAAGCACAGGTTTTCTCTGAAGTGGTTAATGCTGTCCCCATAGAAACTGTAGAGGAGGGAGGAGGAGCCGGCAGCTTAGGGGGAAAGGAAGTGTGTGCTGAAGGCAGTTGTGTCCGGGACGGGAGAGAAGAAACAGCCAGGGGCAGAGTGTGGAGCTGAGTGGGCAGAAAGAAAGAAAGAAAGAAGGGAGCTGGAAGAACAGGGAAGCCGGAGAGAAAAGGAGCGGGCGGAACCTCATAGTGCGAAGCAGTCCCGGTGTGGGTCCGGGCTGTGGGTAGCCATAAGTGGGAGCCGGGCGAAGAGGAGTAGTCAGGCAAGTCACCCACTTGAGGGGACGCTAGGGCAGGCTTTCCCTCAGCTAAAGGAAGCGCCACAGCACTGTGTTTTGTTACTGCCAAGTGTGGAGAATTGCGAAGAATAAAACATGTTTGTTATTTGCATTGAACCATGCCTGAAGAGTATTTGTGCGCCGGACGACATCTGCACCACCACACTCTGCCCCACCAAGACATCTCCCGTCCCGATAGTGACGGCGGAGCCAGGGGTAAGCCTGTCAGCTAGGGCCACGACTACAAGCCCAGAGGCGCCCCTGGCACCCCGTTACATTTGGCGTAGTCGGCAGGATCCGGATCGTATGCAAGGGGACCCGCTCCAAGAAGATGGAGACCAAGTGGTGCCCAGGGCCCCTGATCTGGACTTTCAGCGAAGATTTACAGTCCCATGGTGGGAAGAAGAAACAGTGCCTGAGGCGTTGGACCGGGCACAAGATGGCGGCAAGGTGGCCGTCGTCTGTGAAGAAACAGCGCGCGAAGAATTGGCGCCAAAAGAAGAGCCTGGGGCTGGCCGGTGCCGAAAAAGAAGTTCGGAGTACTCCGCCCAAAGAGGGGAGGTGCCGGTCCCAGGGCACGAAGGAAGATATGTGAAGTGGGCGGTGTTCCAGAGAAAAAGAAGAACCGCCACGTAGGGGTCGACCTGATGTGTGAGACTGGGGGTGGAGTATACCCAAGAGCGGGAAAAGTAAGCCCGCCTCCACTTCCTCCAGCATCTCCACTGACCCCGACGCCATTACCAGAAACGCTGACTCCGAGCAAGATGGAGACTCCAGGAAGACAGCAAGCTGCGGTAGCCGCACTAGTAGCGACTAGCCTGGGCAGAGGACGCCCGAAGCAGACTGCGGCTGCGGAAGGACCCACCCTTAACCTACCGGCTGTGCCAGGAGGACCGGAGCGGCCCACTACACAAGAGGCCGCACAGTGGCAACAGGAAATCGAGTGGGAGGAATGCCAATACCAGCGGCGGTCGCAGCAAAGACCGGTGCTAGCTGAACTCTCCCACCCGAGACGTTGGAGCAACCCGCCAACTACGAGCCCTTCCGGAGGCTGCGCCAGTTGCCCGGACAGTCCCTGTCAGAGTACGTGCAGGCCCAACGAGCCGAATCGCAACGTGCATATCATCCGGAGTGACTTTTCAAGACCGGAAGATGGCGGGCCTGTTTTTGTTCAACACCGGCATTGTTTTGAGCCGGAAGAAGGTGTGTTGTTTGTAACCGTTCAAGTTGCTGAGCCCGGAAGAGAGCCTGATGCTGGACTGAGCCAGGGGCTCCCTCCGCGTCGTTAAGAAGATTTTTGCCGAGTTGTGTTCCTGCCAGCTAACGTCTAAGACCGGGAGTGCTGCAAAAGCCTCCGGGCAGAAACTCCACTAAGACCGGGAGTGCCTGCCGACGGCCTCCGGGCACGACTAAGACCGGGAGCTTCCAGGAGGAACTCCGGGCGCTGGACTGGTGTGCCCTTGCGGGTGCCCTCAGGTGAACATGTTCGCAGTTTCATTAAAATGACTTTGTTTAGTTTTAAAATGTGATTTTAGATTTGTGCCTTGCCGGGAGGCTTAGGCTTAAAGAGGGGAGGTATGTAAGGGGTGGGCAGACCCCTTACAAGGAAGCACAGGTTTTCTCTGAAGTGGTTAATGCTGTCCCCATAGAAACTGTAGAGGAGGGAGGAGGAGCCGGCAGCTTAGGGGGAAAGGAAGTGTGTGCTGAAGGCAGTTGTGTCCGGGACGGGAGAGAAGAAACAGCCAGGGGCAGAGTGTGGAGCTGAGTGGGCAGAAAGAAAGAAAGAAAGAAGGGAGCTGGAAGAACAGGGAAGCCGGAGAGAAAAGGAGCGGGCGGAACCTCATAGTGCGAAGCAGTCCCGGTGTGGGTCCGGGCTGTGGGTAGCCATAAGTGGGAGCCGGGCGAAGAGGAGTAGTCAGGCAAGTCACCCACTTGAGGGGACGCTAGGGCAGGCTTTCCCTCAGCTAAAGGAAGCGCCACAGCACTGTGTTTTGTTACTGCCAAGTGTGGAGAATTGCGAAGAATAAAACATGTTTGTTATTTGCATTGAACCATGCCTGAAGAGTATTTGTGCGCCGGACGACATCTGCACCACCACACTCTGCCCCACCAAGACATCTCCCGTCCCGATAGTGACGGCGGAGCCAGGGGTAAGCCTGTCAGCTAGGGCCACGACTACAAGCCCAGAGGCGCCCCTGGCACCCCGTTACACATGTGTACAGGCTTTGTGTAATATGGGGGTGCTGCAGCCTGTGTGTGTATATGTGTACAGGCTGTGTGTAATATGGGGGTGCTGCAGTGTGTGTGTGTGTGTGTGTGTGTATATGTGTACAGGCTGTGTGTAATATGGGGGTGCTGCAGCCTGTGTGTGTATATTTGTGTACAGGCTGTGTAATACGGGGTTTGCTGTGGGCTGTGTGTGTATATGTGTATAGGCTGTGTGTAATATGGGGGTGCTGCAACCTGTGTGTAATATGGGGGTGCCGCAGGCTGTGTGTGATATGGGGGTGCTTCAGGCTGTGTGTGATATGGGGGTGCTGCAGGCTGTGTGTGATATGGGGGTGCTGCAGGCTGTGTGTGATATGGGGTTGCTGCAGGCTGTGTGAGACATGGGGGTGCCGCAGGCTGTGTGTGATATGGAAGTGCTGCAGGCTGTGCGTGATATGGGAGTGCTGCAGGCTGTGTGTGATATGGGGGTGCTGCAGGCTGTGTGTGATCTGGGGGTGCCACAGGCTGTGTGTGATATGGGGGTGCCGCAGGCTGTGTGTGATATGGGGGTGCTTCAGGCTGTGTGTGATATGGGGGTGCTGCAGGCTGTGTGTGATATGGGGGTGCTGCAGGCTGTGTGTGATATGGGGTTGCTGCAGGCTGTGTGAGACATGGGGGTGCCGCAGGCTGTGTGTGATATGGAAGTGCTGCAGGCTGTGTGCGATATGGAAGTGCTGCAGGCTGTGTGTGATATGGGGGTGCTGCGGGATGTGTGTGATATGGTGGTGCCACAGGCTGTGTGTGATATGGAAGTGCTGCAGGCTGTGTGCGATATGGAAGTGCTGCAGGCTGTGTGTGATATGGGGTTGCTGCAGGCTGTGTGTGATATGGGAGTGCTGCAGGCTGTGTGTGATATGGGGGTGCAGATAATGGTGAAGTTGGTTTCTTATTCGGGGCTGAAGTTGGTTTCTTATTCGGCTATTATTTATTTTCTGTTTTTTACTGGTTCCTCAACAAAAATAAACCATCCTAAGTATATAATACCAGGCAGTCATGTGCCCTGTATATAATACCATGCAGTCATGTGCCCTGTATTTGATACCATGCAGTCATGTGCCCTGTATATAATACCAGGTGGTCATGTGCCCTGTATATAATACCAGGCAGTCATGTGCCCTGTATATAATACCAGGCAGTCATGTGCCCTGTATATAATACCAGGCAGTCATGTGCCCTGTATATAATACCACGCAGTCATGTGCCCTGTATATAATACCAGGCAGTCATGTGCCCTGTATATAATACCATGCAGTCATGTGCCCTGTATATAATACCATGCAGTCATCTGCCCTGTATATAATACCATGCAGTCATCTGCCCTGTATATAATACCAGGCAGTCATGTGCCCTGTATATAATACCAGGCAGTGATGTGTCCTGTATATAATACCAGGCAGTCATGTGCCCTGTATATAATACCATGCAGTCATGTGCCCTGTATTTAATACCATGCAGTCATGTGCCCTGTATATAATACCAGGTGGTCATGTGCCCTGTATATAATACCAGGCAGTCATGTGCCCTGTATATAATACCAGGCAGTCATGTGCCCTGTATATAATACCAGGCAGTCATGTGCCCTGTATATAATACCACGCAGTCATGTGCCCTGTATATAATACCAGGCAGTCATGTGCCCTGTATATAATACCATGCAGTCATGTGCCCTGTATATAATACCATGCAGTCATCTGCCCTGTATATAATACCAGGCAGTCATGTGCCCTGTATATAATACCAGGCAGTGATGTGTCCTGTATATAATACCAGGCAGTCATGTGCCCTGTATATAATACCATGCAGTCATGTGCCCTGTATATAATACCATGCAGTCATGTGCCCTGTATATAATACCAGGCAGTCATGTGCCCTGTATATAATACCAGGCAGTCATGTGCCCTGTATATAATACCAGGCAGTCATGTGCCCTGTATATAATACCAGGCAGTCATGTGCCCTGTATATAATACTATGCAGTCATGTGCCCTGTATATAATACCATGCAGTCATGTGCCCTGTATATAATACCATGCAGTCATGTGCCCTGTATATAATACCATGCAGTCATGTGCCCTGTATATAATACCAGGCAGTCACGTGCCCTGTATATAATACCAGGCAGTCATGTGCCCTGTATATAATACCAGGCAGTCATGTGCCCTGTATATAATACCAGGCAGTCATGTGCCCTGTATATAATACCAGCCAGTCATGTGCCCTGTATATAATACCAGCCAGTCATGTGCCCTGTATATAATACCAGGCAGTCATGTGCCCTGTATATAATACCAGGCAGTCATGTGCCCTGTATATAATACCAGGCAGTCATGTGCCCTGTATATAATACCACGCAGTCATGTGCCCTGTATATAATACCAGGCAGTCATGTGCCCTGTATATAATACCATGCAGTCATGTGCCCTGTATATAATACCATGCAGTCATCTGCCCTGTATATAATACCAGGCAGTCATGTGCCCTGTATATAATACCAGGCAGTGATGTGCCCTGTATATAATACCAGCCAGTCATGTGCCCTGTATATAATACCAGCCAGTCATGTGCCCTGTTGTGAATACACTTAAAAACACTTAAAAAAATAAGACTGCCACAAAAATGGGCATCAAACTGGGCACTGAGGTATGTTATTAAAGGGGTTAAATGGCTTTGGGCCACTGATCTCACACTACATTTACATAACTAGTGATGCACCACATGCAATTCATACTTCCCCAAATGGGTTGTGGGCATCATAACTGGCATCAAAGTGGGCAGAAACCCAATTTTCACAGATTTCAATAAGTAACAAGTGTTTTGAGGGGTTAAATGGCTTTGGGCCACTGATACCTCACCATAAAGCTATACCTAGTGATGCCCCTCATTTGCCTAAAAAGAACCCTGTGCCAGGCCCACAAATAACCCTGTGCCAGACCCACAAAGAACCCTGTGCCAGGCCTAGAAAGAACCCTGTGCCAGGCCCACAAAGAACCCTGTGCCAGACCCACAAAGAACCCTGTGCCAGGCCTACAAAGAACCCTGTGCCAGGCCTACAAAGAACCCGGTGCCAAGCCCATGACTCGCCTCAGGGCTATGGGGTACTCGGTCCCGGGTCATATATTTACGGGGAACAGTTCACTGGGTGGCCGTTGCCCGGTTCCGTGACCCTGGGAGTCGCTTGAAGGGGGTTATGTACAGGGGAGTATTTATAAAGTTTATGTCGTGACGCTACTTGCGGGTTGCGGTTATGGAGATAGAACCGCCACTGCACAGTCTCTCCACTGGGGCTGATGTTAACGGCAACCTGGATGTTGGGCCGTCCGCAAGTAAGGCTGCGGCCCCAGGGGGTAGGTGATGGAGCCAGGCGCCGGAGCACGAGATGGCGTCGCCAGTAAGTAATGGGGACGAGGCAAGAGCTCCGGTTCAGGTGTTTATTCACTGGTTAGGAGATTGCCTGAGAACGTACTGGTTCACTGCTGGTAAGTCTCTGGTTATCCGGTGCAAGATCCAGGTGGTTACCGGTGTCAGTGTAAATGTTCTGTTTGTCCTCGCTATCCAGCGATCAGCAGAAAGAACCTGGGCTGAGCTCCTGCTCCCAAGCAAACCACCTGTCACTTACTCCAGATAGATACTGCTCCTTAACTCAGTTGAAGTACCCTGTAGCGACCAGAGCCTCAGGGGCGCTACATTCACAAAGAACTTTGTGCCACGCCCACAAAGAACCCTATGCCACGCTCACAAAGAACCCTGTGCCATGCCCACAAAGAACTTTGTGCCATGCCCACAAAGAACCTTGTGCCACACCCACAAAGAACCCTGTGCCATGCCCAGAAAGAACTTTGTGCCTCGCCCACAAAGAACCCTGTGCCTCGCCCACAAAGAACCTTGTGCCAGGCCCACAAATATGTCTGTGCCACGCCCCCTTGGAAAATCCTATAAAAATCAGCACCAAATAGAATGGCTAATATATCTATAATAAGGCGAATTTTGCAAAAAAAATACTCGGGGAAGCATCGGGAATGAAATGAGAGCTAAAACGGGTGACTTTTCACCAGTTGACGGGCCGTCTTTAAGGTCCGCTCACTGGTAGGTGGTTGTACACTTGATGGAAATGTTCATTGTATATTTATAAGCATTTCTGATGCTTTGCTTTTATTATACATTGGAATAATTAGTTATTTCGCCTGGAGTAATAGGATGCTGGAAATATCCCCTCTTCTCCTCACAGGGTAATATATACATTGTAGATGATAATGGCCTGGCTCTCTATTTTCGATAAATAATGGCGTTCAGAGCACTTTTCACTTGATAATGTTTGACTGCCTTGAAAGCAGTTGTTAAAAAAAATACATTTTCTCTTTTATTCATGCAGATTTGTGGATAGTGAATACTCGCAAGCCCAGAGAGATCAAAGTGATATATTGTGTTTTCAGCTGCTGTGCAAAGGCTGATTGGCAATTACTGTGAAGGCATCTGTCACATGTTAACGCATAGAAACAGCGAACACAATCCAATGCTGGAATTTATCCGCAGCTCCAGACTGGACTTAACAGAGTTTTGCTTTTACAAGTGAATAGTCTTACGCAAAATATTTCCGCGTCCCCTAAATCCACCAGTCTGTTCTTATGCAGCACATGGGTGACATATGTGTAATAATTAATGATTGCGGGTCACCGGCGGGTAATAGGATGCATTTGTATTGTGTCTTTTAAGTATCAGCGATGTGTCAGTGAAAGGTCATATCGGTTACATGTGCGGCTTATCAAGGATAAATATCAGGATTTTATGTTTAACACGCGGAGGGGCAGAGAGCAAATGGCCATGGATCAGCCCAGGCTTTTTTTTCTTTTTAAGATATCGCAAGTTTCTTAGAAAAGATGAAAAATCAGAAATAAACATTGTTACCGCATTAGTGATGGGGGAGCATTAAAATGCTTGTTCCTCAATTCAGACTGGTCAGACTCTCGAATGAGCTCGACGCGAATAACGAACATTATAGAAAGTCAATGATTGGCCTGTTTGACTCTCTCCAATCACATTAGAAGAAAATGTTGGCACACACCGGGTATAAAATCAGTCCTTTATTTCATCTTGTTAAAAGTTGGTGGGAAGGAGGATGCGTGGTGCTGTGGAGGTCGACGGCCGCTTCACGCATGTCTTCGCGCTTCAACAGGTTAGGACCAGTTGAAGCGTGAGGACATGCGTGAAATGGCCTCCGTCATCCACAGCACCCCGCATCCTTCTTCCCACCAACTTTTAACAAGATGAAATAAAGGACTGATTTTATACCCGGTGAGTGCCAACCTTTTCTTCTAATATTATTGGAATTTGTTACGAATTTTGGTTTGAGCACCACTGAGGGTGTCACCCCCCCACAGACATAGTAACAGGCATAGTAACGGAACGCATTAAGAACAGGTTTTTGGTGTCGGACAATCTACACTACAAGTATATACTGTTTGACTCTCTGCCCACATACAGCCAGCCATAAACAGAGCATTTCCGGTGGGAGGGCAGAGTTTTTTCTTTTTTGGTCACACTAAGGCCGGAGTCACACTTGCGTATATCTGTCGTGAGTCTCGCATTGCATCACCCGGCACGGCCTGATGCTCTCTGGACATGAATGGGTCAGCTGAATAAAAATACAGGCAACTGACCTGCTCCTGTCAGCAGAGTGTGCGGTCCTGCTGGGTGATGCGATGCGAGACTCACGTGAGATACGCGCAATTGTGACTCCGGCTTAAGTCTGAGAAAGTTGTTTTCTCTTGGGTGCCTGCACACATCATATACAGTGAAACAAGCCTTTGCATTGTGGTTGTTGTACAAAATATCCAAGCACCCACAATACTCAGTCGAGCTCCGCGAGTACCCGGGCACCCTGATATTCGATTGAGTAACAAGCAGTGCCGAGCACGATCGCCCAACACTAATTGTTATATGTAATAAAATTACTTAGATTACCCATCACAAAGTCTAGGGATGCCCTTTTTACTTCTTAAGATTGGGCAGCCCCTTACTGGTTATTTTTATTTAATATGTTATTGTCGAAAGTGTACAGTAGGAATCCTAATGCCCACCAAAAGGGCCTGACTTTCTAGTTAAAAGTCAAGGTCCAAACTCCTGGGTTGTGGGATCCCGGCTTAAACATAAATGTGGCTCAAAAACTGTTATGTTGTGTTCACTAATGCTATATAGGGCACTCTGCAACTTTGACTTTTGGCTACGTTCCCACAATGAGCAGAATTTCTGCAGCATTTCTGCACTTGTTTAAATTAGGTAACATGTTTTTCATGACTTTTTTTACATGCATTTTTATCACGTTTGTGAATCCGTAGTTTTTGTAAATGGTCCCTTGAAACATTAATAGATGCTGAGTAAAAAAAGGATTACACACAGACCACACAAGTATGACAAGCAAGAAAACATTTTTGGATGAGAACGAGACCAGTTTTTTTTTATACGCTCATGTGACCCCAGCCTTAAAGGGACTCTGTCAGTACAGTAAGACTGTTCAAACCAAGTACAGGCAGTCGGTGCACCCTTGGTGTGGCAAAACATTTAAGGGGACTCTGTCACCAGGTTTTTGCTCCCCCATCTGAGAGCAGCATCATGTAGAGACAGAGACCCTCATGTTAGTGATATGTAACTTATTGAGCTGCTTGCTGTCATTTTGATAAAAATCACTGTTTATTCTGCTGCAGGTATAGCATTATTTGAATGTAGAGCAGGGTTATAATGAGCTCATGCAGCTGCTGGACTACCTGGCAGCATACCAAGAAGTCCTCCAATGGTAATCTCCTGCTAATTAAACAGTAATTTTTATAAAAACCACTCTAAGCAGCTCAGTAAGTGACACACCACTGGAATCAGGATCTCTGCCCCTATGTTATGCTGCTCTCCGAATAGGTGCCAAAAACCTGGTGACAGTGTATCTTTAAGTGCACCTTCCACATACTTTATTGCTATCGATCTCCATCCTTTCCTGGCTCTATAAGGCCGGAGCTGTCGGTCAAAGGGGATGAGGGGGTGAAGATAGAGGGAAAATAAGAAGGTGGGACAGTCCACTTATATGTGTAACCTTGGCAAGGGAGCACCTAGTACCTGTGCTTGGTATGAACAGTTATTATTCTGTGCTGTCAACCTGCCCTTAAATGGGCTCTATCAGCATAAAATGACTGTTCAAACGAAGAACGGGTGCTAGGTGCCAATGTGGCATGGCTACACATATAAGTAGACCTTCCCACTTACTTGTTTTCCCCCTATCTCGACACCTTAAGCTGGGGTCACACATAGTGACGCAGCAGCGATCACGACGGGCGACCTGACCTTATCAGGATCGTTGCTGCGTCGTTACATGGTCGCTGGTGAGCTGTCAAACAGGCAGATCTCACCAGCGACCAGTGACCAGCCCCCAGCCAGCAGCGATGCGTGGAAGCAATGCTGCGCTTGGTAACTAAGGTAAATATCGGGTAACCAAGGAAAGCACTTTGCTTGGTTACCCGATATTTACCTTAGTTACTAGCGTCCACCGCTCTCACGCTGCCAGTGCCAGGTCCCTGTTCCCTGCACTCCTAGCCAGAGTACACATCGGGTTAATTACCCGATGTGTACTCCAGCTATGTGTGCAGGGAGCAGGGAGCCGGCACTGGCAGCGTGAGAGCACACCGCTTAGCGCTGGCTCCCTGCACTCCTAGCCAGAGTACACATTGGGTTAATTACCCGATGTGTAATCCGGCTACGTGTGCAGGGAGCCAGCACTAATCGGTGTGCTCTCACGCTGCCAGTGCCGGCTCCCTGCTCACGTACCTGGAGTACACATCGGGTAATTAACCCGATGTGTAATCCGGCTACGTGTGCAGGGAGCAGGGAGCCGGCACTGGCAGCGTGAGAGAGGCGGACGCTGGTAACGAAGGTAAATATCGGGTAACCAAGGAAAGGTCTTCCCTTGGTTACCCAATGTTTACCTTGGTTACAGCTTACCGCAGGCTGCCAGAAGCCGGCTCCTGCTCCCTGCTCGCTTCAGTTCGTCGCTCTCTCGCTGTCATACACAGCGATGTGTGCTTCACAGCGGGAGAGCAACGAGCAAAAAATGAAGCAGGACATTCAGCAACGACCGGCGACCTCACAGCAGGGGCCAGGTCGTTGCTGGATGTCACACATAGCGACAGCGACGGGACGTCGCTGCTACGTCACAAAAAATGGTGACGTAGCAGCGACGTCGTTGTCGTCATCGCTGTGTGTGACAACACCTTTTCTCTTCTTTGATTGACAGCTTTGGTTTCAGAGACAGAAGAGTGCAGAGATAGATGGAAAACAAATAGGTGGGAAGGTGTATGTAAATGATTAGACCCGCCATGATGCATGGAGCACTTGTAAATGGTGTGAACAATCATTCTGAGCTGACAGTCCTTTTAAGGCCGGAGCCACACTTGTGAGAGTCTCGCATCATGTCACCCGGCATGGCCGCACACCTCTCAGCTGCATAGAAATACATGCAGCCAACCTGCTCCTGTCAGGAGAGTGTGCGGCCGTGCCGGGTGATGTGATGCGAGAATCCCGCGAGTCTCTCACAAGTGTGACTCTGGCCTAAGCAGTTTTGTGGCGTCTGTTCTTTATGGCTTTGGAGTTGTTTAGTTCTTATATACAGCAGAGAATAAATCTGTGCTGCGGCATGCACAGCATATCATGACTTCTTTCCAGTTGATTTCTGTTTGGACAGTCTCTGTATACCTCTGTATAAATTGAAGCCATATGGAGGTACAATATGGAGCTGTAATAGATCTGTGTGCATGAGAGAGATTTCCTAATTGGCGTTCTGGTCTTGTAAAATTCCACATTTAATTACCATTCTATGCTTTGAAAATGCGCTGGATTACCAAACGCTGGATAACATGAATTTCACTCATCTTTTTTTCCTCCTCTAAGAAGGATTTATTGGTGAAAGTCATTGATGTGCATGCAAAAATTTGCATTAAATAAAACTGCAATAATCAGTGTTACAAACTTTAGTGTGTACGGCACAATTTATGCCCTGTAGAAGCTAATGGCCTTTAGAAAATCTACAGATCCCATCATCCACCTAGGACTTGTGGATGATAGCTGTGATGCCATTGTATACATGATTTCTTGGAAGTCCTGGTGGCATCTCCGATGACGAGAAGAAATAGCTCTATTTTTGAGTACCATAAATTTCTTGACGATGTTTCTCGTTGATTTATTAACCATATTAAATCACCCCGTGTGTACTCAGGGTTCATTAACCTTTTATTGATGGGGGAATGTCTTACATTTTTGTTATTTACCGACCTGGGCAAAATATTTTCCGCCTCATTAACACTGATTGAAAATTTCATGACAATTATGTGCCATGATAGCAATTAAATGTAATTTATCAAGCCTCTAGACTGACATGTGATTAATGTAATGGTATGATTTGGTTTGATTGCAATTAGCTGGACCTCAAAGAGTGTTTTTTAGTAAAAATATATTATTTATAAAGAAAAATGAAAAAATTCTTAACAGCCTTCAAAGTGATGCATAGAACAGATGCAATCGGCAGATCTGCAAGAACGGTCATAAAATAATGGATGTACGGTAAGTCGTATCTAGGAAGAGTTAAAAAAAAATTCTCAGAACTTCAGATCATTAATAAAAACCTGTATAATATTTTGGCACCCTCTAAGCCACATCTATACTAACCCTAGGGATTTTAATGTAGAAAAGTGTTAAACATTTTTCTCTGTCCGATGGCAGACTTGTAGACTTGATGGACAGGGCTATAGGGAATGTGTGGTCAGAAGATGAACTGGTGTTATGATTAATAATTTATTGTATACATCATTTTCATTTTTTTTTCTAATTTCCATTTCAGTGTACGAAACCCACCCCCCAGAAATCTTTCAATTTTAACACAGGTCACTATGCCTGATACTAGACACATGCTTCCTATTGAAAACAAGTGACAGTTCAGCAGTCTCATTATCACAGACAGCATTACAATATAAAGTAATGTGTCTATACACAATATGTAACACCAAACCTACCATTCGCTCTTTTTGCATAATGACCTTTGCCCACAGTTGAGCATGTTAATCCTAGAACGCGCAACCATAGAAATCAACCATAGAAAACAAGTAACCTAGCAAGCCTGCAAGGCCCCATGTATGCGTTCTAGGGTTAAAGAAAGGTGGTCACTACTCTGCAGTATTGGCCACATCTCTGTAAAACTAATAGGGAAGGATTTTTCTAAATACCTTGTTCAGCCAATTCTGCCTGTGAGTGGCACTATCACCAGTGTCAGATTGGCTACCGGAGGGATCTCCAGTAATACCAGGCCTGGCTGCGGTTACCTGCATTGAACTCTAGAGCTCTCACTTGAGCTCCGGAGTGCAGCCTGGACTGAACTCGGGGTTTGCAGGACTGAGCCGTGAGCGCCGACTGATTCCCTGGCGACTGCGGTTCAGTTCATGGCAGCTGCGGACAGGCTGGGCTGAACTCCGAAGCGGTCACCTGAGCTCCAGAGTTCAGCACGGCCTGTCCACAGTTGTGACATGAACTGAACTGCAATCGCCGGGGAATCAGTTGGAGCTTGCGGTTCAGTTCTGCAAACCCCGAGTTCAGTCCAGGCTGCACTCTTGAGCTCAGGTGAGAGCTCCAGAGTTCAGTGCAGGAAACCTCCGGTAACCAGTCTGATTCTGGCTTTCACGGTCTGCTCATCCCGATGAGTGACCTCCGGGCTCTCCATGACCTCTGAGATCCAGTGATGTCAGGTCAACTTCCAGTTTACCTGATATCACCAAGCCTGGTCCCAGTCTTTCTGAGTCACTGGGCTGTGTGCGGCATTTCACCGCTCGTCACAGCCCAACATCGCTCATGCTTGCGGTGCTCTGCAGTGAAGAAGAGAGTGCAAGATGCTGCACTGTGACACTGGGCTGTGATGAGCGGTGAAATGCCGCCCACAGCCCAGCCACTCAGGAAGACTGGGGCCGGTTGCGGTGATGTCAGGTCAACTGGAAGTTGATCTGACATCACCGGATCCCAGGGGTTACGGAGCCCGAGGGGGGGGGTCACTTCATGGGGATAAGTGGACCGTAATAGCACCGCTGAAAGGCAAAATTGGCTGATCAAGGTATTTAGAAAAAGCCTTCCTTGTTAGTTTTACAGAGACATGGTCACTACTGCAGAGTAGTGAACCAACTCTTTAAGTTTTATAGTGTTTCTATGTCACCAAATAGGGTCTGAGTCAGTCTATTGCTGCAAATGTCCATGTGGCCCTGAAAAGAACAGGAAGTAGGAGATAAGTATTAGGCTTTCTTGTGCAATATATATATTTTTTATAGTTTTATTATAAATATTGGTTTAAAAAAAACTAACATTTTATAAAAATGCATTTATTAAAAATCTGAAGTAAATTTTGTGGTGTCACCATTACCTTTAAAGTGGTTATCTGGTACTTCATTATTTTTGTGCGTTTCTAAATATTTATCAGCAACTACCTGCCTGTTCTGACAAGCGACGATATCTCAGTTCAAAGTGGTAACAGATGGCGAGTCTACTACTTCTTTTGACGTCATGACAGAGCAGTTCCTTCTCTTTTGCTCTGCTACTTCAACGGGGCTTCACTGCACACATCATCTTGATTGATAGCCAGCTCATCCTAATGCAGCGGAGAGCTTAGCCCCATAGGATCCAGATAACGCTTTTAACGATTTTCCATAAAGGAACAGAAACTTCAAGTTACACCTGTGTTACTACAAGATAATACACTGTTATGAATGAGGGTTTATAACTTTTTTTAACTGTTAGAGCAATTTAAATTATATTTTAGAGAAAAGACTCCGCTAATCCTTCCCAAGTCTACATAGCAAAGCTGAAAAGGGAGCCACTGTCAGCCAATCTTGTGTGTTCTAGAGGGCAATGTAAATCTGAAATATATCAATATTTTTATATCAATAAGTCCCATATAAAAAAGAGAAAAGACTAATTGGCAATAATTGCTTCTTTGTCAATTTTTGTGAATTTTGAATCCATTTTTTTCCCTAACAGTAATAAATATAGATTATTGGAATTCTCTGTGGTACATTATTAAATATTCTAGTCCCGTCTGACATGCTTTTACTTCTCTTGGGGAGTGAGTCTGTCTTGACGTTAATGTCCTGCTGATGGAGAACAGTTGAATAATGATGGAGTAATTATAGTTGAACCTTGTGGACAAGTATTTTGTTTTTAATTATTAGAGCAATTTAAATGTTATTTTAGCGAACCCTATGGACAAGTCATTTTCTTAAAATCCCATTTTTTATTTTTGTTTTAGCCCAGACAGATGTCATATAAAATGTGACTCTTCCTGTTTTTTATTGGGTTTTTTTAGGGTAAAAATGAATAGAAAATGAGATGCTTCACTGTTATTCAGAGCTTGTTAGTCTGTAGGACCATTTCCTATTGTGAAGCTGACTTTTATAATTAGAATTTCTAAGTATGGGGTCATCAGTTTGGGTAGTACGATGAGATAGAAAAACACTTGTAGATGTGATTCCTTACCATCTATGTATACCTCGCCTCAACTCTAATGTTTTTGTGTGTTTTTGGAAAGGTCAGGGAGAGGGAAATCACTTTCCACTTCACAAAGACTAGAATGACCCCTGCCGAGCCGCATATTTGCCAATCATTGCTGCAATCATTCATTACTCCCACTTACAGGACATCTGTAGCTGAATTGCTAAAAGCTTTTGTAATATTATGTAAAAGTAATTTTTTGGTTTTATCAATGTGTTAAAAAGAATCTGTCAGATGCAATATGGAGCCAGGACCACAAGCAGTTCTGGGTGCATATTGCTAATCCCTGCCTAAAGGGTGCTTTACACGCTGTGACATCGCTAACGATATATCGTCGGCATCACGGTGTTTGTGACGCACATCCGGCGTCATTAGTGATGATCAACGATCGCAAAAACGGCAAAAATCGTTGATCGTTGACACGTCGCTCCTAATCATAATGTCGTTGGTATTTCATTCCGCAGGTTGTTTGTCGTTCCTGCGGCACGACACATCGCTGTGTGTGACACCGCAGGAACGACGAACATCATCCTACCTGCGTCCACCGGAAAGGAGGAAGGAAGGAGGTGGGCAGCATGTTCCAGTCGCTCATCTCCTCCCCTCCTCTTCTATTGGGCGGCCGTTTTGTGACGCCGCTGTTACGTCGCTGTGATACCGAACGCACCTCCACCTTGAAGGAGGGAATTGTTCGACAGCAACAACGACGTCGCTGAACAGGTATGTGCATGTGATGCTGCCGTAGCGATATTGTTTGCTACGGCAGCGATCACCACATGCTGCACAAACGACGGGGGCGGGTGCTATCAGTCGCGACATCGCTAGCAATCGCTAGCGAATTCGCAGCATGTAAAGCACCCTTAACTGTCCCTGTATACACTAGCATAGATAAAGAGATCTTTAGAAAAAGTATTTCTAAAGACCCTTTATCTTATGCTAAGGAGCTAGGGGACTAGTCCCAAGGGCGTTTCTCCCCTTAGCTAGTCGACCCACATAGCATGGTAGCACGCCCCCGTGGGCGTACTAACATGCTAATGAATACGTAGCGACGCCACACATACCTCACTGTTCATGTGGCCAGCAGAGGATGGATGCATACTGGGCATGATCCGGAGTCCTCACCACTTCTAGTCATGCGCACTGTACCTCACTGAAGCCAGGAAGCTTACACCCGGCATCAGTTTAGTGCGCATGATCAGAAGCCTTGGGTACTCTGGATCATGCCCAGAATGCATCCATCCTCCGCCGGCCGCCATCAACAGTGAGGTATGTACAGCATCACTGTGTATTCATTAGAATGTTAATATGCCCTTAGGGGCGTGCTAGCATGCTATGTAGACCAACTAGCAAGGAACGCAACACCCTTGGGACTAATCCCCACGCTCATTAGCATAAGATAAAAGATCTTTAGAAATAGTTTTTCTAAAAATCCCTTTATCTGTGCTACTAGATACAGGGACGGTTAGGCAGGGATTAGCAATATACACCCAGAACTGCTTGTGGTTCTGGGTGCATATTGCACCTGACAGGCTCACTTTATCTATTGAGGAAACCATCATGAGTGATGTCTGTTATCTTTCATAGATGCTTCTTTTCCCACCGAACAGTTGCTCAAATAACGACTGTAGGTATCAACCACCAGCAGCTGTGCACACTTGTAAATATAGATTTGGAATATCGATGTCTGAGACAAAGATTATAGAAAAAATTTTATGTGAAACAGTAAAGCTTAACAACTTGTTTCTCCGCAAAGAATGCGAGTGGTCTTGTAGAACCGAGGGAAATTTATTTATTGCTATGTGTCAAGAGAAACTGAAACCTTCTCTATCCTCAATTCTCCAGAGTTCCGCATCATTTTGGGCTGAAGGAAAATACAATCGTCTGATGAAAGTAGGAGCAGTGGTGTGAAAAGGCTGGTGCACTGGGTGGCTGCAATTGTAGAAATGTTTAATTTAGTATGGCTTCTGTGAAAATGTCAGCAGCCTTATTACCCTGAATTTAGATTTATGGAGCTTTTTTATTTATATATTTATTTACTTTTCATTTTCTTTGGAGAAATGAAGAATGGCAAATATTTCTCAAAGGAGCAAACAAGATGGAATTCTTCTGTTTTAAAGGGAAAGTTCATTTTTAACACTTCAAGATTATTGTACCAAACTGTTTTTACTTAAAAAAATTGTTTAAAAGAACTGAGAGTCCTCAGTGGTTGATACATTTTAATGGCTAACTGAAAAGATGGTAATAATAGCAAGCTTTCGAGACTACTCAGGTCTCTTCATCAGGCTCAGTATCAAGCCTGATGAAAAGACCTGAGCAGTCTGGAAAGCTTGCTATTATTACCATCTTTTCAGTTAGCCATTAAGAGGTATCAACCACTGAGGACTTCAGTTCTTTTAAACAATTTTTTTATCAAGACTGGCTAACACGGTACAACGATATATTTTACCTGTTTTTACTAAGTAAGTTTTCTAACATAATCCTAGAGCAAGAGCAAATCTTGGAGGATGTCCATAATTCCCAACACAACCTGTGTATAATATATTCTATGTATACAGATACTCCCGAGAGCATCTTCTGGAGCCATCTCTAAGATCTACTCGTAGGGTCATGTTTATAAATGTCTCTAAGGAAATTTTTTGCTGCTTATTCTAATGTAACCTAGGTCTAGAGTGTGGAGACTTGCTTTAAATATTTATTTTCTCATTGCTTATACAACACATACAAATTCCGCAGCGCTGTAAGCATGAAGTAATCTCAGTCCGTGCAGGGTGGGAGTCAACTTCAGATCTCCATTGTTGCGGGTCCACATTAACCAACCCCAGGATCTGAATTTATTTTACATCCAGACAAACAAATATTTTCTGTTACTGGTCTAAATATATTTTTCCTTTAGAAATTTTAGTTTTAGGGGGCCTTCTAATTTTTTTAAAAAAAAATTTAAACCATTGTGTACCACTTTTTCATTGCAAAAAAGAACAGGATAGTTTTATTGTTGGGATTAATGGGAATCTAAGTAGTGAGATAAATCTAAAACTTTCCCTTTACTCTCTGGATGATTGACCGCTCCGTCTGTATTCAGACTCATATACAGAAGTTTGTCAATTTCTCTCTTATTGACATGGAGGGTCTCCAGCTCATGAACGTGAGATATATTCATTGTGACAAATATATACAGCTTTTATTACACTCTTGTTACATTTTATAGTTCTTTTAAAAAATAAAAGTTTCCCTGTCATGCTGTATACACTGATGTAGAAGCATGTTTAACCTGAAAAGTGAAAAGGATTATACAGGATTAGAAAAAAGTCTGTTTTTTTTTCTTTTAACCCATGCCACTTACACCTGGTCTACTGTATGTGTGTTACTGAGATGCATCATTAAAGGGAAGCAACCATCAGTATCTTCATATATAAAGTAAAGCCAGTGCTATACTGGCGGTAGGATGCGGAATCTTAGGATATCTTTTGTTCTGAGATTGGATGTTTTATTTCAGAAATATGTGCAAGTAAAGTTCCAGTGTGCCGCCACCGTGCCAGCAGCCGAGCTCCTCAGATCCGGGTTCTCAGTGGCTCGAGGGTCTCCGGACCCGGGGGTCGTGTGGCTACTCAAATGAAGAGGAGTATTTACAGGGGATTTTATAGAGTTTGTGACGCCACCTGTGGTATGTGGTAATTAGTGGTACCACCGCTGCAGTTGGGAGTACCTGGGGGTGATGGAATAGGGCAGCCAGGTGTTAGGACCCTCCATGGGTAGGGGGAATACCCCGAGACTCAGTGTTGGAGGAGAATGCCGTTGGGTGCAGGGGGTCACTTTGGTACTCACTCAGTCCATCAAGCAGACATCGATAACTGGTAAAACAAGTCTCTGGACACCGCTGCTGCTGAGGGGAGCTTAGTTCGGGTCCCGTCCCCAATGGTGCTGCCTTGTGATCAGTGACCTGCCTCCTGGCACTAAGTTTACTTCTTTGGTGGTCCCGGTAGTGTGAAACTTCCTGGGTCCCGCTCCCCACTATGACTAAGTGTGGGAGCTTGCTTTTAGGGCTCACGCTTGCGATTTTCTGGAACGTTTTGGATTGGAAAGTCCTATCCCCCTCATTGCGCTAATGCCCCAATTTTGGAGCGGGTGGGAATGAATCTTGAAGGCTCCGTTCTCCGCGGGTAAATTATCGGGTTGCCTAAAGCTACTGCCCGACCTAGGGTCCACGTACCCCATCGTGCCTCGGTCCCAGACCGGTGATGGTGCAAGGCCGCCGGCTAATCCTCCTCAACAGATCCGTGCCCGTTGCCATGATCCCCTGCGACCGGGAGTCCGACTCCTCTAGGCCCAGACCACCGTCTGCCACCTAGATTGTTTCTCAGGAGCAATGCTCCCGACCTCCTCTCACTTTCACTCCACAGACTACTCTCTCTTTTGACACTCCTCACCTCCCCTCCCCAACCCTGCAAGTGGGCGACTCTATTCCACTCAAGCCGTCCACTGGTGTGTTTGGTGGGTGTGGTGGAAGGTGTATCTAGGGTTTTATTAGCTGATGTAGGCAACACCATATGGTTAGTGACCCAAAACCAAGAAGGAGGTGGATACTGCACGGGAGGGCAGATTGTCCAATAAGCTGTGATGACCCAATAGTCCAGGGGTGTCACACCAGCAATGCACTGCTCTATGATTGACAGGTGCAACAGGAAGGGAATATATGGGTTAGGTCTTGTTATATTTTGCCACCCCTGTCTGTCTGCCTGCGCCGGAATTAACATACATGATGGTGACAGGGGGAAGAAGGCCAGGCAGGCAGACAAGGGCAGGAATAGCTAGCAAGACTCAACCCCCATATTCACTTCCTGTTGCACCTGTCAATCAAATAGCAGTGCATTGCTGGAATCTTACTTCTACATATTTCTGACAAAAAAACATTGAATATCAGAACAAAAGCTATGCTTACATTCAGCATCCTAGCACCAGTATGGCTTTACTTGATATATGAAAATCCAGCTGGTTGGTTCCTGACAAAGCTAAAGGATCATTTGTAGCACTTCTTTGTAGTATTTTCAAATAATAATGTAAAATAAATCACAGAAAAACATTCTAAGACTTTTTAAAAATAAATTGGATTAAGTCAGATTTTTAGTTATAGAGATGTGAGTCGACATGTGATGCTCCTATGTGACCACATGGCCTCAGTGCTGGAAGAATTGAAATCCTGTGTGGAGAACCTTGGAGACTGCTGTAAGGAGTCAGGTAAGGGTCTAGGAGGGTTGAGTATATATTTTTTATTATTATTATTTTATTATTATTTTATCCCATTACTGTACTTTCAGTAATATATAATATAAATAATATATATTAATAATATAATATATTTTTTATTATTATTTTATCTCATTACTGTACTTTAAAGGGAACCTTTCATATGAAAAAATACTATTAACCTGCAGATATGGGGTTAATCTGCAGGGTAATAGTGTGCTGAACTTGCTTAGCATTAGAGCCGACTGTCAGTGCTCATTATACACAGATTGGTGGCTGAATCTGGTGCCGGTGCCACACTGATGACAGGAAGCCGAATGCTGCATTCGCTGGAAGCATTCACATGCCAGCATTTGAGTGCCTCTGACTGTGGGCACATAGCAGTGATGTCATACACTGCCCGTCGCTTACATGCCAAAGTCCGTTACCGGCATCAGAAGAGGATGCCGCATGCCTGGGGAGTAGAAAGAAGGTGAGTAGAATTGTTTCTTTTTTTATGTGTTAAAAAAGCAGCATAACATGAGGGATATATACCAGTATGGGCCCAAGATGAGGAACGTTTATACCAGGATGAGGAATATATATACCTGGATGGGGGACATATATGCCAAGATTGGCCCAGGATGGGGAACATTTATACCAGAATGAGGAACATATATACCAGGATGGGCCCATATATATACCAAGATGGTGGACATATATACCAGGATTGGCCCAGGGTGGGGTACATATAAAGCAGGGTGGGCCAAGGATGGGGATCATATATACCAGGATAGGGAACATATATACCAGGATGAGGAACATATATTCCAGGATGAGAAAAATATATTTCAGGATGGGTTACATATATACCGAGATGGATGACATGCATACCAGGATTGGCCCAGGATGGGGGACATATTGTATATCAGAATGGGGAAGATAAAAACCAGGAAAGGCCACATATCTACCAGGATGACATGTAGCTACCAGGGTAAAGGTCATATATAGCCGATGGGGGACGTATTTACCAGGACGGGTCCCAGGATGGGAGACATTAGTGCAAAATTGGGGGATATTACCCTCATAACAGTGCATCATGACCACATTTTTGCTTCAAAATTTATTTTTTCCTATTTTCCTCCTCTTAAATGTAAGTGCGTCTTATAGACCAAAAAATACAGTAAATTCTAGAAAATAGTTTAAAAGAGCTGTCTAGGATAAAATGAATAAAAAAACAAAAACAAAACAAAAAGCAAAACATAGCTGCTATCTTCCATAGACTGCACTAAGCTTTTAGATTGGGTCTGCAGTATCACTTAATTGAAATGAATGGGCCTGAGCTTCCATACCTTATACACCGTGTAGACAGTGTGGACTAGTTATAAGCTGCAAGGACTTTACTGGGTCTAAGGCTGCGACCGCACTTTGCGTTCACCTACTTGCAGTTCTAAACGCACGTTTTGTGCTTAATTGATTTGACCAAAGTTGCCTTTTTCAGAAATTTAGCGCTGAAAACGCATGCGTATTTACCGCGTTTTTGATGCTTTTTCAGCGCTTTTTACCTGCTTTTCCACCTGCGTTTTGACAAATGCATTTTGTAAATCAAGACACTGCTAAATAAAGGTTAAACATTCAAATATATTGAAAAAAGATAAAAAAAAAGGATTAAATACATAAGTGCAGAAATTAAAAAAGAAAATAGAAATATATAATGGAATTATAGCGGTAATATAGTATTTATTAGAAAATAGCACTAAATTTAACATTTTCTTTAATTTAATTGTCAGATTATGTGTGTGTGTAAAGGGACATATGAAATCATTAATTTAATGTGCAAAAAGCATGCGTTTTGTAAGTTCAAAACGCATGTTTTCTGCACAGAAAAATCAGGTAAAACGCAGGAATTTGTAGGAAACTTGGTTTTTGCCATTTCTCATTGACTCCAATGTTAGCAAAACGCACCCAAAATGGCAAAAACAACTGACATGATGCTTCTTTGAACACATGGTTTTTGCCACAAAATATGCAAATTAAACGCAGCATTTAGAAACGCAAAGTGCGGTCTAGAAATCCCAATTTTCCATAGACTTTTATGTGAAATCAAAACGCATGCCTTTTGGCATGAAAAAGGTGCTTCTCAAAACGGACCAGAAAAGCAGCAAAAACGCAGGTGGAAACGCAAAGTGCAGTCGCCGCCTTATACAGGAGCACGGCAGTTACATTCATTCAGTTGGAAGAAAACAACTAAAGAAGAAATTCCATGGACCTCGTTTGTGACTTTTATGTTTATTTTTAAATTATCTCAAGAAAAATGAAGTTTGAACAAACATGATTGATTCAATGACATATCACACGTTGGAATGCCGAGCGCTCCATTTTGACACTGTGCTCTTGTCCTTTGTATTATTGACATTTTAGTTGATGTCATTTTTCAAGTAAAGGTTTCCTTTATCTTACAACATTCCAGAAATACTTTTCATTTTTCATATTCCCAACAGTAAAACAAAGCATTGGTTTATACGACAGTGGTGAGGTGTTTACATGGGTGATATATTTTTTCTTCAAAGCTGATTAAGTATACATTTCACGGGCTGCTGCTTGTTAGCACGGTCATTATTGAGCGAGAGCAAGGGGAGTGGTGCTGATTACAGGTTCACACAGTTCATTTGTGTCAATAAATGGAAAAGCCGGTCCAGATAGTGGGATTTATTAGGATCAAACTAGACCAGACTGGCAGAAACTGCTCCCTTGTCTGGTGCTCCTTGCGCCAATATTTTGCACTGTTGTTCATAGCGGTAGACTATATACATAAGTTCTATATGCAATAAAACACATGGAGCAGCACGCTGAGGGCACAAAGGCTTATGTGAGCATTAAGTATATGAATCTTGATTGGTCATAGTGCTATATAGACTACACTTAAAAAATTGAGGTACTTTGCACACAAATTGGCCAAGAGCCCATCTGCCACAATTTTGTATCCATTAGAAGGGAACCTAAAGTGCTGTGGAATATGTTGGCAGTATATAACCTAAGCAATCTAGTTTCAACTTGCCGCTCCTGGGCAAATGCTTACACCTTTTATAGAGCAGGTAGGATCCAGCATTAAAGGGATTGGCCACTACTTTTACATTGATGCCCTATCCTTAGGATAGGTCATCAATGTCTGATCTGCTGGAGTCAAACACCTGGTGCCCCTGCCAATAAGCTGTCTTTGGAAATGACGGCAGAAGCAGGCGGCCGTCAATGCTCAGTGTCAGAGCTGCCCTGTCAACTGATAGTGTCCGCGGTTAGGTACTGCACATTCACCTCTTATTGATTTGAATAGGAGGCGGATGTGCACTACCTGGAAATGACCCCTATCAGTTGATGGGCTAGCTACGGAACTGAGCATTTCTGGCTGCTTGCTGCCGACACCAAGAACAGCTGATCCATAGGGGTGTTGGGTGTTGGACCCCGGCCGATCAGAGATTGATGACCTCTCCTAAGGATAGAGCATCAATGTAAAAGTAGTGGCCAACCTCTTTAATTAAAGTACACCTTAGCCTCATTCAGACATCTATCTTTCACATACAGTATGTGTTATATCTGTGGTTTATATGTATAGAACATGTACCCATAAAAATGTATGGTGCTGTTCACATGTGGTTTTCTTTTTTTTACCACCAAAAAATCATGAAGACACATCCATTTTTGTTTGGATCAGAATCTCCCATACAAATCTATGGATGGATCACGGAGAGCACATGGATAGCAACCATGTGCTGTCTGTAATTAACTTTCCAATGGACTGGAGAAGCTTTGTCATTTTATTTTTTCATTAGTGAAAAAAGATTAAAAAAAAGTTAATGAAACTTGGACAATTTTTTTTTTTTAGTGTGAGATGGGAGATTCAGCCAATTATAGAGGCACTCACTGCCCCCAAAGGTATGCTACAAATATAAATAAAAATGACCAGCATCTCTTAGAAAAGTGAGTAAAATGTGAAGAGGCGAAAGCGGCCATTACTGCGATAATAAACAAGTGCCGCACCGCCCTGAGATCACTACAGTATATTGCACATAGGAATGTTGTAAATATTATAGCAGTAATGCCGTTCTAAATGCATATATTCTTTGTCTATATAGCAGTAATGCGGTTATATCAAATATTCAGCCACATCAGTCTCTGTGCTCTATATGCTGCTATTCTCCAATCTGAAGCAATATAAGTCATCCATACTAAGGTCTAATCCACAGGAACCAATAGCCAGTGCTCCCTTATATATTGTGTATGTTCGACTATGACAAATTTTTATTTACATTCTAAAGTTTGCATAAGACCAGCAAGAAATTTGTTGACCGCCGGTAAAATGTTGGGGCAAACCGGGGGTGATGTTGCATTCTGCGATACAGTAAATATAATCAATATCACCATTAGTAGCCGCATATCCAAAGGAGTTTGACATTAAATAGGAAGGGAAAATTCCTTTAATGTTGCTTCAAGAGAATTCCCTTTAGTGGCCAATTAAAAACTACTCCGGGCCCCGACTGTGGTTTGCGCCTGGTGCCCCCCACTGCAGATATTCATCACGTTTGTGATATTGATTTTTTGACAACTCATACATAAAGTAATTGCAATAAAAAAGCAACAACATGTCCATTTAAAGTTAATATATGCAGAAAATCACTGTCCTCGGGCTTTGTGTTTCATCAGTAGGTTCTTTGGTAAAAATTGGGCCTCTAACTGGAAATAACCCATTCTTCGAAGACACTGATCTTTTTTCTTCTCTGTTACTACATGGACTGGGTGAAATAACAGTCGAACTCTTTTCCTTCGGCTCCGGGAGCGTTTCACAATGCCAGCGCCAAACTGATACATTCTTGTCATATTGCTATTGTCTAAAGTGACACCACATGGACTAATTAGACCCCAGTGAGCGTAATCATTTCTGCTGTTCTCTTTCAGCCCGCAGCTCTCAGTAGAAAACTACGGTGGTATTTGCAAAACTACAGTGTAATTATATTGCCGATTAATTTTGAGACACCTGCCAGTGACACTTGTGTCGTTTTGTACGTTGATGGCTTAGGAAAGAAACAAATTACTGTGTGATTGTGTGCCTATTAATAGTCGGATTTGTTTGCTTCTAAGACGAATCTATTTCAAAAATTGTTCTCGATAATGATGTTTTGTGACAATTATATTGAGAAATACTTGCCGGTGTTTTTACAAATACAAATGTCTTAGGAAATTATACTAAAGCCTCCTACTGTCATGTATGGTATTAAGAAAATTATCTTACGCTCATAGGATTTCTTCCAACACCTAGGAAGTCATATTTGAATAAAACATGTGGGCTTTATAAATCATCTCTTGTCCTAGGGGTTTGTCTGCTTTAAACTACGCCATTGTGTTTAAATTCCCCTGACTATAAGCCGATCACTGCTCATCTCGCAAATAGGACCCCAAGAGATCATCTCCAGTCTATAGAGAAACCTGACAGCAAAAGGTTAAATTCCCAGGACCCCAAGAGATCATCACTAATTTATAGAGAAACCTGACAACAAGGGTTCAATTATTCTGCAGCGCCACCCCAGGGGAAGTCATGTATTACAAACACTTGTCACTGAAATCAATAGTGTAGTACACAAACATGTCTAGGTCCCCTGAGTGGAAGACTGTTTTTGCTGCCAGTTTTCTCTCTGACTAAGGCCAGGTTCATACAAGTGTGTTTCACAGACTATATACAGACCTCAATGCCTAGACTGACCACTAGTGATGAGCAAATATTAAATATTCGGGTTCGGATTATTCATACCGAATACCTAGTACTATTCCAGTATTAGTCACGAATAATGAACCTAATGCAAGTCAATGGCGAACCAACATTTTTCTGGGAAATCTTCAAGAAAAATGCTTGGGTTCCCCATTGACTTGCTTAGGTTTGTTTTCAAGGTAAATACTGGAATAGTACTAGGTATTCTGTATAAATAACCCAAACCCGAATATTCAGCATTCGCTTATCACTACTGACCACCTTCTTCATGGTGCCCTACCTCATGTTCATTAGAACCTTTTTTTTTTCCTACATCACCTGTAAAGGGTTGGTCTTTTCAAGTGTTTTAAGCATCGGATTTTGATGACAGATCTTAGTTTAAAAATCTAAATTTTTTTAGTCAGTTTTGTGTTGGGTTTGTGGATTTTTACCACTTTTATTTCCAAAACACATGCCTTACGTATGGCATTTTGTTATTTGCTTTTTCCATAGGATTTGAAAAATGGTAGTTTTTTATTTTAAATAAATTGAAGCAAGCAATAAAAAAATTTTTTAAACTCTAAAGTCACACGCTACGATATATCTAACGATATGTCGGCGGGGTCACGGAATTTGTGACGCACATCTGGCATTGTTAGAGATGTCGTAGCGTGAGACATCTCCGAACAACTGTTAACGAGCAAAAATACTCACCTTATCGTTGATCGTTGACACATCGTTCATTTTCATAATGTTTTTCCTCCTTCTGCGCAATGGTTGTTCATCGTTCCCGAGGCAGCACGCATCGCTACGTGTGACACCCCGGGAACGATGAACACAGCTTACCTGCGGCCGCCGGCAATGCGGAAAAAAGGAGGAGGGCGGGATGTTACGTCCCGCTCATCTCCGCCCCTCCGCTTCTATTGGGCAGCCGCTGTGTGATATCGCTGTGACACCGAACGTCCCTCTCCCTTCAGGAAGAGGATGTTCGCCGCCCACAGCGCCGTTGTTAGGGAGGTAAGCACATGTGACGGGGATTAACGACATTGTGCGCCACGGGCAACGAATTGCCCGTGATGCACAAATGATGGGGGCGGGTGCGATCGCTCATGCGATCGCACGATATATCATACCGTGTGGCGCCGCCTTAAGCCTCGAATCATCTAATAACTTTTCCAAGAATGCTGGCGTAAAATGGAAAAATGTTGCAAATATTTTGGGACTTTAAGCATTTTGATTTCAGTCCCACCATCTACTTGAAGGTTTCAGGCGAACCATGGTCAACAGTCAATTACCCTACAAAAGTAGTGTGAATTACAACAGAAATGTAGTTTAGTCCCCAAATGGAGTCGATCTCTTGTGGTAAACAATGCGAATCTGGATAAATTGTGGTCCTATCGCAGTGTTTTTCAATAATTTCAAGCCAAACAGAGACTAAATGTTTTACTTCAAGGACGAATCCAGCTTAGCGATTTGGCTTCTGGAGGCAAATAAGGAATAGTTAGAAGCGCCATACAACATGTTTGGCTTTGCCCATATTTGCACATTTTATATAGAGATATTGGCCCCAGACACCAATTTTATATACAGCCCCCCCCCCCATATCAACATTGTCTTAGTAGATTGTGTTGCTTCCACCCTCTCCTGGAACTTTTTGCCACTATTTGTAACATTTATCTTGATTCACTTCCCTTGCTCAGTCTCTACACCCGCCAACAAAGCATCTACTTAATGATGACTGAGTTTTGAAATACTCGGATTCTCGATACTCGTAACGAGTAGTATGCATTCTGATTAGTGTGTGCAATGCAAGTCAATGGGGAATACTCGCAATGTAACGAGTAACCCGAATTCCGCACTTTTCGCTACTCGCACAAATAGTGCAGCATTCAGGTTACTCTTTACATTGCGAGTATTCCCCATTGACTTGCATTGCACACACTATTTGGAATGCATATGCGAGTAGTAGACAGTACTCGTTCAAGTATTGCGAATCTTAGTATTTTGAAACTCGCTCATCATTACCTCTACTGACTCCTGAGCCAACTACTGTTGTATCTCTGTGACCACCTCTGTCTGACCTCCTGCAGCAGTAAACAGCAGGACTACAGCTGTGAAGGTGAAGCGCACTGCAACATCAGTAGCATCACAATGCCATGGTGGTGACCACCAAGTTCCAAGTCCTCAAGAGCCACCAACAGTGCAAGTTTTCTGAACTTCCTTAGCATAGCACAGGTGATAATTTAATCACCTACTCACGTGATGATTGCAAGGCAATCCTGAATACATTCTCTGTTGGTGGCTCTTGAGGACTGGAATTGGGGAACGCTGGCCTAGACCAATGATCAAATGCCCTAGCTCAAATCCCAGTAAAATATTGCTGAATGCTAAAAAAAGATAATAGGGCTAGATTTTCTCAACATTAAAATTTGCTTGCGTACACCCTGGAAAAAATAAACAAATTAAGTCAAATAAAATTTCCAGTAAAAAAAATGGTTGACCTAAATTTCCACTTTTTTTCCAATTTTCTTTTCTCTTCTGTCAAAATATCTATTTGCACAATACATTTTCTTTTTTTTTTTTAATCATACCCTAGTACTTCATGAATATTCAAATGCTTGACTTGCGGTTCAGCTTATGACTTCTCATTGACATGTATGTGGTCGTAAACGCGGCACTATCGTTCATTTAGCACCGAAGAGTAGTATTTCTGATGCATGTGTCATACCCTTGTCTAACACAAGTCCCACAAAAATTAATTATTGTAGCTGCTGATCTGGGGAAGCTTTTAACAAATGAAGGCCACAACAACTCATTTCGATACGTGCGTGTGTTCCTTAATCACCCCTCGAATTTATACTAAAAGAAATAATTCATTTAGAAGCCTAATCTGGCTGTGAAAGTAAACAGATGTGATTTATAATACTTTTTTCAGTGGGCTTCTCATGAACCGGAAGGGTAGTAAATCGCTTAATAAAATAAGTGAGCATTTAATGTTGGAGAAATATTTAATGTTGTTGGAGAAATAGACTCCAGTCTAGAGAAGTGCTACTACAGAACATAAAGCTACAGAACAAAAAGCTAGAAAACATAAAGCTAGAAAACATAAAGCTACAGAACATAAAGCTACAAAACATAAAGCTAAAAAATATAAAGCTAAAAAAACAAAGCTACAAAACATAAAGCTAAAGCCTTGGTACCTTATTTCTCAGATTTCACAGCAGTTTTCTGAGATCATGAAAAGTTATGTTACCCCCTTCCTCCGCTGCCCAAGGAACAGTGCCACTTGTGTTCATAAGTTTTCCCTGGAATTGCAGTTTAGGGCTTTTAAATTGAATTTGGCAATTATTCTACAATATTATACATAGCCCATAGACAAAAGTGACAATTTCTAGGAAAAAAAGAAAAACACCAGTCCCTATTCATTTTTACATTTGTGCCTATTGTTTATGCAGTTGTTCCTGTTTTATGGCTGTTTTTATTTTCCGCCAAATTCTTCTTTTAAGGCTATGTTAACACAGCAGTATTTTGGAAAGTACTTTACCTCTGTATTTGTACCCAAAATCAGGAGTGGAACAGAGGAAAAGTGTAATAGAATAGTTAAGTGCATGTGTGGCGCCCCTGAGGCTTTCGTCGCCACAGAGGTACTGCACCTCACCCAGAGGTGTGGTATCCCATCCTGAGTAAGAAGGAAGTCATCTACCGGTTCACAGACAAAACCTCCACACACCAATTGTTAGGTCACACACTGGGTCAGGGTTTAAGGCAGGTATCCCATTAATGCTGGGAGTAGCGACCAGTATATCTGGTTATGGGGCCTTAAGTCCCATTCACTGTCCTGGAGGGGTGGAGCCTGGCAGAGGGAGTGTGGGAGGAGTCAGTGGGGTAGTTATTAAAACCGGTTAGTTCAAGTCTTAACTAGGCAGTCTGTTAGAGGAGTGACAGTGTACATGAGTCTGTGAGAGGGTCTGTGACAGAAAGTCTGAGAGAAAGGAGTGGGGAGACTGGGTTTTTGTGGTGAAGACCCTGGGGCCCTGCTAGGTTCAGGTGACACAGAAGAGGAGGAAAAGGGTTCCAGAATGCCACGGATGTGCGGGAGGCCTCCGTGGACTTGTTCCACCAAGAACACCGGGGTTGAGGAATCTGGTCACAACAACGGGGACGGTCTCCAGGCTAAAGGAGGAAAACATTTCCCTTTAGTAATCCGAAGGCTCAGGAGATTGCTTCAGGCACCCGAGGCCACAACCTGCCAGCCATCACCTGCAAGGGGGAGCAATAAAATGACTGAGGTCAGCCACCCTTTGGACAGGCTCGGTGGCGGAGGCGCAGGACAGTCTAGTGAAGGTCGGCGCTAGTGAGACGGCCAGGGAAGGCACATTGAGGGGTGCACCGGTACTGACCTTTGACCTGGTCTGGATCGGTGGAGGCCTGGAACAGTGGATCCCGGCATATCACGGGTAACCGGTCAACGCAACAGTGAGTAAAAACATCTTAACTGCAAGCCCTGTGTCATCTGCTTTGTCCTTTACCCCATCAACATCCACCATAGACTTTACAAACGGTTGCCCCGGGGTACCCGCTCCACCTGTGGGGAGCAAGAAACACCTCAGCTGCCATAACACCAGCCTCGGAGGTCCCGTCCAGCAGCCGCGGCTCCAAAGCCGCAATCCACAGGTCGTGTCACGAATCTTATACAAACTTTATTACCATCTCCATCACCTTATACCGCCTTATTAATTGACTCCGCCAGAGTCACGGAGTCGGGCCCCGCCACCGCTGACTACCCCGGACTAGTCACCCGACACCGAGTCACCTAAAGTCCTGGGACGGGCGAGTCACATGCACTGTGTTTTTGATGCATTTTTGATATGTTTTTTGGTGCAGTTTTGTAACAAATCTGAATATCTATCCTGATGCCAGCAAAGTCAATGAGAATTCTGAAGTGTTGTTCGCACGTTGCTTATTTTGTCCTTGCAGATTTGGTGTAGAAAATATTCTGCAGCATGTCAATTCTTGATGCATTTTTCAGCCCTTCCACTCATAGATTTCATTATAAAAAAAATGCATGGAAAAACGCACCAAAACTGCGGCAAAAACGCACCTTATTTTTGGTGCGTTTTTCTGCCAGAAGATGCAGATTTGTTGCAGAAAATTTCTGCTCCAAATCTTAGTGTGGGCACATAGCCAAACATGTTCATCACATCTTGATTTTTTTACCCACTCCTTGCTTTGTCATAGGGTACGGTTCCACTTGTGTTTTGCACGGGCGAATGTAATCCGATAACACACCGGCTTGCTCTCACACCTGTACAAAACTATGGGGCAGTGTCCATCTGCGAATGATTTCTCATTCTATAATAGCATGCAAAATAAATTGCAGCATGCTGCGTTTGCCAGTGATTCTCGTCTCACGCACCCCCATACAAGTCTATGGGAGTGTGTGAAACATTGCACTGTACTCGCATATCATCCGAGTGCAGTGCGATATACGCAGAGACAGGCAACGGAGGAGATGGAGAGAAAGTGCTCCCTCACTCTTCTCCACATCGGTGATCTGACCACAAGATCTCATCACAGTCACATGACCCCTCGACTGACGCTCGCAGCACAGAGTCATTAGCATATCACTTCCGATGATCTCGCATTGGAAGCTACACGCTAATAGTGGAATGAACCCTAACAAAGATTGAGGTAAATTACTGACCAAATACTCAACGTATGAACGTGGCCCATATTTCGCCTATTCCACTTGTTC